>NC_132997.1:6536061-7154436 GCF_048564905.1 Vicugna pacos
TGGTCTCCACCCCACCCCTGGCGCCACTGCTCACCGCCTGAACGCCACTCCCCCACTCCCCGCGACCAGAGAGGGCCGGCTGGGAAGCGCCCCAAGCAACACCCCAGCCTAGAGGCCCAGCCCCGCCCAAGACGCCTGCGCAAGGACGACGGGGCAGCCTGGCTGGGGTCCCGGCCCGGCTCGGGGTTGGGGCTGTGGTCAGGGGCCCACGCCGCGGCTGCGTGTACTAAGACCAGGCGGGGGACCATGCGGGAGGGCGCAGCCGGCACGCAGAGCGAGAACACTCACCACTCGACGATGTGGGAGCCCTCCCCAATGTAAGAGGTTGCTGGAGCGTGGCTCCACAGCAAATACCTGCCCGCGGACCATCTCGGGGCTGTGCCCCCCGCCCCCGCCGCCACTGCCACCGGCGCCAGGTTGGCTGCCGAGCCGCCGCCGCTGCCGCCGCCGCCGCTGCCGTCGCTGCCGTCGCTGCGCTGGGAACGAAGATCCGCGGCCGCCACTCTGCCCATGCCGCCCCTCCTGGAGGGACCGCTCCGCCGCCGTTGCCGCCCGGAGCAAGGCGGGCACCGCTCTGAAGTTCCGCAGAGCCGCCATTCGCTCAACCAACTGCCGCCTGCCTGCCTGAGGAACTGACTGTTGGGCGGGCGGAGGGAGGGGCACGGCCAGGGAGGGCGCCTGGACACGGCTGGGAAGCACGTGCGCGGATTGGCTCCCGTGTCCTGAGGGCGGGGCTGCGCGCTTGAGATGGAGACACGTGTGTATAAGGGTCCACCCAGATTTGAGAGAGTAATAGTGGGTCTATATTAAAGGTCAGTAACCAAGGCAATTCAGACCCTTTTAGTTTCTTCCTAAGCTTTTTAAAATAAATTATTTTAGTGAAGTAATATGGAACTAGAGTAAAAGGAAAAAGCATCATACGTATAGATCAATCAATTTTGACAAAATGAACATACTTATAAAGGCACTACCCATATCAAGAAATAGACCACTTTCAACACCCCCAAATCCACTTCATGCACCTTCTAAGTCACTTATTCCTTTTCCCCAAAGTAATCACTGCCCCGAAGGTCTACCACAATAGGTAAGTTTTATCTTTTTAAAAAAATAAACTTTATATATATAAAAACCTAGAGTATTATTTTGTGTTGCTTTTTTCCCCCTCATTATGTTTGTAAATGTACCCATATCACTGTCTGTAGCAAACATCGTTTATTCTCATTGCTCTATGGTGCTCCATTGCATGGCTTTTATTAAAGTTGGTTCATTTGACTGTCGACATTTGTCGACATCTGTTTACAGTATTAGGTTGTCGTGCATCTTAATAATTCTCTCTTTTTTATCACTTGGTAGCATACCATTTTATGGAGATGTCATGATTTGCTTATCCATTTACCTGTTGATGGACTTTTGAGCTGTTTTCAATGTGGGGCTATTATAAATAAAGCTGCTTTAAATATTCAAATACATGTGTGTTGGATATGTTTCATTTCTCTTGTCTAAATTTCTGGGAGTAGAATTGGTGGGACTTATGATAGGTATCTGTTGGACTTTTTAAGGATTTTCCAAACTGTTTTCCAGACTGCTTGTACCATTTTAAATTTCTGCCAGAAGCATATGCAAGTTCTAGTTGCTCTATATCTTCATTTACACTGGGCATGGATGGTTTCTGAATTTTAGCCATTCTAGTCGATGTGTGGTAGTATCTTATTGTGATTTTTATTTTCACTTTCCTAATGATGAAGATTTTGAGCCATTTTTCATTTGCTTATTTGCCATTCATATAGCTTCTTTAGTACAATCTTTATTTTTCTTGGATTGTTTGTCTTATTGAGTTGTAAGTGTTCTTTATATAGACTAGTTACAAATCTTTGGTTGGATGTGTATGATGTGCAGGTATTTTTATTTCCTCCTTAATTTTTCATTTTTGAAAAATTGTTGCTGTCACATGAAAGTAAAAGTTATGTTTATGTAGGCATTTTCCAGCAATTTTTATAGGGTCTGAATTCACTTGTTAATTCAAATAGTGGTTCTATAAATTCTTTTGCTGTTTTAATTTACCACATGTCATCTGTGAAGTATGATAGTCAAGTTTTTTCTAGCCTTTATATCTGTTTAAAGTGTATTTTATTGCACTGGGTAAAAATCTCTGGAATAATGTTGAATAGAAGCAATGGTATTTGGCATCATTTGCTCATATTTTCAATATTTCATCTTTAAGTATGATATTTTACATATTTTTGTAGACTATTCTGTATCATATTAAGGAAGATTCCTTCTTTTCCTAGCCTAATAAGAGACTTATGATGCGTATATTAAATTTTGTCTAATGATTTTTCTGTATATATTAAGATATTCTTATGACTGCAACTGGGTACGGCAGCATTGTGAGGATGATGGAACAGTCCCATATCTTGATTGTTTGTGTGACTGTATTATTTGAGAAAACTGTACATTATAAATGGTGGATTTTACTGTATATAATTATACCTTAATAAAAAAAAATCTGTGCAAGAGCTGCCTTAAGGTCCACCACGATTATTTTTCAAATTTTTTTGTAAAAATCTATCCATGTTTACCCTAAGTTTTCTCAAACTACACAAGCCTGTGAGACTAATGGCACCACACTGTCAGAAAAAAATCACTGACATTTCACTGGTTCTCACTATGAGCTTCTTGCCTTACGACATAGCCCCCAGCAAAGCCCCTAGGGGCCACTTTGGTGAGGTACTATGTGCCCCTAAAACAGTGAGAATTTCATAGTAGGTTTATTAGATTTAGCAAAAACAAACAAACTAAAAACAGAATTGTAAGTTAAATTTTAACTTAAGATAAACCACAAATAATTTTTTAGAGGCACATTTTACTGTGCTTTGCCTGGCAGACTTATTTCATGATGGAATAGCACTTGTCAGTAGTGAGGCTTGAGAGTGGGCTCTCTTCTTGGTCACCTTTGGATATGGGACACCCTCAGATATAAGGGAACAGACTGTGGGAGCCCATGATTGGGTTAACAAATTGTGTAACAGATTCCAGCCACTTATCTCCTTAAAGAAGATGTGTTTAGCAACTGCCTTGATGTTTTAGCAATGACCCAGGCCCCTGACTATAAACACTGGGCATGCCTGCTGTTAGTCTTCTGCCCCCAAAACAGCCTTGGGCTGGAATGGTATAAAGCTGCAGACTCACAGGTGAGAAAGCTGGTTAGCCAATGACTGGTAAGATCCCCTGAGGGGGCAACCTAAGACAGGCACAGCCACCTGAGTCCAAGAAAAATCTTGTTAAACAGCTGATTCTCATACATTCTGCCCTGATAAGCTGAAAGACTCAACACATATATGATTTACCAAAAAGGGTCTTCTGACATTGAGCCAAACACCAACAATAAACAAAGCCTTTTGTACTCATTTTGATCCCACCCTATCCTTCCCTAAATTCCTGCATTCCTCCTTTGACTGTATTCAGTAAATATGAGAGATTTGAGAGGCTCATGGAGTTGACTCCCGACTCCCTCTCACTCTCTTGACTTTTCCACAGAGTATAGAGTAATTCATTCTGTCTTAGTGGGACTTCTGCTGGCCAGAACACACAGCTGGTGATGAACCCACACAGACTATGGTGCCTCAGTGTTGTACAAAGTTTTAAGTAAGGCAGATTATTGTATACCATCCCAACATCCTGTCTCCTGGCACAAAGCATGGTGATCCTGTGGGCCCCACTGGAGTGAGATCTACCTGACTTTCTTCATAATCATGCATCCTCCCACCCACACCCCCAACCCCTCCCATGAGAATACTTTGCTGTCAGTCATATTGGCCCTCTGCTGAAGTTCCTCCCTTTTAGGTGGGGCCTGCTCAACCAAATATACCCATACACATCTGAATATAGATAAGGATCCCACTGGAAACCTCACATATCCAGATTCATACAGACATGGTTTAAAAGACATCCAGCCTGCTCCTTAATTTTATTAATTTTTTTTATGATTGACCCCTCTGTGAAGTCTGTAAAATAGATTGCAACAGATGTCAATACTGGAAAAAGGTTAACTCTGGAAAGAGCATCACAGCCAAAGCCTTTCAACATTGGTTGCCTTTTTGTAGGATAATTTCCAGTGGCTCAGCCTGCCAACCATTGTGAAAGCTGAGGACATGAAAAGGGGCTTTCGGTGACAGCTTATCAAACTGAAACCAAATGCAAGCTGAGCTTTAAACATAGGACAGATTTCAGGCCTCTCCACAGGTGGGAGACTAGAATCTACCTGCGTTTATCATCCTTATGCCTTGATTTTGCTGTTGTTTTCTATTGGTTCAACTTGGCACATGGAACATCCTCCTTCCCAGGTCCCTGAACTCAACAACCATCTGAGATGAGTTGTGTTCACCTAAAAGTCATACGTATTTCACTCACAGAGGTACCTTTCTTTACATGGACCACTGATTACAGCTGGCAATGTCTTAGAGAACTGTGGCCAAAGGTATTTTCCATGCCCAAGTTTCAGATGCTTTCTGTGACCAAGTAATTTCTTGGGACACTGTCACCAATGCCCCAGCCCCATCACTGCCCCAAGTTGAATCCACAGATCTATTTTTCTAATCTTTCCACACCCAAGGAATAGTGCTCTTGGATCCTTGCACCCCAGACTTCAAAACCTAAAGTTATTGATTTTTTTTCAGTACTTAGAATATGCTTATCCTCTAATTTATTCCTCACCACTCTGCAAGGAGAGAAATATTATCTGCTTTTTTATAATAGGTGTTTGGAGCTCAAAGAGGTTAAGTAGCTTGTTCAAGATCAGTGGTTGTCAGAGTTGGGACTTAAATCTTGGTTCAGGGGCTTAAGACTCTTTCTTTTTGTACCCAAACATAGATCAAAAAGTAGGAATGAGCACCTGCTTGGCATCAACAGTGTTTTAAATACATTTGAGCCAATATTTTAAGATTCAGAGAAGTCAGAGAGCTCTGGGTTCCCACTTTTCTTTCAAAAATATCTGGTGAACAGACTTGCATTTCTGCTCATGAACAATCAATTGTAGCTAAATAGGAACTGCCCTTTTTATTCTGGAATGTAGGCTGCAGCCTGTCTCAGTGCCCATCTCTCCTCAGAGTCTTCCTGGCACTGAGGTCAAGTGTGAGCTACCATTTATTATCATGCTCAGACTGTTGTTTGTCTTATAGGAAAGAAATATTTCTTTGCATCTCTGACTCAGTTGAAATCAGGAAAATGACAATGCAGATGGAGAACAACTCTGGAATCCAGAAAAACAGACTGAGCTATTTCTTTTAGTAGATGAAGTCTAGTTTAATGTGTTTAACATGAAAACAAAGTGAATCTGCCCACAAAATGTGCCCAATTACCTTCTCCTGTCTCAGGAAGCTGCCTGGTTCCTGCAAGCATCTAAGCACGTGGTCTTCACATCACCTCAGGCTGGCTCCTGAGCAACTGCAAGCCATTCATAAATGATAATGGGTCTCTAGGTCTCCTGACTCTCTCCACTTCAGCCAGCTACAGATTAGCTTTTAGACATATTACACCCATGCCCACAATCATCAATGGCTCCCCATTGCTTTCAGGATAAAGACCAAACTCTTTAACATGGGATTAAAGATTACAGGCCAACTTTTTACCTCATTAGACTTCAGCTGGCCATAAAGCTCTCAAATTTAGCTTTAGTCCCATTCAGTTCAGTTCAGTTCAATTCAATTCAATTCAGCTTAACTCAACTCAAAGCATATATAGGGTACTGCATATTTTCTGAATGTGAGGCAATATGCTTGGTTGGCCCAGTGAGACAGAAAGAAAAGAATAGAATTATTTTCAGAGTGCTTGAACTCTGCAAATGTGGATAAATCTCAGATTTACAGATCTCAAGTGAAAAGGGAAGACATGATCATTAAAAAGAGGTGACTTTAGGGCTCTGAGGAGGAAGATACCACTTTTAGTTGGCTTGGAAATCTACCCTTACAATCTTCTGCTATCCCCTTAGCTGACCAATTATTTTATAGCTCCCCAATACCTTGTACAGCTTCCCCACCACCCAGTAGCTGTGCTGCTCCTCCTGTCTGAGCAGTCCTTTCACACAGCCTTTTGCCTTTCCATTGTTACCCTGGTCTGCTCACCTCATTAGCTTTCCCTGGTCCCCTCAGCCCACAGTGTACCCTCCAAGTTCCTCACATGACAGTGAAGACCACATCCTGGCTTGGATTTTGAATTGCTACCCAGCAGTTTGTACTGAATCTGTTCTTCAATCTTCATAGAGGCTAGTGAACACATTATACTTTTTCCCCCTCTCTAATATTGAAAACAGACTATGACTTCAATAAAAATATGCTGGCTTTTAATTATGCTCACAACAAATCTGTTATGGACACAAACTGCTTCAATATTGATTGAGACAGCATTTTCCTCCCAGGTTCTCTCTTGGGTCAAACAGATATAACAACTCATCATGCTGTTCTAAAAATAAACATCTAAACCTTGGTAACCACATGTGGCATGCAGCCTTCCCGGGTCTCCTAGGTTCTGATTCTTTTCTCTGCTTGGATAATCAGATTGCTGCAGGTGCAGAATTACAGCCATTCCTGTGACTTATTCTGTCTAAGTGCCACAATTCATTTTGCTGGGGATAAGACACTAGATGCTTAGTTTCCTTCCTTTATTCTTCCTTCCGTGCCCAAGGCTGCAAGTGAACTTTAAAATTTTAAACCAATTTGAATATGATTGTTACATGATCTTATGTATTACAGGCATGAGATGGCAGTATCTATGCAAAGCAACACAAAGCATTAGGTCAAGACAATCTACCTTCTTACAAAAGTCCTTCATTTATAGTTGTCACCATAGAAATTTCTCCTATGAGGACCGATGTATGCTAAAAAGCAAAGGATGCTGTCTTCACAGAAGGTGATCCCACAGTATTTTATAGGGAAGACTATGAGGAAATAAAGAGGTAGAGAACTTTCCTCCCCCAAAGCCAGAAGTCACAGGTGCAATGAGCTGTGATGGAGGTCCAGGAGGTATATTCAGTCCCTCAGCAGAGCCATTAAATGAAATCTACAAGGTCCAGAAGGATCTTGACTCTTGTCAGGTTTTAGAATTAATTAAACCATAGTAGAGGGGAGTTGGTATATTTCAGTGGTAGGGTGCATGCTTAGCATGCATAAGGTCCTGGGTATGTATGTATGTATGTATGTATATATATATGTCTCAGAGCTGGAGGATGTCTCTGTTTCCCCATTTATAACATAATAAGGTTGGACAGAATATTCTTTGAACCCAGGGATGAAAAGAAACTTGATTAAGGTCAGTGTGGCACAGACAGCAAGGCTCACATAATGTTTCATTTGCTCCCCTGCATTCTGTGGCCTCTTTGCAGTTAGGTGGACCTCGTAACCACCTCTGGCCAATGAAATGTTAGTTTTCATCATTTCCAGGTTGAGGCAGCAAAGAGCCTTGTACAGTTCTCTAGCCTCTCCCTTCATTCTTCATTCCAGATGGAGCAGCACATAGTGACAGAGCCCCTGAGTACTGTTACTGTGCAGGGACATTCATACATGTTCTGACCTGTGTGTGTGGCACTCTGGGATGGTTGCTGAGACCCCACCAACCCTGAGCTGCCTCAGAAGATCTGACAGTGCTTCCCTGCTAATTTGCCCTGAGGGGTCAAGAAGGTGGATAAGGAAAAGACCCCAGACAGAAGGAAGAACATTTAAATGTTCAGAGGCACCAGAGAGCAAGGGTGTGTGGTTTCTCAGGAGATGGAGGCAAAGCTCTGATAATAAGAAACCAAAGAGTTTGGATATTATCTTTCAGGCCAAGGACAGCCAATGAAGAATTTTAGGATAAGTTATCCTGGGACATCCATCAGGAACATGTTGTAAGAATCAAATGTGTGATGATAGGATCTAAGCAAAAATGGAAACTGAGGATGCAGAGAAGCAGGGCTATCCTGTTCAATGCTATGGTCATTATTAAGGGGACTTTGGGCTACTCAGTTGTATCAGAAAAATTGCTCCCTTGGAGAACAGCCAAAATGATTGACAGCAGTCTCGGGCTTTCCCTTCATGAAAGTAAAGAGTATTTCTTTCTGGTCTCAAGTACCACAAATGAACAACCCAGAAATCCTGGGCATCTTTCCCATGTTCTTCACCCCAGACATGGGGACTCCTGCAGGGATGGCCTGGAAATAATAAAGCTTAAGAAATTCTGCAAAAATAATCAAACATGCTGTCTCCTGGTGCAATGTCCTTCTCATTAACTTATTGTGGAGTTTCATTTATCTAGTGTAAAACTAATTAAAAATAATCTCCTTTTCTTGGAGAAGTGGGGAGGGAAGAGGGTTCAGAATTGAGGAGCAAATAACTGGGCTGATTACCACAGTCAGAATATGAGAGCAATTCACCTCCCTCTCCCTTTCTGTGCAGTCCTCCTAATTGAGGAAGCTGCAGGTTTTAGGCAGTGAGCAATTTTCCTTCAAATGTGGTTATCACATTATGGCTTTCCAATTCCTGTGCCCACCCGTGGTCTCATTTACTTTTCACATCCTGTCTGTGAGGCTGTTGATAATCCCATTTTCACAAAGGAGGGCAGCACATATGGAGATGCACCCAAGGCTTGCTCCGGATGCTGGGGCACTGTTCCTCTTAATCTCAGCCTAGATCCCTTTCTGCTTCTTCAAGCTGGTAACCAAAGCTCAATGGTGGCACTCCTAGGTGGGTATGGGTGGGGGTCCTGGGGTCCTGCTCCAAGGTGGACACATGTAGGGGCAGAATCACAACCAAATGCATGTAGAAAAACTTGATCAGTGAGTTGGGGAGACCTAGTTAGAATCCAGCCTCTACCATCTACCAGTTATGTAGAATGTGATAATCAGTGAAGATTTCTTGGACTCAGTTCCCTCATCAGTAAAATGGGTTATAATAGTTCTTGTTCATTCAGCAAATGTTGATCGAGCAGTGGGAGACTGTTCTAGATGCTGGGAATGTAGCAGTGAATAACACAAATCCTCCCCCCTTATGGAGATTATATTTTAGTGTATTGGGTGCGGAAGGCAGGAAAGAGCTATTTCATAGTTTTGTCTGTTTATTTGTCTGTGACAAATGAGATACCTTGGCACATGGTAGATGCTAAGGAAACACTCATGCCTCCTGCCTGCAACTTCTCCTCCACAGGATGGCTCCAGAGGATGTCTGTGAACTAGGGGAGTCACTTTTAGTTTCCAGCTTACTCATCCCCTCCCTTGTGATTCTCTGCCTCCTCCCCAGAGCCTGTGTCTAGTTCTTGTGAGTACTCAAGCCCTTCTAAAGAGGGGCTGGATATGGGGATAACATCAGCCCACTCCCAGGAACCTTACCTGTTAACAGGGACTCTAGTGAAGAAATGCCCCACATGCCTAAAGGAATAAATCTGGAACCTGGATTTTCAGGCTGCAGGTCAGGCTCTGGGCATCCAGTTTGGATCTCCCTGCCTCCCCGGCAAATCACACCATGAAGGTGGACATCTGGGGCTCAAGGCAGGTCCTTTGTCATAATCACAAAAAACCCTGTATGAAACCCCAGGACAGACTGTGATTTTCCAGCTGAGATTCTGGACATCCATCAGGGAAAGGAGAGAAAGGACCTAAGGACCTTGAGATGATTTCGCACTCTCTACCCCAGCTGCTTCAACCCTAACAGTGGTGATTTTGTAGACCAGAGTTCCAGAAGGATTCTAGTGGGGTGTACAGCCCTAGGTCCCACCAGGTTTTCTCAGAAATTTGACTTTCCACTCGAGACCCAACCATTGCAGAAAGACAGTCATAAAGTCATAGAAGGCAGACAGGAATCACAGAATCCACAAGTCCAATTCTTTCCCCAACACTGGATTAATTGAGAATTCCCAAAACCTTCCCCAGAGGCCAGGGAAGTCCACAGTGGAGACAGGATTCTGCTGTCAGAGAGTGAAGGCTTTTACTTCCTTGTGGAGGAGCTCAGAATTGGGAACGATCCCCTGGGAGAAGGCATGAAGTGCCAGGGATCTTGTGTTTTCCCCAAGGCCAGGGATGGATGAGAAAGACACAGGATGAGGAGCAAGGGAAAAGAGAGAGGAGAGGAGACATGGGGTGCCCCAAAGACAGAGGCCACTTGCTTAGCACTTGTGTCTGGAAAGAAAACTTCTAGTGTCTATGGAATGAAATTGACTTCTGCAAATTTAACCCACACCACGGATTTACATTCAGTAAAGATTCATTTAGTACCCAGATACGCCCAGAGAACAGCTGGACTCTGGAAGCTACAAAGATGTGGCAGACACCCACCCCTCCCTTGAGGAGTTCAGGTCTCCATAGGAGGACAACAGGATTTGGGGACAAGCAAAAGTCCACTGGGGAGCTATCTCTCTGTGAGATGCTCTCCAGCACCTAGGAAAACTGATTCAGCTGCTGTGAGGCTTAGTGAGTCCTTGCAAAGAGAAAAAGACCAGAGTAATCACACCTGAGTCCTTACCATGCATGATTGTACTGGAATGTCATAAAAACCCTCCATGGAAGATACTATTATTGCTGTTACTACTGCCATTTCACAGAAGAGCAAAATGAGACTCAAGGGATTAGACAACAGGCTAAGGTGGTCTAGTTATGGATGAAGGAAGAGACATCAAACTCAGATACACTGCTTCACAGGGGAGGAAACATATTTTCTGTGAGGAAGCCATTGTATATTGTGAAAGATGTGAAGGTCAGAATGGCTTTGCTGAACCCCAATGATAAATACAGAGGTTTTGGTTTCCACTCCATAAGGGAAGGAGATTGATGTTAGAAGCTTCCATGGCTTGGTTCTGGTAATCTGCAGTACCACTAGTACATCTCATCCCATTAACCCCTCACCCCAGCAACTGTGTGCTGTGGGCATTCCAGTGGGAATCAGAATCTTAGAGAGAAATACACCCATGACCAGAGATTCAAACCTAGGTCTGGAGGTACCAAACCAGGACTTAGATTCCACCTAAGACACCTTCTGCAGAGAAATCAACCTTGTAGAACACATGGAAAAAAAGGAGATGGGGATGACAACATTTCAGGGAGGTGAAGAGAATAAGAAGAAAGGCTGGAAGGAATTCTCTCCATTGTCCTAAGAGCTAGACAGACATCAAAGGCTTCCTGGAGGAGATTCGGCTGAGGGTGCTGGGGTGGGCTGTGCAGGAAAGGACTCTGTCTGCCTTTAGACCAAACTCCTCCCTCAGCAGAAACATTGGCCATGAATCACAGATGGTGGATATAGGCAAAGTACTTTTGAAGGCACTGCTAGAAAGCAGCTTAATTACACCAGGCAATCCCTGCCATCCCCTCAATAGGTCACTATTTGCCACCAATGCGTTAATAGTGTGAATGAAAATACTGCAAACATATCAGTAAACAAAGAATGCTGAAACCAAGTCATCAGTGGCTGCTGAAACCAAGTCATCAGTGGCTGCTGCCACCCACCAGTGGGAACAGGCCTGCAGCCCAGCCCCTGCAGCCACTCACAATGGTGCACTCTGAGCAGACTCAGAATAAGAAAGGACAGGATACTGGCCCTTGATATCTAGATGCTTGTCAAAGGAATGAATTCAGTGAGCCCAAATGTTTGCTTCCTCCCATACATAGAAAAGCACTAAATTCTTTAACTTGAGATGCCTGATTCTCTTTAGATAACAAGTAATCTTATTGTTCCAATAAGATAATAAACCTGGTCTTTGTTGTAAATCTCCTATATATCCTAGCTCCTCCCCTACCTCTTGGGAGCAGTCCCTCAGAGCCATCTGAGAGGCTGTCATCCCAGCTTGAGTCCTCCCACCAAATAAAACATAACTTTTAGGTTGCACGTTTATTTCAGTCGACAGTTTTGGCAACCACGAAGGGACTCAGAACAGACTTCTCTCCTTTGACTGAACTCTATGAGGAACCGGAGCCTTGGTACAAGCAGAGGCCCTTTATGCCCATCCGCCTCCTTGCAGAGTCCAGATGAATTTGGGTGAGTCTCTCCTGGTTCTCAGATCTCCCATATTGGTTGATGATCCTGAGTTTTATTTGGTGGTGAATCCAGGTACCTGGTCCTCCAGTTGAAACATACTGGGGAGATATACCCACCCAGGTGGAGACATGCTGGGTGGGGCTGTTTGAAAGATACCAGGAAATACCCACTCAGTGGAGACATCCTGAGTGGGGCCCAGTTGAAAGATACTGGGGTCTGGACTGAGTGGTTAGGTAAGAGGCTGGTCTAATGCTTTCCTCAATTTGGCTACCTCCATTAAATTTGTCAGGATAAAAGTAAAACTCTTATGAGAAACCTTTCAACTCCAAAAATGGGACCCTCCTTCTGGCTGGTAACAGCTTTCTCAGGTGACTGAGAAACTTGCAAGAGTGGTAGAAGCAAAAACCTCATGCCATACAGTTGTCCCTGCTGGAAAACCTACTACCAATTTTATTCTGACAACCTGACCTTAAAATGGGGAATAGAACTTTCAAAACAGAAGAAAAAGAAATGACAGATTGCCAGCCTCCAGCTAATAACCCAGCCAGGTTTATTTACATACAAAACTTACAACTTTAATTGGGAATTTAAAAAACAATCTCACTCTGAAAGTAACTAGCCAGGCCTGATAAAACATTTTTTGGAATTCTGACCTTATAAAAACAAAAGCCCCTTTAGGGGGAACTTGGATTTCTCTTTCTGTGTCCTTGAAATGTAGATGTTTTGTCTTTTTCTGGGTGTTTCATGTGTGTGTATGTATGTATATGTTTCCTTTTTTTTAAAGGAAAATTTGTACTCTGCCATGCAAAGGGTACAAGTATTGTGTGCATGTGGCGGCCAAGCAAATAAATTGGGATTCTCAGCGGTTCTTTGATTGTACCAATTCTTAGGCATTTTGCCATTTTGAACTTTGTTGCATCAGCCTGGGCCACAAAGGCCTTTACCTTTTGGGGAGTAAACTTTTGAATTTTATTTAGGCAACATCCCCACTCTAATGTGGAAAAGCCTCTTCATCTTATTGGTTTAAAGTATATATATATACATATATTAATTGATGGCCATATGATGGCTCCTTTAATTTGGAAAAACTTCTAAATTGGTGAAAGTTAAGAGAGCTCTCATTATAAACAGCTGTTTTATTGGTACCTATTAAAATCAATCAAGTTTAAAGGTAGAAAAATATATCTAATGGTTAACCTAAGAACTTAGTTTAAAAGAGAGAAAAGACCGGTTTGGAAAGCTACATTTGTGTTTTCTCTTTTTCTTCAATGTGTTTTAGAGATGCTAATAAAATCATTAGAATAATTAATGTTGATTAGGTTGAGTAACTGAAAAAAGAAATGTAAAAATGTCAAAAGATTTTTTCTTAACAATAATAAGGGATTTATCCCAATTGGATAAATATTTTTTAGATGGCTATTTTGAATGGGATAAATAAAATGGACATTTTTGGATTTAGATACAAGGTTTTGATACTACACTATGTAAAGTTAAAAAAAAAAGAAAAAGGCAAAAGGGATCACCTACTGGTCCCCAACATTAAAGTTCAAACAAGTCTGCTTTATTTACCCCAGTTTAAAATGTATATATTTATAGGGCTAGAAAAATATATATATATATAGACTGAGATACTTGATCAATGATTGGGGCAACAGATCAATTAATCAAATGAAAATTTTACAAAGGCCTAAGTCCTTTGGCTCAAAATTGGTGATCCCAGAGACTTTTATATAAAATTAGATAAAGTGGACAAGAAATTAATAAAAGAAAAAGGCTCCTGGCACCTCTTCTAGCAATAAGAATTATTGATTAAACCTAATAAATATTAAAATTAAAGGTATAAGAGTTAATAAAATTGAGATAAAAGTTTGTAAAATTGATATATTTAAGTGGGCTTTATATAAATCTCTTTTGCTAAATTATGTTGTGGGATAGATATATTTCCATGGAAAAACACTTCCCCTTCTTGGTATTATAAGTCTGTGCACATATCTGTCCCTCAGAAAACATTAAACAAACTAAAGGAAGCCAATAGAGTTGCCTGAGCCATCCAATATAAAGTAAAACTAAAAACTAATATTCAGGGGCTAAAAAAAAAATAAATAAATAAGAGATTTACCCTGGGTTTAACTTATAACTCAAGGAAAACAGATCTTACTAAATGCCTTCTGAAAGCTTTTGAAGACAAGATAAAGTAAACCTTAAAGTTTTAAAACATGTAATTCTTTGTTTACAGCTCTTCTCACTGATAAAGAAAGGCAAATTAAGAAGATACAATTGGGCCTAGGTGACAGACCAATTCTTTGGGGAACTGGAAGCAACTGTCTTTGTCTTGCAGATCAGAAATGTAAATACAGCAAACAATGACCTAGGACTGAGCCTAATTAGCTCAACGAGATAAACTTAAGGCCAAAGAAATTTTTGGCATTTGAAAACTCAGAACTCTGACAGGTCCTTCAGACTTTGTCAAGAAATCTTAATTGTCTTTTTCATAAATAGTAAGCCTTAGTGATTTGAGCATGCAAATTCAGCTTACTCCAACTGTTATTTATAAGCAGTAAATTTATATTGTAATACCTAACTCTTAAATAAGATTTAAAGTGAAGCTATGAGATCTCTAGCTTTTGTCTATTTATAAGTCTGTGTGCACATTATGGATATGAGATATTTCTACTGCTTAAAAAAAAAAGTCAAAGAGCTCTGCTTAATTGACATAAAAATAAGAGCGTACAAATTAAGTATTTTTAAAATAAAAACTGACCAAATTGACTGTCAGGTTCACATGAACTGGAAAATATTTAATATTAAGTTAATGCTTGGTATTAAGTTTAGTTTAAGTTTGTTCTAATTAATAAAGACATATTTAGAGTCATCAATATTAAGTATAAAACCCTTACTGTACCTAGGTTTAATGAAATTCAAGTAAGATCCTGTTATACTTGTTGCAGATTTGTCATAATAATAATAATAATAATAATATAATAATGTGTGATAAAATTCTAAGTAAATTAAAATGCAAATGAGATGAGACCTTTTGGGTAAATTCTCTAAAAATATATTTTTAAAAATGTATGCTTAAAATCTCTAAATATTTTGTATCTTTAAATTGTAGAGTTGTGCTAAATTAAGTTAAATGAAGGGAGTTTATTAAATAGCTATGCCATTTTCAGATAAAATAAGATTGAAATATTACTTAACATTTGACTTCCTCTTACAGAGAAACTAAAGGTGTTTAAAAATGTTAATAAATGTTTGGCGCCACCCTGAAATATTCTCTACTATTAAGGGAAACATCTCAGTATCCTAGGAAAATAAGGTGAATGTGTAAAGGAAGATATAAGGAATGGAATTATATTTTGTTAATGGAAAATAGTAACTTCGTCCTGAAGCTGGTTACTTCTGAATGAAAGAGAAAATAAGGGACAAAATAATATGAGTATAGAAAGTTGTGGAAGGCTTGTGGAAGAGGAACCCTGAGGAAAGAGTTTTGCACATGGTCGGGATTGGCTAAGTTTAGAATAAATTTGGTCAAAGTAAATGAATTTTACAAGTAACCCTGTAAAAGACTAGATTCGGTTTTCTCTTTGTTAAATGGACAAAGTTTTCTTAAAATGTTAATCTCCCTTCAGTAACAGATTGTAAACTACTTATACTCCTTAAGTGATCTGTTCTGCCTTTACATTTGAAATATTTTCTTGTTAATGAATAAGTACTACTTTACAGTGATCTATACTTTTATTTGACCAAGTGTTTTGAAACCATTTAACAAGCTTCCCAAATATCAATTTCTGATTAATGTTCTTTTGATCTCCAGTTAACTTTGGAGTGCTACAGAGGGCCCCTGAAACATCCCAAAGAGAGATTTTAAAGTAGTAAGTTTCATTTGGTATGTTAAATAACATGGGAAGTATTGTCAAATGAATAATAAATCTTCCTAGGTTATATTGTATGAGAAAATATTATTAATATAGATATTATATAATTTATATAGGCTCCCTAAAATTCTGGTATATCTGATATGTTACCAGTCATAATTCTGGTTATTGTGACCAGGTTTCTTTATAGATTACAGTGTAATGGTGTTTAATCATGCTTTTAAATCTTTTGCCATTTATAGACAGTTATTGTTATATTCTGATGATTTTACAAAATGCTTTCTTTTCAAGGAGATTTACTGGTTTCTAGTAAATTTCAAACTATAGCGCTAAACTAAACTGGGTAGGAAATTTTAAAGGTTTAATGAGAACTCTGATTTCATAACAGTGTTAACAAAAGGGTTAGTTACAGGGGACTAAGTAAACTGATGAATATGGTTATAATTTTTGACTTTGTCTGAAATATTACTGGCTTTAATGTGTTTCCCAGGCATAAAGAAACTCTTCTTTTTAAGCTAGTTATGACTCACAGCAATTTGATGAATTACACCTATGTAAGCAGACTTGAAACAGTTATCTTTTCTATCTGATCCCTCCAGAGACTGGAAACTCTTAGGTCCCCAGTGGCTCTATCAGATAAATTAAATTAAAAAGATTAAATTAAAAAGATCATCTCCTAACAGATATAGGAATCTCAAAGTATTTTAAGGACCTCAAAGAGAAAACAATTTACCTAAATCTGTAAGACAAAAATCTATGACAAGCCCTTGACATGGCTTTCCTGGCCTTAGGAAACCTTATTAACATTTTAGACTGAGACTTCTTATTAAAAGTTCCAACACAGCCAATTTAAAACAGCCTATATGATCAAATAATTAGACTTAACTTATAAACAAATTAATCTTGATTTGACTATATTTGATAAAAATGAGGGAACTTTAGAGAGAAAAAGATTATATTTTAATGGATATTAAATTCTAGTTTTGTTAATTGAGGTCTATATTTACTAAGAAACTTCCCAAATCATTCCTTGCTTTTATGTTACATTGCTGCAAAGTTTAATTGAATTATTAAAAGGACACTCTAGATTTGTTTCTGAAGCTCAATAATCTATCCTTTGGTAAAGTTCTAATGCCCCATGATCTGCAACCAGGGGATTATACATACTGGAACAGACATGACTTAACTGTCTCCAACCTGAATGGAAGGACCCATTACCAGGTACTCTACACTAGACCATGCACAGTGAAAGCTAAAGGAAATTGACTTTTGGATTAGTTTCCAGTCAGAGAGAGCCCCTGCAGTGGACTGGCCTATGGAGTACTGCTCACCTTAAAACAATACTCAAATGAAGAAAAAGCTACCAAGCCAATATGAGAAGAAGACGACATCAGAGGTAGACAGCTGACCCAAGACACTGGACCAGACCTGTATACCAATTACTTTGATATTTGCTCACACCTTTGATTATGAACTAATCCAATTGTTAGGTTTATGGTAAATAACTTATGTCCAGTACTTCTGTGTTACCTTGGTGGGTTTCCCTACTCTGAGGCTCTAACTAGATAGCCCTCAGAAAATTTATTCTAAAAAGGAATGATAGTTCTATTTAGGCCACTATTCACATTACAAGGTGAGAGACCTCACCTGGCCAATTAATAATACCTTCTCTGAGCCTGACCATAAATATAAATTTTCTTATAAGATCACTCAAACTCAATCAGAAACACAAGCAAAATTTTAACCCCAAAATGTAACTTCTCAGCTATTAAATCCTTATTTGTGGCTTTATTAACATTACTAACAATATTACTTATATCCTGTCTTTTATAAAATTGTTGTCTCCTCCATTTCCCTGTGTGTAACTAGGTCTGCAACAAGATTGATGGCTGAACATCTTGAAGAAATAGATAAAATTTATAACCCTGCATAAAATAATTGTAATAGTGTGATTCTAGGTATGGGTATGAGCAATGAGGGGTAAACATCTCCTGGATCATAATAGACTAGTAAGACAGGTGATCCAGAGAATTTTTAATATCAACAGGGCCTGATCCAAAACTAGCATTGAGTGGCATGTCAACAGATTCTTCACCTAATCTAGGAATAAGCCTTCCTAGCACCATGGGACAAAATTGGTCACGAAATGTCTCCCAAAATATTGGTCTAATTTAGGACCAAGAGTGAGCATTGTGAACAAAAATACTGCAAACATATCAGTAAACAAAGAATGCTGAAACCAAGTCATCAGTGGCTGCCGCCACCCCCCAGTGAGGGCAAGCCTGCAGACCTGCCCCTGCAGCCACTCACAATGATGCACTCGGACATATTCAGACAGAATAAGAAAGGACAGGATACTGGCCCTAGGTAGCTAGGTGCTTGGCAAAGGAATGAATTCAGTGAGCCCAAATGTTTACTTCCTCCCATACATAGAAAAACACTAAATTCTTTAACTTAAGATGCCTGATTCTCTTTAGATAACAAGTAATCTTATTGTTCCAACTACCTGGTCTTTGTTGTAAAGCTCCTATATATCCTAGCTCCTCCCCTACCTCTTGGGAGCAGTCCCTCAGGGCCATCTGAGAGGCTGTCATCCCAGCTTGAGTCCTCCCACCAAATAAAACAACGTTTAACTTTAAGGCTATGTGTTTATTTCAGTTGACAATAGGAATGACCGAAATGGCTGCTGTGTATTTACTGTCACAGGGCAGCAACTGTTTGAGCCCCCAGTAGGGAGGTGAGGCTGGCTCACTGCTCCCTCCCATTTCCCTCCCCTCCCCATCCAGCCCTCAAGCCTCTCTTCCCCTTGTTTTGGGAGCAGTGCCATATCAGCATTTTTATTTGATGGTGCCTGATGTATCAGTTCTGTGAAGCTTTCATTTCAACTTGGAGAATGTTCAAAGTAAAGCTCACCCTGTTACAGACTTTGTTGGACCATATTTCAGAACCAGCACATCTGTTCAGTGTGGCTTCCTTATCCTTGGTCCATAAACTTTTGTTAAGTTATATATCAAAGATTATACATATATTTTCCACTAACATGTTTGGGATCTTTTCCCTCCCTTTTTTCCCCACTCCTGTTATTTGTTTATATTTTCATCACAGGGAAGGAATGCCAATGGGCCCAGAGGGAAATTGAATAGAACTTACTCTATTTCCTTATCTTTGTTTAAAACAGAAAAGACAGGGTCACATTAACTTCAATTTAGTGCAGAGACTAGATGTCAGTCAGGATTCTGCTAATTTTCAATTTTCATTCAGTTTATTGGGTTTGTTTGATATGCTAATTCTCAACACCCACCTCCCCAACCCCTCCAGGAAATTTGCCTTTCAATAACACAGCTCACAGGGAAGGGGAGAGAGATAAGGGAAACTATAATTTTGAAAAGGAAAACAGACTTAAAGCCTTAAACCCCAACAGTGAAAACGTTCCCTCAAACCTGTTCAGTCATTTGAAATATGATTTTAAAATAGATGCAAAAGTACTACACCATCCAGAGGGAAAACACACCTCTTCCCTTGGGGCCCTGGTTCCTGCATTTAACTTGATTGGTTAACGTGTCACTAAAGTCACAATTACTCAATGTTGCCTGATACTAGGTTCTTGCCTCAGGTAGGAAAGAATTCAAGAGTGAGGCACAGTAAAGTGAAAGCAGGTTGATTTAGAGAAATACACACTCCATAGACAGAGTAGGGTCCATCTCACTCAGAAGGGAAAGTGACAGGAGATAGATACACACTCCACAGGCAGAAAGCAGCCCATCTCAAAAGGCCAGAGGGAGGGAGACTGAGGCGTGTGGAGTGTTTAAAGTGAAAATAGATACACAGTCCATAGACAGTGAGGCCATCTCAGAAGGCAAGAGAGAGAGTGACCATGAGGTGTGGGATTGTACGTTTTTATGGGCTCAATAATTTCATATGCTATTGAGTAGGAGGATTATTCCAACTACTTTGGGGAAGGGGCAGAGATTTCCGGGAATCAGCACCCACACACACACACTTTCTGGCCTTTTATGGTCAGCCTCAGAGCTATCATGGGCCAGTGGTTGTGCCTTGAGGCTCAAGATTTCCTGGAAGTAGAATCTTCTGTTATCTTGCTTCTAACCAGTTTGTCCTGTCCTCAATTGCTGTGTCCTTCCTTCAATGGTTATGCCCTGCCTCACCAATGGGCTGCAACAGAAGTCCTAGATCTACCCCAATCCCCTGAGTCAAGACTTGCTGAATCAAGTGATGGGGGTAATGGAGAGAAACTCTATGAAATGATTGACTATCAGAAGGTATATGGAGGGGAAGCACACCAGCTGTCCTGACATCCACCAGCTCCACATGATGAGAAGCACCTCGTGTTCTCCAATGCAAGCAGCAAAACTCAGAGGTGGCCTGAATCCACAATTCCAATGTTGGTGTCTACTGAATTTTAAAAGCTCACCAAAATTCCCAAGGCCAAGTGCACCCCTTTCCAACACTACTCCATCCTAAATTTCTCCATATATCAGTCAGCCAGTTGGATCCACTGCTCAGCTTCAGGCCCTTGGAGAGCATTTTTCTTACAGTTTTAGAGATCCCCCTGTGCCTTCCCTACATCACCCTCCCCACTACAACTTAACTATTGATCTTTTCTCCAGTCATTCTTTACTAGTTTGCTTGGGGAGAAGAATCACCTATGCCTTTGTCCCCTCCCCTACTCAACTCCTTGAGGAGCTTTACACACCAGTCTTAGAACATGGAGAAACCTGCCTGTTCCCTTTCCAAAAGCCCCCCCCATCATCCTTAACAATTTATTCTTGGGGACCTTTTAATTAAAGATTATAGTGGAAAGAAAACCAATGCGGCAATCAGACAGATCTGGAATTGAATCCCAGCACCAGCATTAGTTCTGAGGCTTTAGACAAGTTATTTAACCTCCCTGAGTCTGTGTGGAATGGATATAACTTAATAACCTGTAGGATATCTTGAGGCACAGAAATAGTGGACGTGAAGATATTTAGTGTAGAGTCTGGTTCATGGATTTATTTTATTATTATGTTATAATTGTTGCCAAATCCAAATTCATTCTGCTCACCCCATGACAGGCCAATAATTTGGGAGATGAGGTGTCTGGGCAACTAATAACGACTTTATTTGGAAAGCTGGCAGACCAAGAGGATGGCAGATTAATGCCTTGGAAAACAAACTGCTGTAATCATAATATAGGTTCCTTTTATTTAAAAAAAAAAAAAAGAACAGGGGAGAGGGTGTGTTGGTTGTTGCAAACTTCTTGCTGCAGGCATTCTTTGTTCTTGCTGCTGTCCACCTGGGCCAGGACACGATGCCCCTGTAAATTTCCAACAAAACAAAGGTTATTCTCTGTTTTACAACTTGCCATCTCCACTTAAGTGCAGAAGCGCTAACATCCTTAAAGTTCAGGGCCTCAAGAATAGGCTCTCCTGTGTATTTCAGGCTAAAGGCAACATTGTTTCACAAAAAGTGCAGAGCTAGCAAGACTGAGCCTAGAAAGCAGGGCACAGTCATTAAAACTAAAGGAACAGATCCAATATAGAGTCAGAGTTGCCCTTCTCTATTACATTATTATGATGATTTATTATTAGTAGTATTATATCATTACTATTATAATTACCATATTATTATGTTATTGCTTTTATGGCACAGTGTTATTTTACTATGATTATTATTATTATACATATGAAGAAACTGAGCCGAGAGGTTCATTCATTTAATATCAAACTTTTAAGTTTTGTCTAACTAAAAGCATCATGGCACATATGTACATGGCCCTATGCTAGGTGCTGGAGATGATAGGAAGATGAAGGCAGAGTTGCTTCCACTTGGGATTCTCAATCTGGGAGGAGAGGAGAATGTGTGAGGGGAGCAGGGACAGAGAAGGTGGAGATAGAGGAGCACCTTCACCCGTTCACCATTCACCAGCACACGTGAAGGTCTTGGGAGCAGAAGGGAGGAGCAGCTAGCTTATAAACAGGGAAAGGCAGCTGAACAGCTGTCATATTAGAGATGGGTCTTGATGAAGGACCATGTGTTTACCAGGCAGAAAAGAAAGAAATGCCATTAAGAGTAGAAAAAAAAAAGATATATACAAAAGTGTGGGGATGATGAGTGTGTGATGTGTTGGGGACAAATTAGAAGTTCACTGTGATTGGAATATTGGGAGTGTAAGTAGAAGTTGCTAAAAGATAAAGCTGACAAATAGTGTATACATTATTTATTGCTGTTTAATAAGTCATCCTAAAATTTAGCTTACAGCAGCAAACATGTATTATCTCACAGCTTCTATGCACCCTTGGTCTGCGTCTTGTCTCCAACAAAGCTACAATCAGGACCAAAGTCATCTGCAGGCTCTACCAGGGGTTGGTGTACTTCCCAGCTCACTCACGTGGCTGTTGGCAGGATTCAGTTCCTCACTGGCCATTGGCTCCAGACCTCCCTCACTTCCTTGCCATGTGACCTCTCCATAGGGAAGCTCACAACATGGCAGTCGGCTTCATCCAGGTGAGCAAAGCTCAAGGAGAGCAGCGTGAAACATGGGAGGTGCCAGCAATGCACATCGCAAGGTCTTTTCCTAATCTTAGATGTAGCATCCCATCCCTTTTGCCATATTCTACTAGTTAGAAGTGGATCGGGATGGGAGATTACACAGAGAGTGAATAACAGAAGGAAGGAAGGGATCCCTGGGGCCACCACAGACTCCTGCCTAGCACATGCAGGCTGGAGCAAAGTATGAAAGCATTTATATGCTCAGCCAAGGAAGTGGTGCCTTATTTTATTGGTCATGGGAAGCTACTAATCATGTTAAAGGGGTGGGGAAGGGAGGTACTTGATGCAATTAGATTTACATTGTATATTGGATCACTCTGGCAACAGCTGAAAGGATTCCAGTGGGGGAGATTGGAGATGAGGCCAGTAGGGAACCTGTGGGACTACTCCAGGTGGGCAATGATGGGGCTTGGTCCAAGGCAGGGAGAGAAGAGGTGGTGAGGAGGGGGGCAGGTAGCAGAGCATTTTGTAAGTAGAAACAACGCATCTGATTTAGTGACTCATTGTAGGGATTAAAAAGGGAAACAGGTCAAACCTAACTCCATATCTAGGGACTCTATGAGCAGGAAACACTGAAGGATAAGCAGTTCTGGGGCAGAACTGAGCCAGAGGTATTGGGCTCTGGACTAAGCTAATGGCAAACTAGAACTGGAACTCAAGCTGGCATCCTGCTTTGCTCTCTGCAGCCTCGTATCCTGGTGTTTATGAGCTCATCCAAGTGCGGGCCCTCACACTGGGTCTATCACTCACTAATGATGTGACCTGAGAAGAATTATTGCCTTGCCTGAGTTTCTTTAGTGGA
The DNA here is from genome assembly GCF_048564905.1 of Vicugna pacos. Lineage (NCBI taxonomy): Eukaryota > Metazoa > Chordata > Mammalia > Artiodactyla > Camelidae > Vicugna > Vicugna pacos. The sequence continues at coordinate 6,559,275 of NC_132997.1, forward strand.
AAGTGGAAACAGCTGGAACTTACCTTCACAGATGATGATAATTAAATAAAATATCCCACACCACGTGCTCAGTGGAGCCTCTGGCACCTGGTAAGTATTAGCTACTATGATGATTTCTGGCACTGTGGCCTGTGTGGGTGTCTGAGTGCTGCCAGGGCTCAGTTCCAACACCCTTTAAATCTCACCTAGAGATGTACAGAGGATTTTAACTACAGGTAAGTTCACCTGTATCCCCATCCTAGGCCCCTGGGATGGCTGCTGCATACTTAAGCAATTATTTTTAGTTAGATCTCAATTTCTGTTATATTTCACTTCAGTGTTTTCTGCCTTCTGCTGTGGTTGTGTTGGTTCCCACATATATGGCTTTTTGCTGGTTTCTTGTGTGTCCTTGAGGTCTCACCATCCAGGCTAGAAGTTCCCAGAAGGCAGGGCAGAGTCTTTGGCTTTCCAGATGCCTTTGGTCCTAGCAGGGAGGTGGGCTGTCTGAGTTCACTGGCCATCAGCCTCTTTACTTGGCTTCCTTCCTTCCTCCCTCCCATGCTGCCCTGCCCCTGGCAGTGGCCTGGGAGCGGCTCACAGAGGTGGGTGTCACTGATGTTCCAGCATCAGCTTTGCTGAGGGGGCTCAGACTCCCCTTCCCCTGACCACCTCACACAGGGATGCAGGGAGGGCATCAAGGTGCCCAGGGGAAGGAGAAGGACTTTAAGGACCTGAGTAGGGGAGAGCAGGGCAGGGTGAGGGGCTTGGGACCCCTTCTTTTAGCCTCCTGGCCTCCACTGCCCTGCTGTGGCCCCTGGGTTCCTCCTCCCTTGGCCTTTAGAGCTTGGAGAAGGAATTTTCAGGAAGGAATTTCAGAAGGGGGAATAACTGCCTCTATTTCTCTCTCTCTTGTCCTTTCAGGTGGATCTAAGAGTTTGGAGTTTAACTCCGGCTTTTGGGCTCCATGTCAGCTCTAGATGAAAGTCGGGTGGTTAGGTTTTAGCTGCTTCCCATCCCTTTCAGGTCTGGGAAGCTGGGAGTTTGAGAGCAGGAAGCTGTAGATTTGGAGACATGGGAATGGGGAGGGCTGGGGCTGGGGTCTGTGTGCTGTTTCAGCCCCAGGAAGAGGGAGCCAAAGCTTGTCTAGCAGAGGCTTCCAGGCTGTTGGGGTGAGTGGTGGCTGCTGTGCACACAGCTTAGGACGTGGCTCGATGGTCCGACACCCATCTCCCCTGGGACATGGCTAGGAGCCCATAGCATGATGTCACCCTCCACCCTCCCACCCCCAGCTCTGTGCTCGGAGGAGGTCTGGCATATTGTCTCACCCTCGGAGCATCTGTGGTGGGGATAGGAGGTAGGGCAGCACAAGGGTTGAGTGCATGCCCACAATCACCCAGCAAGGCTCTGATGGCCGGAGACCAACCTTGGGGGGCAGTTCTCAGATTTTTCCACTGAAGTAATTTCAATTGCCAAGGAAAGAATTACATGTCACCCAAGTCCAGGGTCAGACTAGGAGGGAAGTGGTGTCTGATGGGTGTCCCCAGAGGCTCATCACAAAGCTATGAGATTTCACTGAAGTCTCTTACTTTATCTCACAAATGCGTGTGAATTTTATGTTCACAGCCATGCTCCAACTATGTTTATTTTTACATAAAAAAAGGCTTCCCTCCAACAACTTTGAGTGAAACTGAACCTCCAGGTGGACAAGCAGTTGCACATCCCCAACCACAGCCCTGGAGAGTCCTGACTGGGGAGCATTTCATCAGATTTCAGGGCTGGGCTGACTTCTCTGTCCCATACAGTTGAGAAAATGGGGGCAACAGCCTGTCCATCCTGGTCAGTCTTCTTACAAACCATAACAACCACAGGAGCTTTCGTCAATGGAGCGGGTTGTGCAACGTGCAGATGCCGAGTGTTTTCTGTGCTCTATCTCTCACCAGCCCCTCGCGATGACTCAATGACGTCAATAATACAATTAACCTCCTTTGACAGAGGGGGAAACTGAAACTCAGAGAGGTGATGCTTCCTGCTCTCAGTGGCCACCAGATGGTGGAGTCAGGGATTGAATCCTGGCCTCCCAGCCCCTGCTTCATCCCTCTGGGGCTCTGTGTAGCTGGGTGTGGTGAGGACAGGCAGTGGGGGTGTGCGGGGAGGAATCCTGAGTGCTGGCTCTTGCCCGTAGGTGCCCCCCTTGTCAGCATGCCCCCCAGGATCCACGGCTACCTGTACAAGCCCCTGCTGGTCTCCTACTCAGTGCACAGTGGCCTCCCCTTCCGGCTACAGCTGTGGTAGGAGGGAGCCAGGCTGGGCAAGGAGAGGCACTTTTGGTTAGTGATTGATGGCTGCTCATTTTCCCCAGCCCCAGGACTCCTGGGAGCTTACTGCCCTGGAGGGATCTGAGGGGAGTGGGTGGGACCTTGGCCTTGGTCATAATGTGTTCCTGGGAACCTCCCAGCATGACCACTACTGGGTCATCACCCTGTGAAGGAGTCATGGGCCTTCCCCAGATTCTGAAAACTCAACCCATGCAGGCCCAGCTCTGCGCTGGTCAGAGCAGGAAGGACCTCTGAGCCCCTCCCCCTTAATGGTTGGAAGTCCAGGGCTTAGAGAGGGAGAAGGACTTGCTCTAAGTCACATAGCGTATCGTGGGATTTGCATGTCCTTGTGTCCTTGGCTGCCTGCCTCTTCTCACCATGTCTCCAAGAGGATTTGGGCCTCCCTTCTGGGCAGGATTCAGGGGCCCAAGCCCCCTGAGGGCTGGATGAGGCTGGAGGACCTTGACTGGGGTCAGTGTGACTGTGTGCCTCCAGCTGTTCTGTGTTCGCAGGGAGTCAGGGAACAGCAGCTGGGAGATCCCATGGGCCTCCAAGGCTGAGGCAGGCACCTATGAGTGCACAGTGATCAGCAGGGCTGGGACCCGACGAGCAAAGACCCAGACTGTTGTCACAGGTCTTTCCCTTTGGGCCCATCTGCATATGCCCTCCCTACCCTCTTCCTGAGTTTTCCCTCTAAGATTTCCTCCCAGAGTTTCTCCAACCATGAGCAAGCATGCAGCAAGCTGCTGGGGGCTGTCCATCATCTGGAGTCTAATGCCCATGCTGTACCTGCCTGCTGGCTCCCATTTGGCCTGTCTCACCCACGAATGGCCTGTGGGCCTCAGTTGCAGGAAGGTTGAGGACCAGCACTTGGGCCATGGCCCCAGCCCCCAGCCTCAATCCCACCCTTGATTTCTTGGTCTGGCCGCTGGGACCTGGTAAGCTCCCAGGCCCTTCCAGGAACCATTGTCCATCTTGTAGTCTGGATCCCTTAATTCCTCCAGGCCCCACCATGTGGCACCATTGGGCTCAGGAAGGTTGGAAACACCGCAGACCCTCTTGAAATGAAATTGGCTTTATTTTTAAAATAATGAGCCTAGCTTGAAGAGAAGAAAAGGGGCCCAAAGAACATGGAGAGATCACCACTCTGTATTCCTAATTTCACACAAAATCACGCATGCTCCTTATAGGAACTGGGGAAATATAAACCAGGAAAAGAAGATGGAAATGACCTATGACCCCTCCATTGTGGAGAGGACCTTGAGAGCATTCAGATTTACTGCCTTTTGGAGCTTTGTCTATGTGTGCATTTTAACAAAAATGGGATAATTTGTCATCTAACACTACATACAGCATGTCAGCAAATGTTTTACTGTTTATAAGTGGTGAGCAGAGAAAAGTAAAACAGAGTAAGGAAACTTGCATATGCGTTTATCAGACCTAACGAGTGCTAATCTTTTGTCGTATTTGCTTTCTCACTTTATAGTTAAACTTATAAAAAGTAAATTTTAGTTGATGTGACATTTCAGTATGTATCTCTTTTTTTTTTAAAAATTGATTTTCCTGTGTAATAAAGATTCTGTGATTGAACCTAATGAAATGAACAGTAAGTAATACTTAATGCTATTTGATTTGGTCCAGAGTCAGATTCCCCCTTTAGGATGCTTGGACATCATGGTCATTGGCATGTGGACCCAGCATTTTTCCTGCAGGTTCTCAGCCCACGTTCCTGGTTAGATGGCTTCTGATCTGTCACTTCTTATGGCCTTTTCCTCTTGAGAGAGAGCGGGTTTCTTAGTTCTTTCCTCCTGTGGGCAGTGGTCTTTTTTATTTCCACATTGGGCTGCTGTGTGTACAGAGAATAGCTCTGCATTTCTCTGAGGCTTTATTCCCCAGGGTGGAATTATTGGCTCAAAGGGTGTGAAGAGTGGTGTGGCTCTTGCTAAATATTGCATTTGGCCGATGTGTGGGGAGCAGGCACACACGCTCAACCATCGGCGGGTGTATGATGGACGTAGGGTGGTGCCATCCCAGCATGGTGGGCCTGCAGGATGTCCCCCTCCCCATGTCAGCCCCTTAGTGCCTCCTATGTTCCTGTTCTTGCAGAACCCCCACCACAGTTGGTCCCTGTCCCCAATGTGACCATGTGCCCAGGAGAGACCACCATCCTGTCCTGCCGGGTCCTGGGCGAGTCCCCCTACAACCTGACATGGGTCTGGGACTGGCAAGTCCTGTCAGCCTCAATGGGCAGAGTCACACAGCTGGCCAACCTGTCCTTGGAGGTCAGTGACATCATTCCCAGTGACGCTGGGCAGTACCAGTGCATGGCCAGTTACTCCAACAGGGTCACGAGGGTGTCTGTCTGGCTCCTGGTGTGAGATTGCTATAATCCCAATTCAACACTACCTAGTGTTTTCCCATAAAGTCCATCAAGCCATTCTTCTGCCCAGCCGTCACCTCTGGCAGGCAACATCAGCCCTACCGGTGTTTCCTGAACCTTCAGAGAAAGCATTCTGTAGCCTTCCAGCCTAAATGTAGTAGTTCCCACAGTTGGGAAGTTCACCCTCATATCTAACCTAAGTGTCTACTGCTGTAGGCCAAACCAATTTCATTGGCTGTCCTTTTCCTGTGCCACTGAGCAACTCCATTGTCCACCCCTCCCAACATGTAGGACAGAGAAGGAACACTGGAAATTTCCAAAAGCCCAGAGATCAGATGTGCTTGGCAGGGGCTGGGCAGCACTGACCAGATGAGGGTAGAGGAGGCAGTGGGAGGAGCACACGTCTTGAAGTGTTAGTGCCTGGATATAGCCTCAGTTCTACCCAGGATTAGATAGATCCTCCTCTTTCGGGTGCTATTTCCCAAAGTGTAAGAGTGAGTGTGGTGGAACAAGATAGATGAGTTGGCCCGGGAGGCCTGTTTGAGCCTGAAAGTCTGCTGTACTGTAAGCTTTCTGAGGGCCAGGATAAACCTAAGTTTGCAGCCCATAATTAGGCAGGCCTTGGGGTCCACTCAGGGCCCCTGCCCTGGCATCTCAACAGCTCTTTAAGCTTCTTCAAGGCGCCTAGGACAGGGCAGAAATCTAGAGAGCTCAAGGCCCCCGCTGGGGGGTGTTGGGAAATCAGGTCCCCGTGGGGTCTGGGGATGTGTCTGAGCAGCTGTCTGTTCAACCCCAGGTCCCAAGGAAGCTGTTCCCAGGGATGCAGGCCCCTCAGAGCCTTTGCTTCCTTTGTCTCTGCCGTCTGTGGCTGCAGGGAGGTGAAGAGGGCCCAGGGCTGGTACCTGGTTCAGCATGACTCCTCTGACAGCCTCTTCTCCCCTTGTCCTCTCTTTAAACCACAGAGGTCCCCCAGGTCAGCATCCACACCAGTCCCAGCACTTCTCCCAGGGTATGGAGGTGAGGGTCAGCTGCTCAGCCTTTGGGTACGTGGCACTCCACATCTCCTGGAGTCGTGAGGGTCATGTCCTGCAAGAGGACAGCAGGTGAGAGCCCTGGGACTTGGAGCTCTGGGACTGGGAACAGGTGGTCAAGGACTCCCAGGGACCCCTCTGAACCTCAGTCTTCCTAACTGAGAATGGAGGAGTAGCGTGTGCCCTGCCTTCTTCCTGGGATGACATGAGACTCAGGAGTGAGATCACTTTGGCAACATAACAATGCCTCAGGATGGGCCCAGGCATCAGGAGCTACAGCTCCAGAATCTCACAGACCTGTGCTTGAATCCTACCTCTGCCGTTCCAGCTGTGTGACCCTGGGCAAGTCACCTTACCTCTCTGAGCCCCACAAATGAAAAAAGACCACATAAGTAAAGTGCTGACCACACAGCCCAGCACAGAGCAAGCAGCCAGTGTAGAGCGGTGTCACTAGTGATCTTGTTAATTAATTTGTTAATTGACATAAATGATTGGAGCAACCGCAAGTGACTCAATCTAACCGGCCCCTTGCTGTTGAACTCGTTTCATGACATGACTCCAGAGTCCGTGTGGATGCCCATGGAACCATGATTATTCAGGGAGTGGCCCCGGAGGATGCTGGGAATTACAGCTGCAAGGCTGCTAATGAGGTTGGCACAGATGTGGAGATGGTCACCCTCTACTCTACATGTATGCGGGCGAGGGCATCTGCAGGAGAGGCATCTCCAGCCCTCTCTCCGTCCCTGTGGTCCACAATACTTACCGAGCATCTACTGTGTGGGAGGCACTGGGGATATGGCAGTGAACACATGGTCCCTGTCCAGATGGAGGGTAGTGTGATGGAGTGATGTGCAGGTGGGGTGAAGGGGAAATGGCTGTTACCCACAGGACCAGCCACCACAAGGAGGTGACCCTTGACACAGACATGAATGGGAACAGCATTCCAGGCAGAGGGACCAGGTGGAGCAAAGGCCCTCAGGTGGGAATGAGTGTGGGTGAAAAGGGGCTGCAAGGAGGCTGGCTGGGTGGGGGTGGGGTGGGGAGGGGAATTTTAGAACTTTGTAGAATTTCAGCTTTTATCTCAAGTTCAATGAGGGACAACAGGGTGGGGGTTGGCCCCAGGAGTAACTGTTTTTTTGAAAAAACAGCTGAAGTTACATCGTTCTGGGGTGACTGTCCCGGGTTCCGGAAGTGGCATGTTGGGGTGGGGAGGAGGCAGGTGCTCACCATCCTGTCCCCACCGCCCCTCCCCTAGCTGCGGAAAGCTGCATTCTCACTCCAGGGAGTCTGTGGGCTGGTCCCTAATTCTCCGTCTGCTCCCCACACAGAGCCGCCATCCATCTCAGTCATAAATGCTGTGGTGCTCGCTACTGTCGGGGAGGAGGCTGTGCTGGCATGTGAGGCCCCCCGGGTCATCTGGTATCAAGGTACGTTAGGTGGGAGAAGGGCCGGCAGAATGGTCCCCCTAGGGCCCTAGAGGGTGGGGGCAGGATGGTCACAGGGGGCACTCTGAATGGAATGTCTGGAGAGAGGGAGACGTTTCCAGCAACCCCACTCAGCCCCAGCCCAGCCCAGTGTCCACAGAGCTGATGCAGGCTGGTGCTGTAGTTAGGTGCAGGATTTAGAATAGACCCAGATTTGAATTCTGGCTCCCCTGGTTGTCCTTGGGTGAGTGACTTGGCATCTCTGAACCTGCTTCCTTAGCCGAAAAATGGGGAAGATCAAAGATGGGTTGGTTGTGTCCATATGTGGATTAAATGAGTCCATATGTGTCAATTGTTTAGAACAGGCCTGGATTACGGGCTGGGCTCGCTGTTCTTAGTGACATTGATGGTGATGGTGATGGTGATGGTGATGATGTGATTATCTGAGAAACAGGAATAGTGGCAATAGGGCTGGTGGTGAGGCTTTTCTGAGTTAACGGATGTAAAGGGTTTTTCTGAGCTGGGGTTTGATTCACAGATGCTGTTCCTGGGCCCACACCAATGGACGTGGGTCCTGGGGCTGCAGCCGCAGACTTTCTAGAAGCAGAACTCTGGGCTCCGTCTCCATCATCAGCCCCCTCCCATGTGCAGACACTGGTCACCAGCTGGTGGTGGCAGAGGCCTTGGGACTCCTTGTTCAGTGCTCCTGTCACACTGTGCTGTGGCTGAGAGCCCCACCAGCCTGGCTGGGGTGCCCATTTTTGAAGGGGGATTTCTCAAAGGAATGTTATTCAGCCTTAAGAAAGAATGAAATTCAAGTTGTACAACAATGTGAATAGAGTTACCACTGAACCGAATACTTTAAAATGGTTAGGATAATGAATTGTATGTATTTTTTACCATCTATTGTTTTAGTTGAGAAAAAGAGATGAAATTTTATTACAACGTGGATGAACATTGAAAACACTATGCTAAGTGAAATTAGCCAGACGCAGGGAGACAAAGATTATATGATTCCACTTGTAGGCGTGGACTCTTACATGGGTGACAGCTGGAATATGCAGATTTATAGAGACAGAAAGGAGAATGGTGGTTGCCAGGGGCTGAAGGAGTGGAAAATGGGGAGTTGGTATTTAACAAGCCAAGTTTCAGTTTGAGAAAATGAAAAAATTTTGTGGATGAATGATGGTGATGGTTGCACAACAATGTGAAGGTACTTAATGCCACTGAATTGGACGCTCAGAATGCTTAAAAGGTAAAAATTTTGTTTATGTATGTTTTACCACAATTTAAAAAATAAAAAAAAAATTGTAAAAAGGGGTCAGAATCAGGGTAGTCCCTCAGGCCTCAGGAGTTTGGGGGTGGGGTAGGGGTAGGGGGATAAGGCAGGGACAGAGGGACAGCAGGCAGGAGAAATGAGGGAAAGGCCCTCAGAGAGGCAGCCATAGGGGTTGGTCATCTCAGTGACCCTGAGCCCCTCCCAGAGCTGATCCAAGCATTACCTTGCACCTGGGCAGAGGGCACGGGGACCTGGTAGGGAAGCCCAGGCAAGGAGTTCTTGGGTGATAAACCTGTCACATGTTGGGGGACAGGCTGAGACTCACTTCTGGTCAACAGTGGGGCTCGGGGAACTGGACCCAGGGGTGCTGACTTAAAAATTTTTTTAATTATGATAAAATATACATAATATTCTCCATCTTAACAATTTTTAGGTGTACAGTTCAGTAGCACTAGGAATATTTGCAGTGTCATACAACCCCCCCATCTTTCTCTAGAACTCTTCATTTAGCAAAACTGAAAATCTGTACCTGTTAAACAATAGGGGTCCTGACTTTTGTGGGGAACCTTTCCCTCACACTCACCCCTCCAAGGTTCCAGCCTTGTGAAGTTGCAGGAGGGCAGGGTCAGGAAGGCAGCCTGATTCCCTGGCCTTCCACGGCAACCATGGGTACCTGCCTGATGCTTTCTCTTCTTTGGTCCAGGGGGTGTTGAAATGATTCTGGCCCCTGAGGCCTCTAGCTCTGGGATGCTGCAGATCCTGGCGGCTCAGGAGAGGAACGCTGGCATCTATGCCGGCCGAGCTGTCGATGAGTTGGGCGACACCTTGGCGGAAGTCTGGCTGGAAGTTGGACGTGAGTGTACACCTGGTCCCCACCTGCCACCCCTCCCTATCACCTTCCCTATCCCTGAGCAGGGAAGAGAGAACGTAGCCACGTAGCCTGCCAGTGGGGAATCTGAATCATATAGATCCAGAGTATGTGGGACAGGGGCTTCAGAGGGAGATGGCATATGCGTTCCCTCTTGCTGGGTAACAAATTGCCCCCCAAACTTTGTAGCTTAAAGCAATAAGCATTTATTATCTCACAGTTCTGGAGGGTTAGGATTCTTGGAGTGGCTTAGCTGGCTGGTTCTGGCCTCAGGGCCTCTCCTGGGATGACCATTAATACATTGGACAGGACTTTGATCATTTGAAGGCTCAACCAGGGCTAGAAGATCCACTGTAAGTTCACTCATGTGGCTGTTGGCAGCAGGCCTCCATTCCTTACTCACATGGGCTTCTCCAGAAGGTTTCTTGTGACATGGATTTTCCCAGAGAGAGTGAGTCGAGAGAGATAGAGATGGAGAGGATCCAAGATGGAAGCAGTAGTCTTTATAACCAGTCATGGTCTTGGAAGTGACATACCATCACTCCTACCGTATTCTCTTGGTCACACAGACCAACCCTGGTACAAGGTGGGTGGGAGGGACCACTCAAGTGTGTGAATACCAGGAGGCAAGTGTCACTGGGGCCATTTGGAGGCTGCCTACCACAGAAACAGTTTGGTTCAACTTGAGCATTGTCATGCCCAAGACCTGAGTTCCAGTCTTGTCTCCATCACTTACCATTTATGTGCTTTGGTGAAGTCATTGACCCTCTGTTTCCCCATCTGTAAAATGGAGCTGACCACACTACTTCTTTTACTGGGTTGTTGTGAGGGTTCAGTGAAATCAGGCATTAAATGCTTAGCACAGGGTTTGGCCCATCATGAGTGCTTAATAAATGGAGAAGCAGTTACCCCCTTTTTACAGACGAGGAGGAGGCTGGAGTCTTCTGTGGCTGGTACATGGCCTTGGCTGTGATTGTCATGATGGCTAAGCTCCAGGCCTGGACCCTGGGCACTGGGAACTGCTCAGAAGCTGTGGGCATGGCTCCTTGGCTTGCTGAACCACAGCGGATTGGGCTCTGAGGGTTGGCTGTGGCCACAATGGGAGAGACAGGTGTTAGAAGTTCTGGGCAAGTGCAGAGAATGGACAATGTACTTAACTGGGCTGGGTGGGATGTCCAAGGGGCTCCCCACAGAGACTCAATCAGGAGGGTCTAGCCCTGGGGGATATGGTACCATCTCAGGGTTGGGATCCTCTCAAGCTTAGGGTAGCCTTAGCCTTCATGTATCTCCATCATTTATTCCTCTGACACATGGTCACCAAGTGGCCAGGCCCTGTTCCCATTGCCCAGTCCTGGGTTCAATCCCTGGTACCTCCATTAAAAAATGTAAAAAAAAAGAAAAGAAATGGTAAATAGACAATTAGAATATTCAGTGTATTGAGCATTTAGAAGTAGCATTCTCAGGGCCTGAGGGTGGCTTGTTTGTCTCTGGCAGCACTGGAGGCCAGGAAGGCTTCTTGGAGGAGGTGATATTTATGCTGAGCCTAGAAGCAGTCAGATGATGAGCTGGGAAACAGTGTTTCAGGCAAAGGGAACAGCATGTGCACACCTCCCCATGGGAAGGGAAGCAAGGTAGCAAGTGGAACATAGAGACGGTGGGAAGAGGGGAGGCTGAGGTGGCTGCCCTGCTGTGGGTCACTCCCAGCCTCGGGTTAGGGAGCCTGGTAGAGTTTGGGCTTTGTTCTGTGGGGTCGGTGAGAGGTTTTAAGGAGGAGAGCCATGTGCTCAGACTTTCCATTTCTAGAGTGTACTGTGTGGGTGGGGTGGGTGTGGAAAGTCATAGGTTTAGATAATAATAAAACTAGAAGTAAGACTTCCCATGAAATCTGCCATGTGCCAGGGCCAGCTCTATGCACATTTCATGTACCAGCATGAAATCCTCCTCACAGCCCTTTGAGATGGGCTCTATCATTATTCCTGCTATAGATGGGGGAAGTGAAGCACAGAGAGGTTAAGTGCCTTGCCCAAGGTCACACAGCTGGCAAGCAGCAGAGCTGAGATTTGAAACTAGGGTCCAGGCCTTTAGCCCCTGGACTTGATCCTGATGCTCCCCGCAGGTGAGCTTGGATGTTGCTTCCCCACTCTGAGCCTCGGGCTCCTCACCTGCAAGTGTTTCTGGATGTTGTGTGAGTGAGAGATCTCAAAGACCTGGGACATGGCAGGCTGCCAAATGCCACTGTGGTTGTGATTAGTCAGTGGGTCCTGGGTCAGTGGAGAGGGAACTCTAGGGAGGGCTGCTCTTGTCATCATTACAAGAGTCATCCTTTGCTGAATGTCTCATTACTTTTTAGCAAAGCCTTATTTTTTTGGGGCCCAGGCTGACAAGCCTGCCTCGTCCTGTGCCTTTCACCTGCCAGCCATTGGTCTTGTAGCCCTTTCCCCCTGTCAGAGGAAGGAGGTGGCTGGATCATAGAAGCAGGCTTCTGGGGTCACTGGGCCACTGGTGGCCTCTGACCTTCAGGTCAGGGACGAGGTGGATCGTGGCCTAACAGCTGTGTGTCTGGGGTGAGCTGGCCTGGCAGCGGTGGTGGGAAATTGAATTTACCACCCATCTGCTTGGCAGCTGTGGTACAGCCTTCATGGCCAGGTTGGCAGAGCTTGCCAGAGCTGGGAATGGGTGGGTACTGTGCCCATTTCCTGCTGTTCAGCTGGGAACCCACTTCCTGGTGGCATTTGGGGCAGAGAAAGGAGGGCAGCTTCCTTCTGCACTGCCAGCCAGGGCCTTTGTTCAGGGCCACCCTGCAAGGTGCTTTGGCATTCCCTCTGGACCTGGCATTTGGCAGAGAAGAGTCCTGGATCGATATCCAGGTCCTGCTGCTTGTTTGGCCAAGTTATTTACCTTTCTGAGCCTCATTTTCCTCATCTGTGAAATGGGGATGATTATAGTGAAGGCTTGCTCATAAAGTCCTCAAGAGGTTTAATGAGATAATGTGCTTCACTCCAGGCTTGAATGGGCAGGGCTGACAAGGACCTGATGAGGCAGGGTGATTTGTCACGTGTCTGGTGACCAGGCTTCGTGGTGGGCCCCACTCCCTAGTTTGGTGGCCTTTCTATTTTACTTTAAAACTACCCTGAGCTCAGTACCCTTTGCCCTTCTGGAGTTCTTTCTCTCCAAGTGGGTGTTCACGCAGCTCTGTTTCTCTCCTCTGATTCTAATCTCTGCTTCCTATTCCCAACCCTGAAGCGCCTGCTTGCTGTGTGAATGAGCAGTGGTCAGGGGATGTGGTTTTGCGGGAGCAAAGACCTTCTGGCCAGCCTGGGGCAGTGGGAGAGAAACAGAGCCTGGCCCCGTGGCAGGTCTGGCCAGTATCCAGGCGACTTCTCCATCAGGCCCCAGAGGCCAGGCCCAGAGTCCGTGACATTTTTAGGGCCCTTGGACAGTGTTCTGGCTTGAATTTCTTTTGACATCAGAAGAAGAAAGTGAAGAATAGTAAATATATAAAAATTAATCCAGCCTGGATTGGGTTTGTCTTTATAAACAATCATAAAATATAATTTAAAATATTTTTTTTCTCGGAAGAGGCCCGTGAAAGTCACGCTGCAGCCCTGGCCAGTGGGGCTGTGGCTCCAGGCCCAACTGCCAGAACTTTCTATGGGGGAAGGAGGGGGATGCCGAGGCCACCCACCAGCCTTGTCTCATTCACAGACACCCTGGCGTTCTCTGTAAGTGCAGGGCAGAGCCTGAGGCTGGCCTCTCCCGTGGCCCACCAAGCCCATCTGTCCAGTCTTTGGGCCTGAGCCCAGCCCCCTTCCTCCTGGCCAAACTAAGCCAAGGCTGATTGCAGTGCTCCTTCCCAAGCAGGGTCAGGGTTCTGAGTCACAGGAACTGGGGGGCTGGCAGAGGAGATGGGGGCTGCAGGGTCTCCAGACAATGATAAAGAGCCCTGGAGCTTTAAAGCATTGGAACCAGGGTAAAAGTAGTTACCTCTTTCTGGTTAGGGAAACTGAGGCACAGAGTGGTAAAGGGGTTCACCCAGGTTCCCTAGTGGGGCAGAGGCAGCATGGGGGCCCTGCCTATGCTTCAGGCCTTCAGGATGGTGTCCCTTGCCCTGGACGCCAAGTCAGAGGAAGGGAAGTCATCACTTCTGTCAAGGTGTTGCCAACCTAGAATCGGTGGACACCTTTCCCTCTAGAAAATCCCTGGGAGCTGAGGGGAGTGGCCCCATCTGCTGGATGTTGTTAACTGCAGTCTAGTCTGAAGTCGGGGAAGCAGGGGTGGGGGTTGCAGGGACAGGCAGAGGCAAACCTCAAGGTGGCCAGACCCTCCTGTCCTGCCCTGTCCTGGGCTGCTGGCTGGCATACTTCAGGGGGACTGTCCTCTCTTCCTGCATGTTCCAGGGTCCTCTCACAGAGCTGCCTCCCCACTGGCACATGGAAGCTGTCAGCTGATGAGACCTGGAGCTCCCCAGGGAGCCCAGCAGCTACTGTAGTCAAGAAGTTGTGTGAGAGAGTCCATGGGTGTGAGGCCTGTCTCCAGGCATTCGCAGCTCCTGCCCTAGAGACCTGCCCAAAGCCACGGCAGAAAGGGCCATCCCTGGGGAAATCTGATGGCGGTAGAGCAAGCTACCTCACAGTCCCTCCCTGCCGAGGGTCACCTGGGAGTCTGTGAGGAGGGGGCTTGGAGCCTGAAAGCAGAGGTGGCTGAGCCTGGAGGATGAGGCACTGGATGGAGCCCGGGGTGGAAGTGCAGCCCTGCCACGCACTGTAGGATCAGGACTGGCCCCGCCCCTCCCTTGGGCCTCAGTCTCCCATCTGCACAGTGAGGGGACCAGAGGACCTTCAGCTCTGCCGTACAGGGTTCTGGGGTCCTGCCTTATTTAGGGGGCTCCAATGAGGAACAGGAGGATGGCTGCATGGGAGACTGAGTCACCGTTTTCTGGACAGGATCTGAGACTAGAATTTAGCTGTTTTGGGATTCACCACTGGAGAGGACAGAAGAGGTGCCAAGTTGTCCCTGAGTAATAGGGGGAAAGCAGGGGTGTGGCGGCTGAGACCCTGGACCTTAGCAGCAGCCAGACCTGGGCTCTGATCCCAACTCTGCCATTGACTTCAGTCTGTGTTTCAGGCTGGTTCCTTAATCTCTCTGACCCTCAGTTTCCTCATCTGTAAAATGGGGTTGTGAGAATTCTCATTTCATAAGTTTATTGAGACCACGAATGAAATCATCTCTAAAAGCACCATCACCATAGCTGTCAGTAGGCATTCCAGATGCTCCCCTTTGTACATGTCATTCACTTATTACGAATCAACCGTTGCTTCTCTGAGGGAAGTGCAGGACTGGGAGGAGAACAGGGAAGAGATCGTGCTCTATAATATCCCACAGTTGGAACACAAAGCTGGGCTGTTTGGCTAAGGACAGAGGGGGTCAAGAAGTAGCCTGAGAGAGACAGTGGAGGGAGGCCTGCCTGGAGGAGGGAGCTTTGAGCTGAGCCCTGCAGGGAACTGGGCAGAGTACAGAAGGCAGGCTCTGGGGGTACCTGTCCTTGGAGATGAGCCTCAGCTCTGCCTGGGAGGCCCGGGGAAGGGGAGGGGGAACAGCAAAGCCATGCCCCCAGGGCCAGGGCTCTGCAGGACCAGTAACCCCAGCTAAAGCACCTGAATCAGAGGCTTTCTTGAATTCTGAGCTTCGGCAGCTTCCAGGCCCCAGTGAGAAAGGACAGTGGTGTGCGGGTGGTGTCTGAGGTTGAGCCCAAGACTGTCTTCCTCCTTCTCGGTGATTTTCCAAGTTGTGTCTATGTCTCCCTGGAACTTCCCTACTGCTTGAAGCCAGGAGGGAAATTTGATGTCATGATTTGGATGGATAGGGGAGATTTCTGGAAAGAGACAGCAAGAAGAAAGAGGCGGAGGGTTTTCCATGGTGCTGAATGCAATGGGTTAAAAATAGGTCAAGGGACCTTCCAGGTTATGGGTCTGGGGACAGGGACCTGAGGACAGTGCCCAGAAGCTGCAGGGCACAGGGCTTGGACCTGTCTGGAGTTGGACCTGCTTCTGGCCCGCAGAAAGGGGGAAAGGATCATGAGTTTCTGTTTTGGGAAAGAACTTATTTCCACTCCCTGATTATAAAAGTAAGAGAATGCTTAGAAAAAATTTTGGAAGAAACACTACAATCTGTTAACTGTGGTTACCTTGTATGAAGGGCATGGGATTTGGGGCGTGTGGGACAGAAATTAAGGAAATAAACCCTTGTGTGTTGCTTGAACATTTTTTTCTAACTCAGGTGCACAGGGCGGCCTGGCTGAGATCTGTCATCCCGGTGTAAGGATGCTCTTTTCATTCTCAAGTGTCCCACTGGGACCATAAATATAAGGTCAAGTTATTTATCAGCCTGTTTTGATTTTGTGGTAGAGATTTATATGCTTATTATAAAATGTTCAGCAAGCAGAGAAAGATGTACTTAAATAAAGATGTTCTAGAATCCCCCCAGAAGTTGGCTCTTTGAGGTCGTGGAAATGGTTGCTGGAATCCAGAGCACGAGTGAGAGGAAGCTCCTGTGGACCAGGAGGGGGGCAGCAGTGGGGGAGCTCGGAGGTGCTGGGGCTCCTGTGAAGTGGGCTCCAGAGGTGGGCTTCTGGGAGGTGTCGCCGCCGGGAGCAGGCATGCTGCTTCCCTGCACGTCTGGGCAAAGCAAGGTGTGGACACTGCCAAGTTCAGGTTGGCCCTGGAGCCCTGGAGATGGGTCAGCCCCAGGTTCACAAGGGTGAGGCTGGAAGAGAAGGAACCTTCCAGAAATGGGAGGGGAGGCAGTCCTCAGAACAGTGCTCTGGGGGCTGTGTGCGTCCAGCCGCTGGGGTGTGGCTGACCGGTCACCTCCCTGCAGATGCACCCAGCTGAAGGAGCTGCCCTGGGATGTCACAATGGAACTAGGGAGGAGTGTCCTCCTAGCGTGCTGGGCCACCGGCTGCTGCCCCAGACAGTCACCTGGCACCATGGAGATGGCCAGCCACTGGGGCCCAGGCGGGGCAGCAGGACTGGGCAGCCCGATTCAGGAGTGCTGTTTTTTGAAAGTAAGAGACTGGGGCTGAGGGATGGTGGACAGGGAGACAAAATGGCTTCCAACACCCTCAGCCCCCAAGCTGGGTGGCCGGGAGTAGGACCCTGACTGCCAGGTCTGGCCTTGGGTCAGGCTGATGCAGGGTCACATTTTGGCTGGGGGACTAGTCACGCCATCCCAGTCATGCTAGTGATGATGACAGTACCTGCCACCTGGGCTTAACAACAGGCCACCTGAAGAAATCGTTGGGGAATGAATGCACGTAAATCTCTGAGCACAGTTCCTGACACAGAGTAAGCGTCCCTCATCATCACCATCACCAGCTCGTCACCATCACTGCTGCTACTGTTACTTCCTACGTGCCGGGCCCAATGCTGAGCTCTGTATTTGCACCACCTGTTGACCCCTCCAATCACGCTACAAGGTGCAGGTTTTGATAAATGATCCCCATTCTACACATGAGCAAACTGAGGCCTTCTAACACTTCCAAGGCCCAGCTGTATCCCCCATCTGTTTCCTCCCCGCCGTCCCAGCCCTCTTACCTCTGCAGGGCCAGGCTATGCCCAGGGCCCTCTCTGCACCTGGGGAGCTGGAGCCTGTGGGGGCTGGAGCCATGGTCTGCTCTGACAGTTAGGCCTGCCTCTTTCCTGCCCTGCAGGTGTGGTCCCTGAAGACCAGGTCCTATACGTCTGTGAAGCTCAAAATGTCTTTGGGAAGATGCAGGCAGAAGCCTGCCTCATTGTGACTGGACATGGTTCGCTGTTGGGTCTGGAGAGGAGGGTTTGGTGGGGAGGCTGGGCACCCCTGGGGTGGCCCCCATGCTTGCCTGTCCTTTGGGACAGATGTGTCCACAGCCAGGTTCTCTAAGAGGTGTATCTGGACCCCTACTTCCTGGGCAGTGTGCCCCAAGAAGTGTGCCCTTTGACCCTTTAGGATCCCCAACCCTGATGACTCCACTGGGGAGAGGGGCCTCTGTCCCCTGAATGACCACCCACAGGAGTCCAGTATGTCTGACACTGTCTCCTCTCCCCACAGACCCCCCATAGATCGCCAGCAGCAACTCCACCGTCCAGGTGCTGGAGAGGCAGCCTGTGTCCCTGCCCTGCATCATCCTGGCTGGGAGGCCCCACCCCAAGAGGCGCTGGCTCAAGGCCAGCCGGTGAGTGCTGGGCTCCTGGTGCCCAGGTGGAGGCGCTGTCACCTTCATGCCTTAGCCTCCGCTCTGTGGTTCCCCTGTTTAGCTCTGTCCTGGTTTTTATTTACTTACTTTTTAATGAAGTATAGTTGATTTACAATGTGTTAATTTCTGCTGTACAGCATGGTGATTCACTTACACATATGTTCCTTTTCAGATTCTTTGTCATTCTAGGCCATTACGAGGTATTGGGCATAGTTCCCAGTGCTGTACAGTGGGACCTTGTGGTTTATCTATTTTATGTAGCGGTTCCCCTGTTTTGGAATGTCCTCTTCCTTCCTCCCTCTTTCCTGCCTCTTTCCAGAGCCCTCTCTGATAATGCGCTGATGGAACCCTTCAACCTGTAGGGTCCTTGGCCGGAGGACCTTGTGCTTCATTAGTGCTGTAGCTGAGTAGCAGTCGTTTTGTGGGGGCACAGACACAACAGATTTGTCACCTCAACTCTGATGGTTCCAGGGCAGAGACGGGACCTGTGCAGCTTAACATTTGGCGTGGCTGCCTAGCACACGGCTGGGTGCACAGTGGCTGCTTTGACCCTTCCCATTAATTTGATTTTCTTTATTATCCTCTGTTTCCCCTCTCTTGTTCACTCTTTCTCTGTTGCTCCCTTTTCTTCAGTGCTTATGGCCTGTCCTCGGACATCCTGAGGTCTTTGCCCGGGAGGCTGTAAAGAGGTGCCCTCACCCCAGCAGACGGCAGACACTAGACATGCAGGGAGGCAGTGACTGTGTGGCATCTTTCTATTCCCTCTGCCCTGGTCCTGGTCCCGTTGTCCCAGCCCTGATGCAGTGCAGACAGGACCCCGCTCTCGGAGCGTACAGGCTTGGAGACTGATCGTGCCTATGACACCCTCTGCAGGCTGTGTAATTAGATGTGACCCCAAGGAGGACCCTGTCTGGGCGTGTGGGCTGGGGCAGTGAGGCACCTGCCTGGATATAATCCAATGGGCCTCATCTATACCAGGATGGGGAGTAGCCAGAGACGCAGAGCCTGTTTTGGCTCAGTGGGGACACTGGGTGGACCCGTGCGTGTCCCGCTGCCAAGCGCAAGGAGCAGAAGCCCCCTCAAGCTCGCTGAGCCTCAGAGGGTCCGGTACCAAGACAGCCAGGGGAATATCCTGGACCCTGAGGGCAGAATGTGCAACCAAGTTCATGGGACAGGGACAGGGAGGCCCAAAGCGGGCTCAGGCCTGGTGGAAAGTTTTGGGCCCCTCATCAAGGATGGACTGGCTGGACTTCTTTACAGAAGTTGCCTCAGGCCCCATTCTGGACCAGCACTCCCTGCCCCACCCTGGTCCTGATGGGGACACACTAGGGCAGCCACCAGGATGCTTCTCTCTCTGGGATCACTTCTGATGTGGCCACACCTCTGCTCTGCTCCGCGTAGCTCTGTTCACTCCCCACAGACACGGATGGGTTGTCCCTTCTCTCTCTGGCCTCAGTGTGGAAGGGCCTCGGAGCTCCAGCCCCTACTCAATAAAAGCTCTGGCCCCAACTCTGCACTTCCAGGAGAGGCTCCCTTGGCCCCCTTGGGTCAGATGCCTTGCCCTGGTCCAGCTGGCCATGGGAGAGTGGGGGTCAAGGGTTTGCCAGGGGTCAGGCCCACCTGGCCCTGAGGGTCTGTGGGGGTCGACAAGTCTCAGGGAAGTGGTGGGAGCTGAGTGGTTGTGATATCCACCCCCCTGCCTTCTCTGAACCCCTGGCCTCTCAGTCCAGGCTGCCCCCTACTGGCCTGCAGGCAGTGAGCTTTCTGGAGGGCTCTCTCTTGGCTGGTTCTGAGTGGGGCCCTTGAAACAAGCTGGTGCTTCCTCATCTTACCAGCTCCCACCTGGCAGCCAGCATTCCATCCGAGCAGATGGCAGCCTTAACCTTGAGCAAGCACTGTTGGAGGATGCAGGGAGGTATGTGGTCACCAACACGGCAGGCTCTCAGCATAGCGACGTGGACCTGGTTGTCCAGGGTGAGTCCTGGGGTAGTGGTGGTGGGAGGGCAGGGGACAGGGTGGGATGGGGGAAGGCCCATGGGGGGAACTTGATTTTGAACACCTTTGTTTTTAAAAATTGCCCAAATAGTACATATTCACTGTAGGAAATTTAGAGATTGGACAAGAAAAAAAAAAAAGATAAACCTCCCATACCAGTAGCTACGAAGAACCAGAATAATTTTACATTTCAGTGTGTATCTTTTATACTTTCTACACACATGAGCTTGCAAGGGTAAACATACATACATGGTATGTATGTAATGCATATACATTATATATATTCTTTATGTACATTGCATATAAATTATTTTTACATGGTATACTTTATAAAAATTATATATAAATTCTTTATATGCACATACATACAAATACTTAAAAACCAACTGGAACCACGTAATATTACTGTCTTGTAACCTGAGTGTTTCTTGCAAAAATATATTATAATTGTTTTCTGTTAATAATACTCAAAGCATCATTTAAGGCTGCATTGTCCCCTGTTTGGATGAGCCAGGACTATCTAACCTGTCCCCTCATGTCCAGTTTCTCACCAGCGTGAACACCTGGGCTGAAGGTCCTTGTGCTCCACCTTTGCCCACGTGATCAGTTCTTTCCTTTGGATAAACTGTTGATGTGTACTTGAGTTTTGACTCACAGAGATTGCACATTTTTAGGGCTGTTGGTGTATTTTGCCCAGTTACTCTCCCACCCGCAGTGTTGGAAGGTCCCTGTTTCCCTTCACCCACCCAACCAGGTACCACCGTTCTTTTTAACATAAGGCAAGAAGTTTAAACTAAGTTCAGTTATGTTTTGTCATTTATCTTGGATGTTAATATCCTCTTTTTGTTTGTTTGTTTCTGTCCTTTGCTTTATTAACCCCCCGAGTGGTGAGCAGGAAGAATTCATCGTTCCCCATTTGGTAGAGCAAAACCGAGGTTCAGAAGGAGGCTGGGTCGAGAATCCAGCTGTCCTGCCTCCTCATAAATCCAATTAATAACAGTGATCGAAGGTCGGCTGTGTGTCATGTGCCAGACCTCCGAGAGCTTCTGTGTGTGTTTCACTTAATTTTCTGTTGCTCCAAGAGGTGGGTTTCAAAGACTGGCACATTCTGAATTTAAGGAAGCTGAGGCTCACAGAGGCAGGGTAACTCACCACATCACAGGATGAGGGAAGGCTGCCTCTGCAGAGGGCGTCACCCCCTAACTTCCCACCATGCAGAGGTGGCCAGCCATCAAGCTCTCTTGGCTCATTTCATTTCCGTCCAACAAATATTCATCGACTTGCTGGCTTTGGCCACCTGGGAGAATCTGGGAGGGCATTTCCCTCCCTAAAGGATTGGAGTGTTACTGTCAGAGCCCTTGGCTTCTGGCTTTCCCTCCTGAATTTTCCATGCCAGTTCCCCCTCCCCTGGTCCTGTTAGAGATCCCAATCTCTGCCCACCTCCTATTTTAATGCCTGCAAATCTGGATGGTGCCCAGGACGGATTTGGCACTTGTTTTCAAGTTCATTGTGTCCTGTGAACGCTATTTTCTGCCATTTCTTATCTGTCCTTCCCCAGAGAGTGGGCAGGGAATTGGGGTCAATTTAACTTTTTTGCTGATCAAGGAATATGGGTACCAAAAGATTAAGTGGTTTATCCAAAGTTCCAGAGTTAAGAAATAACATAGCTGGTTCCTAGACACAGGCTGCCCTTTGTCTGGGGCATCACTTTATAACAGTGATGGCTGTATTCTCCTGTTAAAATTGTTTCCTTCTTTTTAAAACATGGTATAATGCAAATAACATAATATTTACCATTTTAACCATTTTTAGGTATACATTTCAGAGGCATAAGCAGCTTTCTCATTGTTGTGTCACCAGATTTGTTTGCCCAACACACAAGACAAAACACTGAGACACCGAGATTTGCATCAAAGAAAGAGTTTATTCACGAAGCAGCCAAGCAAGGAGATAGGAGAACAGGTCCCAGATCTGCCTCCTGGAAGGCGAGGGGCTTGGGATATTTACGGGACAAAGAGGCAGGGTGGTCTCAGGCATGGGGAAAGGTGAATGCAGGTAGGGAAAAGGTGAGGTCATGGGTGTTCTGTGCAGGTGTATCTGCGTTATTTGCTTCTTCATGGGATGCATGTTCAAAAATGGAGGTGCCTAGTGTGATCGGAGAGTGGAGTTTTTGGCCCTCTGACATCAAAACGTCATTCATCGGACACCTGCCCAGGGCCCAGTTTTAGGGTAGGTGGCCCCAGCCAGTCTTAGACAGCTTGAGCTCGAACTAGACACAGCTGACTTCAACTTCCTGGAAAACAACTGGAGTAAACATCTTATTGTTTAGGTTGCATGAAGCTTGAAGGGCATGCAATTTGCAGCAAAACAATTAAGCGAGCTCGTTCAGCGAAGCCAGGCTCAAGCAGAGGGGGTTCTAACCAGCTAGAGGACAAGCTGAAGAATTTGTTAGTTGTCAGTTTCTGTTAACCCCATTGGACACAGTCTCAGGATGGGTTTTTTAACTCAGTGGGATACTTTTTCACAACCAGCACCACCGTCTATCTCCAGAACTTTCTCATCTTCCCAAACTAAAACTCTATGACCAGCTGTCATCCCTGATTAAGCACTAACGCCCCATTTTCCCCTCTCCCGGCCCCTGGCAACCACCGTTCTACTTCTGTCTCTACGAACTTGCCTCTTCTAGGCATCTCAAATGAGTGGAATCATACAGTGTTGTGTCCTTCTGTGTCTGGTTTATGTCACTTAGCATCATATTTTCAAAGTTCATCTGTGTTATAGTATGTTAGACATTTATTCCTTTTTAAGCCTGAGTAATATTCCATATGTACACACCACATTCCCTTTATCCATCATCCTTTGATGGATGAA
Organism: Vicugna pacos; assembly: GCF_048564905.1. Taxonomy (NCBI): domain Eukaryota; kingdom Metazoa; phylum Chordata; class Mammalia; order Artiodactyla; family Camelidae; genus Vicugna; species Vicugna pacos. Next base: position 6,581,647 of record NC_132997.1, read on the forward strand.
TATTTGGATTGTTTCCACCCTTTTGGCTATTGTGAATAATGCTCCTCTGAACTTTGGTTTATGAAGTTCATTTGTTTTTAAAAGTGCCACCTAGAATCCAGCCCACTGCCACCCACCATTTCACCAGTGAAGGAGTTCCAGCCTCTCTCCCCTGTGTAGTCTCAGGAGTTCCCACCCCCTCATCACCTGGACCAAGGTAGGTGAAGCCTGTTACCATAAAGGTAACAAGAGATGTAGGCCCAGCGCATCATGGGGAGAGGAATGATGCAAGCTGCCGCCATGGAGTGTGGGCTCTGCTGATGTCACCTGTGGTCTACAGCAGGAAACCAATGCCCTGGCTTCCAGGCATCCCCACTACAATGTGAGCAATGATGGCACCCTGGTCATCACCCAGCCACCTGCCCACAATGCAGGGGCCTATGTCTGCATGGCCACCAATGCTGTGGGCTTCTCCAGGCAGGAGATGCGGCTTTCTGTCAACAGTGAGTGATGGCCGCCCCTGTCTTGGGAGAGGGATTTGGGAGGTGTGGGAGGCAAGGGCATGGACAATCTGACCTTACCAGCATCTTCTTTGCACCCTGTCAATCCTACCTCCAAATTATTCCCGTCTGAAGAGCATGTAGACAAAAGCTGTCCTCCCTCATGACTCTGTCCCCAGCAGTATGAGCCTGCTCACGGTACCAAGAATAATTCCAACACAGCCCTCTGTAATAAGATGTAGGGAAGCGATCAGATTAACAAGCCTTGGAAAGACACAAGGCTGTACACTGGACCCCCTTGGCAGCCCTCTCACCCACCCTTCTCCCTGACATTTTGTGCCCAGGCCCTCTGACTTCCTTTCGATTCCTTAAACTATCCGTCCTGTCTCAGGGCCTTTGCACATGCAGTTCCTTCTGTTAGAATGCCATTCCCTCCTCACCTCTTGGCACAACTGACTTCTCCCTTCAGTCAGATCTCAGCTCTCTCTGGCCTCTCAGGCTGAGTCAGATCACCTTGTTGTGAACGCTCTGGAAAGTCCTCTTTAAAGCACCCATCACAACTGTGATTAAATAATTAATTGTATGTTGAACTGTTTGGAACCAGTGTTCCCCTGGACCTGAAGCACAGGGAGATTGGGCATCATCTGGTGATTGATCCCATTTATTCCTGAGAATATTTGAGATGACTGAGGATGAGAAGGGAGGACAGAACCTGCCAGAATGTCCCCGGGGAAGGGAAACCAGACAGAAAGAAGCTAGAGGAGTGGAGACACTGGGGCAGGAGGACCATTCCAGGGTCACCAAAGCAAGACAAGCTTCCAACAGGGAGGATGGTTGTGGACAGGTGGGGGGAGACTGGGGGAACCATCGGATCTGAGCCCACCCCAAAACTTACACTCCTCCGTTATAACAGAGCCCACTGACCTGTACCTCCCTGGGGGTAGTACCATCTCAGCTGCTTGGGGGTGCCATGCTGGTCTCCTCTGTGCCCCATCCCTGGTTCCCTGCTCACAGTCCCTGATGCTTCTGCCAACAGCTAGGCCCAGGATCTGTATGAAGAGGGCACATGACGTAGACAACCCTCTGAGGGTCATGACTAAGGCCGGTGATGAGGTGACATTGGACTGTGAGGCCCCGTGTACCCCACCCCCATTGGTCACTTGTATTTGAACTTCATTTGCGGGTTCTGGGTCCCTGTGGTTCTTTGGGCCTCCCTATGGCACTCTGACCACTTCCCCACACAGGATAAAGCTCAGTTTTCTCCCAGATACACAGCTCCTCTTAGTCCCCCAGCCATTCAGCCAGAAAATACAGATTTTTAAAAACCCATGGAAAATACACATTGAGCAGTGGTGGTGCTGGTGGCATGGCCTTGCTGTCTGTCTGCTCCTCTTCCCTGGCTTCATCCTCCATCTCTTCCTCTCCCTCTGGATTCAGTGCTCCTTCTGCCTGGTTGAACTGCCCCCTCTTCTGCAGTGGCCCCCTCCTCTGTCCTTGGGGACAGAAGGCCTGAACCTACTCCGTGATTGCCTGGGGTCTGTTTTCCTGATCCTGTGCTGACCTTGGCCTGAGCCTCTGAGGCCTCCTCCATCTCTGTTTGGACAAAGGGTGGCCCTCTTCTCCTGCCGGCCATCCTGGAGGTGGCTGGGGTGAACGACATCATGCCCTGAGCACTGAGAGGGAAACAAGCCATGGTGTGTGGGGACCTGGGATCCTGACCTTCCGACTCCTGGGGCTGGGCCTTAACATACACACACAGACCATGTCGACATGAATACAGGTGGACAGGTGCACAGACACAGTCACAAACACGTGGGCATGCACACAGGCACACCTGAGATGGAAGCATGACAACATGTAGACACACACATATCAGGCTTCTGGGCCAGGGTCAGTCTGGTCCCCACTCTCTCTGGAGATTCTAGAGAATATTCTGAACTCAGGGAGCCTTGCTCTCCTGAGTCAGAAAGTCCTAATGTAAAGAAAACATAGTAGGAGCTTCAGTCTCCATGAAACTCTCAACCACTCACCTGTGTCCACACCCCTTCCAGTGTGTTCATGCAGGTGCTTCTGTACAGTTAAACTTAGGGCATCTTCTATTCTGCCCTCAGCACTGATTTTTGTTTTCCTCCATTTACCCATTTTCTAGATTCATCCTGGCCCATGTCATAGATTTTCATTTAAAGGGTAAAAGAACATTCCAGGGCATTTAGCTCTCATGGTTGCTAAGCTCTTCCTCTGTTTGGGGCAGATGCTCCATTGCTAGTTTTTGGCAGTAATAAATAGGACTGTTGGAACATCTTTGCTCAAATGCTTCTCTTTATCTTCTGGGTCGTTTCCTTGGGGATGTAGCCCCGAAAGGAAACGGCTGTGTCCAAGGGTGGGAATGGTCCCTGGGTGCTTCTTACCCTGTGGGACTGTTGTTTGTGAAAGGACCATCCGAGTTGTGAATTCAGAATTGGAGTCAGCAGGATTTACTGAGGATCTCTTGTGCTCAGGACTGTGCCAAAGCAGCCTGGGAGAGAGAAGATTCCAGCTCCGGGTGTGAGAGACATCAGGTGGCAGAAGACCTGGGGTCCCATCCCAGCCTCACCCTCAACTCCCTGCATGAACTTGATCAAGGCCCTTCCCCTCTCTGGGCCTCAGTCTTCCCATCTGAGAAATGAAAGGGTTGGACAGGCAATGATGGCCGGAGAGTGCCTAGTGGCTCTGGTGCCATGATTCAGCCCAGGAATGCTCGGGCAAGGCGGTTTCTAGGCAACAGTGCTTGTTTGTGGTTCTAATGTGTAACTGGAACAGCAGTGAGTGCTCCTGGCTCTGGCTCTGGCTCCCAGGGGCAGCCAGCCAGTGTCCCATACGGGGTCTAACAATTCAGGGGAGGGGAGAGGACAGTGAGAGGATGGAGCATCCTGAGGGTGGGGCAGGGCAGTCAGCACACCCACTCCTTCTCCTGGCCCAGTGGAGGGGTGGGGGCTGCAGCTGGGTTATGATGATCCAGGAGAATAGCTGCCCTGTCCCCGGGAGCCAGCAGTATGGCAGGGACCGCCCAGGGGCCCTGCATGGGGTCTCTACCTCGGTGGGTCCTGACGGCTCATGCTGATTCTTGGCTTGGTGGCTCTGAGGTCAGGTCTTTCCAGCCTATGGCCAGTAGCTCTCTTTCTGGGGAACATTCAAGTGAAATAAATTTCTGAGCCGAACATCGAGGTCACAAAATTGGTGGGAGCTTGTTTGCAGAGTCCCAGTTCTGCCCTGACCATGGGATGGCCGTGGACGACAGGATTTCATCTCTCTGGGACTAGGTTTTCTCATCTGCAGAAGAGGGTGATGATAGTAGGACCTACCTGCCTTGCAGGTTTGGCTGTTTGGAGTTTCAAATGAGAACGTGCAAAAGGGCTGAGCTGTGCCCTGGAACACAGGAAGCGCTCAAGCATTGACAGCCGTTGCTGTTAGCATCCCTGGATTTACGTTACATGAGCTCCCAGGTGGTGCGTCCTCCCTCCCTGCCATACGTTGTGCTTGGCCCTTTGGTTAGTACTAGGCCCCTTTCCCTAAATTTCTCCAGCTTGGGGCTCCTGTTTGGGGCTTCCTTCCAAGGGGCTATGATGTGGGTGAGGCCCCAGCAAGGAGGTGAGGGACAGAGAGGCCACTGGTGGATGGAGATGCCCTCCAGGCTGACTGGTGCTGGTGGCAGGGAGGGGAGGAATCCTTGTCTCAGGCTTAGACCCCACCCCAGCCCAGCAGACACACACCCAGCACATATTGACGTGTGGTGGGCGTCTGTCCTGACCACATGCTGTGGGTGAGAATCAGTTTCTGGTGGGCTTGGTGCTGCAGGGGGCACTGTTCATTCAACAGCCACTGACCCCCCTCCCGGAAGGCTCTGCTAGCCCAGGGAGGTTGGATGTTCTCTTTAGAAACGGGGGCAGCAGGATGAGCATGGGACACCGCAGGAGGGACTGGGTGCAGACACACCACCCAGACTCTAAGCAGCCTGAGGACAGGGAGCATTTCCTCCACCCCAGAGGCAGCTGGGCCACCTTGAAACCCGTGGCTCTTTGTCAAATCGGTGAATGAGTGAATGAATGAATGAACGAGCATTTGCCTGACTTGGGCTCCAGGGAACTCAGAGCAGGGGAAGTGTAACCTGCCTGGATTCATCAGGGAAGGCTTCTATGGGGGCAGTGCCTGTGCTAAGGGCTGGGGACATGGCAGGAACCTGGGCACACCTGGCCCCAACCCTCATGGAGCCATCAGATGGTGACAGGTGATTACAGATATGATAAATGCCCCAGCGGCTCCAGGAGCATGAAACTGAGAGCAGGGATCCACCTGGGGCAGCAGGAGTGGCTTTCCTGAGCCACAGAGCAGCTGGAGAGGTGAGCCCAAGCTGGGTTGCAGCGAAGGTGCAGCCTGAGAATTTACACTTTCTATCAGGTGCCCTTTGGCCTCTCTGGGCAGGTACGTCCCCCTTGGAGCTCGTGGGACCCAGGGGACCTGGCAGGGTAAGTGAACCACTCCCGAATCTCCCGCAGCACCCCCCAACCATCTGCGTGGCTGCGTGAACTTACAGTGAAGCTCGAGCCCAGTGGATGTCATGAACAGGAAATTCCCCTCAAACTTCTCTGTCTTTTCATTTGGGTGCCACACAGACCATCTGGCTGCTCTCACGGTGATGGAGAGGCTGCTGCTAATGACACCACACGCACATGGCAAGAGTGCCCTCCCCACTTCCTCCCACCTCTCTCCTGCCCTCACCTCCCCTCCCCCTTCTGCAGCCCCCAAACCTCGAGGAGTTTTGGGATGTGGAGAGAGAGCAGGGCATAGGGGACAGAAGGGCTGTCCTGGAAACCCCAGGACTCCAGGTCCTGTCCCGCAGGCCCCATGGGCCCATGGCGGCTGCTTTATTTTTTCCTGACATCTCATCTGAGTGGGGTTTGCTCTGTGCAAGGTCTGGGCTAGGTTCTGGGGATACAAAAGCAAATAAGACAGAAGGGGATGTGTCTTCTTGGGGCCCGCAGGTGACACGAGCCGGCGTGGTGAGGGCTCTGCAGGCCTCAGCTTGTCCATCTGTAAGATGGGTCTCCCTTTCCATTTCCTCCTTTGGGTGTAGTGAGCAGGATTTCCTTTCTAGGAAATGACATGGGGCTCATCACGAGAAAGACAAGATGCCTAATTTTATTGTTGAGAATTGTTTCCACTTTTGGTAGTTTCTTGCATTTTTTTTTCCCCCAGAAGCTTCGCCTTCCTATCTTTTTAAGGGCTAGGTGAGGGAGAGAGCAAGGGGTTCTGTGGCCTCTAAAGTTCTTAGAAAAACTAGACAGCAAACTCTGAGATCAAGTGTCCAGAGCTTTCTTTTCAAATATGAAGAAACTGGGGTTCAGAGACACCGACTGCCCCGCCTGGAGTTGCACAGCATATAGCCAAACTGGATCTCAGATCCTCAACTCTGGTGCCCAGCCTAGACCTCTTTCAGCTGACCCACGTGTCCCTGCTGGGCTAGACAAGGTTTGAAGCAAAGTCACCGAAGGAAGGAACTGTGTCCCTTCCCCTGAGTGTGACTGAATATGTATGTTTCAGCCTCAAACTGATTTGGCTTGTATTTGGTGGATGTCAATATTATTTAATTTAAAAGAAACAAAAGCAAAAAACAACTGTGGATGAGTAAAGTCAGGCCGGGGGAGTGGAGCCAAGCAGGGGAAATGTTTACTTGTCACTGGGATAAATAAACATCTGTGTGGTGTCTTCCCCCTTTTTCTTCCACTTTGACATATTAAGGGACCTACTTAGGGCTGCCTAGCTGGTTGGGGACTTGGGGGGCGAGCACACAGAGACACTGAGTGGGGAAGGGATTTTACTAACAGCAGGGCCGTTTATTGAGCACTTAGTATGTCCCAGGCACGGTGGGCTTTGTGTGCATCATGTCACTGCATATGTACCATCTCCTGTGACCCCAGATGAGGACACTGAGGTTTAGGGAGATGGAGTCCTTGGCCTAAGAGCAGCCTGCAAGAGGCCAAATGGCGGCATGCAGAGGCCACTTGCTGTCAAAGCCCTGCTTCCACCTGCTCTGCTGGGCTGCTTCTCAGGACAGGGGCCCTTCCCTGTGACCTGGGGTAGTGTTCCCAAGGTGTGGTCCCCTGACCACCTGTGTCAGAGCCACCTGGGGCCTTGGTAGAACCCGTTTCAGTGTCCCACCAAGTCAGAGCCTCTGGTGGGGCCTGGGAGTTTGCATGTTTCAGATACAGTTGGAAGGTTCTGATAAAGCCCTGCCCTGTAAGGGGGAACGATGGAGTCTCTACCTGTGAGTGCTGATGGTGCGTGAGCCTGTGGCCAGGAGTCCCGCTCCTGTGTGGGGAGGGCACATACATCAGTGTGCAGAGAGCTCTGGTGGTAATAGAAAGAACGAACAAATGAATGAAAGGAGGGAGGGAGGGAGGAAAGAAAAAACTCTAAATGTTTAAATGTTCACCAAAAAGGGAGCAAATTAATAAATGGTGATATGATCACACAAAAGACAACTATACAACAGTGAAAAATGAATCAGTTAGACCCACATACACATGATCCCATTTATATAAGAGTTTTAAAGCAAAACTGCATTGCATATTGTTATGGATGCAATGTCATCACCATGGTAACAGCTGATATTTGTTGAGTACCTCTGTCCCAGGCACCGTGCTGTGAATTAGGTCTTTCGGTTCTCTGGACAACTCTCTGAAGGTTAAGTACCACTGTTGTCTCTTTTTCCCAAAAGGAGAAAACGGAGGCACAGAGAGGTTAAGTGACTTGCCCAACCTCACACAGCAAGCACATGGCAGAACAGGGTCAGACCCAGTTGGTTCAGCCCAGTGCCCGGGCTCTAGAGACCACTACCCAGTGTATCATGTACAACTGTCCTCAGAGAACTTGCTCCAGGTGCCTGCTGGGTTCTCAGGGCAAACTGGAGGGGTTGGTTGCTGAGCAGGGGGATTATGACACCTCTTGGCAGATGGGGAGACAGGACCAGCAGGGCAAAGCTAGTTGCCTGAAGTTGCACAGACCCTGATGAGCACAGGCTGAGGGGCCCTTGGGTTCCCCCACCTCCATGCTGGCTGCTTGTGCTTAGGGTCAGCCGGGGCCAGTGGCCACAGCTGCCCTCCCAGTTCAAGGGGGCAGGGGCAACACAGGGCCAGCACCTATGGGCTGGTGACAGCATGTCTGCAGGGGCCCCCTGGGGTCCAGCCCAGCTGCAGGAGCCTGGTTGGGGGTCCCAGATCCCTGTGGGATGTTCAGGTGACTTCAGCAGGGTGGGCTGGATTGGGGAGGGCAGTGATGGACTGCTTCTTCCTGAGGGCCCAACACAGTGCTGGACAACAGGACACCAAAGAGCACTGGATTCCGAGTCTGCCCAGCCCTGGCTCGTTAACACAGAAGGCCTCTGGGCTGCAGCATCACCATGGAAGCTGTGGGAGGGGTCTTCAAATGAAACCTCATGCCCCCTCTCAGAGCAGGGTGGAGGAGCCGCAGGTGTGTGCATTAAAGGAGGGGGAGTTTCTGGCGACCAAGTGCCAGGTCCTGGGCTGAGCGCACATAGAATCTGTTCACCAGCCCCAGTCACAGGCCCTTTGTGTGCCCATTATACAGATGAGGAAACGGGGATGAAGGGACTTGCTTTACCTGGCTCGGAAGGGTTCAAAGTCAGACCCAACCCAGTGGACTCCTAGTCCAGTGTCCTAGGATCAATGCCTGGTGGCCCCTGCCTGTCTCCAATCCCCAGACTTTTTCACAGAGGCTGACTCACACGTCCAGTAAACCAGCCCTTTGGGACTACAGCACAGTGTGGGGCCAAGATAGCCACCCCTCGGTCAACTGCCCAGCACTGAAACTTGCTTCGATCCTCCCAAGCTATGTACCTCGGGGCGGTTCCCATCTCTTTTCTGAGCCTCAGTTTTCCCAGCTGTACAGTGGGGTCACACCCATCTCTCTGCACAGGGCTGCTGTGAAGGCCCAGTGGACGACAGGAGTTTTAGGTCCCAGCATCATGCCTGGCGCATAGTAGGGGCTCGGGAAAGTGGGTTAACCGGATGATTCTACCTTTCTGTAAAACCTCCCGGCGAATCCTGCTGCCTGCACGAGTTGGGCTCTTCTATGACTGGTGAGAGGATGCTCTGTGCCCCCCTCCCACCACCACCACTGCATGGACGGTGCTTTCTAGCAGGGAAGGTGTCTGGGTGTCTAAGGAGCAAGTGGACGCTTACAGAAAAGCCTGGCAGGCATTGAGGTGGGAGCCCTAGGAGCCAGGTGGGCTCCCTCATGCAGAGCTGCCCACCTGGAGGGGCCGTTGTGCCGCCTTTGACCAGTGCGCCGCCTTGTGCCAGTCTCTGGTAACAGCGAGCAAGGCACTCTCAGGAGATGGGAGGTGGGAGGTGGGACCACTGGCCTGGGCCTCCTGCCCTGCTTGCCTCATGGCTGCCTACAACTCTACCGTCATCTCTGGTCAGCCAGGGGCCTGACCTCTGGGCCGGAGTTCAGCCAGGTCAGCATAACTCAAGTCCTCTAATAACACTGCCTCATCCCAGCCAGCACCTGCCCCCTGGCCTTTTCCCTTTCAAGTTTCTGGCTGTCTGGGGGGCAGTGTTGGGAGCTGGCAACCACGAGTCATGTGACCTTGGGCTCGGAGGGCTCTGAGGGCAAAAGGAGAAAGACCAGAGCCCAGGGCCTGGATGTGGGAGCCCTGGTACCTGCAGGGCATGGCACCACCCACCTCCTCCCTGTGAGGCGGGACAGAGGTCAGGAGCCTGGCCACCAACTTGCTGGTGACTTGGGGCAATCATTGCTTCTCTCTTGACCCCTGTGAAATGGGAGTGGGGCGGTGAGGTGAGTGATTTCTAGAGACAGCCCTAGTCCCCTGGAGTTTTCCCATCCCAGAGCTTCAGGGCAGTTCTGTGTTACAGCTCCTTTAGGGGATAGATGTTCAAAATTGATTAAGAAAAAAAAAGTCCCAGCATTCAAAACTCAGTGCCCCTCTAGGCCAGCAGCCCTGATCCTTGGTGGTGGGAGGATGGGTTGGGCCCTCTGGAGAAGCTGAGGAGCTGGGAGGGGCATGAGTGTGTTTGTGGGGGGTGTGTGTGTGTGTTCACCTGTGTGTCCCCATGGTGGGGAGCAGGTCCCTGGCAGTGGAACACTTGGGCGTGCATCCTGGGTGGGCACAGAGGAAATGGCAGAGGATTCTATGGGAAAACAGACATGGAGGATTAAGTAGCCCAGAGATCCCAGAGCTCTGGTGGCCACAGGCCTCCCTTCCCCTCACAGCCACCATGCAGCTTCCCCAGCACTTAGGGCAGAGAAGCCCGCTTGGTGGGTGGGGCAGGGCCCCCCCTGAACGAGGCCACACCCAGGGTGCCTTGGATGTGCTGCATCATAATCTTGCCCCACCCACAATGGGGTGGCCCACCCCTTCCTCCCACCACCTTTCCCCCTCTGTGGCTGAACAGATAAAAGAGCAAGTGAGGCAAAGAGAGAGTGTGTGTTTACAAAGAGCACCTTGCTGCCAGGGGAGGCGGCAGATAAAGGGGGGTGTTGTTAATGGTCATTGGTGCTGGCAGTGACTGAGGGTCCCGCTGACTCATGGTGGCAGTGGACATCGATGGGGTGATGGAGGAGCTGCAGGCTCCCCTCCTGCTTGGTGCCAGTGGAGGTAGGAAGGCAGGTGTTGGCCGAGAGGGCGGAGCTGTGGGTAAGGGCGGCCCTTGTCCTGAGGTCACTCAGCAAGTCTGCAGAGCTGGGGCTTCCGGGTCCCCGAGCCCTACTGTGGCCACTAGGCACCAGGCCTCACAGGCATGTGTGCTGCTTGGAAGCTTTGGTCATTTCTTCAGCACTGATCTGAGAACCTACTGTGTGTCCAGGCCCAGTGGGGCAGCTGTTCATTGTGTACCCACTGTGTGCCAGGCCAGAAGAGATGACGGTCTGGTGGCAGAGCCAGATGCTGGACAGTCCGACATGAGGAGTGTCGGAGAAGGGGCTCCAGGAGGACTGTGGTGCTCATGGTGGGGCCGGGCATCTGTCGTTGATGGTGCCAGAACTTGTGTCTATGCGTTGATCTGATGGGACAGTACGGGTGCTGAGCATGGCAGGCTTGTACATTCATGTGGCACCTACTGCGTGCCAGGCGCTGGGCTTGCGGCTGGGCGTGCAGCAGGGAGCAAAGCAAAAGCCCTGCCCTTGTGGGGGAGCTAGACAATAGACCAAAAAAAAAAAAAACTCGTAAAGAACTACATCTTATGTATGTTAGAAAGTTGAAGGTGATGCATAAAAAATAGAAGGCCCAGGGCTGGTGAGGGGATTGGGAGTGCTGGTGGGGGCAATTTCAGCTGGGGTCCCTGAGAAGGGAACCAGGAAAGTCTCTGGCCCCCATGCCTGTGACCCCCCAGGGCTCTGGGAGGCCGTGTGGACACACAGTGCTGGGTGGGAAGGTGGCTGGTGTGTGGGCATCTGCAGTTCTGAGGGCCGCATCTCCAGCCTGTGGGGCTAGGAGGTATCTGGGACCCCCCCACCGTAGGGTCAGTGACATTTGCACAAGGAAGGGGGCAGTGTGGGTGTGGAGAGGGAAGCGGATAAGGTGTTTGTGCTGATGACTCTGTGCCCCACCAGGGACGCCCAAGCCGCAGGTCATGTGGCGGAAGGGCCTGTCCTCGGACCCCCTGCGTGGCCGTCTGGGTCTGACGGTGCTGGATGAAGGCTCCCTGTTCCTGGCCTCCGTCTCTTCCACTGATGGCAGAAACTACGAGTGCCAGGCCACCAATGAGGCAGGCTCTGCAACCCAGGCGAGCCAAGCTGGTGGTCCACGGTGAGCGGGGACCCTAGAGCCAGGGACACCCTGTACACACCTCCCAGTGGTACCCTGGGATGTCTAGGTGTGGCATTCCCGGCTCCTCGGCCTGAAGGCTCACTGCAGGGAGAGCTGCGGGTCCCTGCCCCCAGTGCCTGTCTGGGAGGGCCTGATGGTGTGGGGAGAGTGGCAGGTTGCATGGGCATCCCCTTCCCCAGAGAGACCCCCACGGAGACAGTGAAGGAGAACCTGGAACTCCTTAAATGGCTTTTTAAATGGCCTAGTGGTGAATTCATTTTAGAATGAGCACTGATAGGGGGAGGGGTAGAGCTCAGTGGTAGAGTGTGTGCTTAGCACGTATGGGTTCAATCCCCAGTACCTCCATTAAAATAAAGAAAGAAACCTAATTTCATTCCTAAGAATGAGCGCTGATGACAGTTTAGGGTCCCTAAACCCATCTCCCATTAAAGCTGCTGAAGCCACCTGAAGCTCATATTCTGCCCGTCCACGGTGCTGTGTCCCAAAGGAGGGGACCACTTCCCCTTAACATGGGCTCATGGAAGGGGTGAGAAGCAGTTTTAATGGTTCCTGATCGGGTGGCTTGCCATGTAATGACTTGCCTGGGATGTTTGTTTCAAAGACTTACCCAGACCCCACTTTCTGAGATTCTGACTTGGGAAACCCTCCCAGGTGACCATGACAACAGTTTGGGTGTAGAACCAACTGGATCTGGGGACTTCTGCATCTTACAAAGTGGAATGTCAGAGACAGAGGTGGGCACAGTTCCTGGTCAACCAGGTCAAGTTCCCCAGGCGAGGCTGCTGAGGCCATTCCTGGGGCCACAGGCTCCTGATGCACAGATCAGGGGCTGGGGCAGGCATCCTGGGACTCAGAATCTGGGGAAGGGCGGCAGTTGGGGCTGCCTTGTCCAGACGGGGTCCCGGTGACTGTGGCAGTGGGTGTCCTGAGGAGGGGGCAGTTTTCTCTGCTTCTCCTTGCTCCCAAGTGCCCCCAGCATCCAGGAGGATGGGTCCTGGGCCAACGTGTCAGGCATGGCTGGGCAGTCCTTGATGCTGGAGTGTGACGCAAATGGCTTTCCGGCCCCTGAGATCATGTGGCTCGAAGATGGGCAGCTGGTGGGTGTTCCCTGGGGTGGATGGGCTGTGGGTGGGACTTGGACAGGGCTCAGGCCTTCTGGATGCATTCTTGTTTGTGCCATGTGTGGCGGGAAGATGTGACAGGTGATAGGTATCTTTGGGGATGCACTGGGGCTCAGGGCCATGGGGGACTGTGGTCCTATGATGAAGCCTGGAGGGCTGCATGGTGGAGAGAAAACAATACTATTCCAGGAGTCAGAAGCCCTGGGTTCTGAAAACCAACCAGATCCCTGGGCCTCAGTTTCCTCATTGCTGGTGCTGGGGGATGGCCAGACCCCGCTCATCAACTCCCTGTGGCCTCTTCTGCCCAGATCCCCGAGGTGGGCAGCCACCACTTCCTGGACGGGGCCCAGGCCCTCCACTTTCCCAGGAATGAGGAAGGCAATGTGGGCCTCTACTCCTGCCGGACCGAGAACCAGGCCGGGACTGCCCAAAGGGACATCGGTCTCCTTGTGCTCAGTGAGTGAGGCCTGAGCCCCTACAGTTTCCAAGGGTGCCTGGCCCTGCAGCCACTACCCTTTTAGGTGGGTCAGGGAAAAGGGGAGACTGCCTGCTGGGAGCCTGAGGCACAGAGGGGCCCATGGCAGACCCGGGCCTGTGTTCACAGAGCCATAGGGACAGACATGAGACAGCAACACCATTAGCTAAGTAATTACTGTTGTGTTCTGTGCTGTGGAAGAGTAGGGCGGGGCTCTGAGGATGCACAGAGCAGGGGCCCCTCCAGCCAGGAGCTTGGGGGAGCTTCCCAGGAGGGCTGAGTGGGCGGAGGAAAGGCTCACTGGGCAGGGGACCTGTACATGCAAAAGCCCCGCGGCAGGCAGGGCTTGTAGGGTTTGAGCATTTTCACTCCCTACCCCTTCTCTCCCCCATCCCACCTTCCGTGCTTGGAGCTGGGGCCGCTCAGGAGGTGCTGGGCCTGGCTGGTGCAGGGGTGGAACTGGAGTGCCGGACCTTGGAGTCCCCACGCCCCAGGTGGAATGGGCCAAGGACGGGCAGTGAGTGGTTTCCCCCACCAGCAGTGGGTAGCGTCGGGGTGGAGCCCAGGCTGGGACCGGATGGAGGAGTCTCTGGGGAGGTGGAACTCTGCAGGGTGGGGGCTTGTGCACGAGCCACCCAGGGCTGAGGCAGAGGGCAGCGTGAGGCACTCCTACCTGAGATCACCCAGGTCAGACCCTGCTTTCACCAGGCAGTGTTTTCTCATCACTCAGCCCATCTTCCTCTTGTTTTTAAAACTTCTTAAAGGTACTTTTTATTTTAAGGTATTTAAGGTATTAATATGATATTCACCATCCCAAAGGGCACAATTCAGTGTATTTACTGCATCCACAGTACTGCACAACCATCACTTCTGTCTAGTTCCAGAACACTTCATCACCCCGAAATGAGACCCTGTACCCATTAGCAGTTACACCTCTGTTCTTCCCCTCCCCCAGCCCCTGGCAACCACAAATCTGCTTTCTGTCTCTATAGATTTCCCTATATTTCACATACATTTTAGGCAGTCATGCAGTATGTGGCCTTCTGTGTCTGGCTTAGCACACAGTTTTCAAGGTTCATCCACATTGTAGCAGGTTTTGGGATTTCATCCCTTTTAATGACTGTGTAATATTCCATTGTAGGAATCGACCCCATTTTGTTTATGTTTATCCGTTGTTGGGTGTTTGGGCTGTTGGCACCTTTCAGCGACTGTGAATCTTTCAGTCTTTCTTTTCCCAAGCAGCAGGTTCCCCTCCGTGCAGCCTGCCCCTGCCAGCATCTTGGCCTTACCAGCAGTCTTCTCCACCATCTCTGCAGAACTGTTCTCTAAGGGGACCCTCACATCCAGCTCCAGGAGGATGGCCAGGTTCTCAGAATCACCAGCAGTTATGTGGGGGATGAAGGGCGGTACCAGCGGGTGGCCTTCAGCCCAGCAGGACAGCAGGCCAAGGATTTCCAGCTCAGAATCCACCGTGAGCCCGGCCTCTTCCCGGCCCCTGCCATGGGCTGACCACTGCATGGAGGGTGGTGAGGGGAGAAATGGGGACTATGAGGAGTGAGCCCCCAGTCCAGTAAAGCAGGGTTTGTAGGGGAGAGGTGGGTGGAGGGGGCGAAAGACAGAGGGAATCTGGCCCGTTACCCAAATCCCATCTGAGCTTCACAAGTTTTGCTATTCCTGATTCCACTCAGGATGATTGTTTCTTTAAATCAAGTCACTTTTCTTTACACTGAAACACATTCATTTAAAAGGATGTTTAATATCTCACAGGGAAGTAGGAACCAGGGCCACTTGGCCTTCAGGGGAGGAAGCTGGGGAAACAAATGTGACCAAAGAGGGATGTTGGAAACACTCAGGTGTGAGCTGCCTGCATGTGGTGGGAAGGGCAGAGCAGAAGATGCTAGAACGTTTGGGAACACAGTGGCAGCAAACACACCAAATGCCTTTACTTTATTGTAATCAGGCAAGAATGAGATTTGGGAAGGGTGTAGCTGTTCTGTTACAAGATGCAGGCCTGCGTGCCCCGAGGATTGTCTTGGGTACCACTCGTGGTGTGTGTCCAGCCCTGTGGGAACCCCTGATCCAGTTCAGTCCCCCATTTCACAGCTGGGGAAACTGAATCCCAGAGAGGGCTAGTGACCTATGCTGGTCACACAGTGAGTTAGAGGCAGAGTGGGGTCCAGAGCCTGACCTGGGGCCCCTCCCCTAGCTTCTGTGCCTCTTGCAATGGCCAGGATTGCTTCCCTTGTCACCCAAGCCGGCCTCTCCCATCTGTCCCCAGACCCCATCCCCTTGCACCATCCCCTACGCCTTCCCCACCCCTGCAGTAGGAGCCCGTGATGTGTGTGGTGCTTGTGGCCCAGGGGCACATGCATTCAGCCTTGAGGGATGGGACACCAGCAGCCTCAGTGAGAGCCAGGCTCCCTGTGACCACACCCCTCACCATTGTCCTCAGCACCTCCCACCATCTGGGGTTCCAAGGAGACAAGTGAGGTGACCATCATAGAGGGCCACCCATGCAGTTCCTCTGTGAGGCCCGAGGTGTACCTACTCCCGACATCACCTGGTTCAAGGACGAGGACCTCCTGCCTTCCGATGCTGGGGTCGTCTTCACCAGAGGCGGCCGGCAGCTGCAACTGGAGAGAGCCCGGGGCTAAGACACAGGCATCTACACCTGCAAGGCCAGCAACCCCATGGGGGATGTGGAGAAGGCCACCAGGCTGGAGGTTTATGGTGAGCTCCCGGGGCAGTGGTCAGTCAGCTAGGGTGGATGGTAGGAGGGACTCGGGGCCATGGTGGCCTCCAACTGTCTCCAGAGGTGGGTGAGGGGAGCAGCCAGGAGCCCGGGATAACACGATTGAGGAGTTACCTAGGGAGAAGGGTCATCTCAGCTCGTGTAACCCGCCTTAGACAGGCGAGTAGCAGACCAGGAACGGAGGGGCCTGTCTCGGGGCCCAGCCAGAGCAAGTCAGGAATCCAGGTCTCCCCGCAGTGCTCTTCAAGAAACAGCACTCAGGCCCCCATGATCATTAATAACCAACTGCTCTTAATTAATCACTTCCTGTGGTCAGACCTACTGGGGCTCTTCACACAGCACCACGGGTTACAGGGACCAGGGCCCGTGTCTCCCCACTCGTGGTTGAGCCTGGTAGGCTCTGGGGCAGGTCACCCTGCTAGGAGGTGAGGGGACCTGGTTCATACCTAGAGCGTCTGACTGTGAATCGTGTGCTGCTACCCTCGGGGCTGGCCTGCCTTGAGGGGCTTGGCTCTCAGGACAGGCGAAGAACTCAGAGGAAGGGCTGTGTGTGGGCAGGGATGGGTCCAAGCAGGTGAAGCCTGAGAGGGCAGAATGCAGGCTGGTGGGGTCATCGTGGGCTCTTGTGAAGAGTCATCTCTGGAGGTCTGGTCCCCAAGATACAAGATGTAAAGGGCTTGGGTGCTGGAGCCCTGGAGACCCCAAAGGGCAGTTGGGATGTGGGGAGTCAAGGGCAACCTCTGAGGATGAGCCCAGCTGCCTGCTCAGGGATTCTTCTTCGGGGATCTGAAGTCCTCCTGGAAACTGAATGAAAAAATGCATGTGTGTGTTTTCAGTGGGGCTTGTGATGCAAACACAGTTGAGAAGCCCACCCCGTTCCCTCATCTCCCCATGTCCCCTGGCGATGGCTCTGTGGGCTCAGCAACTTGTGGGCCTTCCCCAAGGGGGAGAGAGAAGCCTCCCTCTGGCTAACCCCTGGGCCACTGCTGGCTGAGTTAGGAGCCCACATGGGCCGGGTCACCTGGGCCAGGGTCCGCCTGCTTCTTCAGGTCAGAGAGGGGCCTGTAGGAGCAGAGGCTCTGGTCTGGGGCCCAGGGGAACCCACCACTTTGAGTTCAGCGGATATCGAGACCTACTGTGTGCGCATGCTGGAGACACACAGAGACAAGCATTTTTATGATCACGAAGAGCTTGCTGGGGTAGCAGGGCATGGAGAAAAGATGCAAAAGTGCATCAGAGGCGGGTACCACCAAGGGGCAGACGAGGGAGAGAGTGCTTCCAGCCAGGGGTCTAAGGGAGGCTTCCCAGAGGGGATGATATCTGAACAGGGGTTTTAGCTAGCGGAGGGAGGAAGGAGGCATTTCACATCGGATGATGTCAGAGAGGGGCTTCATTAGGCTGCTGGTCCCTGAGCAGCTCCCGCACCTCTTTCCTCGTCCCGCCCACCATTGAGGGTGCTGGCGGAGGGCCTCATGTGGTGCAGGTTGTGGCCGGGAGGTCCTTGGTGCTCGAGTGTGGGTCCAGAGGCCGCCCACCCCCACCCTCTCCTGGCACCACAAGGGGCTGCCCATGGCAGAGAGCAATGGGACGTGGGTGGAGGCAGACGGTGGCGTGCTGAGCCTGAAGAGCCTGGGGTGGGGGGTGTCCAGAGGCCTGTACAGCTGCATGGACAGCAGTCCCACTGGGGTAGGGGGGGCCATGCTGCAGTTCACTGTGGCGGTGCAAGGTGAGCTCAGGCCTGTCCCACCCGCGTCACCTGGGCTGCATGTGGAGTGGATGGAAGGTGGGGGAGAAGTGACCAGTGCTCCCTGAGTTGCATGAAACAGATGAGGACACTGAAACCTGGGCTGGGGGCCCCTTGGGGCTTGGAGGGGGCAGGGTTGGCTCTCGGGATCATGGGTCCCTGCTCCTGCCCAGGACGCTAGGTCAGGTCACCCAGGATAAAGATCATGGCTCTGCCTTCCACACGATGCTCTGGATCAGCGGGATGGACCTTTATGGAGAACTCCCTGAGGCCCAAAGCTGGGTGGTGGGCGTGGGTTCTGGGGGCAGGTGGGTGGGTCCTTCTCCTGCTTCTTCCACTCCACAGACACTTCTCAGCTACTGGTTCTGAGCTAAGGCAGGGAAGAGGCAGGTGGGACTCCTGAGCCCTGGGTCTGGCAGGAAGACAGACACCGAATAAACAGACCAAGCCTGTGGGGAGGGTCGGGGGACCACTCACCCGACTTTGGTAGTCATGGAAGGCCTCCTGGAGGAGGGTCATTTATGGTGGGACTTGGAGGGTGAGGTGGGGCTTGGCCTTGCTCTGGTGGCACTGGGACTGAAATTTTCCCAGCTCCAAACACCCAATGGTGGCTCCTGCCTTCAGTACTGCTGCAGCTCCTGGTGGCTGAAGGCTTGGGCCAGGTGACCACCCTTGTGAGACAGCCCCTGGAACTTCCCTGCCAGGCCTCAGGTTCCCAGGGCCTGCTATCCAGTGTGTATTGGGCCATGGAGGCTAGAACTGGGGGGCTGAGGTGTGAGTAGAGAGGGCATACTTGTGGGGTGGATGGGGATGGGAGATGCTCCCCTTCCCAGGAGCAAAGAAAGAGGTCACAAAACCAGAGACATGAGAGCAGGAGAGATGCTGCCAGGCCCCCTGGCTTGTCTTGTCGCCCCTGCCTTCCCTGGCCTCAGGCTGACCTGTCTCCCTCCCCACACACTTTAGGTGGCTTCAGAATGGCCGCCCAGCTGAGGAGCTGGCTGGCGTGCAGGTGGTCTCACAGGGGACCACACTGCACATCAAACATGTGGAGCTGGACCACGCGGGCTTCTTTGCCTGCCAGGCTACCACTGAGGCGGGCACTGCTGCGGCCGAGGTAGAGTTGTCTGTGCACGGTGAGAGGGGCCTGGGGTTCTGGGGCAGTGGTAGCTGGAGATGCTGGAGGGGTGAAGGCAGAGGGCATGGTCTTCTGTGCCTTTGTCAGGCCTGGGGGATGTGGGAAGTTCATGGAGCCAGTCTTCTCTGGGCTGGGCTTCCAGCTTCCCAAAGAGACAAAAGAGTGAGAGGGTGGTCTTAGCTGCTCACCACACTTGTCATCTGCCCGGGCCACTGACCCTCAATCCCCTCCTCAGCTTCCCCTGCTTCCACGCCCTGTTCCCCGGCACTTGCTCTATGCTGAGCGCACTGAACTTCATTCAACTCTTAACATACATCGGCTTCTTACCTTTATTTAAGCCTGCAACTGCTGTTCCCTCTGCCTCGTCCTCTTTGCTGCTTAGCTCCTCCCTATCTTTCAGCTCTGTCCTAAAACATCCCTTCCTCCAGGAAGCCCTCCTTAATTCTACCATGGTTATAATCTGCACTGCCCAGCCTCTCATGGCCATAGCCCCCCACCCACTGTATTGGGATTGCTTATTTGGTTGTTCAACTCCGTGGCCCAGTTTGGGAGCTCTGAGGGTGGTTCAGAGCTTTCTCTGATGTGTTCCTGTGCCTAGTACAGTGTAGGGCACAGAGTAGATGCTTAATTCCCATACAGATATCTGGATGGATGATGGATGGATGGATGATGGATGGATGATGATTGGATAGGTGATGGATAGATGATGGTTGGATGATGGATGATGGATGGATGATGGATGGGAGAATTTTAAAGGGAAAGACTTGCTCTACTGGCTCCCAGACTGGTGCTCTTCCCCCAAGGCCAAGTGTCTAGTGAGCTGAGTTGGGAGAGGCTAGAGGACAGCCCTGAAAGGTCACTCCCTCACTCCCAGGCATTGAGGGGGTTTGTGGGTGCCCACTACACCCCTCCTGACCCTCACCAGGCCCTCCCTACCTCTTCCTCTGCCCAGAGCCCCCATTGGTGGTCATCATTGGGGGTGAGAACATCACAGCCCCTTTCCTGCAGGCTGTGACCCTCCAATGTTCAGGGACTAGAGTATCTACCCCAAGCCTCTGCTGGTGGGAGGATGGGGTGGCCCTGGTGGCCTCAGGGGGGAACCTGCAGGTATGTGCAAGGGCTCCAGGGCTGGCGGACCAACCTGGCATAGGTGGAGGGGATGCTTTTTAGAGACCCTGTAGAGCCTGACCAGGGCCCTGGCAGCCTGGGGGGCAGGGCAAACAGAGTCCACTCCCCCTGGAAATGCTCACAGGGGTGCTGAGTCTGAGAAAAGAAGGGAATCCTTAGCCTACTTGAGGTCCCTGGTGTTTCAGCTGTCAGAGGGAGAAAGTAGGGGAAGGGGAGTATCCCCAAGATCAGAGGGATCCCCTGGAATCTGAATACATGGCTCAGAGCTCCACCCCCAGAGCGAAGCCTTTGCCCAAGACTCACTTCTCCTGCCCTGGGGTCAGCAGCAGCCCGGCCACTCGCCACGTCCCAGTGTTGCTCTGACCACCCTCAGGTTCCAGGCTCCTGGCCCTGCCCACACCCCTGGCACACATTTGCTCCTCCTCCTCTCTGGCCTTCTCCCCCCACCCCCCAGATTGAGAAGGTGGACCTGAGGGACGAAGGCATCTACACTTGTGTCACAAGAGGAACGTAGCACTCAAGGTGTTGGGTTAGGATATAGGCAGAGGCGGAGCCTGGGTCTGGGATGGTGGGTGATAGGGCTCTCAGGGCTGCCATGGGGGGTCCAGGTGTGCTTGGGTTTCTAAAAGCAATGTCACGTCCTTAACTTTAGAAGTAGAAAGTCATTTGCTCTGTGGCCCTTTCTGGTTGTTTCCTGCTGGATGGATTTTCAGAAGACAAACTTGGTCTCATTCGTACTTACCTTTGCTTTTTTTTTTCATATGGGAGGTCATGTACATCCTTGTGTGTCTGAACAGATCTCCGTTCTTGTCACTCTTCGTGGCTGCCTGGGGGCCAACTCCCTGATGTGCTGATGTCCGTTCTTGGGGGTCGGGCGCCAGGATCATCCCTGTAGTATGGCTGCCAAGCAGGTTGCCTCCCAGTGCCTTGCACTTGGGTCAGGAGCGAGGTTTCCTGGTCAGTGGACTTGAGCTGTTTTGGAGACTTGTTGTCCAGCCCCTTTGGGAAGGCGAGGGAGGGGCGTTGGGGATGGCTGAGATGAGCCACCCAGAGCCTGCACCCACCAAGCCAGGGCTTTCCTTGTCTCCCCAGTGTTCCCCAACATCGAGCTGGGCCTGGTCAACAAGGCAGTGCTGGAAATGCCTCCATAAACTTGGAGTGTCTGGCTTCAGGCATGCCTTCTCCTGGTAAGATCCCTCCTCTGGGCTGCAAGCCGCCTCCAGCCAGCCCCAGTTCCCTGTCTAAAGAGGCCCACCAGTGCCCCAGGCACCGCTCTGGCTGTGCCCCAAACAGGATGGAACTAGTGGGCCCACCCCCTTGTTCCTCTCTTCCTTCTCACCAGCTGTTTATCCAGTGCCCATTAAGTGCCAGTCCCCACTTTGCACTGGTGCCTGAAACAAACCTGCAGGTTTCTACTGACTTTGCAGCTTCGCAGGGCTTCCCCGGGGCTGGTGAGAACCAGAAGCTCTGTCTGAGTTGCCATCTGTCTGGGCCTCTGCTCTGGACCAGCAGTTGAAGAAAGGGCTGGGAGATGGGGTGAGTGTTCAGCAGACAGAATGAGCCCAAGAAGAGGATCCATTTCCTATTGCCCAAGTGAACCACGTCTACCCTGCTTTGTCTGGGGCATTGAGCGCTGGAGTTATTTGCCCTCTCCCTTGGGGGAACCCTATTCTGGGACAGGTCCTGGCAGGATGTAAGGAGGTGAAGATACAATCGGTCCAAACTTCTGAGGCTGCTGTCTTGGGTGCACTGAGTCCTCCTCTAAAGCTGGTGCTCAAGAGTGGTCTCCTGGCAGGGGGAGGAAATGAGGGGGTGGGGTTGGCTTTGACTCTCCTTGCTCCTGGCTACCCCAGGCTGCATCCCCCTCTGCCTTGGGTTCCATCTCAGACAACACTGCCATGTTTTGCCCCCGCCCCACTTCCTGGAGAACACTGGCTTCCTCCAGTGCCTGAAATAGTGGCACACCATGTGGCCACCCTGGAAGCCTCTCTCAGATGCCCATGACACCAGCACGGTCTGAAGGGCTGGCAGGGTCCCTAGCATCAATCCTCTCTTCTCCAGATATCTCCTGGTTCAAGGGCCACCAGCCTGTCTCTGCCCGGAAGGAAGTGACGGTGTCAGCTGATGGAAGAGCTCTCCGTATTGAGCAAGCCTGATTTTCTGATGCTGGAAGCTACCACTGTGTGGTAGCCAATGTGGCAGGCAGCCCAGAACTGCAGTATGGCCTACGGGTCAATGGTGACCTGACCTATAACTAAAAGGAGTCTTGTCTGAAAAGTTGTCTTCCATCCATTTTTCCATTAGTCTATTCATCCATCTGTCATCAATCCTTTCTTTCTTCCACCCATCATCCACCATCCATTCATCCATCCTTCTTTCATTTATCTTTCCTTCCTTCCATCCATCATATATCCATCCATCCTTCTATCCATTCTTCCATCTATGCATGGAAACACCTACCTGCCCATCCATTGATCCAACCATCCATCCAATCCCCTGCCTATCCATCCAGCCACCCATCTAACCATCCAGTTGTCCATCTACCCAACCATCCATCTATTCAAACATTCATTCCTCCCTCTATCCATCTTCCATCCAACCAAATTTATTGAGCACAACAGACCCTGGAGACATTGCTTGTTCATTTCCAGAGCACCACAATAAAGCAAATAGCACAATTAAGCAAGTCACGTGAATTTTTTGGTTTCCCAGTGAATATGAATGTTATACTTACATTGTACTGTAGTCTAGTAAGTGTGCTGTAGCATTATGTCTAAAAAAAAACAATGTACATACCTTAATTTAAAATATTTTATTGCTAAAAAATGCTAACCATCATTTGAGCCTTTGGTGAGTTGTAGTAGTAAGAGCAGAGACCACTGATCACAGATCACCATGACAAATATAACAATAATGAAAAAGTTTGAAATATTGTGAGAATTACCACAATGTGACACGGAGATCAGAAGTAAGCAAATGCTGTTAGAAAAATGGTACCAACAGACTTGCTCAGCGTTTGGTTGCCACAAACCTTCAGTTTGTAAAAAAAAAAAACTACTCAACATCTGCAAAGTGCAGTAGAGTGAAGCCCAGGATGACGGGTTGTGCCCGTATGTGTCCTGGGCCGACCCTGGGGCTGCAGCCCTGAACCAGACAGACCTGGGAGCTGTCAGTCTAGTCAAGGATACAGTAACTGGACACTTACCCAAGTGCTGTTTCATGACTGCAGTGATAAGACCTAGGAAAGGTGACTGCCTGGAACTGGGGCACTGACCTGGCCTGGGGAATCCCGGGTGGCATCTGTGAGAGCTGGATAGCTAAATGGAGACCACCTGCCAAGCCCTGAGGCTGTAGAGAATTTGAGAAACTGAAAGGAAGCCAGGCTCCTGGAGCTAACAGAACCGTGAGAGGAGGGGCCAGGTGTGCTGGTGTCCAGATGCAGCTGGAGAGATCGGGTCTGTATCCTAAGAGAAGAGGGTAGCTGGACATGAGGCTGGGCCCTGAGCATCATGGTTCAGGCCTCCCAGATGCAACTGAATCTTCTGGCCATTTTCTGCCCAAGACTGGGCACCTGTTGGCTGATACCTCTGAGGTGGGAAACAAAACCTGCCCGGGGATCCCTAAGCCTTGTTACCCTGCACCATGCTCATGGTAATGACCTCATGCTGACCAGAGGCCCAAGATCAAGTGCTGCTTCTGCCAGTTCCTAGCTGGTCAACCTTGGGCAGGTGACTTGCTCTCTCCAAGCCTTAGTTTTCTATCTGTGGAAGCCTTATGGAGTTAGAAAGATGAAATGAGAACTGTGGAGTGGTGTGCCCTACGCTCTTGTGTGTGGCTGTGTGCTCCTGTGGTGGTGCCCAGCCAGGGGCCCTCCCTGCTTCACCCTGGGGGGCCCAGCCTGTGCCCTTTGTTGCCCTGGCTTTGCAGTGGCTCTGTGCATCACACTGCCGCCCAGCCTTCCATGCGCCGTGCTGCTCCACACCCCGATTCGGCTGACCTGCAATGCCACCAGAGTCCCCAGCCCCATGCTGATGTGGCTGAGGGATGGAAACCCTGTGTCCACTGCAGGGACATCCAGCCTCCAGGTCAGTAGTGCTGGGTGGTCTCGGCTCACCTCCCTGGTGCCCAAGCAGGTGCTGGGGGCAGAGGTCAGAGTCTGGGAGCGCCGAGGTGTGAAGGAAGTGCTGACGGCTCGGAAGGGTTGGCTGGAGCTGCTAAACAGAGTCTAGAGCCAGATGGTCTCCAGAAACACAACGGGCGCCAACCTGAGCCAAACACGGAATTGTAAATTTCCTGGTAGTTGTGCTAAGATGCATAAAAAGAAACAGGCGAAACCAATTTTAATCATACAGTTTAGTTAACACAATATACCCAAAAAGGATCATTTCATCATGTGATCATTATAGAAAATTATTAACTAGACATGTCACATTCTTCTTTTTGTACAAACTCTTTGAAATCTGTTGTGCTTCTTACACTCGGGGACCAGCCTGGTTTCAAAAGGTCCCCAGCCACAGCCCTGCTCCTGGGAACTCATTCTGAGATACAATGCAATTGGCCATCAGTGGCAAAGGTCCTGAGGTCTGGGTACAGCTCCCAGCTCCCCTGCATTGTGGGGGGTTCTGGGGGTCTGAGGCAGGCTGCCCAGTTGTGCCGGGCAGCAGGGCCAGCTTGTGAAGTTGCATGACCTCATGTGTGCTTCCTTCTGGGACACAGGTCTTCCCTGGGGCTGGGTCCTCACGCTGGCCAGTGTCTGGGCCTCGGACTCAGGCAACTACTCCTGCGTGGCTGTGAGTTCAGTGGTCGAGGATCACCGGGACATCATATGGAATGTCAACCGTGAGTGTCAGGCCCTGGAGGATGCCAGGTCCAGGCCGGCAGCTTAAGAACATGGATCTAGGGCATCCCCAGCCACATCCAAAGTGGGAGGGTGCAGCTGGGTCTGGGATGTCTGGCCTGAGACTGTGGCTGCCTTCATGTAGGAGTCAGTTGGACCCCCAGAGCCCTGTCTTAGAGTGTGAACTCCCTCATCATGGACAGGTGGGCAGGTGGGCCACCCAGCTCAGCCAGAAGCTCTG
Organism: Vicugna pacos; assembly: GCF_048564905.1. Classification (NCBI taxonomy): domain Eukaryota; kingdom Metazoa; phylum Chordata; class Mammalia; order Artiodactyla; family Camelidae; genus Vicugna; species Vicugna pacos. The sequence continues at coordinate 6,606,405 of NC_132997.1, forward strand.
TATTCAGGGAGCAGGATGTAGCAGGAGGAGCACCAGGCCAAGAGTCAGGGGGCCAGACAATCTCACTGTCCTGGGTCAAATGGGGGTAACCATCTGTTTGGGGGAAGGCAGTATGGGGTGGTGGTTAGGAACACCGGCTCTCTAGTGCCGCAGACCTGAATTCAAATCCTGCCTCACAACTTTCTAGCTCCATGACCTCGGGCAGGTTGCTTTGCTTCTCTGAGCCTCCATTTCCTCATCCATTAAATGGGGATGAGATAGCACCCATCTTAGAGGGTGTCATGGGATTCACTAAGTTCATGAAACACCCAGTTATAGTTGCTATTACTGAAAAATTTCCTCATCAGGGACTTTGTGGGGATTTGTGGAGAAAAACGTGAGAATTCTGGCAAATGCAGAGCCTTGGGCAGGAGGCATGAGGTAGTATCTGGTTCTAGTTCTTTCCCTTTGCTGGAGTCAAGATAATAGATATTCTCTTCTGGGCACTCACCTGCGTCATTGCATTTAATCTCATGTGGCCTCACAAGCTAGGCCCCATTTGACAGAAGAGGAAACTTCTGAGAGGCTGAGTAAGGTCTCCAGGGCCTCACAGTGTGACCAAGGATAGCTTGCAGGGCTTCAACCCAGGAGCACTGACTCCGGACCCTGCCTTCTTAACTCCGACACTGTACTGGTTGATTTGGCCACAGGGAAGAAGGTGGTTCTGGGATCTGATTTTTTAAAACTTAAAAAAAATACATTAATTAAAAAATTTTTTTAAGATATTGTAAATTAACATACAGTTGTAAGAAATGAAACAGAGAGATCCTAGGTCCCCTTTCATCAGTGGTAACATCTGGTACAACTAAAGTACACAGTCGTATTCGGGACATTGTTGTTGTTATAATCCACCATCCTATTCAGGTTTGGGGGCGTCCTCTGAAGGTCGTTGAGGGGACAACAAGAGGGCGCAGCTCAAGGGGTGGCCCCCATCCTAGTGATGATGTCCCATCCCCTGGTGTTGGCTCCTGGCTGCTGGAAAGGGCGGACCTGACCCAGGTTGTGGCCCTGTCCTGCCAGCCCCATTCACGTGCCTGACACAGCCCCTCTCCTGCCCCCTCCTGCAGTGCCCCCAAGCATCCTTGGAGAATAGCTGAATGTGTCCATCATGGTCATGAGTCAGTGGCCATGGAATTCCTGAGGCACACATGCCCTCTCCTGTGCTGAGCTGGCAGAAGGACGGCCACCCCCCCGGAGCCTCAGCTGGGTGTCTGCCTGTCCACATCAAGGCCTTGCTGGAGGTGTGTGGCCCATGAGGTCCCCACCTGCCCCGTCAGGCTGGCTCTCAAGCCCTGGGTTGGGGTGGAATGCTGTCTTGGATGGGTCCCAGAATACAGCCCTCCTCCACCTCACCTTCTCCTGTGGGGTCCCTTTCTTATACCAGCTCAAAGCTTCCTGCCCCCTCATCTTCTCTCTGCTTTTACTCAGTCCCTCCAGTGTTCCCCTCATGGGAGCCCTGCACCCTGACTGTGACTGAGGGGCACCCTGCCAGGCTGTCCTGAGAATGTCAGGACATCCCCTTCAACAAGATCTCCTGGAGGAAGGATGGTAGGATGGCTGCCCCTGCCTAGCTCCACCCTTGCTGCCCCACACAAGGAGGAAGAACCCCTGCCCTCTCTGGGTGCCGCCCCAGACACTAGCTGAGATAGAGGTGGTGGGCTTACCAGGTCCTGGTAACAGAAATGAAGCTTCCTGAAGCCCCTCTTTGCTCAGTCCCTGAGTCTGCAGGCCCCCCCATCCCCTTCTCAGCCAGTGAGAGCTAAATTGATCCTCATGCCTCTTCTTCCAGGAAGTCCTCCCAGACCTCAAATTCAGTCTGGGGCAGGCCTCATTGATGCCACCCCTGTGTGTTAATTTGTCATGTCACCCACCCTAGTTCTTCAATGTTTGCACCTCCATGAGTCTGTGAGCCCCATGAGGCACTGTCTGGGAATTCAGCAATGGCCAAGACATTGCCTGGTGCAAAATGGGTGATCAATAAATATTTGGAGTTCATTCATCTAACCAGCATTTATTGAGAACCTCTCTATGTGCAACTCCATTCCAGGTTCTGTAAATAAAGCAATAGATTGAGGCAGTCAGATAATTAACAAAAAGTTAGTACAGGCATAACCTCATCTATAATGTGCTTTGCTTTATTGAGTCTCACAGGTGTTATGTTTTTCCAAATTGAAGGTTTGTGGTAACCCTGCCTCCAGCCAGTCTGTTGGCACCATTTTTCCAGCAGCATTTGCTCACTTTGGGTCTCTGTCATATTTTGATAATTCTCACAATATTTATAACATTTTTGATATTATTATATGTTTTATGGTAATCTGTGACTATTGAAAAAAGATTATGACTTGCTGAAGGCTCAGATGATGGTTAACATGTTTTTAGCAGTACAGCATTTGTTAATTGAGGTATGTACATTTAAAAAAAATTCATTCGTTCAATGACTATTAAATTGAGGTTTGTTGCACATATGGTGAATAAATCTTCAGAATGTGGCTTGGTGAGTTTGGGGATTTTTTAGGGGGTAGTAATTAGGCTTATTTATTGATTTATTTTTTAGTGGAGGTACTGGGGATTGAACCCAGGGCCTTGTGTATGCTAAGCACATGCTCAACCACTGAGTTATATACTGCCCCCCATTGTTTTTTAAACATAATGCTATTGAACAGCTAATAGACTCCAGCATAGTGTAAACATAATTTTTATATGCACTGGGAAATAAAAAAATTCATGTGACTTGCTTTATTTCGATATTTGCTTTATTGTGGTGGCCTGGAACTGAACCTGCAGTATCTCCGAGGTATGCCTGTAAATGACTTAATACCTGACGTGACAAGTGCTCTAGAGAAAAATAAAGCCAGGAAAGAGGAGAAGATGTGCTGGGGGCTGGGGAGGGGGCAGGATTTGCTATTTTAAGTTGAGTGGCCAGGGACATTTGAACAAGCAGACCTGAAGAAGCTGAAGGATGAACATGGGCCTATTGTAGGGAAAAGCATTCCAGGCAGAGATGATGGCAGGTGCAAAGGCCCTGGGGCAGGAATGAGGCAAGCATGTTTGAAGAACAGCAGAGAGGCCAGTGGGGCTGCAGCAGATTGACCAAGGGGTGGCAGCAGGACATGGTCACTTCAGTGATGGGGGCTGGATCAAATGCTGTTGTGAGGATCTCAGCTTTTACCTTGAGTGAGATGCGGCTACTGTGGGGCTTTGGAAAAGGGAAGGACACAATCCGACTTGTACTCCAGCAGGTTCCTGCCATCATGATGAGTATAGACCATTGGGAGCCAGGGTGGGAGCAGCGTGGCCAGGGAGGAGGCTCTTGCAGGGACTCCAGGCAAGAGATACTGATGCCTGTAGGTGGGTAGCCATGAGGTGTTGGGAAGGGTCCATAATCTGGATGAGTTTCAAAGGTGTTTCTGGCAGGATTTCCTGGATGTGGGCTGAGAAGAAGGAGTTGGGAATGACTGGAGGTTCTAGCTTGAGTGTCAGGAGAGTGTTACTGTCATCACTGAGACAGAGAGGCTATGGGGGCAGGTTTGGGAGGCAGGTCCAGAGTTTGGGCCTTGTTAATTTTGAGATCTGCTAGACACCCAGTGTGTTGTTGGCTGGGCAGACGTAGGTGTCTGGAGCTCAGAGGAGAGGTCTGGATGAAGAATAAATCTAGATGCAGAAAGACCTGGAGATCACCAAGAGAGAGAGTGTGGACACATGGTAGACCGTAAGAGGGAGGAAGTATCATCCTGGGGCCACTGGGGCTCCTCCCCCTGCTGGGACATGTGTGGATGGATGGGCAGAGCCCAGAGGGCTGCTCCTCTGTAAACAGGTGCATGATGACAGAAGTTAGTGTTTAATCCAATGCCTTGGGGTGTACAAAATCCTTCCCTGCATTGGAGTCTCCTTGCTGCCAGGTGTGCCAGCTGCTTGGTCTCCCTCCCTTGGTCAGTGTAGCTAGATGGATGGGTCATTTATTCAGTAGCCTTCACTGAGTCCTATAATGTGCCAGGTCCTGGACAGCCTCTGACGATCCTGGGGAAATTGAGGCAGATCTGCCCTCCAGGACAGCCCAGCCAAGGGCAGGATTCAGATGGCCACCTGCAGGGAGATCTGTGACTGCCTCACCATGACCTTGGCTGTTAGGGAGGGTGGGCTATGATATACTGAGAATGGAGGAAATAACCTGGAAATCTCTCAAAAGAAATCCCTTAAGAACTCAAAAATCTCCATGCTACCATATTACCCAAATTACTTCTCATGCAAACTATCTATTCATTAAGGGTCCATGACGGGATTGAGGTGGGGACCTGAGGAAGTGAATGCTGTGCCCCACAAAGTCACTCAGAGACTCAGGCTGAAAGAGGTTTCACCATCTTGTAAACTCCATCATTTGAAAAAAATATGTGGTCTTCTCAATCCCATGGATCACAGAAGAGAGAGATGGGATCATGACACATGTTTTTTTCACTGCTTTATATGTCATTTCTGCTCACTCTTATATTGGCTAACACTGGTCACATGACCCTGCCTAGCTGCAAAGGGTTTGGGAATTATAGGGGAGCCAATAGAATTCGTGTAAGCATTCATTTCTTTGCCACATTCCCTAAGGTGGCTGTTGTTCCTGGTTCAGGAAACAATCTCAGAAAGATTAAGAACTCTAAACCAAAATCATAGAACACACACTGGAGAGAAACCATACGAATGCTGTGAATGTGGGAAATCATTCTCATTTAAATCAGTCCTTACTGTACATCAGAAAACACATACAAGGGAGAAGCCCTATGAATGCTGTGAATGTGGGAAAGCCTTTCTCAGAAAATCAGACCTCATTAAACATCAGAGAACTCACACAAGGGAAAAGGCTTATGAATATAACGAATGTGGGAAATCCTTCTCTGAAAAGTCAACTGTCACTAAATATTTGAGAACTCATATAGCTGATAAGCCCTATAAATGTATAATGTGGAAAATGTTTCTGCTACATCTCAGGTTTCACAGAACATCATAGGAGACACACAGAAGAGAAACCTTTTGGATGTAATGAATGTGGGAGAAACGTTCATCAGAAGTCAGCCCTAATTGTTCATGAGAGAACTCACATAAGATAGAAATCCTATGAATGTAATGAAGATGGAAAATCATTCTGTGTGAAGTCAAAATTCATTGCACATGTGAGAACACATTCAAAGAGAAACTCTATAAACATAATAAATGAAGGAAACCACTCCTCTGGAGTCCAGTGTTTATAGAACATAGAACACACAATGGACAGGAAAATCTATTTATATAATGATTTTGACAACACCTTTGATCTAAAATCAGTTCTTACAATACAGAGCAGAGAACTTATATAGGGGAGAAAATCACATCTGGTCATAGGAACATTTTCTACTGAAATTTGGACCATACTGTATATGAGACAACTGAGTGGAGAAAACCTATTGTTGAAGGAATACAGGGCACCTTTTGCCCAAAGCCACACCTTACTAAACATCAGAGAAATCACATAGGGTAGAAACCTCTATAAGGATTTGCTGAGAAGACTACACACAGGCTAGAGGAAATACACAAGCTATAGGAAAGTATAGGAAAACATTTACTAAGACGCGATATTTTATTGGACTTGTGTGAAATATTTTAAGTAGCATCTCAGTGGATATCAGATAGTAGTTACTAGAAAAATACTTTTAAGTGAGTGGAAGCTTTAAGTTAAACCTAAGTTTATCATACATCAGAGATGTTCAATTGCAGTGTCTGGCAATTTAGGAAATGTGGAGAATGTTTCCATTTTAGCACTTTGCTTTGTTATAATACAATCTGGACCATTGCCTGGTGTACTGTTCCTTTCAATTTAAGGTATTAGATGTGACCTGGAGCTGGCGGTTGTAAACAATTCAAAGATTTGTTGCTCAGGCATATGCGAAATAAGGAAAGGTTTTTGCAGGGGACCCACCAACAAGAAGACTTTCTGATGTCCAGGCAGAGAGAGAGAGATCCTGGTCTTGGTGACATATATAGGACAGGAGCCTGCCTACAGGATTTTTATAATAATTCTGGAGCAGAATAATTTTGAGTGGCTTGTCTGGAAGTGGTGGATTGAAGGGGCAAGGTAGGTTGCCTTAAATGCAACTTACTAGCTGTAGCGGAAGTGGGTGATTATAGAACGTAGGTGGTTTCTGCCCTGCCAGTGTCTTACCAGTTTGGCCAACTGTCATCCTGCTGTGAGTGACTTATTGTACCCAACGTTATTTCTCCACATACTTAACACTTCTCACATGAGATACAATGAATTTTTAAAAGCAAAACATTCATGTAGAAACATATACATTGTCAAGTAGGGAGCTTTAAAAAGCACAAATAGATTCTACTACTCAATAGGCTATAGTAGCTTTCAGCAGACCAGTGCTCTCACTAAGTACAGCTAGAAAGGCAGTTCACAAAAAGTATATTTAAATGCAACCTGTTGTTGCAAAAGCAGAGAGGGCTGGTATGCTAAAATTCAGGAGGGGAGTGAAGGACAGAAAGTAAATGGGAAAATGTAGCTGTTTTACCTGGGAGCGCTTGCCAGTTCTGGCTATAGGGAGGAGCCTGAATACTGAGCTTGGCTCAGGCAGAGGGTTATGAATTGGTGACAGGGCAGGGGAGATGTAGGGTGCAGGGAGACCAGAAACCAGAGACCAGCAGAACTCTGGCAGTCAAGGCTGGAGTGAAAATTTTTGAAACATGGGAGACTTCAAACCCATGGCCAGTTTCTCAGGATTTTCAGAAGACTGACACAGGGCAGGAATCTGAAAACCTAAGCTGAAAATCACAATTATTTTTTCTTCCATTACTGAGGGAAAAATGAATAGAGTTCAGGAACTGCCAGCAGGCTGGGCCCTTGGTGAGCACAGCATGCTCTCAGTGACAGCGCAGGGTCATACCAGATGTAGACGATACTTTACCAAAACTGCAAACAATTCCTGACTTATATTTAAAATATCTCCCAGAAAGAAAACTCATAGGAACAGATGACTTCACTCCAGTTATTCCAAATATTTAAAGAAATAATACCAAGCTTTTATAAGCTCTTCCAGAGAAAGAATGAGGGGGGTTTTCCTGTTCCTTTTTTGAGGCTAGTACAACATTTATACCAAAACCTATAAGATATTTCAGGAAAGTAAATGTACATTCCACTATCTTATGGATTTAGATGCAAAATCCTGAAATGAAAAAAAAAAAAATTCCAGCCGTATCAGTGGATAACATATTTTGACTAAGTGGTATTGATTAGAGGAATCAAAGGATGAATTTAATATATAAAATCACTTGATTTGGCCTTCTATTCCCCTTCCTCTCAGATTCTGCCTTCTCCCTTGCAATCTGTACATTTCTCTCCTGCTTGCCTGTCCTAGAGTGGGAGTCAGAACAGCCCTGACATGGGGGATGAGAAAGGTGTGGAGGTGATGTGCCTCCTTGCATCAGAAGTGCTGAGGGCAGATGGAAGACATGACCAGCAGGGCTGAGATGCTCGTAACATTGAGCAGATAAATAAATGTACTGAGGGTGGTGAGAGCCAGGTTTTTCACTGTTGGAGACAGTACCTGTAAACACAGAAGGGGAAAGCTAGAAAACCACCTAAGGTGTTGGAATGGAATGTAATTCAGAATTTAAGCACACAAATCGAGTAGTGCTTGTGGTTGTGGTTTTGGATCTCGGTGCTGAGAGGGACTAAACGCAGTGACACCCCAGTAGCAATGAGCACACCGGGTGCCACGTGGTTAATTTTAAATACTATCCTCCCACGAATAAACGACCAGGTCCCTGAAGTGATGGATTATTGAAAGTCAGAGATGGGGAGAAATATAAGATGATCCTGAATCATCTTAGCTATTAGACAATAAAATGTCAAAGAATTATGGAGACATGTTAAAAGGACAAAAGAACCATCTTGTACAGCTTCCAATGGCCAAGTCTGAGACAATTTGAACATCAAAACAAATGAACAGCATCATAATGCAAGAGACAAAATAGGAATCCATTAATTTGTACGGATATAAATATGTGAATCCATAAACAAATGAAAGCTTTATACAATGCCAGCTAATAAATGTAGGAGGAACAATGGCAATAGAAAAACACTATCTGGTAACCATCATACTGGTTGTTGATTCAGTATGTAATTGATGACACAGGCTAGAGTATGTGGATAGAGGTTTGATGGACAGGATGTTGGCATAATCTCCAAATATTTCCCCACAAAATACTAAAGCACAAAGGTGAAAACGGTGACAACAACATAATCAGATGATCAAAGTCCACTTCACCAGTAGCAGAGCACATCAGTGTGTTGTAGCCCTGATGAAATGCACTGAGAAGAGCCAGCATCGTTCGTGCTGTATTCCTGCTAAGGACACATGGCCAGAGTGTGCTCATGAGAAAACATTAGATGAATTCACTTGAAAGTATCTTCCACAGAATGGAAAGTCTATGTTTAAATTGGCAAGAACATGCAAGGAAAAGACTTCCAGATTGAAGGAGGCTGAAGATACTTGACAAGAAAACAAAAAGGAAGAATAGAGCATTTGGCCTAATTCAGAGTGTGTGGGTACAATGATAGTGTCTATTTCCTGACTTGGTTCAGTAAGCAAGTGTTTATGTTTGTGGAAAATACACACTCCAATATTTAGCAGAAATAGAGTCTCGTGTCTGCAGGTTATTTTCAAATGCTTTAGAGAAAGAGGAAAGTGTGTGAATGTAGCAGTAGGAGTGCGAGCAAGTGTGTGAGGGACCTGGAGGAAATGCAGTGCACAGTTGGGGAAATGTGAGTTTTCTGTACACTGCCTGTGACCTAAAGTCTGAAGTCATTTCAAAGTAAATATGTAAACATTTAAGTTAATTGATGTAGCTAAAATATTAGTAGAAAAAGACAAGTGAAGCCTTGTTAGTATCTTAGTAGATGCAAAAAATATTTGAAAAAACTTCACACACCTTCATGATTGAAAAAAAAAAACTAAACTAGGAATGAAAGGAAACTTCATTAAAAACAAAACTAACAAAATAAAAATCATACTAAGATAAATACTGGACTGTTTCTTCCTGATATTAATAATGAGACAAGAAGGCTTGTTACTGCCACTTCTATTCAATATTGGACTGAAAGCTCTAGATGGGTCAGATCAGTAAGGCCAAAAAAATTTTTAGAAAAGGTGTAAAAACTTTTAAGATTGAAATAAAACTCATTTTAAAATGATATCATTGTATTCATCAAAAAGTCAAAAAATTCTATGGAAGAGATATTAGAAATAAGTGAATTTAGCAAACTGACTATATAAAAATCATATTTTTGTGTATAACCAACAAATAGAAAAATTAAGTGATACCAGGACAATTGTACCCTTTCTGGATCAGGTAACATGGGCCAGACTTACCCTCCCACCTGACAAAATTGTGTAAAAAAAAATAAAAATAATTATTTTCAAGTCACTGCATTGTGATGGTTACACAGGTATATTTGTTAAATTGTATCAAGTTGTACAAGTCAAATATGTGCATTTTAAATACTGTGTTACATTGCTGTTAAATTTATAACAAGCCTAAAACAGTATCAGAAATCTAAACACTAAAAAAAAAAAAAAAAAAAATCTAAAAACTGCATCACAATACTGAGAACTTAAAACACAAAAAGGACTTTTGGTGACTTTGAAGTCTGGTTTCTTCCCAGATTGGTTGATTCAGTGCTCCCCTAATCATCATCCAACAGCTGGTTTTGTTGTTGGAAATTAGCAAGTCTGAATGTAAATAGTATATGCAGATTCAATGACCACCAACAGCTATGTCAATCTGAAAATGGCAAAGTCAGTCTACAGGACTTAGAGGGCTAAATAACAAGACTGTTACAGGCACACCTAGAATCATGTGGGCTTGGTATTGGACCACTGCAATAAAGTAAATATTACAGTGAGGTGGGTCACAAATTTTTTGGTTTCCCAGTCATATAAGAAGTTATATTTACACCATAGTCTATAAAATGTGCCATAGTTTTATGTCTAAAAAAAGTACTTGCCTTAATTTAAAAAATACTCTATTTATAAAAAATGCTAACCATCATATGAGCATTCAGCAACTTGCAATATTTTTGTAATGGTAACATCAGGGATCACTGATCACAAATTATCATAACAAGTGAAAAAGTAAGACATATTATGAAATATTGTGAGAATTACCAGAGTGTGACACAGACACATGAAGGGAGCAAATGCTATTTTCTCACAGACCCCATCCCCAACCTGAACTCCTAGACCCACAGCCCTCCCACTCCCCATCAGTCTTGTCCTCAGGAAGTCCCATCCCTTTCTTTGAGGTGGTTTGGTGCAGTTTAACCATTTGTCTAATTCTGGGCCCTGTGACAACAGCTCTTTCCTGACAGCCTACTTTATTTGCAAAATCCATGAGAGTCACACTTAATAGGCAAATTTCCCAGGAACAAAAAGGTAACAGGAAAGATGGAGCTGAACTCCTTTTGGTGAGGACAGCCCTGGGGGAGGGCAAGACCTTGAGGCTGGGTGAGGAGGCCACAGAAATGGGGGTAGGTCAGGGAGGCTCATGGCTTCTCTCTGCCACTGCTTGGAGCTCATCTCATTGAGGTTTTCCAGCTAAAATCTGCAAGCACAAGATTCCCCATCTGGCCTGAAAAGGGCAGATCACCCAGGCCCGCCCGCATCCAGGAACTCTGCTCTGGGCACCAGGCTCATATCAGTGGGGTGGGGGATCCCCAGCTACACAGGGCCTGCCTGGTTGTGGCTTGCCCGTGGGTAAGGACAATTATGGACATGGGTAAGGGGCTGCTGTGCATACAGTTTATTAAGATGCACACAAAGCCTGCCCTGGTCCCACTGTGGAATGTGGATGGCGGGGCTACCGGCACATCTTGAGCACCACTACCAGCTGTCAGCCTCTCACCTCCCATCCCAACCCATGTGTGGTCCCAAACTCATGCCCTGGACAGGGCTGTGGGGAAAAAACACTGCTCTGTAGAATACTTGAGTGTTAAAAGTACCAGAAGCCCCTCCCAATCCCCAGGCTGGGCACATGGCAAGGACTGTGCCACCTTCTGTAGCACAGGGCTCACAGGCCTGGCTGGCAGTCCTGGGGACTCTTGCCACCTGCTCCTTCCCTGCCATTGCTCAGGCTGGTGAGAAGTCCTGCAGTGATGTTAAAACAGGCAGATAGCTGGATAAGAGCAGAGAAAGACACAGAACTAATGGCAGATTTGGGCAGAAAGGAGGGCCACAGGCCAAATGCAGGAAACCATACATCATATAAGCACCAGGGGTCCCTGGGCAGAGAAAGAAAAGCAGGAACCTCTGGGCTGATAAGTGGTCACAACTTTGGGGGTGATAAGCAACAAAGAAAGGTGGGGAAAGGCAGGAATTTCCAGGGTCTGAATGTAACCTTTTGCACATTATGCCCTCATTTCAATAAAATTAGACTTGCAGATTAGAAGAACTCCCCACTGACCAACACCATGACACTTCCCATCCAGACTAAATAAGGACAAAAATTCCTCCTCCATTTGAGGAGGTTGAGTTGGGATTAAAAATTCAAGGAATATAACCCCAGATCCTTCCCTCCCTAAATAATACACAAACCATTTATTTTTACACCCTATGTAACCAACTTGCCAAAGAAACTCAGGGCAGCCCCTCAACTTAGCCTGTCCACTCTCCCCCTGGGAGTGTACTATCCATCCTTTAATAAATTCTCACTTGACTTTTTCAACCACAGTGTCTTGCCTCTGAATTCTTTCTGGGACAGGACAAGAAACTAGAACACCAGTTACATCCATCAGCAACAGAATCTTGCAATATTTTTCCTTTCCAAAGTCTGGCATACTTAGCTTAGTGTAACTTCTTCAAGATTCATCCACGTTGTAGGAGGTATCAGAAATTAATTCCTAATTTTCCTTTTTACATTCCCATTATGTTAATTTTTTTCTTTTTTTTTTTAACACCTTTATTGTGGTAGATTCCTGAACAGTAAATGATGCTTATTTCAGATGTACAATTTGATGAATTTTGATAGTTGTATACAGCAATGACACCATCACCACAATCAAGAAAGATAACAATTCCATCACTCCCTAAGAGGAGCAAATTTATATACCCAGCTTATACCTTCCCACCCACATTACTCTCTGCTAACCCTAAGTTTAGAACAGAATTCCTTTTCAAGGTAGAATTATATTCTACTATGTGAATTCACCACACATGATTCCCCCATTCATTGGCAGATGGATACGTGCTGCTTGCCCCCTTTAGGCTGTTGAGAATAATGCTACTGTGAACATGGACCCTGGTTACAGTTCTTTTGCAAATTAAGCTGTACAAGTGGAATTGCTGGATCAATTGGTAATCCTGTGTTTAATTTTGGAAGTCCTGCCCCTCCTCACTGCAGCTGAGGCTGTCAGAGGTTACAGGCTGGCATCCAGAAGCAGCACATCAGGCCTCTCTCCTCTCCAGTCCCTCTTACAAGGGTTCTGGTGTGCGAGCTTCCCCTGTGACTAAGGGGCCCATTGGAAGGGAAGACAAGGGAAGAGGAATATGAAGACACCTTGAGCAAATGAGGGTTTTTGTTAAAACTGATGTCAAACAATAAACTGGGAAGAGAACATTTAAACAGTTCTGAAAAATACCTGCTAAATTGAACCAAGTATCCTGAGCTGGGAGAACATTAGAATAGGGCCTTGAGAGCAAAGTTCAATGCCATTAAACACAATTAAATTTTTTTTTTCATTTGTGGGAAATCAATTTGTTTTTTCCTTTTGACGTTTTAGTCGAAATGAACACATTTTAAACTCAGTCACAGAAACCACTAAGATCCTTGTAGCTTGTGGTTCATGCCATTTCTCACAAGGAACTGGAGGAGGCCCTGTGATGGAGAGAACTGAGGGGGCATGTTCTAACTCATGTCATGGCCCCAGAGGGCCCTTCAGAGGAGGTGACACTTGGGCAGAACTTTGTCAAAGTCAACCCAGAGGTGAGCTAGTGTAAGAGGTTCTCAGGCAGAAAGAAGTGCACACAAAGAGACCTGGAGGTGACAAATAGCTTGATGTGTTTGAAGAGCAGAAGTTATTTCATAGCAAATAGAGCATGATGATTAAGGAGGTTGCATGACCTTTCAGTTTTGATCATAGGCCCCCACTCCTTTCAATTCTTTACCAATTGCTCATAGGTTTGAAAATAAAGTTTAATTTCTGCACTCTTGAGACCAGTTCCATCCTGGACCTGACTTCCCTGGCCTCCCCCTCTGTCATGACAGTGCACACCCTTCCCATCAGCCATGCTCACCCACATGCAGCCCCTGGACGTTGATGGTTCTTTTCTCCCCTCTGCCTTCCCTTCTGCCTGGAACACTGGCCTCCCTCTTCTCTACCTGCCTAATTCCCTTCCTGTGTTTGAAAACCCATGTCCTGCCACCTCTTCCAGGAAACTTCCCAGGTTGAGGGGCTCACCCCCTCGGCACTTCTGCCATTCTCTCTGCAATGGTTAGTACTTTGTCTTTCTGTCTGAGTGACTGAACACTCTTTCAAGGCAGGAAGCAAGGCTCACTCCTCATGTTTGTGTCCCTGTGTTGACCTGGTCAGAATTAATATCTCCGCTGATGTCTCCCAAACACTTTCTGCACCCCAGGTCCTCCCTCTTTGACTTTACACCCACACATCTAACTGCCTAGTAGATATGTTCATGCAATTGGCCCCCAGCAGTGGTCCTGGGGCCCCAGGTTCACAGCACAACCACCTGGAGCTAGATCATGCTGCCTGAGAGTGACAATTGCTGTGTCTCTTCTCAACTCGGTGTGAAGTCAGATGAGTGGCTAGAAGTCAACTGTGGTGGGATGGTTCCCACCACTGAATTGGCAGCTACTAAAATCAGGGCTCCTCCCCTCTCCCCAGGTATTAGTTGTTAAACACTGTCCAGCACACCCTTCCTGGGAGGGCTGGAGGGTTTGTTAACACCCAGATTGCTCACCCTACCCACCCAGAGGGTTCCTGATCTAGGAGGTCTGGGGTAGGGCCTGAGAAATTGCATTTCTATAAGTTCCCAGTAACATGAGGCAGCTGGACTCAGAGTCAGAGCCCTACAGGCATGTTAGCATCATGTCCAAAAGGAAAGCCATCATCCTTCCCTCAACCCACTCTTTCTGTGTGTTGTGTATGGGGAACAGCAGCACCATCCACCCAGTTTCCTCTGCCAGAAATCTGGGGATTGTCTCCCTTTTGTCTCCCTCCACTTCCGGGCAACTGATCACCAGATCCTTAGTATCACCTCTCCTCAATCCGCCCCCTCTGATCCTTCCCCTTCTCCCCCACCTCAGGGCCTGGGCCCAGCCTCATTCACACTCCCTCCCTCCTGTGTGTTCCTGCACCAGCCTCCCAAGGAGGCACCAGCTTCCCTCCTCACCTGTTCTGGTCCATGTCACTTGGCAGCATGGTCCTGACCAGCTGAGCCATCAATCCCATCATAGGATTCCCCATTCATTCCCTTCAGGAGTCTTTCTTCCTGGAGGCCTCCCATCATCATTCTTCAGCCCCCATCCCCATCAGGGCTGGGCAGCTGTGTGTGCTCTGGGATCCTTGCACCCTCTCCATCCCCATGGCTTATTGAAGTGTATCAGGTTTACAGTGTTGTGTTAGTGCCTGCTGTATAGCACAGTGATTCAGTTACACATGTATATATAATGTTTTTCATATTCTTGTCCTTATAGTTTGTTAATAGTTACTGGATATATTTTCCTGTACTATAAAGTGGTCCTTGTTGTTTATCTGTTTTGTGTATAGTTGTGCATACCTGCTAATCCCACACTCCTAATTTAACCCTCAACAACACTTTCATCCTGGTAACCATAGTTTGTTTTCTATGTGTGTGAGTCTGTTTCTGTTTTATAAATAAATCCATGTGTATCATTTTTTTAGATTCCACATACCAGTGATGTATTTGTCTTTCTCTGTCTGACTTACTTCACTTAGTATGATAAACGCCATGTCCAAACATATTCCTGGAAATGACATTGCTTCATTCTTTTTTGTGGCTGAGTAGTATTTCATTGTGTGCATATTCAATGTCTTCCTTATCCACTCATTTGTCAGTGGACATTTAGGTTCATTCTCTCTCTTGGCTGTGTACATAGAGCTGCTGTGAGTATTGGGGTGTATGTCTAGGAAACCTAGAGACAGTCATACTAACGGAAGTCAGTAAGACAGACAAGGATAAATAGTACATGATATAAATAATACAAGGCATCTAAACAAACTGCAAAACTGAGACCACTTTAAAATGAAGTCATTGGTAGAAACTGCTTCTCAGGGGTTACAAGCAAGCTGAGATACTCCAGCTGAGTAAAGAGCCTCTTGTTCCTGGCGACGTAAACTTTGGTTCTACTAGGATTAGGCCTGGATAAAACCTTACAGCCAGCTTCAGTCTTGGGGAGAAGTATATAATGACAAGGACATAAAGGAAGTAGCAAATGAGATCATCAAGTCTGTCTGGTGATGACAGCCACCATCTGCCAGTGTGTCCCCGGGACACTGCATGTCCAACCAAAGTTAACACGGTAGACTGTGTGAACTGAGAAGTCAACAGTTTCCCAGCCAACAGCACTGTGGCAATGAGTGTGGACAGTGGAACGAGACTGATTTGCTCCCAGTTTCAGCCCTGCTACATGCATGGCCTTGACTCATGAGCTCTAACTTTCCAGCAAGGGCCTCAGACTTTCTCACTCGGTTTGCTTTAGAAAACCGAAACCATCAGACCTCAGGATGCTATTGCCCATTTCTCCTGTGTGGGGACTGTTTCCTACTGGCGACACAGAGTGTGAGAAAAGGTTTACACACACACACATACAATGAAAGACACACACATTGACACCCGTGTACAATGACATTGAGTAAGAATTATCGCGTCCCATCATAAGAGGAACAGACACGGAGGAGGAAGTCAGAGGAAGATAACTTGGGTCGCAGGCAACACCTACAGGTGACATGACTCTCCAATTTTTCAGGCCTTATTCCACTTGCACCTGAGGACATCCCTAGAAGTACTTTCTAGGATCATTCCCACTGTGCAGCTGGGGAGACACACCGGCCTGGACACACACCAGGACTTCCCCAGGATGGAGAACAGGTAAGGATGAGGAGTGGATTCTGGAAGCCAGGGCGTCTCCTCAAAGCTGCATGCAGAACCTCCTCGGCAGCTATAGAGACGGCGGGGCTGCTCTAACTGTGCAAGGTGCGGGCTTGCGTTGAGAAGGGCGTGAGCAGGCAAGCAGCCCAGACGGCTGTGTGTGGAGGTGTTGTCTGAGGAGGGGGTTCCAGGAAGTGGACCCCAGGAAGTGACATCACATCCTTAACAGACCCCAACCGAAATGGAACCTGGTTACTAGGCACCCACATTCTAACGACGGCTCCAGAGCCAGCGCACTTGGCTGGAGACAGTTGAAGACACAGGATGTTCTCCTCTTGTTTCCCGGTCTCCCGGGGCTTCTCCGCATGGAAACCCTGGACTGCGAGGTTCTTCGGTGGCTGCAGGCGTCTGTGGAACCCTCCACCCAGGCGCCTGTGGCCTATTTTGAGGAGGTCACCAAAGGTAACGCTGGGTGGCCTGGAGAAGGCCAGTCTGGGACCGGCCTCCACTGGGGGCCCTCCCTGGGCTGGCCCGCTTCCCCTCATCTCCATGTCGCTGAAGGGGGGCTTGAGAGGAGGTGTCCCCTCTGGGAAGGAATGGTTTGTTGAACACTTGGTAACCTGGTGGTCCTGTCATGGCCGCACCCAAGGACAGGGCTGATAAGGGGGAAAGAGGAATCCTGGGGGGCATCTTCTCTGGGTCAATGGGAATACAAGGCTCCCACTTTGTCAGCTTTTCTGCCCGTGAAGGAGGTCTGTGCAGACAGTGGTGGATGTGTGTCACGACTGGAGATGTCTTATGGGTCGGAGAACCAGACAGGGCTCTGAGGCTCCTGCCTGGCCTCTGGGCACTGTATTTACAGGACTCCACACACGGGACAGGACAGGACCTGGTCCACGGAGATCCCCGCTCCACCTACCTGCAGGAGGCGCAGGTGCCCCACGACAGCAGCAGAGCCCAGGACGCGCTCAGGGTGAGTGCGAGCGAGGAGACTCCACACCCAGGAAGCCCCGGGCCCCGCTGTTCCTCCCCTGGGCTGCCTCTTAAGAGAGCTGCTGGCAAAGGGATCTGTTGCCCCATCTCCCCCATCTGCCGTCACAACCCAGGACCTGCCTTGGCCAGACGCAAAGTCAGTGCCCACATATGAGTCCGAATCTCAGAAAGAGACTCGGACAGAACTTCAGTATACGTAAAGTCAAGGGTATTTCTGCATTTTCCTACACGTTGTCCTGTTTCTTCTCCATCCCCACGTGTCCACATTCACCTGAAGACCCTGAGCCCTCCCACCCCAGGCTCAGCCGCTGTGTTCTCATCCCTAGAATGGGATGTTGTGACAGCAGTCACGGGGATGAAGTGGTGCAGGCAGGGAGGGGCCGGCACTGCGGTGCTGACACAGGGATCCGAGACACTGATGCATTTCATCATCGCCCTTCACCCCTGGTACTGGTGATGCCGAGAACCTTGGATCTGCTCAGGGCTCCCCTGTTCCACCTCAGGAACAAGAGCTTGAGGCTTGAGGATTCGGTCTAATCTCCAGCCCCAAGTGCCTGGGGGTCCCCGGTGCTGCCTCTGATTCATGTCTCTCCTCTTCCCACCCCAGGGGGGAGCTGGACCATCAGGCAGCAGGGATGAGGCCTACAGGGCTTGGAGCCTCCGGCGACACAGGCTGGAGAAGCTGGTGGCAAAGCTGGTGCCTGCCATCCTGGGCGGCCACCCCTCCTATGTGAACACATTTCTGGGCAATTATCGAACTTTTGCCACTGCCCAGCAGGTGCTGGACCATCTGTTCCGAAGGTGAGCACTGTGACTTCATGGGACATTGGGGACCTGGCCACCTACCAGCAGTGCCATGAGGCATTGTTCCTCTACCTCTCTGAGCCTTAGGGTCCCCCTGCACACTGGGGTCAAGAGAGGATCAGGCCCTAGGAGCGTAGGAACAGAGGGAGACCTTCATGGCAGGTGCTCTCCGGGGACCTGGCTCACGGAAAGCGCAGCTGGCGGGGCTGTGGTTGTGCGAATTTGTCATTGTCCTCCTGCCCAAGGGCTAGTGTCTGCCTCCTGTGTCACTGGGACTTCGGCCTTGGGCACAACTGTTTTCCCATTTCAAAGGGGATCTGTGACGCCATTAGCTGTCCCTGTCCTGGGAGAGTGAGAGCAGGGATCCCTGGGAGGGACAAGTGGGGTCCCAGGCCCACTCAGATGTGCGCCGTGGGGCCAGGTGGGCTCACTCACTCATTCGTCAAGTGTACAGGAAGGGCCCCCAGGGACAGGGGCTTTTCTAGGAACAACCGTCATTTAATGCATCGAGCAGACATCAGCCCTGCCCTCCAGGGCTTCCATTCTCTCGGGTGTCACACTGTCACACTAGACAGCACATCCAGCTAGTGTGCTAGGGACAGTCCATGTGACGCCTTCCTGCTCTCCTCTAGATATGGATGCGTCCTCCCTATTACAGAAGAGGACGGGGGACCCCTGCACCAGGTGAAACAGTGAGTCTCTTGGATTGAAATGGGAAGGACTCCTTCCCCAAATAGCGTGTGAAGCTCTGGGCTCTCTGATTGGGCAGAGGTGGGCGGAAACCTGGATCCCGCATATCCTGCAAGTCTGGCTTGAGAGCAGAAGTCCTAGGGCTTCCCCTGGCAAAGAAGAGACGAGACCCAGAGAGCTGTGGATGGGACTGTGGTGCTGTTAGGGGCATCTGGGAGGTCGGAGGACAGAGTCAAAAGTGAAGAAAATCCACAAGCATCCCCTATCCATCCCATCCCTGCCCACATGCCCTTTGGGAGACTCAGAACACGAGGGGTGGAGAGCATCCTGCCCATCGTCTAGGGGAGCCTCAATGGTGGGGACTCGGCTGGTGCTCAGGGGACCCAGGGAGCCTCAGGGGACAGCTCAGCCCATCCTGATGATGCTGAGTGACAGGGGCATGAGGAGACCCAGGCAGGGTCCCTGGAGGATTCTGCAGCCAGCAGGTGCAGGAGCTAAAGTCTGAGGAGTGAGGAAGCCCGTGGGCAGCCTGGATGGCCGACATAGCCTGTCTGTTCCCTCCTGGCTCAGGCACTCATAGAGCAGCTCCCGTGTCCCTTAGAGGGCAGTGGCCAGAGCACACAGCCTGCCTGTACTCACAGACGTGCCATCCCGTGGGGAGGGGCAGGGAGAGGGACATAGCAGTGTGACAGGAGTCCCTGAAGTGGTGGACAGGTGGTCACGCCATTGAACCAGGGCTGTCCCTTCAGAAGGCTTGTAGCAGCCCCTCCTCTGTGTCCAAGCCCACCTCTGCCCACACTGCCAGCTGAGATGGGACATGGAGCAGAGCCGGCCTCTGGATGGGCTGGAGCCAAAGGCAAAAAGGCCCAGGTCCCTGCAGGGCTACCCTGGGAGCCCAACGTGGTAGGAAAGGCCAAGCCTCTGACTCTGGTGTCCCCCTGACTATCCCCAGGGCCATGGCCTCCATCCTGGGCACCTGGATGTTCCAGTACCCAGACGATTTCCACCAGCCTCCAGAATTCCCATGCCTGAAGACCGTTGTCGCTTACGTCGAGCTCAGCATGCCTGGCTCAGACCTGGAGCGGCAGGCCCACCTCCTCCTGGCACAGCTGGAGCAACTGGAACTCCCAGAGGCAGACAGTGATGGTGAGGAGGATGCAGGGTGGGGGATCTGGTGGGTGGGGAGGGGAAGGCACTGGACCCCACAGAGCAGAGTCTGGGAAGACCCCCTGGGGGTGGAATCCTGGAGTGAGATTTGATTGAGTAGCAGTGAGGGCTCCCCTGGCTTTGGGAGACACGTGGGAAAGCAGTCCTATTGATGAGAGTTTCCCTTCTTGGAACTACAGCACCAGCTCCAGAACCCGCTGGGGAAACCCCTCTGGGTGGAGAGCCAGCTCCAGCTCTCCTGCCTGCGACAGCGCCCGAGCCAGAGCCAGAGCCAGAGCTAGAGCCAGAGCCAGAGCAGAGGGACACGCTGTAAGTATCAGTCTGGCTTGGCTGCCACCCGTCGCATCAGGGCCAGGACGCCCACTTTCCTTGAGGTGTCTGTGATTTACAATTCCGGATTATTCTTAGAGGTGATAACATATTCCTTGCGGCTTGTTGTGTCTGTGTTTTATTGTTAATAGAAACATCAAAGTGCCCTACATGTCTCTGTTTGGATTGACTCACTTCTCTGCACCAGACACACAGGGCGGGGATGTGGACAAGTGGCCCCAGCACATTCCCACCCTCTCCCTGCAGGTCCCGTGAGGCAGCAGCATCCTCTCTTGTCTGCTGTGGACCCAGGGCCCAGCTCAGGGCCTCCATCAACACTCCCTGAGACCCCACCCTTGGTAAGTGGCCGCCCATGTCATGATCAAGACAAGGACTTAGAAGGCAACCCCAAATTTTGATCTTAGAGGATTTGTTTTTTTCCAGCAGTGAGACTGATTTTGTGTTTGTGTGAATGTTGCCTGTTTGTCCAACATCCATGGAGCCAGCGGTTCACATGTCATTCCCCATACGGCCACCAGAGGGAGGGATGTCACTGCTTCTGAGAAACACTGTTCCATTCCAAAGTGGTCCTTCCCAAATTAGCCCTCCTCAGAACATGGTTTAGAAAGTGAGGATTCTTTTTTTTTTTTTTTTACATTTTTATTGATTCATAATCATTTTACAGTGTTGTGTCAAATTCCAGTGTTCAGTACAATTTTTCAGTCATACATGGACATATACACACTCATTGTCACATTTTTTTTCTCTGTGATTTATCATAATATTTTGTGTATATTTCCCTGTGCTATACAGTGTAATCTTGTTTATCTGTTCTACAATTTTGAAATCCCAGTCTATCCCTTCCCACCCTCTACCCCGCCCCCCCCCACCCCGGTAAACACAAGTCTGTATTCTCTGTCCATGAGTCCATTTCTGTCCTGTATTTATGCTTTGTTTTTGTTTGTTTGTTTGTTTTTGTTTTTTAGATTCCACATATGAGCGATCTCATATGGTATTTTTCAGAAAGTGAGGATTCTTTTAAGCTATAGAGGTTTGGTTTTTTCCTTCAATCTCGTTTCAGGTCTAATCTCGATACACCTTCATTCACAAACAGAAATTGAGCCACTGAGTGGAAGTTGTCACTTGGGATACACAGACGTGTGTTATTCTGTGTCCAGCCCCCATCTGTGTCCACCTCTGTCCCTTCCTCTCTCCCTCCAAACGTCTGCGTTTGTAAATATCTATTTAAATAAAAGACTTTGACAATCAGTGCAATGTACAAGAGATATTGTAATTCATGTTGCCTTGTGTGCGTGTGATGTAGATTTGGGTAGAAAGCGGTCTGCTCACAGGACAGTGGGGTTGTCCCTGAATCCCTAGGAGACAATTGAAGCGGGGCAGTAGGTCTCAGTGGGAGTCACTTCAGTGGAAAATTCTTCTCAGCACAGCCAAGTTGGGTCCACACTGTCTTGTATCTTCCGAGCACTGATTCTGCTTTCCCCTGGGGAGCTCTGCTAAAATCCTTTGTATCCTTAAGGATCATAAGGGTCAGAATAAAAACAGTGATGATAGGATCCATGTGAGTGGGACAGGCTGTGATTTTGATTACCTGATCCTTTGCCTACAACAGCCTTCCTTTTATTATATTTTAACCTATGCTCAGCCACGTGGGAGTCGTGTCCTCGCTGAGGTTTTGAGCATATTAAAGGCGTCTGGCCCAGCACATGGCTGAGTAGACATGCTTGCACTGCTGAATGAGGGGAAATAGGGCAGGTCTGAAAATGTATTTGAAACAGGGACTTCCTGGAGCTGTCCCCACAGCAGGTCATCTTACATAGGCACCTTCTTCAGCTGTCAGGCCCTTTACAGCTGTAGACTTTCTCAAGGGTGTGTCTTTGGAAAATCATCTCTTAGCTGTGGGTAATGGAAGAAGTATAATAATGAGCCATAATGTGTTTCCTTAGCATTCTGGGACACGAGGTTACTTTGTGGTAAGTGTAGCTCTTCAAAATCAGAGCCACCCTCTGACTTTGTGCCCCTGTGTTTCTAGAAGCGCCCAAGGGTCCAGGCCTCTCAATAAGTAGGTCACATCAAAGTCAGAGCAAGTGTGGGGTGAATGCCGTTTCCCTCTTGGGAGATGCACCTCCACCTTTACAGGAGGAATGGCTGTGGAGGGCAGGTACAGTGCCATTTTTGGATCACCTGTGTCCCCAGGGGCCCCTTGCAAGGGGCCACATTTGTTTTGGCAACCTCCTTTCAATTAGCCGTGTTCAGGGCAAATATAATATCTTGACAAAGAATGTTCCAATTCAATGTAAATAGACTTTCTCTACAAAGCCACAGGATGCAATGAAATTATTTAATCTAGAAAGAACTCAGTGAGTTGGAAAAAAATTGGTGTGTATTAAAGTGACCATCTCCTTCCCCGACAACTCAGTTAGCTCCTTTTTAATGTGCAGGCAGCACTGTCCACCTGGGCTGTTGGCTGTGAAGCTGTTTGTTATTTCAGGAGCGCCTGTCCTGTCCCCCTGCCCTGCACTGACCCATGAGCATTGTGCTCAGGGATAAGACGGCGACCCCAACAGCAGCTAGGCATTGGAATTCATTGAGAGGCACTTTACAAAGACAGATTTCCAGGCTCTGGCTCCTCAGTAGATCTGAGGAGTAGCCCAGGCATCTGCATTTTCCTGTGCAGGCAGGCCAAACACTGTGGAACAGTGTTTGGGCATGATCAAGTAGTGTTGTGGACACTGTTGTCGTGCAGTCTCTTGCAGGGATCCAGGCTCGGCCACTCCTTCCTGTGGGCTCCCTGGCCATGAAACTTGCAGCCTCGGTTTACTTTTCTAGAAAAGGAATACATCATATATGGTCTGCTTAGGACCTGGGCAGCTTGTGGGGATCAAGGGTTATGATATGAGTAACATAAGAAAACAGCTAACATTTATTAACTATTGACCATGTTCTGGGCACCAGATGAAGCACTTTGCCTGCATAACTCAGTCTTCATAAAAAAAAATTGTATGAGGGAGTTACTTTCATCTCTGTGACTTCTGTTTTAAAGATGAGTGAGCTGAGACCAGGGAGGTTAGGCAATTTGTCTAAAGTCACTGAGCTTGGGACATGAGCTCAGGCATGAGAGCAGGGCCCAGGCTCCTCTCCAGTTTCACCTGTGAAACCTGATAAGTGCTGGGCACCAGTGACAGTGGTGCGGGATCCAGCTTTCCTGCCCCGCCCCCTCTGAAACCATCAGGATGTGAGATCTAAGCCTGAGGGACCTGACAGCAGGAGACTTGAACACTAAACATGGCTGGCCAGTGCCCTTCTGCAGGAGAACAAGGAGCAGATGGTCCTCATCTGACCCTCCCCTCCCTGCCTGCTGTCAGGGATGTGGAAGTTTGAACCAGTTTCTTCTGATGGGCAGGAAGGAAAACACAATGACAATAACAAGTCCAGCTGGGGCACAGGCTGCCATGTTGAATTGCCAAGGTCAGAAGCCAAAAGTATTGAGAAGAATTCTTAAAACAATAGCCCTTCACACTTGTATGTTTGACAAGGAGAAGAGGATGCATTTATTGAGCACAAACTCTATGCAAAACCCTTCTGAACTGTCATTTATTTTAATCCTCACAGTGAAGCAGGGTTTCTTTCTGAGCCCATTCTACAAGTGAGAACCCTGGGTCTCAGAAATGCTCATTAAGGTCTTCAGGGGCCAGCAAGCAATGGACAGGGGATCTTATTCAGAGGGGCCTAGCTCCAAAGTGTTGCCCTTCCTGTGCCACAGCGCCCTACACAGGGCACTTCACCTCCATCATGATGGCCGGCTTTGACAAGGCTCTTACCTCACAACCAACTCCTGGATACTCTTTCCATACAACTTAAGATCTTGAAGATGAAGCTCTCTGTCTCATAACAGGAACAGGGCATCCTAGAGCATGTGGGAAGGCTAAAAAGACTGAGTTAAAAGGTGGTTCAATCTCATGATAAGGGGATGCCCACTTCAGTTATCAGTCAGACCAAGATGAAAAGTCACAATTAACCGACCACTACTTAGTACCAAGAAATTGCTCATAAATGACATGAGTAAAGTGTCATCACCACCTTGCCAGATTGGGTTGTATTATCCCATTACGGACGCAGAACCTCAAGGTCAATGAAGGTGAAGGGAAAGAGGGAGGTGGGAGTGCTATTCCCCCCTGCCCATCCCCTGCAGCCTGGGCCTGCCCCTTCCTTGCCCAAATCCTCTCCCACCTGCGGACTGATAGGCTCGTTCCACCTGCTCAGGTTTATCCTTTCAGCATTAGGCCAGTAATTGCCATTGACACACAAATTCAGTAGGAAAGGCTGATGCTTAAACCCTTATCATGTGTTTCCACTTTGGAGCTAGGATGGATCAATTAAGGTATGGTTAGTTTTGATTCAGGAAGGCAAGCAGGCTGGAGAGGGGAAGAGGCAGTGCCAGGCTAGAAGGTAAAAAGAGCCAAAATGGGAACTTGGGATTCAACATAGCTTTAGATATGACACGAAAACACAAGCAAGAACAGAAAAAAGAAATAAACTTTACCAAAATTAAATGATTTTTCTGCTTCAAAGGACATTCTCAAGAAAGTAATGGACAATCCACAGAATGAGAGAATAATTTTTACAAATCATATTTATGAAAAGTCTTTTATCTAGAATATATAATTGCTAATACATGTTGCTCCAAAGAAGACAATACAAATGGCTAAAAAGCATATGAGAGAAGCTCAATATCAGGGAAGCACAATCCAAAACCACAAGGAGATGCCACTTTACAACCATGAGGATGACTGTCATCAAAAGACAGATGGTAATAGGTGTTGGCTATAATTTAGAGATAACCTGAAACCCTCATAGTCTACTAGTGGAAATATATAAAATCGTGCAGCCACTTGGGAAACAGTCGGGCAGTTCCTAAAAAGGCCAATCATAGAGTTTCCTTATAAGCCAGCCGTGACGATCTCAGGCAGATAGCTGTGAGAAGTGAAAATATAGATCCCCACAAAACTGGTATACACATGTTCACAGCAAAATTATTCCTAATAGAAAAAAATGAATACAAATTAGGTGAACACCTGTTCACACACCTGTCTATCCTAAGGGAGCAGCCCCGCCCCTGGGCCACAGGAGCCAATCGGCGCGCTCGCTGCCCGGCCCCGCCCCGGAGCCCTCCTAGGCCGGGCCCCTCCCTCCGCCACCCGCCCTCCGTTGGCCAGGCAGGCGAGCGGCTGCTGGCAGTTGGTCCGAGCGGCGGGCGGTTCCGCCACTCAGCAGCTCTCCCGAGGCGGCGGTTGCTGCGGCTGCAGCGGCTGCGGCCGCGCGGTCCCTCCGGGAGGCGCAGCGTGGGCCGAGCGGCGGCCGCGAAGCATTGAGCTCAGCGCGTGCGGCGGCGGCGGCGGCGGGCGCGGGCCCCGAGCTGGTCGCCGCACGGCCGCGCTCCAGCAACCTCACGGGCGAGGGCTCCTCCGGCATGATGTGGTGAGTGTCCGCGCCCCGCGTGCCCCCCGCGCTCCCCCGCCCAGCCTCCTCCCTGACCTAGTGTGATTTGTTATTATCATAGAGACTACTTGCCATGTGCCAGGAACTCTGCAGGGTTTTACTCTGCAGCTCAGAAAAGACCATCCCTGTTCCTTAGATGAGGAAGCAGAAGCTCAGAGAAGTCAGCCTGGGCGGTAAGTAGGAGGGAAGGATGAAAACTCACATTTCCTTTTTTATTTACTTACTTCTTTGTTTGCACTTGACACAAAACTTAAGAGGTATTTAGAAATCTGCAGTGAAAAATTTATCTCCATCTTTGTCTCAAGTCATTGTGCCTCCCTCCCTAGCACAGCGCTTCCCTAGGTCTGTGTGTGTGTACTCAAATACACACGCGTGAGCTTGCTTTTACTCAGAGCAATACTCATGTCACTGTTCTCACTTTGCTTTCGTGAGCTAACAGTACCGTGTGTTGGAACTATGGCCTCTTAATACATGAAGAACCACAATTTTCCATTAAATGTATGTATCATAAATATATGTAACCAATCTGCTAAGGGAGGGACATTTAAGTTGTTGGCAATGTCTGCTGTTACCGACAACGCTACAGTAAGTCCTTATGCATCAAGAAAAGAGTCTACCTGCAGTGTTCGCTCCCCACAGCTTTACCATGAAGACCATGAGGCTGTGAGCAGAGCTGTGACACCTGGGCTTTGGGAATCAGACCTGGTCAACCCCCTACTCACCAGCCATATGTCCTGGAACAAGTCCCTTTAATTCTCAGAGCCATAATTTTCTTGTCTGTAAAACAAGGATAGCATGAACACGTCTCGAAGGGTTGCTGTATTAATGATGAAGTGAGCTGGTGCAGTTAAGGCTCTTACACAGTGCCCAGCTCAGAGTGAGGGCTGGACAAATGTGAGCTGTTACTCACTGACATCTGGACTACCTGGCTCATCTGGGAAGTTCAAGTCCTGACTCTGCCTTGGAGTCTGGGTCTGGGATTTGTCCTCAGGTCACAATTATTCTTTGTGCATCAGTTTCTTTCCTTTTGTAGCTGGTCAGTGAGTCTGGACACAGGCAAAAGGGCCCTCTGGAGATGAAGACCCCAAATGTGTCCTCAGGTCTCTTGCCTGGGCATAAAGAACAGGACCTAAAGGCACCACCTGAGGTAGCAAGGTATGGCTCCCAAAGATTTCTGGGGGTTCTTCAATCATCAGTGAGGCCTCTAAGGCCTGCCTGGCCCATAGCTCCAGCCACACCCATGGCCATTGCCACAGTCCAACCATATGCTCTTTCTCCGCTGCATTGCCCCCAGGCCTTCCAGCATGTTTTGCCTTCTGCTGGGACGCTCTTCCTACCCTCCTCCCCGCAGTGACTTTCGCTGATCTACCTCCTACTAGACCTTTAGACTCTTGCTTACATGCCACCTCCTCCAGGAAGCCCTCCCTAACCACCAAGCCACAAACTGTGCAATCACCACCAAGAATAAGATCAGCCCAGTGGCCATGGCAGAGTGGAGCAGTATCAGGGAGGAATGTCGGGCAACTGGGTGCAGACAAAGATGGTCTAGCATCGGGATCCATGTGCATGCAGTGCCACAACCTAGACTGAAGACACCCAGGAAGGAGGACAACATCTGCCCTCAGGACAGAGTGAGGTTTCAGCAGGAGACTATCTTTATGTCATCTGGATAGGGAAGGGCCTCTTAAATGTGACAGGAAATAGAGCTATGTGTCTAAAAGATGAATAAATTTGACAACAATACAGTACAGAATTACTGTGAATTAAGACAAATCACTCAAAGAAGATATTTAACCTACTTAACTTACAAAAGAAAGAGCTCAATCATAAAAACAGGCAAAAAATTAATAACTTTAAACAGGTGTTTCATAAGCGAGCAAACAAAAATAATGTATAAATATATGAAAAGATGCTCAACCTCCCTCACTTTTTATCATGGCAACGTAAATTGAAATCAGAGTAAGACACCATTCCGCGTGAAAATCTTAAAAGTAAAAACAACAACAGGTGTTGGTGAGGTTGGGGAGTTTCGAGAACTCTTGTACACTGCAGACAGCTGTCAAAATAGGTAGTAATGCTTTGGAAAACAGTTTGGGATAAACTAATAAAGTGAAACATGCAAAGACCCAACAGTCCAGCAATTCTGCTCCTTGAGAGAGACCCTCAAAAACTTCTTGAACACGAACACAGAAAGACAAGAATCTACTTATCAGCATCATTTGTAATAGCAAAAGCCTGGGAACAACTCAAATGCCCACAGTGACAAAATGGATAATAAATCAGGTGATGAATTTGCAGGAATAAAAATGATTGAATACACCCACCGGCATCAAATGAACAGATCTCAAAGACCTAATGTTGAATAAAAAAAACATCACCAAAGGGTACAGAAGTGTAACTCCACATATTTAAGGTTCACCAAGAGGCCAAGCCAAGCAATAGGTATGTTAGGATCCATACTTGTATGATAAACTATAAAGAAAAGCAAGAACTGTTTATAACACAATCAAGGTAGTGGTTATGCCCCCTCGGTAGGGGAGGACATAATAGGATTAGGACCCACAAGGGCTCTTTTACATGTTTTAAACTGGTTTGGGTTCATGGGAGTTCACTTTACTATCATTGTTTTAATTAGACATAAACATTGTAAGCGTGTGTAAATTTTAAGCTTTTTAAAATAATTTGAAAACAAGCGTGGATAGAAAATGGGTGCACATTTAGATCCCCAAGCTTTTACTTCTGTGGGATCCCAGCTGCCAACTCAACCCAGGCCTATAAGCTGGCTCAGAGGCCAAGAGGGACCACCACACTCCAGAGCCCTGAGGGTCCTGCCTTCCCATCCCAGCACTGTTCAGCTTTAACCAAGATACTCCACCCATCTGTTCCTTCATCTAAAATGAGTGCCTAGCAAAATAATTGTGCCTGGTAGGGTCTCAGTGAATATTTGTTGAATGAATGAGTCAGTGATTTCTAAGAGCCCATCATAAATATGCCCCTCATCCAAATGTGTTCACCAGGGAGAAATTGTGGCTGTAGTTTCTAGCACACCCTCCCCAGCACACCCATAAATATCCCAGAATTTGAAGCAGCAAGTCAGAAAGTTCTCTCTTCTGTTCAATCCAAACTTTTGGTATTTTAATGTTACATATTTTCTCTCCCAAATGTCAGCTTCTCTTTTATTTTTCCTTTCACTGTCACAACAAGCATACAAGTATTTTCAATGGAATTTTACCAAATGGCACATCTTGCATTTTGTAAACCATATACAAACTCCTCTCCCACCCCTCTGCCAAGTTCTGTCTTAGAACTTGCTTTTGCTTCTCTGGCCCTTGGCTCTTGACTCACGTGCCCAATCCTCAGGCTCCACTCATGGCAGGACATTCCCCTGTTTAAAGGGAGGTTGAGGGGCAAATGAGGGAGGATCAGTCCTCACCCTGCAAGGGTGAGAACTTACATATGACATTCACTAAAGTGACTGATTGCACCAACATAGGGCATGCCAAGTCCATTCCAGACATCTCCTTGGCATCAACTCTACCCAGCTGGGGACAGGAGAAGAAAGCTGGAGCCAGCAAGCCCCAGATTGCAGAAGTAGGACAGTGCCTTGGCTAAGTTCATGAGCATCAAGGTCAAAAAGAATCTCTCTGAGCTTCATGCTCTTCACTTGTAAAATGTGGCAATAATCCTACCTCAGAGAGTTATAGAATGGCTTAAATAAAATAAAACATGCAAAGATACTTGCAGATCAATATCAAAAAAGTCACTATATCCCCCAAACCACTTCTGTTCGACTTTGGAATGAATGAAACATTCTTTACACTCAATTTGCTTTTTAACTAGGCTCATCACAGCTAGTGTTGGAGTGGTAGGGTGAAGGAAGGGCCTCAAGGAATCAGGGAGACACCATCTGTTTTGGGCGTTTCAGCAATATAAATCTATCCACAGCCCTCGGACAGACGAGTGCCAACCAAGCTGAGGAGCACCCAAACCCTTCATTCTTGGGGCTGCACCAAACACCATACCACTTTGATTCACCTAACATGTTGAAAATGAGCCAGAGGTTGGATTGTGCATGAGCTGCATGGCCAAAACAAGTAAGAGGAGTTGGGAATGGTTAAAGGCTTACACACAATGTTTTGGGGTAGAAACCTGGTCTCAAAGGTTCTCAAGTCAGGGGGCCAATGACCAGGGCAGGCGAAGACAGGAGGTCCTGCACAGATCCCTATGAAAGAACACTGGCCTCCAGAACGTCTAAAGCCAAATGGATCAGCACCGTGGACAGAGGCAGCCAAGTGTAAGGCAGCTCAGAGAGGCTTTAATTGCCCCCATCTTACAGATCAGACTCATCAAACAGAGCAGGTTGCTGCCAGCTTCTCCCCTGCACCATGATCCTTCTTAGAGCAATCCCAGCTCTTTCTACTGCTGAGCCCACATGCATCCTCAGAATCCTTTCCAACACAGCATTCAAGGCTTGAAAAATTGCCTGCTGTGTCTACCATAGAAAAGCCATTGGTCATCCTGTGTCTTTATAGAATCACTAATAAAGGCCAGTCTTGTTGAAAACTAACTTCAACCCCATGAAGGTAGCAAGGTCTCCATGTTAGAAAAGAAAAGCATAACTTTTGGTTTGATTGGAGGTTCTGGGTGGGAGAGGAGAGGAGAGGGGCAGGGGAGAGTATCAGCAGAATGAAACATCTGTTTCCTAGCTCACCTCCCCGACCTCAGAGGTAAAGACTATGCAGTACCCTTGTATATCTCCATTTTCTTGTGCAAAAACTTGTTTGAAAAGTCTATGTCCTCATAAATGAATTGGATCATTCACACAGTGACAATTTTTTAGGGCCTACTCTGTGTAGGCCACCATGCTCATCAGCAGGGACGCAGCAGGGACATAGCAGTGAACAGCCCATGGCCTGCTGTCCTGGAGCTCACAGTCTGAGTGGGAGTAAGTGTCCATCAAGGATCAGCCCTCGGAGTGTGTCGGAACAAACTGAGAGCAGGCTGAGGGAAGGAGATGTGTGTCTATGAGAGCATGTAACCAAGGAACCAGCTTTGTGGGAGAGGGAGGAGTCTGCAGGCAAGTGGAGATCAGGGTGTCCTTCTTGGAGGACTGGATCTTAGAGACAAGGGGAGAAAGCAATGTAATAAGAAGAGAAGAGTGAGTTTGAGCAAGTGCCATCAGGCGTCATTCAGTCTGCAAAAATAACAGGAGCCCAGATGGGGTGGGCAGGCTGTAAGCTGATACCTGCCTCCTATGGCTGAAGGTTCCCCTCAAAGCCACCTCAAGGCCTTAGGAAGAGCCAAGGCTTGAAGATTTTCTATACATCAGAGAAGAAGGGTTGGAAAAGAGCCAGGAGAAGAGAGGTGGGAAGGGCCTACAGACACTGGACCACAGCACCCATCCAGCCCTGGCAGTGTCTACACCTCCCCAAGGGACCCAGCCTCAGAGCACCCACGAAGTCAGGGTTGAGCCCCTGGGGTTCTCAGGGGAAGGTTGGGCCCATGAGAGATGCTGTGAGACAATCTCCAACTCCTCCCCTGGGCCAGGGGTTGAATGGGGGTGGGAGAAAGAGGCCAGGTCCTGGACAGAGTCCAGTTCAATTGCCCAGAGCCTCCCTTGTCCCCATCACCACCTCATCTTTATTTGAGCACAGTAACTGTTTGCTCTTTCAATTCCTCCTGGAAGACTCCAAACAGCGTATTTGCTCAATAGCTGAGGACAACATTCCCATCTTAGGGACGCAGAGTATTTAGGCAAATGCAAACATATGCTGATTTCTCTTCTTAGTCGCATTCTTGGCAAAGGAATTCTTTCTCCAAGAGAGAAAAACAGGACTTTTGAGAGTCCACCCCTTGCTATCGTGGCCCCAGTTATGTGGCTGCTGACGCTCCCCAGTCCTCCACACCCTTTAAAGACATGTAATATGGGTAGCTTTGGCTATAAAAGGGTAGCATGGGGATACTTGTAAGGGACCTGCTCCGCATCTGACTGTGGTGGTGATGAATCCACATGTGACAAACTGCACAGGAGTGAAAATACACACCCAAGTGCATGAAAGCTGGTGAACATGAACACGGCCTATGGACAAGGTCAAATCCTGCTTAGGGCATGGAATGACAGTTAGGCAAGGTGTTGGGGCAACAGGATCTCTACATTACTTCTCATAATTGCATGTGAATCTCAATTATCTCATAACATGGAAACTGTTTTATTTTGGGACCAGAATTGATCTGTTTTCACAGAGCAACCGTAAGAAAACCTGAAGCAATTCCTTCAAAGTCCATTTTTCTGGTTTCCTAACAAGCAAATTATGATTTTATTTTTTCATAGGGAAAGTCTTCAGAGAAGCCATGTCTAGCCGTGCCCAGTGTCCCTAGACCCACACAACCCCAGCCTGGCTCCATGACATTCAGGGTGTCCCTCCCCCTGACCTTTGCCCCAGCCTGAGACTCTGAAACTGAGAACAGCTCAGGGCAGAGGTAGGCAAGGAGGTGGGAAGGCCAGGAGGGCATCCATTGAGAGGGGCATTCTTTGCAGAGGAGGCTTCTGGGAGGACCCATGCTGGTCAGCCTCCACCGCTGCCTAGGTGGATCCCTGCCAGCAGTTTATTAATATTTTATTGAAAACTCTAAGATGATTCAAACTTCAGCTGACATGATAAGGATTTGTTGCTAGACAACTTTAGTGACTGCCTACAGATCTGGTTTCAGAGCTCCTCCCCCACTCACAAAGCTCAATGGTGGGCCCTACCACTCAGAGGCCCACTCAGCTCAGACCACCAACTGCCATCCACACCCAGCCCCCTCCATTAACACTCAGCTGCCAAGGGTGATGGTCCAGCTCCTACATCTCCCAGTGCCCAGCTGTGCTCCCACTGGAGCCCCAGAGCAGCTCGTGGCCCCAACTCACCATACGCGCTATCGTAGAACATGATGAACTTCTGCCAGCACAGCTCTGTCACCAGCCTGAGCATGACATCGTTGGGGCACACGGGTGGTCTGGAGGCCAGTGTGTAGGCCTCACCATCTGGGCTGGGGTTCAGGTGGCAGGCGATACGCAGAGACCCCTCTGGGTTGTGCTGGACAAAGAGGTGTGGGACCTGCATCACATCTGTGAGGGACTGCAGGGTGTTGGCAGACACACAGCCGGTGGACGTGACCAAGGCCAAAATCCCCTGGGTCATGAGGTCACAGGCTGGAAAGAGAGGGGAGAGAGAGAGGGAAGGGGTCAACATGGGTACGATGCTGCCCTGGCTTCAATTTGTGCAGCTCATGCCAAGCAGCTCACGTCCAGGTTTCCAAGAAACGCTGCCTCCCTCCAGAGCCCAAGAACCCATGGAGGGCCAGGCCAGAGGCTCTCACAGGCACAGTCTCACTGATGCCCTTTGTGATCCTGCCAGCAAGATGTTCTTGTGTCCAGTCAACTGATGGGAAAACAGAAGTCAAGAGAGGTACAAATCACCTGTCCTAGGCTACTCAAGCAGGAAGAGTAGAACAGAGATCCAAGCCACGTCTGCTTGAGACACCCATCAGGGCTACTGAATTAGCATCCTGTTTCCCACCTGGGCTATGAGCCCCTTAAGAGGTGTGAACTCATTTTGTTGATCCATGTATCCCTCAAGGCCAAGCCACAGGCCAAGAATGTTCTGTGTGCTCTACAGCTGTCTGTTGAACTAAACTGACTGGGGCTGAACGGAATGAATTACTGTGGAAAGTCAGGGAGACACCCACGAAGACCCAAAGTATAGGCAAAAATAAAACAGAAACCCTAGGTTTCCTGGCCAAGTCCACTTGATTCACATGATAAAAATACTAGATCAAACCCTCGATGAAGCGTTTGGTTGCAGAAGCCTAGGATTTTTCAAAAGCCACTTGACAATAACAAAGGAAGATGCTCCCGCAGCTGGGGCGGTAACCGCAGGTGGAGAGAAGGAACAAGACCAGGAGCCAGCGGGTTTCCAGGGTGGCTGCACTCAGGGCTCACCTTTTGAAGTCATCCAGTAACCGTGAGTTCCAGTAACACCTTTTTAGCCACACACTTCATGCCTTTTTTGAGACATCGGACCAATTAATAGAAAGATATACCTCCCAACACTGCAACCCACTGCACCAGTTTTGAAGCAAACATTTATTAATGATGCTTTATGTGATGGCAGGAATGTGGGAAAGCAGATGCAGTTTCAAAACTCAGCCTGTGAATGTCAGCAGGCCATCTGCTGCCGACGGCAGACTTCTGAACAACTTTGACGATGTGGTTCTTTCGGCTGAGAGCACTTGGGTTTGTGTAATGCCTCAGACAAGGCTGGGAGAAGGAGCTGAAGGGCAGGGGCAGTGACCCGAAGGAGCAAGGTGGTGTGAGGCTGGGCAGATGTGGGCAGAGGCAGACACCTCCAGCTCGCAAACCCCGAAGGCCAGCTGCCCCTACGCAAGGACCTTCACCTTGAACACTCTTGAGCTGCAGCAGGACGATAATTCAAATGCCCACAATTCTCCCTGCTGAATCCTCAGCCTCCAAACACAAGGCAGGGGAAGGGGGCGGTTAAACAACAGGTTTTCTGAAGTCTCTCTTTTAAATTTTTTATTTTATTTTGTTTTATTTTATTACTGAAGTATACGATTTATAATGTTGGGTAGTTTCAGGTGTATAGCAAAGTGATTCAGTTATATATATATATAAAATATAATTATATATGTAATCTTTATATATATAATATAATTATATATGTTTTATTTTATATATATTCTTTTTCTGATTCTTTTCCAGTATAGGTTATTATAAGATACTGAATATAGTCCCCTGTGCTATACAGTAGGTCTTTTGCTGTTTACTTATTTTATATAAAGTAATGTGTATATGTTAATCCCAAACTCCTAATTTATCCCTTCCCATCTTTTCCTCTTTGGTAGCCATAGTTTGTTTTCTACATCTATGAGTCTGTTTCTGGCCTGTCTTGAAAATCACGCAGCCTCCCAAAATGCTCTGGCCCCTCCTATTCAGGCTCCACACAGACAAGTTCACTCCTGAACTGAAATCCAATCGTGTTGTGCTCCTGTTTAAAGCCCTCTGGTGGCTTCCAAGGGCCTTGGGCATAGAGTGAATCTCCTTAGGGCAATCTTGCAGGCTCCCTGATGCCTGCAGCCCTCACAAAGCCCTGCCCACTTTGTTCCAGCCAACTGCCCACCTTTCGGCCCCTCAAACTCATCACGTTTCCCATGGCCTCCTGTAGCTTCATATCCACTCTTGCTTGAAGACTCAGACTGCACCCCCAGGCTGGCTTAGGACCCTTTGTCATGTGCTTTGTCTGCATCCCATTGTTCCCCCATCAACACACTGTGCACTGCCTGTGTAACTGTCTCTCCCACTGGACCTCAGGCTCCAGGGGGACAAGGGGACATGCCCATTCTGCTCCCCACCCTTTTCCAGACACACCATATGCCTGGCACACAGCAGTCCAGCATGATCGGAAAATCACTTTGGGCTTCTATCCAAACTATGAATATGGCTTGAGATCCCAAAACATTCAGAGGATGCTTATTCAGACTCTTGATATATTGCTAATGATCTAAAAGATGCAGAGAGGTGAGTAATATAAAAGGGTTCCATTTGCTTTAAAGCACATGCAGCCTCTAGAACTATGTCTGAAGATACTACAGTAACATGGGAAAGTACTTGTCATAAAAGTTATGTGCAAGTCATACAAAACTGTACGTATTTTATGATATCAATGAAATCAAACTTAACATGCATGAAAGACCAGGAGGAAATACTGCAAAATGTTAAAGGTAGCTGCATTTTTCCTTCTTTTCTACATTTTGCTAAAATTTCATGTTGTAAACAGGTCATTCTTTTTTACAAAAGGAAAATAATCTTCTGGGCAAGTATGAAGCTATGTAGGAGGACAGACTATTCTGTGAGACTTTTCTCTGTGCCAAACGCTCCGGCAGGTACTCTATATATGAATTCCCATTACTTGCATGACATCCCTGTACAGCAGGCATCGCTGTGTCTATTTTCCAGATAACACGATGTGAGGCTGCACAACAGATAAGGGCTGTAATGAGACGCCTTCCAGTCTAAAAATGCTTCCGAGAGTTGACGAAGGGACAAAACCAGGACACGACATGTTATGCCCACCAGGATTACAACTAGGTAGAAAGCATGCTTTTGAAAAAGGCAAGAGAAAACACTAAAGGCCAAGGTCTGGGATGGCGAATGGATTTTTCTATCTTCTCTTTTACCTGTTCTCTTTAATGTTAATACATTGCATTCACGCCTTTAAAAAGTCATCTGATGGAATACACTTTATAGCACTGGAGTATAACACTGTCCAGGAACTCCAGACTTCGGTCGCAGCCCAGGATGCCCGCGAGAGCTCTCATCACAACATCATTGGGTCCCGGCTCCCTGTGATCCACCCCACCTGGCTCCCTCCCACCTGACTTCTGAAGGCAAGCCCCGTCCCCACTTCATATATGCTGGGTTCTGACATTGCTGAACATCTCTGGGCCTCAATTTCCCCATATGGGCACACATCCCACTGCTGACCATGGATGGACTGGTTTCCTCCCTCTGGGGTATTTCATACATACACTCAGCATCCCGCTAAGTGCAAATCCCTGCACTGAGCACTGGAGAGGCAAAGGGCAGGATGAACACGCACCCCAACTGAGGAGTTTAGGATCCACCTAAGAGACAGGCCCCCACAACTCAGCCTTGGAGGAAGGTAAGAGGAAGCTCTCTGGGACCCAGAAGAGGGTGAACTCATGTAGGGTGAGCATCAGGGGCTCAAAGCAAGAGAAGGATTTAGATCAAGATACGGGGGGCGGTGCAAGTGAGGGGTGCTGTGTGACAAAGACACAGGGGCTGGGCAGCAGGAACATGCTCAGGGAATAGGCGGTTGCCTGACTGGTCTTCCTGCTCCAGCCCCACTGGCACTCAGAGAACCAGCTTCACCGCCTCACCAGGGGCAGCAGAAGGAGCACTAGAACCTTACAGACAGAAGTTCCGACATCTCCTCCGGTCAGCAGCCATGTCTCCTTCCCAAGCCCCTATTTTCTGTTCATTGAGGATACAAATTACCCAGCAGAGCTATGGGAGCACTGACTTAGAACGTGGACCACAAGGGCCAACCTTGTGCTATGTGCAAGAAAGATGCCAAATAAGTATCAGTCCCCGACCCCTTTCCTTGGGCATCCCTGGCCCCCCATCAAAGTCCCCACACAAATCATGCCCAGGATCCCAAGAAACAGCAGTCACAACTGAGAGCAGCCTCATTCCTGCTGCTGACCAGCCCTCCCCATGGAGGTGGGCACCCTGCCCTGCCCCTGGTACGGCCACCTGGGGCACCACGTAAGCTCATCAAGTCTCCAACCTCCTCCATGAACCGGGTGGGTAATTAAGGCTGGAAGCCTCTCCCAGGCGCTGATGGAGAGGCCTGATGCAAGTCAATTTCTAATCCACTGTGAATGACCTGCTAATTGGGTCACTGTTGAAATGATGGTTATTTAGAGGCTCCTAACATAAAAATAATGAGATCAAAATACATCAGATCAAAGCCACATCAGCTACTAGCTTAAACAAGGTTTTGTGCGCTCACTCCCAGGACAGGACATCACGCAACTCATGCCCTAGTTCTGGAGAGAGATGCAGAACCCCATTTCCAGAGCCCAGTGGCCTGGGTCTGAATCAAGGCCCTGCCACGTACATGCTGTGTGATCTTGGGCAAGGGACTGACCCTCTCTGGGCCTTTGTGTTTTTTCTATCAGATAAAGATGACGGCACCCACTTCATAGAGCTGTTGTGTACATTCTGTGAAAGGTCTTTATGTGTGAAGAGCCACTCAGCGCTGCCTGGTGCATAGCAGGAATATAGAAGTCAACCCTGTTACTAGCCTCTCCAGCTTAGAGGTTTTTTTGCAGCTCACTGGAAGATAGCAGCCTTTGTTATAATTCTTTGCCTACAGTGTCATACAGTCATAAAGCTGATCTCTCTCTTGACGATAACAATGCAGGCTTGATGGACTGATAAGAGCTCACCAAGAATGGCTCATCAGCTGGGAAAGTAAGAAGTAGAGATGAAAGCAACAAGCAGCTTCGAGCCCCTTGACCCGAGCCTGGTGGTCGAGAAAAGTAATGGCTCCCCAGGACTCAAGAACAGGCCGCCCAGACTCAGGGTTGAGCCCAGACAAGAGGATCCAGGGGGCTCGGCCAGCTCTCTCAGACAGCCCCACAATCACCTCCCTGCCAGCTTCTCCTGAGATGTCAGCGTCCTGCTGATCGAGGATGCTCCAGACCCACGACTCTCAGGGGTGGACGTGCCAGGCCTAGCACTGGCCCCATCTCAGGACAAACGAGGTCTCCCTAATTCTTACCCAGGTGAGCTTTCTGATCCCCTGGTGAGAAAACTGAAGCAAAGAGAGGGCTGACCGTCTGGCTAGGGCCACACAACCAGAGAATGAGTAGCAATGAGAGCATCAGAACCAGATACCAGGTACCTGTATAGCCAGTCCCAGAAAGAGATGGTGGCCAGCAGAGGACAGAGCCTGGAATTCCATGGCTGACTCTACCCAGCCCTTCCCTGGTAGAAACTCCTGGGGCAGATCCACTGCCTAATGCCGGCCCCATAGAAGGAACCAGCAGGCACGAACAAGGCCTCCCTCTGCTAAAGGCAAATCCTTGTCAAGTCAGTCAGTGCCCACAGGTGGGCTCTGGAGATAACAGAGTTGCTCCCAGACATTGAGGTCACCCTGGGGACCCCTACTGATCCATCTTCTCCATGTCCATGGGCATTCCTGGAAAATCTTCAGGCTAAGACTGGGGGAAGCCACACCCCCAGAAGACTTGTGCAGGAAAAGATGCACAATTCCTAGTGCCATCACCTGGTGATGATGCTGGCCACGGCCATCCCAGCCCTGCCCTCCACCACATCCCCTGAATGCATCATGCCTCGAGCACATCCACATCTACTACTCCTGAAAGAGCTGACAGGGTCCCAGATTACCCCTGCAGCCCCTGCTCCACTGAGGCCACAAACCCTCTCAACCTCATGTGCTAACTGGCCTCTGGGTAACCCCTTAAAGAATGACAGGACTTTTCCAGATGGACAACGCAAGAAAGGGCACTCAGCCTGGGTAAAAGCAGCCTGGTAGAGGTGCCCGCATGTCAGAGAAGCACACTGGCAAGGCCCTGCTGATTTCAGCAGGCGGCAAGCAGAAGAGAGAGCCAGGATCTGGGCAGTCCCGAGCTCACCTCTGTCCTTCCAGAAAGAATCACCTCTCCCTGCGGGGGCCCAGCAGGCCAGCCCCAGGCCTTCCAGCACCTCTGCTGCCCTACAACTCAGGCTCTGGGTACCACCACCTTGCTAGCTACTCCAATAATCTTAACACCCAGGAGCACTCACCCTTTCCCGAGCCACCTTCATTATCTGGGCCCTTCCATTCCTCCTTTAAGCTGGCACCAGCTTTATTAATATTTGAATTCTAATGGTGAATCCTTTAAATTAAGGTAGCATTTATAAATACTTTATAGTCAATGAATAATTGACTAAATTTAGTATTGTCATAACTCATAGTAAATTATTGATCTATGGAGAATAAATATTTTTCATGTTTTATTAAGACATTTAAGAGGTAAACAAAACCATCAAATGGGGGGAGACGGGTGGCAGCACCACACAAAGGCAAGTGCGAGTGCTTGGGCCCTGCAGGCCCTTGAGCCCCACGCCCCTCACCATCAAAAGGCCCCCAGTGGGGAGGGTCACCAAGACTCTGCCTCCCTCCCGAGCACAGGATAGACTTGACAAGCATCCTGTCCTGCAGACCTTTTGCTTAAATGACTCTCCCGCCAGCACCCTCCTGCCTTCACTCCCGGCTCCCTGCTCAGTTTGGTTTCTGTCCATCCATCATTACAGTCACTCTGTTGCAGAGTCCCTTGCTCCTCTCTCTCCTAAAGCAGCATGCCTGGTGTACTCCAAACCTCCTCCCATCGGGCTCCCTGCGTCTGGCCCAGGCCCAGGTCAGTGACAGTGGCCTCTATGAATGCACAGCCAGGAACCCTGCGGGATCTGCCATTCAGAACTACACCCTCAGGGTGCAAGGTAGGGCCTGAGCTGGTGGCACCCTTCACGCACCCCTGCTTCTTTTTGGCCTCTCAGTGCCCCTCCCCATCTCCATGCCAGGCTGTCACCTCTTCCTGGCCCTCCAGTGTTTCCTCTGGCAACCCTGTTTCCTGTCTTTCTCAAGCTCTGTCTCTCCTCCTCCTCACCCCTCTTCTCTCCCTCTCCTGTACCCCTTGGTTGGGCCTGGAGAGACTGTTCAGAGGCCCCCTGAGAACAGAGGGCAGGGCCTAGTGTCTGTGGGGACTTGGAGGTCGAGAGGAGTTCCCACGAAGGGGGTTCTGGTCTCAGCTTAGGGTGGGCCCAGGAGTGGGCGTTCACCTATGTGTCCAGATCTCGTGCACAGAAGCAGCCAGTGGGGTCACTCCGCCACAGAGGTGGGGGCTTATCCTCCACCAGCCCCGAGGAATCACCTAAGACAGGGGTCAGCTGGCCTCCGCCCTTAGCCACCTCTGGCCTACCCGCTGTTTTCAGTGGAGAATGATGTCTTCATTTTTAAATGTTTCAGGAAGAAAAGACAAACAATATTTTGTAATGTGTGAAAATTACATGAAATTCAAGTTTCAGTGTCCATAAATATGAGTTCTATCGGAGTGCTACCACACGTGTTCAATTATGTGTTGTCTGTGGCTGCCGTGATGGCAGGGTTGAGTAGCTGAGACAGACCATCTGGCCTGCAAGGCCTGAAATATTTACTATCTGGCCCTTTATGCAAAAAGCTGACACCTGATCTACGCTCACTCCCCATTTTACAGAGAAGATTCAGAGATGGAGGGGCTCACAGCTTTGCTGTGGGTTTGCATAAGCATATGGGAGAAAAGGAAGCAGGGCGGCTGGTGATGACCAGGGCCTGAGTCAGCAGAGCTGGGTCTGAATGCTGACTCTGCCACCAACTGGCTGTGTGGCTTTAGGCCAGCTGCTTGGCATCTCTGAGCTTTGGTTTCCTCTTCTGTAAAGTGGGGGCAATAATGCCTATGCCATAGCTGTCAGAAGGGTATCAATGGCATCAGGCACTCAGTACAGTGGAAACTGTTCTCGTTTTCAGCAAGCATTGGTAGCGGAGTGGTGGGCAGGGAGTGTACACCCTTGTGCTCTTGGACAGTGAGGCTCGCTCGGGGCTCAGGGTAGGGGAGCCAATCTCTGTCCAGGGGCCAGGTTCCCATGGGTGGTCTTTGGGCTCCTCCTCTGAAGCTGGGTAGGTAAAGGGCCAGCTTCCTCCCAGGGCCCAGGACACTTGTCCCTGTCTCCGAGACTTCTTCCGGACTCGCTCAGTCTGGCCCCACGGGAAGCCACCTGGACTCCTGGTCACACAGACTCAGGCTTTGGGCTGCTCCAGCTCCTATCAGCTGACGGAGTGGGTGACTTTGGTCAAGCGACAACCTTTCTGAGCCTCAGTTTCTTCACCTGCAAAATGGGCATGTCATCACCCACCCCATAGGAAGGACCAAATGAGATGCATGATGGGAAAGTGACTAGGAAACACAAATGCAGAAGAAACAAAACCCACCCTCCTCCCACCCCAGGGAAGGGAAAGAGTGAGTCTAGCCGCAACATTTTTGGCACTACTGTGGGCCAGACCCCGTGCTGGTGACTCTACTGCTACATCTCCCTTTATCCAGGGGCGGCTTTGTGAGGAGGGGAAACTGAGACTTGGGTGAGGGGCAGAGCTGGGATTTGAAACTCCTCTTCTGTGCATGCTGCCCCCCACCCCCACCCACCATGCTGAGTCAGTCCCGCCACCCTCTGGGCCTCAGTGTCCCCATCCAGCACTGAGCTGGGTGGTTCCCAGCTGATAGTTCTCAAATGGTATAAGCGGGCTAGGGGTGGGGCTGGGGCTGGAGCATGGAGGAGCGACTCTTTGATGAGAGCCCGTGTGTTCACGCAAAAGGCTGATATTACTCACTCTTGGGGAAATTCACCTGGGGGGCCCCCACTGTCTTTTTCTGACAAAACAAGGAATAGTCAGCCTTGGATTTTCCCCCGGGATGATTTCTGCCTGTTGGTGACATCCAGGGGTCGAGGGAGCCCTGTGGCAGACCTGGCCTTCCCCATGGGTCTGGGCCCTGGGACCCCCACCCCGGCCCTCTGCCTTGACAGCCCTTCCTGTGGAAAAGTCAGTGCCCCCCCCAGGTGCAGCTGGGCCCGCGGGTCCTGAAAGTGCTGGTGGGAGACACTGTAGACCTGAACTGTGTGGCTGACTTGGACCAAGGATGGGGTGGACCTGTGGGGCGGGGGGCCCTAGGGCTCCATCCACTTCCCAGCCATCCAAACCTCTGATGCCAGGACATACCACTGTGAGGCCTCCAGCAGTGCTGGGGTGGACGCCTGGGAGCTGGAGCTCAGGGTGCTGGGTGAGTCTCCTATACCCCTCTCCACCTCCCCCCAACAGCAGCCTGGGTTTCTGAGCTGCTGGACACCTTCCCTCCTCCCAGCCCCCAGCCCCCAACCCCTGGGGGGCCGTCTGGTGTCAGGCAGCTTTCGCCAGCCCCTGGCAGACTCCGTCCTTGGCATGGGCTGCAGGCGCCTGGGCCCAGGTCCAACTTCTCCCACTTTCCAGCTGGACAACCACAGGTCAGTCGTTTACACTCTCTGACCCTACAAAATGTGTCCAGTGATATGTGCGGGGTCAGTGAGAGCATGTGTGTAAAGTGCCTGGTGCACAGGAAGTTCTGGATCTGTGGTGCTAGCGTTTTCACCTTTAGGACTTTGAAACTCATGAGGGGAGTGCATGGAAGGACGATGCCCAAGCTCAGCCCCCCTAGCCCGTAGGGGTCGTGCGTGGCCCTGGTGGCTGCTCCATGGGCCACTATGCAGGAGGTGAGCTGGCGCAGCTGGGGTTCTAGAGGAGAATGCCCTGTCCACTGGCCCTGGGCTTCTGGGGGGAGCTTCAAGCTTGGGGCTCGGGGATGTGAGCGTGGCCATATCACCTCCTGCCAGAGCCGCCACACTGGGAGGCTGATGAGACCAGCGGGCTGCTGGAGATGGTAGCAGCAGAGAATGGCAGCCTGCCATGTCCTGCCAGAGGTGAGGCTGGGCCCCGGGGAGGCTGGGTGGGGCAGGAGGCCCACCCACATTCCAGCGCCTTGGGTCACACACTGGGGGCAGTGTGTATGGGTGTGAGGGTTCCTCACTCTCATCCAGGGCCACACCAGGTACTTCCCATCAATAACCCTATAGGATGGGTATTAGCATTAACATTGGTGTTTTTTTCATTAGGGGCAATTTAAGCCCAGAGGGGTTAAGCAGCTTGCCCGAGGTCACACAGCCAGAAGGTGACTCACAAAGGATGGTGTGCTTTAACCTCAGCCCTGAATGCCCATTAAGCCCTGGGCCCCTCTGCACCTGAAGAGGGGGCAGAGGAAGGCCGAAGTGTCCTAGGATCAATGCCTGGTGGCCCCTGCCTGTCCCCAAGCCCCAGACTTTCTCACAGAGGATGATTCACATGGTCCTGGGCAAACCAGCCCTTTGAGGCTTCAGCACAGTGTGGGGCTGAGAGAGC
Source organism: Vicugna pacos (assembly GCF_048564905.1). NCBI lineage: Eukaryota > Metazoa > Chordata > Mammalia > Artiodactyla > Camelidae > Vicugna > Vicugna pacos. Next base: position 6,649,681 of record NC_132997.1, read on the forward strand.
CACCCCTCGGTCAACTACCCAGCACTGAAACCTGCTTCGATCCTCCCAGGCTGTGTACCTCGGGGCGGTTCCCATCTCTTTTCTGAGCCTCAGTTTTCCCAGCTGTACAGTGGGGTCACACCTATCTCTCCACACAGGGCTGCTGTGAAGGCCCAGTGGACCACAGAAGTTTTAGGTCCTGGCATCATGCCTGGCACATAGTAGGGGCTCAGGAAAGTGGGTTAACTGGATGATGCTACCTTTCTGTAAACCCTCCCGGCGGATCCCACTGCCTGCCCAAGTTGGGCTCTTCTATGACTGGTGAGAGGATGTGCTGTGCCCCCCCTACTGCATGGGTGGCACTTTCTAGCAGGGCAGGTGTCTGGGTGTCTAAGGGGCAAGTGGCCACTTACAGCAAAGCCTGGCAGGAGTCAGGAGAGCTGGTTCTAGTCTCAGCTGCAGTTCCTCAGGCCACGGGGCCCAGGGAAGCCCCTAGAGCAGACTGAGGGAGAGGCAGGCGGGAGGCAGGCACTGAGGTGGGAGCCCTGGGAGCCAGGTGGGCTCCCTTATGCAGAGCTGCCCACCTGGAGGGGCTGTTGTCCCGCCTTTGACCAGTGCGCCACCTTGTGCCAGTCTCTGGTAATAGCAAGCAAGGCATTCTCAGGAGATTGGAGGTGGCAGGTGGGACCACAGGCCTTGGCCCCCTGCCCTGCTTGCCCCATGGCTCCCTACAACTCTAACGTCATGTCTGGTCAGCCAGGGGCCTGTCCTCTGGCCAGACTTCAGCCAGGTCAGCATAACCCAAGTCGTCTGATAACACTGCCTCATCCCTGCTAGCGCCTGCCCACCAGGCTGCCCCTGGCCTTTTCCCTTTCAAGTAGGTGGCTGCCTGGTGGGCAGTGTTGGGCACCAACCACCAGCCATGTGACCTTGGGCTCGGAGGGCTCTGAGGGGAAAAGGAGAAAGACCAGAGCCCAGGGCCTGGATGTGGGAGCCCTGGTACCTGCAGGGCATGGCACCACACACCTCCTCCTTGTGGGGCGGGACAGAGGTCAGGAGCCTGGCCACCAACTTGCTGGTGACTTGGGGCAATCATTGCTCCTCTCTTGGCCCCTGTAAAATGGGAGTGGGGTGGTGAGGTGAGTGATTTCCAGGGATACCCCTCAGTCCCCTGGAGTCTTCCCATCTCAGAGCTTCGGGGCAGTTCTGTGTTACAGCTCCTTTAGGGGATAGATGTTTTTAAATTGATTTAAAAAAAAGTCCCAGCATTCAAAACTCAGTGCCCCTCTAGGCCAGCAGTCCTGATCCTAGGTGGTGGGAGGATGGGTTGGGCCCTCTGGAGAAGCTGAGGAGCTGGGAGGGGCATGAGTGTGTTTGTGGTGGGGGTGTGTGTTCACCTGAAAGTCCCCATGGTGGGGAGCAGGTCCTTGGCAGTGGAACACTTGGGTGGGCATCCTGGGTGGGCACAGAGGAAATGGCAGAGGATTCTATGGGAAAACAGACATGGAGGATTAAGTAGCCCAGAGATCCCAGAGCTCTGGTGGCCACAGGCCTCCCTTCCCCTCATGGCCACAGTGCAGCTTCCCCAGCACTTAGGGCGGAGCAGTCCACATGGTGGGTGGGACAGGGGCCCTCCTGAACGAGACCACGCCCAGGATGCCTTGGATGTGCTGCATCATAATCTTGCCCCGCCCACAATGGGGTGGCCCGCCCCTTCTTCCCACCACCTTTCCCCCTCTGTGGCTGAAGAGATAAAAGAGCAAGTGAGGCAAAGAGAGAGTGTGTGTTTACAAAGAGCACTTTGCTGCCAGGGGAGACGGCAGATAAAGGGGGGTGTTGTTAATGGTCATTGGTACTGGCAGTGATTGAGAGTCCCGCTGACTCTTGGTGGCAGTGGACATCGATGGGGTGATGGAGGAGCTGCAGGCTCCCCTCCTGCTTGGTGCCAGTGGAGGTAGGAAGGCAGGTGTGGGCCGAGAATGTGAAGCTGTGGGTAAGGGTGGCCCTTGTCCTGAGGTCACTCAGCAAGTCTGCAGAGCTGGGGCTTCCGGGACTCCGAGCCCTACTGTGGCCACTAGGCACCAGGCCTCACAGGCATGTGTGCCGCTTGGAAGCCTGGGTCATTTCTTCAGCACCGATCTGAGAACCTTCTGTGTGCCCAGGCCCACTGGGGCAGCTGTTCATTGTGTACCCACTGTGTGCCAGGCCAGAAGAGATGACGGTCTGGTGGCAGAGCCAGATGCTGGACAGTCCGACATGAGGAGTGTCGGAGAAGGGGCTCCAGGAGGACTGTGGTGCTCACGTTGGGGCCGGGCATCTGTCGTCAGCGGTGCCAGATCTCGTGTCTATGCGTTGATCCAATGGGGCAGTACGGGTGTTGAGCATGGCAGGCTTGTACATCCGTGTGGCACCTACTGCATGCCAGGCGCTGGGCTTGCAGCTGGGTGTGCAGCAGGGAGCAAAGCAAAAGCCCTGCCCTGGTGGGGGAGCTAGACAATAGAACAAAAAAAAAAAAATGAAGAAGTACATCTTATGTATGTTAGAAAGTTGAAGGTGATGAATAAAAAAAAGAAGGCCCAGAACTGGTGAGGGGATTGGGAGTCCTGGTGGGGGCAATTTCAGATGAGATGGGGCCCCTGAGAAGGGAACCAGGAAAGTCTCTGGCCCCCATGCCTGTGAACCCCAGGGCTCTGGGAGGCTGTGTGGACACACAGTGCTGGGTGGGAAGGTGGCTGGTGTGTGGGCACCTGCAACTCTGAGAGCCGCTCCTCCAGCCTGGGGGGCAAGAAGGTGCCTGGGACCCCCCCCACCATAGGGTCAGTGACATTTGCACAAGGAGGGGGGCAGTGTGCGTGTGGAGAGGGAAGCGGACAAGGTGTTTGTGCTGATGACTCTGTGCCCCGCCAGGGACACCCAAGCTGCAGGTCACGTGGTGGAAGGGCCCGTCCTCAGACCCCCTGCGTGGCCGGCTGGGTCTGGTGGTGCTGGATGAAGGCTCTCTGTTCCTGGCCTCCGTCTCTCCCACCGATGGCAGAGACTACGAGTGCCAGGCCACCAGTGAGGCAGGCTCTGCATCCAGGGGAACCAAGCTGGTGGTCCACGGTGAGCGGGGACCCTAGAGCCAGGGACACCCTGTACACACCTCCCAGTGGTACCCTGGGATGTCTAGGTGTGGCATTCCCGGCTCCTCGGCCTGAAGGCTCACCGCAGGGAGAGCTGCGGTTCCCTGCCCCCAGTGCCTGTCTGGGAGGGCCTGATGGAATGGGGAGATTGGCAGGTTTCATGAGCATCCCATTCCCCAGAGAGAATCCCACGGAGACAGTGAAGGAGAACCTGGAATTCCATAAATGGCCTTTTAAATGGCCTAGTGGTGAATTCATCTTAGAATGAGCACTGATGGGGTGGGGAGGGGTAGATCTCAGTGGTAGAGTGTGTGCTTAGCACGTATGGGTTCAATTCCCAGTACCTCCATTAAAATAAAGAAAGAAACCTTATTACCTCCCCCCACCAAATAAAAAGAATGAGTGCTGATGACAGTGGAGGGTCCCGAAACCCATCTCCCATTAAAGCCTCTGAAGCCACCTGAGGCTCATATTCTGCCCATCCCCTGTGCTGTGTCCCAAAGGAGCGGACCACTTCCCCTTAACGTGGGCTCATGGAAGGGGTGAGAAGCAGTTTTAATGGTTCCTAATCGGGTGGCTTGCCATGTAATGACTTGCCTGGGAAGTTTGTTTCCAAGACTGACTTGGGGAACCCTCCCAGTTGACCATGACAACAGTTTGGGTGTAGAACCAGCTGGATCTGGGGACTTCCGCATCTTACAAAATGGAATGTCAGAGACAGAGAGGGGCACAGTTCCTGGTCACAACCAGGTCAAGTTCCCCTGTCTAGGCTGCTGAGGCCATTCCCGGGGCCACAGGCTCCTGATGGGCAGATCAGGGGCTGGGGCAGGCATCCTGGGACTCAGAATCTGGGGAAGGGTGGCAGTTGGGGTTGCCTCATCCCAACAGGGTCCTGGTGGCTGCAGCTGTCCTGAGGAAGGGGCAGTTTCTCTGCTTCTCCTTGCTCCCAAGTGCCCCCCCCAACATCCTGGAGGACAGGCGCCAGGCTAACGTGTGAATTCACCACTGGGCAGTCCCTGATGCTGGAGTGTGCTGCAAATGGCTTTCCAGCCCCTGAGATCATGTGGCTCAAGTATGGGCAGCTGGTGGATGTTCCCTGGGGTGGATGGGCTGTGGGTGGAACTTGGACAGGGTTCAGGCCTTCTGGATGGGTTCTTGTTTGTGCCGTGTGTGGCAGGAAGATTGACAGGTGATAGGTGTCTTTGGGGATGCACTGGGGCTCAGGGCCATGGGGGACCTGTGGTCCCATGATGAAGCCCGGGGGGCTGCATGGTGGAGAGGACACAACATTATTTTGGGAATCAGAAGACCTGGGTTCCAGAAACCAATCAGATCCCTGGGCCTCAGTTTCCTCATTGCTGGTGCTGGGGGATGGCCAGACCCCGTTCATCAGCTCCCTGTGACCTCTTCTGCCCAGATCCCTGAGGTGGGCAGCCACCGCCTTCTGGATGGGGCCCAGGCACTCCACTTTCCCAGGATTCAGGAAGGCGATGCGGGCATCTATTCCTGATGGGCCAAGAACCAGGCCGGGACCACCCAGAAGGACGTTGATCTCCTTGTGCTCAGTGAATGAGGTCTGAGCCCCTGCAGCTCCCAGCCACTACCCTTCTAGGTGGGTCAGGGGAGAGGGGAGACTGCCTGCTGGGAGCCGGAGGCACAGAGGGGCCCATGGTAGACCCGGGCCTGTGGTCACAGAACCATGGGGACAGACATGAGACAGTAACACCATTAGCCAAGTAATTACTGTTGCATTCTGTGCTATGGAAGAGTAGCGCAGGCCTCTGAGGATGCACAGAGCAGGGGCCCCTCCAGCCAGGAGCTTGGGGGAGCTTCTCAGGAGGGCTGAGTGGGAGGAGAAAAGGCTCACTGGGTAGGGGACCTGTACATGCAAAAGCCCTGCAGCAGGCAGGTCCTGTAGGGTTTGAGCATTTTCACTCCCTACCCCTTCTCTCCCCCCGTCCCACCTTCTGTGCTTGGAGCTGGGGCCACCCAGGAGGTGCTGGGGCTGGCTGGTGCAGGGGCGGAGCTGGAGTGCCGGACCACGGGGTCCCCACGCCCCAGGTGGAATGGGCCAAGGACGGGCAGTGAGTGGTTTCCCCCACCAGCAGTGGGTAGCATCGGGGTGGAGCCCAGGCTGGGACTGGATGGAGGGGTCTCTGGGGAGGTGGAACTCTGCAGGGTGGGGGCTTGTGCACAAGCCACCCAGGGCCCAGGCAGAGGGCAGCGTGAGGCACTCCCATCTGAGATCACCCAGGTGAGACCCTGCTTTTGCCAGGCAGTGTTTTCTCATCACTCAGCCCATCTTCCTCTTATTTTTAAAACTTTTTAAAGGTATTTTTTATTTTAAGGTATTTAAGGTATTAATTTGATATTCACCATTCCAAAGGGCACAGTTCAGTGTATTTACCACATCCATAGTACTGCACAATCATCACTTCTGTCTGGTTCCAGAATATTTCATCACCTCAAATGGAGACCCTGTACCCATTAGCTGTCACTCCTCTGTTCTTCCCCTCCCCAAGCCCCTGGCAACCACAAATCTGCTTTCTGTCTCTATAGATTTCCCTATTTCACATACATTTCAAGCGGTCATACAGTATGTGGCCTTTTGTGTCTGGCTTAGCACACAGTTTTAAGAGTTCATCCACATTGTAGCAGGTTTTGGTATTTCATCCCTTTTAATGACTGTATAATATTCCATTGTAGTGATTGACCACATTTTGTTTATCGGTTTATCTGTTGATGGGCGCATGGGCTGTTGGCACCTTTCAGTGACTATGAATCTTTCAGTCTTCCTTTTCCCAAGCAGCAGGCTCCCCTCCATGCAGCCTGCCCCTGCCAGCATCTCGGCTTTTCTGGCAGTCTTCTCCACCATCTTTGCAGACCTGTTCTCCCAGGGTACCCTCACGTCCAGCTCCAGGAGGATGGCCAGATTCTCAGAATCACCAGCAGTCATCTGGGGGATGAAAGGCGGTACCAGTGCGTGACCTTCAGCTCAGCAAGCCAATAGGTGAAGGATTTCCAGCTCAGAATCCACTGTGAGCCCGGCCTCTTCCCGGCCCCTACCATGGGCTGACCACTGCAGGGAGGGTGGTGAGGGGAGAAATGGGGACTATGAGGAGTGAGCCCCCAGTCCAGTAAAGCAGGGGTTTGTAGGGGAGAGGTGGGTGGAGGGGGTGAAAGACAGAGGGAATCTGGCCCATTTCCCAAATCCCATCCTAGCTTCACAAGTTTTGCTATTCCTGATTCAACTCAGGTTGATTGTTTCTTTAAATCAAGTCACTTTTCTTTACACTGAAACACATTCATTTAAAAGGATGTTTAATATCTCACAGGGAAGTAGGAACCAGGGCCACTTGGCCTTCAGGGGAGGAAGCTGGGGAAACAAATGCGACCAAAGAGGGATGTTGGAAACGCTCAGACGTGAGCTGCCTGCATGTGGTAGAAAGGGCAGAGTAGAAGGTGCTAGAACATTTAGGAACACAGTGGCACCAAACACACTAAACACCTATCCTTTGTTGTAATTGGGCAGGAAGGAGATTTGGGGAGGGTGTAGCTGCTCTGTAACAAGATGCAGGCCTGTGTGCCCCGAGGATTGTCTTGGGTACCACTTCTGGTGTGTGACCAGCCCTGTGGGAACCCCTGATCCAGTTCAGTCCCTCATTTGACAGATGGGGAAACTGAACTCAGGAGAGGGGAAGTGACCTATGCTGGTCAGACAGCAAGTTAGGGGCAAAGTGGGGTCCAGAGCCTGACCTGAGGCCCCTCCCCTAGCTTATGCGCCTCTTGCAATGGCCGAGCTTGCTTCCCTTGTCACCCAAGCGGCCTCTCCCATCTGTCCCCAGACCCCACCCCCGTGCCATCCCCCATGCCTTCCCCACCCCTGCAGTAGAAGCCTGTGATGTGTATGGTGCTTGTGGCCCAGGGGCATGTGCATGTAGCCTTGAGGAATGGGACACCAGCAGCCTCAGTGTGGGCCAGGCTCCTTGTGACCACACCCCTCACCATTGTCCTCAGCACCTCCCACCATCTGGGGTTCCAACAAGACAAGTGAGGTGGCCATCATGGAGGGCCACCCATGCAGTTCCTCTGTGAGGCCCGAGGCATACCTACTCCCAACATCACCTGGTTCAAGGACGAGGACCCCGTGCCTTCCGGTGCTGGGGTCGTTTCCACCAGAGGTGGCCGGCAGCTGCAGCTGGAGAGGGTCCAGGGCTCAGACACGGGCATCTACACCTGCAAGGCCAGCAACCCTGTGGGGGACGTGGAGAAGGCCACCAGGCTGGAGGTTTACGGTGAGCCGCCAGGGGCGGTGGTCAGTCAGCTGGGGTGGTAGGAGGGACTCGGGGCCATAGCGGCCTCCAACTGTCTCCAAAGGTGGGTGAGGGGAGCGGTCAGGGGCCCGGGATAACACGATTGAGGAGTTACCCAGGAAGAAGGGTCATCTCAGCTCGTGTAACCCACCTTAGACAGGCGAGTAGCAGACCAGGAACGGAGGGGCCTGTCTCGGGGCCCAGCCAGAGCAAGTCAGGAATCCAGGTCTCCCCTCAGGGCTCTTCATGAAACAGCCCCCATGATCATTAATAACCAACTGCTCTTAATCACTTCCTGTGGTCAGACCTCCTGGGGCTCTTCACACAGCACCACGGGTTACAGGGACCAGGGCCCGTGTGTCCCCACTCGTGGGTGAGCCTGGTGGGCTCTGGGGCAGGTCACCCTGCTAGGAGGTGAGGGGACCTAGTTCATACCAAGAGCATCTGACTGTGAATCGTGTGCTGCGACCCTCAGGGCTGGCCTGCCTTGAGGGGCTTGGCTCTCAGGACAGGCGAAGAACTCAGAGGAAGGGCTGTGTGTGGGCAGGGATGGGTCCAAGCAGGTGAAGTCTGAGAGGGCAGAATGCAGGCTGGTGGGGTCATCGTGGGCTCTTGTGAAGAGTCATCTCTGGAGGTCTGGTCCCCAAGTTACAAGATATAAAGGGCTTGGGTGCTGGAGCCCTGGAGACCCCAAAGGGCAGTTGGGATGTGGGGAGGCTAAGGGCAAACTCTGAGGATGAGCCCAGCTGCCTGCTCAGGGATTCTTCTTCGGGGATCTGAAGTCCTCCTGGAAACAGAGTGAAAAATGCATATGTGTGTTTTCATTACGTTTTCAGCAGGGCTTGTGACCCAAACAGTTGAGAAGCCCACCCTGTTCCCTCATCTCCCCATGATGGCTCTGTGGGCTCAGCAACTTGGGGGCCCTCCGCAAGGGGGAGAGAGAATCCTCCCTCTGGCTACCCCCGGGCCATTGCTGGCTGAGTTAGGAGCCCACATTGGCCGGGTCACCTGGGCGAGGGTCCGCCCGCTTCCTCAGGTCAGAGAGGGGCCTTTAGGAGCAGAGGCTCTGGTCTGGGGCTCAGGGGAACCCACCACTTTCAGTTCAGCGGATATGGAGACCTACTGTGTGCACATGCTGGAGACACACAGAGACAAGCGTTGTTATGCTCACAAAGAGCTCGCTGGGGTAACAAGGCATGGAGAAAAGATACAACAGTGAGTTGGGGGTGGTGGGTGGATACCACCAAGGGGCAGAGGAGGGAGAGATGGCTTCCAGCCAGGGGTCTGGGAGAGGCTCCCCAGAGGGGATGATATCTGAACAGGGGTTTCAGCTAGCAGAGGGAGGAAGGAGGCATTTCACATAGGAGGAGGTCAAAGAGGGGCTTCATCAGGCTTCTGGTCCCTGAGCAGCCCCCGTGCCTCTTTCCTAGTCCCACCCACCATCGAGGGTGCTGGCGGAGGGCCTCATGTGGTGAAGGCTGTGGCCGGGAGATCCTTGGCGCTGGAGTGTGGGGCCAGAGGCTGCCCACCCCCACCTTCTCCTGGCACCATGAGGGGCTTCCCATGGCAGAAAGCAACGGGACGTGGGTGGAGGCAGACGGCGATGTGCTGAGCCTAGAGAGCTGAGGGGGAGGCACATCCAGATGTCTGTACAGCTGCATGGCCAGCAGCCCTGCTGGGTTGGGGGGACTGTGCTGCAGGACTCCGTGGTGGTGCAAGGTGAGCACAGGCCTGTCCCACCCGAGTTACCTGGGCTGTGTGTGGAGGGGATGGAAGGTGGGGGAGAAGTGACCAGTGCTCCCTGAGTTGCATGAGACAGATGAGGACACTGAGACCTGGGCTGGGGGCCCCTTGGGGCTTGGAGGGGGCAGGGTTGGCTCTCGGGATCAAGGGTCCCTGCTCCTGCCCAGGATGTTAGGTCAGGTCACCCAGGATAAAGGACATGGCTCTGCCTTCCACACGATGCTCTGGGTCAGCGGGATGGACCTTTATGGAGAACTCCCTGAGGCCCAAAGCTGGGTGGTGGGCGTGGGTTCCGGGGGCAGGTGGGCGGGTCCTTCTCCTGCTTCTTCCACTCACAGACACTTCCCAGCCACTGGCTCTGAGCTAAGGCAGGGGAGAGGCAGGTGGGACTCCTGAGCCCTGGGTCTGGTGGGAAGACAGAAGCTGAATAAACAGACCAAGCCTGTGGGGAGGTTGGGGACCACTCACCCGACCTTGGTAGTCGTGGAAGGCCTCCTGGAGGAGAGCCCATTTATGGGGGACTTGGAGGGTGATGTGGGGCTTGGCCTTGCTCTGGTGGCACTGGGACTGGAATTTTCCCAGCTCCAAACACCCAGTGGTGGCACCTGCCTGCAGCTCCTTGTGGCTGAAGGCTTGGGAAATGTGACCACCCTCATGGGACAGCCCCTGGAACTTCCCTGCCAGGCCTCAGGTTCCCAGAGCCTGCTATCCAGTGCGTGTTGGGTGATGGAGGCTAGAACTGGGGGGCTGAGGTGTGAGTAGAGAGGGCATACTTGTGGGGTGGATGGGGATGGGAGATGCTCTACTTCCCAGGATCAAAGAAAGAGGTCACGGAGCCAGAGACATGAGAGCAGGAGAGATGCTGCCAGGCCCCCTGGCTTGTCTTGTTGCCCCTGCCTTCCCTGGCCTCAAGCTGACCTATCTCCCTCCCCACACACTTTAGGTGGCTTCAGAATGGCCGCCCAGCCAAGGAGCAGGCCGGTGTGCAGGTGGCCTTGCAAGGGACCACACTGCACATCGACCATGTGGAGCTGGACCACGCGGGCTTCTTTGCCTGCCAGGCTACCACTGAGGCGGGCACTGCTGCGGCCGAGGTGGAGTTGTCTGTGCACGGTGAGAGGGGCCTGGGGTTCTGGGGCAGTGGTAGCTGGAGATGCTGGAGGGGTGAAGGCAGAGGGCATGGTCTTCTGTGCCTTTGTCATGCCTGGGGGATGTGGGAAGTTCATGGAGCCAGTCTTCTCTGGGCTGGGCTTCCAGCTTCCCAAAGAGACATAGGAGTGAGAGGGTGGTCTTAGCTGCTCTCCACACTTGTCATCTACCCGGTCCAAAGACCCTCAATCCCCTCCTCAGCTTCCCCCACCTTCACCCTCTGTTTGCCGGCACTTGCTCTATGCTGAGCACACTGAACTTCATTCAACTCTTCACATACACTGGCTTCTTACCTTTATTTAAGCCTGCAAATGCTGTTCCCTCTGCCTCTTCCTCTTTGCCTGCTTAGCCCCTCCCTACCTTTCAGGTCTGTCCTAAAACACCCCTTCCTCCAGGAAGCCCTCCTTAATTCTACCATGGTTATAATCTGCACTGCCCAGCCTCTCATGGCCATAGGCCCCCACCCACTGTATTGGGATTGCTTATTTGGTTGTTCATCTCCGTGGCCCAGTTTGGGAGCTCTGAGGGTGGTTCAGAGCTTTCTCTGATGTGTTTCTTTGCCTAGTACAGTGTGGGGCACAGAGTAGAAACTTAATTCCCGTACAGATATCTGGATGGATGATGGATGGGAGTATTTTAAAGGGAAAGACTTGCTCTACTGGCTCCCAGTCTGGTGCTCTTCCCCCAAGACCAGGTGTCTGGAGAGCTGAGTGGAGAGAGGCTAGAAGACAGTCCTGGAAGGTCACTCCCTCACTCCCCAGGCATTGAGGAGGTTTCTGGGTGCCCACTGCACCCCTCCTGACCCTCACTAGGCCCTCCCTACCTCTTCCTCTGCCCAGAGCTCCCATCAGTGGTCATCATGGGGGTGAGAAAATCACAGCCCCTTTCCTGCAGCCTGTGACTCTCTGATGTGCAGTGACTGGAGTGTCTACCCCAAGCCTCTGCTGGTGGGAGGATGGGGTGGCCCTGGTGGCCTCAGGGGGGAACCTGCAGGTACGTGCAAGGGCTCCAGAGCTGGCAGGCCAACCTGGCATAGGTGGAGGGGATGCTTTTTAGAGACCCTGTAGAGCCTGACCAGGGCCCTGGCAGCCTGGGGGCAGGATGAACAGAGTCCACTCCTCCCAGAAATGCTCACTGGGGTGCTGAGTCTGAGGAAAGAAGGGAACCCTTAGCCTAGTTGAGGTCCCTGGTGTTTCAGCTGTCAGAGGGAGAAAGTAGGGGGAGGGGAGTATCCCCAAGGTCAGAGGGATCCCCTGGAATCTGAATGCATGGCTCAGAGCTTCACCCCAGAGCCAAGCCTTTGCCCAAGACTCACTTCTCCTGCCCTGGGGTCAGCAGCAGCCTGGCCACTCGCCACGTCCCAGTGTAGCTCTGACAACCCTTGGGTTCCAGGCCCCTGGCCCGACCCACATTCCTGGCACACACTTGGCCCTCCTCCTCTGTGCCCTCCTCCCCGCCCGGATTGAGAAGGTGGACCTGAGGGACAAAGGCATCTACACTTGTGTCGCCACTAACCTGGCTGGGGAGACCAAGAGGGACGTGGTGCTCAAGGTGTTGGGTGAGGACACGGGCAAAGGCAGAGCCTGGGTCTGGGATGGTGGGTGACTGAGGGCTCGCAGGGCTGCTGTCAGGGGTTTGGGAGGGTTTGGGGTTCTAAAATCAATGTCATGTCCTTAACTTTAAAAGTAGAAAGTCATTTACTCTGTGGCCCTTTCTGGTTGTTTCCGGCTGGATGGGTTTTCAGTAGACAGCCTTGGTCTCATTCATACTTACCTTTGCTTGCTTTGTTCATATGGGGTATTCATTTACGTCCTTGTGTGTCTGAGCAGATCCCCGTTCTTGTCACTCTTCGTGGCTGCCTGGGATCCACCTCCCTGCTGTGCTGATGCCAGTTCCTGGGGGTCGGGCACCAGGGCCATCCCTGTAGTATGGCTGCCAAGCAGGTTGCCTCCCAGTGCCTTGCACTTGGGTCAGGAGCGAGGTTTCCTGGTCAGTGGACTTGAGCTGTTTTGGAGATTTGTTGTCCAGCCCCTTTGGGAAGGCGAGGGAGGGGCGTTGGGGATGGCTGAGATGAGCCACCCAGAGCCTGCACCCACCAAGCCAGGGCTTTCCTTGTCTCCCCAGTGTTCTCCAAAATTGAGCTGGGCCCAGTCAACAAGGCAGTGCTGGAAATGCCTCCATAAACTTGGAGTGTCTGGATTCAGGCATGCCTTCTCCTGGTAAGACCCCTCCTCTGGGCTGCAAGCCGCCTCCAGCCAGCCCCAGTTCCCTGTCTAAAGAGGCCCACCAGTGCCCCAGGCACCGCTCTGGCTGTGCCCCAAACAGGATGGAACTAGTGGGCCCACCCCCTTGTTCCTCTCTTCCTTCTCACCAGCTGTTTATCCAGTGCCCATTAAGTGCCAGTCCCCACTTTGCACTGGTGCCTGAAACAAACCTGCAGGTTTCTACTGACTTTGCAGCTTCGCAGGGCTTCCCCGGGGCTGGTGAGAACCAGAAGCTCTGTCTGAGTTGCCATCTGTCTGGGCCTCTGCTCTGGACCAGCAGTTGAGGAAAGGGCTGGGAGATGGGGTGAGTGTTCAGCAGACAGAATGAGCCCAAGAAGAGGATCCATTTCCTGTCGCCCAAGTGAACCACGTCTACCCTGCTTTGTCTGGGGCATTGAGCCCTGGAGGTATTTGCCCTCTCCCTTGGGGGAACCCTATTCTGGGACGGGTCCTGGCAGGATGTAAGGAGGTGAAGATTCAATTGGTCCATACTTCTGAGGCTGCTGTCTTGGGTGCACTGTGTCCTCCTCTAAAGCTGGTGCTCAAGTGTGGTCTCCTGGAAGGGGGAGGAAATGAGGGGGTGGGGTTGGCTTTGACTCTCCTTGCTCCTGGCTACCCCAGGCTGCATCCCCCTCTGCCTTGGGTTCCATCTCAGACAACACTGCCATGTTTTGCCCCCGCCCCACTTCCTGGAGAACACTGGCTTCCTCCAGTGCCTGAAATAGTGGCACACCATGTGGCCATCCTGGAAGCCTCTCTCAGATGCCCATGACACCAGCATGGTCTGAAGGGCTGGCAGGGTTCCTAGCATCAATTCTCACTTCTCCAGATATCTCCTGGTTCAAGGGCCACCAGCCTGTCTCTGCCCGGAAAGAATGACGGTGTCAGCTGATGGAAGAGCTCTCTGTATTGAGCAAGCCCGATTTTCTGATGCTGGGAGCTACCGCTGTGTGGTAGCCAATGTGGCAGGCAGCCCAGAACTGCAGTATGGCCTACAGGTCAATGGTGACCTGCCCTATAACTAAAAGAAGCCTTGTCTGAAAAGTTGTCTTCCATCCATTTTTCCATTAGTCTATTAATCCATCTGTCATCAATCCTTTCTTTGTCCCACCCATCATCCATCATCCATTCATCCATCCTTCTTTCATTTATCTTTCCTTCCTTCCATCCATCATATATCCATCCGTCCTTCTATCCATTCTTCCATCTATGCATGGAAACACCTACCTGCCCATCCATTGATCCAACCATCCATTCAATCCCCTGCCTATCAATCCAGCCACCCATCTAACCATCCAGTTGTCCATCTACCCAACCATCCATCTATTCAAACATTCATTCCTCCCTCTATCCATCTTCCATCCAACCAAATTTATTGAGCACAACAGACCCTGGAGACATTGCTTGTTCAGTTCCAGACCACCACAATAAAGCAAATAGCACAATTAAGCAAGTCACGTGAATTTTTTGGTTTCCCAGTGAATATGAAAGTTATACTTACATTGTACTGTAGTCTAGTAAGTGTGCTGTAGCATTATGTCTAAAAAACAATGTACATACCTTAATTTAAAATATTTTATTGCTAAAAAATGCTAACCATCATTTGAGCCTTTGGTGAGTTGTAGTAGTAAGAGCAGAGACCATTGATCACAGATCACCATGACAAATATAACAATAATGAAAAAGTTTGAAATATTGTGAGAATTACCACAATGTGACACGGAGATCAGAAGTAAGCAAATGCTGTTAGAAAAATGGCACCAACAGACTTGCTCAGCGCGGGGTTGCCACAAACCTTCAGTTTGTAAAAAAACTCAACATCTGCAAAGTGCAGTAGAGTGCAGCCCAGGAAGACGAGGTGTGCCCGTACGTGTCCTGGGCAGACCCTGGGGCTGCAGCCCTGAACCAGACAGACCTGGAAGCTGTCAGTCTAGTCAAGGATACAGTAACTGGACACTTACCCAAGTGCTGTTTCATGACTGCAGTGATAAGACCTAGGAAAGGTGACTGCCTGGAATTGGGGCACTGACCTGGCCTGGGGAGTCCTGGGAGGCATCTTTGAGAGCTGGATAGCTAAATGGAGACCACCTTCCAAGCCCTGAGGCTGTAGAGAATTTGAGAAACTGAAAGGAAGCCAGGTGCCTGGAGCTTACAGAACCATGAGAGGAGGGGCCAGGTGTGCTGGTGTCCAGATGGAGCTGGAGAGATCGGGTCTGTATCCTAAGAGAAGAGGGTAGCTGGACACAAGGCTGGGCCCTGAGCATCATGGCTCAGGCCTCCCAGATGCAAATGAATCTTCTGGCCATTTTCTGCCCAAGACTGGGCACCTGTTGGCTGATACCTCTGAGGTGGGAAACAAAACCTGCCCGGGGATCCCTAAGCCTTGTTACCCTGCACCATGCTCATGGTAATGACCTCATGCTGACCAGAGGCCCAAGATCAAGTGCTGCTTCTGCCAGTTCCTAGCTGGTCAACCTTGGGCAGGTGACTTGCACTCTCTGAGCCTTAGTTTTCCATCTGTGGAAGCCTTATGGAGTTAGAAGGATGAAATGAGAACTGTGGAGTGGTGTGCCCTATGCTCATGGGTATGGCTGTGTGCTCCTGTGGTGGTGCCCAGCCAGGGGCCCTCCCTGCTTCACCACTGAGGGGCTCAGCCTGTGCCCTGTGTTGCCCTGCTTTACAGTGGCTCTGTGCATCACACTGCCGCCCAGCCTGCCATGCCCCCTGCTGCTCCACACCCCAGTTCGGCTCACCTGCAATTCTACCAAAGTCCCCAGCCCCATGCTGATGTGGCTGAAGGATGGAAACTCTGTGTCCACTGCAGGAATCTCCAGCCTCCAGGTCAGTAGGGCTGGGTGGTCCTGGCTCACCTCCCTGGTGCCCAAGCAGGTGCTGGGAGCAGAGGTCAGGTTCTAGGAGCGCCGAGATGTGAGGGAAGCAGTGATGGCCCAGGAGGGTTGGCTGGCTGGAGCTGCTAAACAGAGTCTAGAGTCAGATGATCTCCAGAAACACAACGTGTGCCACAAACATGAGCCAAACGTGGAATTGTAAATTTCCTGGTAGTTGTGCTAAGATGCATAGAAAGAAACAGGCAAAACCAATTTTAATCATACATTTTAGTTAACACAATATACCCAAAAAGCATGATTTCATCACATGATCATTAAAGAAAATTATCAACTAGACATGTCACATTCTTCTTTTTGTACAAAGTCTTTGAAATCTGTTGTGCCTCTTACACTCGGAGACAAGACTGGTTTCAAAAGGTCCCCAGCCACAGCCCTGCTGCTGGGAACTCATTCTGAGATCCAATGCAATTGGCCATCAGTGGCAAAGGTCTCGAGGTCTGGGTACAGCTCCCAGCTCCCCTGCATTGTGGGGGACTCTGGGGGTCTGAGGCAGGCTACCCAGGTGTGCTGTCCAGCAGGGCCAGCTTGTGAAGGTGCATGACCTCATGTGGGCTTCCTTCTGGGGCACAGGTCTTCCCTGGGGTCGGGTTCTCATGCTGGCCAGTGCCCAGGCCTCAGACTCAGGCAGCTACTCCTGCATGGCCATGAGTGCAGTGGGCGAGGATCACCAGGACATCATCCTAATTGTCCACAGTGAGTGTCAGGCCCTGGAGGATGCCAGGTCCAGGCCGGCAGCTTAAGAACATGGATCTAGGGCATCCCCAGCCACATCCAAAAGGGGAGGGTGCAGCTGGATGTGGTATGCCTGGCCTGAGACTGTGGCTGCCTTCATGTGGGGGTCAGTTGGACCCCCAGAGGCCTGTCTTAGAGTGTGAACCCCCTCATCATGGACAGGTGGGCAGGTAGGCAGTTGCGTCACCCAGCTCAGCCAGAAGCTCTGTATCAGGGAGCAGGACGTAGCAGGAGGAGCACCAGGCCAAGAGTCAGGGGGCTGGACGATCTCACTGTCCTGGGTCAAATGGGGGTAACCATCTGTTTGGGGAAAGGCAGTATTGGGTGGGAGTTAGGAACACCGGCTCTCTAGTGCCACAGACCTGAATTCAAATCCTGCCTTGTAACTTTCTAGCTCCATGACCTTGGGCAGGTTGCTTTGTTTCTCTGAGCCTCCATTTCCTCATCCATTAAATGGCGATAAGATAGCACCCACCTCAGAGGGTGTCATGGGATTCACTAAACTCATGAAACACCCAGTTATAGTCACTATTAATGAAAAATTTCCTTGTCGGGGATTTTGTTGGGATCTGTGGAGGAAAATGTGAGAATTCTGGCAAATGCAGAGCCTTGGGCAGGAGGGGTGAGGTAGTATCTGGTTCTAGTTCTTTCCCTTTGCTGGAGTCAAGATAATAGATATTCTGTGCTGGGCACTCACCTGTGTCATTGTGTTTAATCTCACATGGCCCCACAAGCTAGGCCCCATTTGACAGAAGAGAAAACTGAGGCCCAGAGAGGCTGAGTAAGGTCTCCAGGGCCTCACAGTGTGACCAAGGATAGCTCGCAGGGCTTCAACCCAGGAGAACTGACTCCGGACCCTGCCTTCTTAACTCCGACACTGTACTGGTTGATTTGGCCACAGGGAAGAAGGTGGTTCTGGCATGTGATTTTTAAAAACTTAAAAAAAAATTAATTAAAAAAAATTTAAGATATTGTAATTTCACATACAGTTGTAAGAAATGAAACAGAGACATCCCAGGTCCCCTTTCATCAGTGGTAACATCAGATACAACTAAAGTACACAGTCATATTTGGGACACTGATGTTATAATCCACCATCCGATTCAGGTTTGGGGGCCTCCTCTGAAGGTCGTTGAGGGGACGACAAGAGGGCGCAGCTCAGGGGGTGGCCCCCATTCTAGTGATGACGTCCCATCCCCTGGCGTTGGCTCCTGGCTGCTGGAAGGGGAGGACCTGACCCAGGTCGTGGCCCTGTCCTGCCAGCCCCACTCACGTGCCTGACACAGCCCCTCTCCTGCCCCCTCCTGCAGTGCCCCCAAGCATCCTTGGAGAATAGCTGACCGTCTCCATCATGGCCACGACTCAGTGGCCATGGAATTCCAGAGGCACACATGCCCTCTCCTGTGCTGAGCTGATGGAAGGACAGCCACCCACTGGAGCCTCAGCTGGGCGTCCACCGGTCCACAGACAAGGCCTTGCTGGAGGTGTGTGGCCTGTGAGGTCCTCACCTGCCCAGAGAGCAGCTCATCCATGTCAGCTGGGGAAGGGGAGGTACCTCTCCAAGCTGTTGGGAAGAACGCTTCACTCCACCCTGCTCCTCCTTCTCCCACCCCTCTACACCTTGTGACCATTCCGAACTCTGAGCACCGCCGTATGGTTTCCTCTTCCCTTCATTCTTCAAAGCCACAGCCTAGCTCCATCTCCCCCAGGTCAGGATTTGACTCCTATGACAGGGCTCCCTCTGCCTCCTCCTTGGAACAAGGCTTGGCTGTGGATATGAAGTGGGGTGAGGCTGGCAGGGCCACCATTTGTGCCCAAGCTGTGTCAGGCCTCCAAGGCACTGGCTTCCAGAACCTCCCCAGTATAAGTGCCACAGCAGGTGCTGTCGTTGCCCCCAGGTCCCAAGTGGGAGGATGGGACTCAGTGAGGTCAAGTGACATGTCCAGGGGTAACCCCATCTCTGTGCAGCCCCTGCTGATGGGTTGTTCTGCTATTGGCCAGGTGGACAGAGCAGAGGTGTGGGATGCAGGCTGCTACACCTGTAAGGCACTGAACCAGGCGGGCTTCTCAGAGAAACACTACAACCTAAATATCAGGGGTGAGGGTCTCCTGGGCTGGGAGGGGGTCCCTCCCCTGCCCCCGTCAGGCTGGCTCTCAAGCCCTGAGTGGGGGTGCAATGCTGTCTTGGATGGGTCCCGGAATACATCCCTGCTCTACCTCACCTTATCCTGTGGGACCCCTATTCTCATTCCAGCCGAAAGCTTCCTGCCCCCTCATCTCCTCTCTGCTTTTACTAAGTCCCTCCAGTGTTCCCCTCATGGGAGCCCTGCACCCTGACTGTGACTGAGGGGCACCCTGCCAGGCTGTCCTGAGAATGTCAGGGCATCCCCTTCCCCAAGATCTCCTGGAGGAAGGACGGTAGGATGGCTGCCCAGCTCCACCCTCGCTGCCCCACACAAGAGGAAGCACCCTCGCCCTCTCTGGGTGCCTCCCCAGACCCTCGCTGAGATAGAGGTGGGTGGCCTTACAGCCTTAGGGGGTGCATGTGCTGGTAACAGAAATGAAGCTTCCTGAAGCCCCTCTTTGCTGAGTCCCTGAGTCTGCAGGCCCCCCATGCCCTTCTCAGCCAGTGAGAGCTAAATTAACCCTCATGCCTCTTCTTCCAGGAAGCCCTCCCTGACCTCCACCTCAGTCTAGGGCACGGCCTCCTTGATGCCACCCCTGTGTGTTAACTTGTCATGTCACCCACCCTAGTCCTTCAATGTTTGCTCCTCTGTGAGTCTGTGAGCCCCATGAGGCACTGTCTGGGAATTCAGCAATGGCCAAGACAGTGCCTGGTGCAAAATGGGTGATCAATAAATATTTGGAATTCTTTCATCTAACCAGCATTTTGAGAACCTCTCTATTCGCGGCCCAATTCTAGGTTATGGAAATACAGTAGACTGAGGCAGTCAGATAATTAACAAAAAGTTAGTACAGGCATAGCCTCACTTTTACTGTGCTTTGCTTTATTGAGCCTCGCAGGTGTTATGTTTTTCCAAACAGAAGGTTTGTGGCAACCCTGCCTCCAGCCAGTCCGTTGGCACCATTTTTCAAGCAGCAATTGCCCACTTTGTGTTTCTGTCACATTTTGATAATTCTCACAATATTTATAACATTTTTGATATTATTATGTTTTATGGTAATATGTGACTATTGAAAAAAGATTATGACTTGCTGAAGGCTCAGATGATGGTTAACATTTTTTTAGCAGTACAGCATTTTTTAATTTAGATATTACATTTTTTTTAATTTCATTCATTCAATGACTATTAAATTGAGGTGTTGCACATATGGTGAATAAATCTTCAGAAAGTGGCTTGGTGAATTTGGGGTGTTTTGGAGGGGGTAAGTAATTAGGCTTATTTATTGATTTATTTTTTAGTGGAGGTACTGGGGATTGAACTCAGGGCCTTGTGTATGCTAAGCACATGCGCGACCACTGAACTATATACTGCCCTCCATTGTTTTTTAAACATAATTATATTGAACAGCTAATAGACTCCAGCATAGTGTAAACATAATTTTTATATGCACTGGGAAATCAAAAAATTCATGTGATTTGTTTATTTTGATATATGCTTTATTGTGGTGGCCTGGAACTGAACCTGCAGTATCTCCGAGGTATGCTTGTAAATAACTTAGTACCTGACATGATAAGTGCTCTGGAGAAAAATAAAGCCAGGAAAGCGGAGAAGATGTGCTGGGGGCTGGGGAGGGGGTAGGATTTGCTATTTGAAGTTGAGTGGCCAGGGACATTTGAACAAGAAGACTTGAAGAAGTTGAAGGATGAGCATGGGCCTATTGTAGGGAAAAGCATTCCAGGCAGAGGTGATGGCAGGTGCAAAGGCCCTGGGGCAGGAATGAGGCAAGCATGTTTGAAGAACAGCACAGAGGTCAGTGGGGCTGCAGCAGATTGACCAAGGGGCAGCAGCAGGACATGGTCACCTGAGTGATGGGGGCTGGATCAAAGGCTGTTGTGAGGATCTCAGCTTTTACCTTGATTGAGATGCAGCTACTGTGGGGCTCTGGAAAAGGGAAGGACACAATTCGATTTGTACTCTAGCAGGTTCCTGCCAGTGTGATGAGTATAGACAATTGGGAGCCGGGTTGGGAGCAGGGTGGCCAGGGAGGAGGCTCTTGCAGGGATTCCAGGCAAGAGATACTGATGCCTGTAGGTGGGTAGCCATGAGGTGTTGGAAAGTGTCCATAATCTGGATGAGTTTCAAAGATGTTGCTGGCAGGATTTCCTGGATGTGGGCTGAGAAGAAGGAGTTGGGAATGACTGGAGGTTCTAGCTTGAGTGTCAGGAGAGTGCTGCTGTCATCACTGAGACAGAGAGGCTATGGGGGCAGGTTTTGAGGGCAGGTCCAGAGTTTGGGCCTTGTTAATTTTGAGATCTGCTAGACACCCAGTGTGTTGTTGGCTGGGCAGACGTAGGTGTCTGGAGCTCAGAGGAGAGGTCTGGATGAAGAATAAATCTAGAAGCAGAAAGACCTGGAGATCACCAGGAAAGAGAGTGTGGACACATGGTAGACCATAAGAGGGAGGAAGTATCATCCTGGGGCCACTGGGGCTCCTCCCCATGCTGGAACATGTGTGGATGGATGGGCAGAGCCCAGAGGGCTGCTCCTCTGTAAACAGGTTCAGGATGACAGAAGTTAGTGTTTAATCCAATGCCTTGGGGTGTACAAAATCCTTCCCTGCATTGGAGTCTCCTTGCTGCCAGGTGTGCCAGCTGCTTGGTCTCCCTCCCTTGGTCAGTGTAGCTAGATGGATGGGTCATTTATTCAGTAGCCTTCACTGAGCCCTATGATGTGCCAGGTCCTGGACAGCCTCTCATGATCCCGGAGAAATTGAGGCAGGTCTGCCCTCCAGAACAGGCCAGACAAGGGCAGGATTCAGATGGCCACCTGTAGGGAGATCTGTGACTGCCTCTCCATGACCTTGGCTGTTAGGGAGGGTGGGTATGAAATACTGAGGATGGAGGAAATAACCTGGAAATCTCTCAAAAGAAATCCCTTAAGAACTCAAAAATCTCCATGCTACCATATTACCCAAATTACTTCTCATGCAAACTATCTATTCATTAAGGGTCCATGACGGGATTGAGGTGGGGACCTGAAGAAGTGAATGCTGTGCCCCACAAAGTCACTCAGAGACTCAGGCTGAAAGAGGTTTCACCATCTTGTAAACTCCATCATTTGAAAAAAATATGTGGTCTTCTCAATCCCATGGATCACAGAAGAGAGAGGTGGGATCATGACACATGTTTTTTTCACTGCTTTATATGTCATTTCTGCTCATGCTTTTATTGGCTAGCACTGGTCACATGAACCTGCCTAGCTGCAAAGGGTTTGGGAAATGTAGGGTAGCCAATGGAATTTGTGTAAGCATTCATTTCTTTGCCACATTCCCTAAGGTGGCTGTTGTTCCTGGTTCAGGAAGCAATCTCAGAAAGGTTAAGAGTTCTCACCCAAAATCATATACACACACTGGAGAGAAACCATACGAATGCTGTGAATGTGGGAAATCATTCTCATTTAAATCGGTCCTTACTGTACATCAGAAAACACATACAAGGGAGAATCCCTATGAAAGCTGTGAATGTGGGAAAGCCTTTCTCAGAAAATCAGACCTCATTAAACATCAGAGAACTCACACAAGGGAAAAGGCTTATGAATATAACGAATGTGGGAAATCCTTCTCTGAATAGTCAACTCTCACTAAATATTTGAGAACTCATACAGCTGATAAGCCCTATAAATGTATAATGTGGAAAATGTTTCTGCCACATCTCAGGTTTCACAGAACATCATAGGAGACACACAGAAGAGAAACCTTTTGGATGTAATGAATGTGGGAGAAACGTTCATCAGAAGTCAGCCCTAATTGTTCATGAGAGAACTCACATAAGATAGAAATCCTATGAATGTAATGAATGTGGAAAATCATTCTGTGTGAAGTCAAAACTCATTGCACATCAGAGAACACATTTAAAGAGAAACTCTATAAACATAATAAATGAAGGAAATCACTCTGTGTGAAGTCCAGTGTTTATAGAACCCAAAATGGAGAGGAAAATCTATTTATATAATAATTTTGAGAACACCTTTGATCTAAAATCAGTTCTTACAATACAGAAGAGAGAGCTTATATAGGGGAGAAAATCACATCTGGACATAGGAACATTTTCTACTGAAATTTGGACCATACTGTAGATGAGACAACTGAGTGGAGAAAACCTATTGTTGAAGGAATACAGGGCACCTTTTGCCCAAAGCCACACCTTACTAAACATCAGAGAAATCATATAGGGTAGAAACCTCTATAAGGATTTGCTGAGAAGACTACACACAGGCTAGAGGAAATGCACAAGCTATAGGAAATTATAGGAAAACATTTACTAAGAGGTGATATTTTATTGGACTTGTGTGAAATATTTTAAGTAGCATCTCAGTGGATATCAGATAGTAGTTACTAGAAAAATACTTTTAAGTGAGTGGAAGCTTTAAGTTAAACCTAAGTTTATGATACATCAGAGATGTTCAATTGCAGTGTCTGGCAATTTAGGAAATGTGGAGAATGTTTCCATTTTAGCACTTTGTTTTGTTAAAATACAATCTGGACCATTGGCTGGTGTACTGTTCCTTTCAACTTAAGGTTTTAGATGTGACTTGGAGCTGGCGGTTATAAACAATTCAAAGATTTATTGCTCAGGCATATGCGAAATAAGGAAAGGTTTTTGCAGGGGACTTACGAACAAGAAGACATTCTGATGTCCAGGCAGAGAGAGCGATCCTGGTCTTGGTGACATACATAGGACAGGAGCCTGCCAGCAGGATTTTTAAAATAATTCAGGAGCAGACTAATTTTGAGTGGCTTGTCTGGAAGTGGTGGATTGAAGGCACAAGGTAGGTTGCCTTGAATGCAACTTACTAGCTGTAGCAGAAGTGGGTGAGTATAGAACGTAGGTGGTTTCTGCCCTGCCAGTGTCTTACCAGTTTGGCCAGCTGTCATCCTGCTGTGAGTGACTTATTGCACCCAACGTTATTTCTCCACATACTTAACACTTCTCACATGAGATACAATGAATTTTTAAAAGCAAAACATTCACGTACAAACATATATATTGTCAAGTACGGAGCTTTAAAAAGCACAAATAGATTCTACTACTCAATAGGCTATAGTAGCTTTCACAGACCACTGCTCTCACTAAGGACAACTAGAAAAGCAGTTCATAAAAAGTATATTTAAATGCAACCTGTTGTTGCAAAAGCAGAGAGGGCTGGTATGCTAAAATTCAGGAGGGGAGTGAAAGACAGAAAGTAAATGGGAAAATGTAGCTGTTTTATCTGGGTGCACTTGTCAGTTCTGGCTACAGGAAGGAGCCTGAATATTGAGCTTGGCTCAGGCAGAGGGTTATGACTCAGTGACAGGGCAGGGGAGATGTAGGGTGCAGGGAGACCAGAAACCAGAGCCCAGCAGAACTCTGGCAGTCAAGGCTGGAGTGAAAATTTTTGAAACATGGGAGACTTCAAACTTATAGCCTGTTTCTCAGGATTTTCAGAAGACTGACACAGGGCAGGAATCTGAATACCTAAGCTGAAAAACACAATTATTTTTTCTTCCATTACTGAGGGAAAAATGAATAGAATTCAGGAACTGCCAGCAGGCTGGGCCCTTGGTGAGCACAGCATACTCTCAGTGACAGCGCAGGGTCATACCAGGGGTAGACTATACCTTACCAAAGTTGCAAACAATTCCTGACTCATATTTAAAATATCTCCCAGAAAGAAAACTCATAGGAACAGATGATTTCACTCCAGTTTTTCCAAATATTTAGAGAAACAGTACCAAGTTTTTATAAGCTCTTCCAGAGAAAGAATGAGGGGGGGTTTCCTGTTCCTTTTATGAGGCTAGTACAACATTGATACCAAAACCTATAAGATATTTCAGGAAAGTAAATGTACATTCCACTATCTTATGAATTTAGGTGCAAAATCCTGAAATGAAAAAAAAAATTCCAGCCGTATCAGTCGATAAAATATCTTGAATAAATGATATTTATTAGAGGAATCAAAGGATGAATTTAATATTTAAAATCACTTGATTTGGCCTTCTATTCCCCTTCCTCTCACATTCTGCCTTCTCCCTTGCAATTTGTACATTTCTCTCCCGCTTGCCTGTGCTAGAGTGGGAATCAAAACAGCCCTGACATGGGGGATGAGAAAGGTGTTGAGGTGATGTGCCCTCTTGTATCAAAAGTGCTGAGGGCAGGTGGAAGACATGATCAGCAGGGCTGAGATGCTGGTAACACTGGGCAGATAAATAAATATACTGAGGGTGGTGAGAGCCAGCTTTCTCACTGTTGGAGAAGGTATCTGTAAACACAGAAGGGCAAAGCTAGAAAACCACCTAAGGTGTTGGATTGAAATGTAATTCAGATTTTAAGTACACAAATCGAGTAGTGCTTTTGGGTGTGTTTTTGGATCTGTGTGCTGAGAGGGCCTAAACTCAATGACACCCCAGTAGCGTTGAGCAAACCAGGTACCAGGTGGTTAATTTTAAATACTATACTCCCACCAATAAAAGACCAGGTCCCTGAAGTGATGGCTTGTTGAAAGTCAGAGATGGGGAGAAATACAAGATGATCCTGAATCGTCTTAGCCATTAGACAATAAAATGTCAAAGAATTATGGAGACATGTTAAAAGGACAAAAGAACCATCTTGTGCAGCTTCCAATGGCCAAGTCTGAGACAATTTGAACATCAAAACAAATGAACAGCGTCATAATGCAAGAGACAAAACCGAAATCCAATAATTTGTACTGATATAAATATGTGAATCCATAAACAAATGAAAGCTTTATACAATGCCAGCTAATAAATGTAGGAGGAACAATGGCAATAGAAAAACACTATCTGGTAACCATCATACTGGTTGTTGATTCAGTATGTAATTGATGACACAGGCTAGAGTATGTGGGTAGAGGTTTGATGGACAGGATGTTGGCATAATCTCCAAATATTTCCCCACAAAATACTAAAGCACAAAGGTGAAAATGGTGACAACAACATAATCAGATGATCAAAGTTTACTTCACCAGTAGCAGAGCACATCAGTGTGTTGTAGCCCTGATGAAATGCACTGAGAAGAGCCAGCATCATTCGTGCTGTATTCCTGCTAAGGACACATGGCCAGAGTGTGCTCACAAGGAAACATTAGATGAATTCACTTGAAAGTATCTTCCACAAAATGGAAAGCCTATGTTTAAATTGGCAAGAAAATGCAAGGAAAAGACTTCCAGATTGAAGGACGATGAAGATACTTAACAAGAAAACAAAAAGAAAGAACAGAACATTTGGCCTAATTCAGAGTGTGTGGGTTCAATGATAGTATCTCTTTCCTGACTTGGTTCAGTAAGCAAGTGTTTTTGTTTGTGGAAAATACACACTCCTATATTTAGCAGAAATAGAGTCTCATGTCTGCAGGTTGTTTTCAAATGCTTTAGAGAAAGAGGAAAGTTTGTGACTGAGTGTAGCAGTAGGAGTGCAATCAAGTGTGTGAGGGACCTGGAGGAAATGCAGTGCACAGTTGGGGAAATCTGAGTTTTCTGTACACTGCCTGTGACTTAAAGTCTGAAGTCATTTCAAAGTAAATACGTAAACATTTAAGTTAATTGATGTAGCTAACACATTAGTAGAAAAAGACAAGTGAAGCCTTGTTGGTATCTCAGTAGATGCAAAAAATATTTGAAAAAACTTCACACACCTTCATGATTGGAAAAAAAAAAACTAAACTAGGAATGAAAGGAAACTTCATTAAAAACAAAACTAACAAAATAAAAATCATACTAAGATAAATACTGGACTGTTTCTTCCTGATATTAATAATGAGACAAGAAGGCTTGTTACTGCCACTGCTATTCAACATTGGACTGAAAACTGTAGCTTGGTCAGATTAGTAAGGCCAAAAAATTTTTAGGAAAGGTGTAAAAACTTTTAAGATTGAAATAAAACTCATTTTCAAGTGATATCATTGTATTCATCAAAAAGTCAAAAAATTCTATGGAAGAGATATTAGAAATAAATGAATTTAACAAACTGACTATATAAAAATCATATTTTTGTGTATAACCAACAGATAGAAAAATTAAGTGATACCAGGACAATTGTACCCTTTCTGGATTGGGTAGCATTGGCCAGAGTTACCTGACAAAATTGGGTAAAAGAAAACAAAAATAATTATTTTCAAGTCACTGCATTGTGATGGTTACACAGGTATATTTGTTAAATTGTATCAAGTTGTACAAGTCAAATATGTGCATTTTAAATACTGTTTTACATTGCTGTTAAATTTATAACAGGCCTAAAACAGAACTAGAAATCTAAGAACTAAGAAAAAGAAAAAAGAAAAAAAAAAAGAAATCTAAAAACTGCATCACAAAATTGAGAACTTAAAAGACAAAAAAGACTTTTCATGACTTTGAAGTCTGGTTTCTTCCCAGATTGGTTGATTCAGTGCTGCCCTAATCACCATCCAACAGCTGGTTTTGTTGTTGGAAATTAGCAAGTCTGAATGTAAATAGTATATGCAGATTCAGTGACCACCAACAGCTATGTCAATCTGAAAATGGCAAAGTCAGTCTACAGAACTTAGAGGGTTAAATAACAAGACTGTTACAGGCACACCTCAGAGTCACTGTGGGCCTGGTTTTGGACCACTGCAATAAAGTAAATATTACAGTGAGGTGGGTCACAAATTTTTTGGTTTTCTAGTCATATAAGAAGCTATATTTACACCATAGTCTATAAAGTGTGCCATAGTTTTATGTCTAAAAAAAGTACTTGCCTTAATTAAAAAAAATACTCTATTTCTAAAAAAGGCTAACCATCATATGAACATTCAGCAACTTGCAATCTTTTTGTAATGGTAACATCAGGGATCACTGATCACAAATTATCATAACAAGTGAAAAAGTAAGAAATAGTATGAAATATTGTGAGAATTACCAGAGTGTGACACAGACACATGAAGGGAGCAAATGCTATTTTCTCACAGACCCCATCCCCAACCTGAACTCCTAGACCCACAGCCCTCCCAGTCCCCATCAGTCTTGTCCTCAGGAAGTCCCACCCATTTCTTTGAGGTAGTTTGGTGCAGTTTAACCATTTCTCTAATTCTGGGCCCTGTGACAACAACTTCATTCCTGACAGCCTACTTTATTTGCATAATCCATGAGAGTCACACTTAATAGGCAAAGTTCCCAGGAACGAAAAGGTAACAGGAAAGATGGAGCTGAACTCCTTTTGGTGAGGACAGCCCTGGGGGAGGGCAAGACCTTGAGGCTGGGTGAGGAGACCATAGAAATGGGGGTAGGTCAGGGAGGCTCATGGCTTCTCTCTGCCACTGCTTGGAGCTCATCTCATTGAGGTTTTCCAGCTAAAATCTGCAGGCACAAGATTCCCCATCTGGCTGGACAAGGGCAGATCACCCAAGCCCACCTACATCCAGGAACTCTGTTCTGGGCACCAGGCTCATATCAGTCGGGTGGGGGATCCCCAGCTACACAGGGCCTGCCTGGTTGTGGCTTGCCCGTGGGTCAGGGCAATTATGGACATGGGTATGGGGCTGCTGTCCATACAGTTTATTAAGATGCACACAAAGCCTGCCCTGGTCCCACTGTGGAATGTGGATGGTGGCGCTACCAGCCCATCTTGAGCAACACTACCTGCGGTCAGCCCCTCACCTCCCATCCCAACCCGTGTGTGGCCCCAAACTCATGCCCTGGACAGGGCTGTGGGGAAAAAACACTACTCTGGAGAGTACTTGGGTGTTAAAAGCACCAGAAGCCCCTCCCAATCCCCAGGCTGGGCACATGGCAAGGGCTGTGCCACCCCCTCCAGCACAGTGCTCACAGGCCTGGCAGGGAGTCCTGGGGACTCTCGCCACCTGCTCCTTCCCTGCCAATGCGCAGGCTGGTGAGAAGTCCTGCAGTGATGTTAAAGCAGGGAGATAGCTGGATAAAAGCAGAGAAAGACACAGAACTAATGACAGATTTTGGCAGAAAGGAGGGCCACAGGCCAAATGCAGGAAATCATACATCATATAAGCACCAGGGGTCCCTGGGCAGACAAAGAAAAGCAGGAACCTCTGGGCTGATAAGTGGTCACAATTTTGGGGGTGATAAGCAACAAAGAAAGGTGGGAAAAGGCAGGAATTTCCAGTGTCCGAATGTAACCTTTTGCACATTATGCCCTCATTTCAATAAAATTAGACTTGCAGATTAGAAGAACTCACCACTGGCCAACACCATGACACTTCCCATCCAACTAAATAAGGACAAAAATCTCTCCTCCATTTGGGGAGATGGAGTTGGGATTAAAAATTCAAGGAATATAACCCCAGATCCTTCCCTCCCTAAATAATACACAAACCATTTATTTTTACACCCTATGTAACCAACTTGCCAAAGAAACTCAGGGCAGCCCCTCAACTTAGCCTGTCCACTCTCCCCCTAGGAGTGTACTATCCATCCTTTAATAAATTCTCACTTGACTTTTTTAACCACAGTGTCTTGCCTCTGAATTCTTTCTGGGACAGGACAAGAAACTGGAACATCAGTTACATCCATCAGCAACAGAATCTTGCAATATTTTTCCTTTCCAAAGTCTGGCAAACTTTGCTTAGTGTAATATCTTCAACATTCATCCATGTTGTAGGAGGTATCAGAACTTAATTCCTATTTTTCCTTTTTACATTCCCATTATGTTAATTTTTTTCTTTTTCTTTTTAACACCTTTATTGTGGTAGATTCCTGAACAGTAAATGACGCTTATTTCATAGGTACAATTTGATGAATTTTGATAGTTGTATACAGCAATGACACCATCACCACAATCAAGAAAGCTAATATTTCCATCACTCCCTAAGAGGAGCAAATTTATATACCCAGCTTATACCTTCCCACCAACATTTCCCGATGCTAACCCTAAGTTTAGAACTGACTTCCTTTTCAAGGTAGAATAATATTCCACTATATAAATTCACCACACATGATTCCCCCATTCATTGGCAGATGGACACGTGCTGCTTGCCCTCTTTAGGCTGTTGAGAATAATGCTACTGTGAACATGGACCCTGGTTACAATTCCTTTGGAAATTTAGCTGTACAAATGGAATTGCTGGACCAATTGGTAATTCTGTGTTTAATTTTGGAAGCCCTGCCCCTCCTCACTGCAGCTGAGGCTGTCAGAGTTTACAGGCTGGCATCCAGAAGCAGCACATCAGGCCTCTCCCCTCTCCAGTCCCCCTTCCAAGGGTTCTGGTGTGCGAGCTTCCCCTGTGCCTAAGGGGCCCATTGGAAGGGAAGACAAGGAAAGAGGAATATGAAGACACCTTGAGTAACAGAGGGCTTTTGTTAAAACTGATGTCAAACTCTAAACTGGGCAGAGAACATTTAAATAGTTCTGAAAAATACCTACTAAATTGGACCAAGTATCCTGAGCTGGGAGAACATTAGAATAGGGCCTTGAGAGCAAAGTTCAATGCCATTAAATACAATTAAATTTTTTTCATTTGTGGGAAATCAAGTTGGTTTTTCCTTTTGACATTGTAGTCAAAATGCACACATTTTAAACTCAGTCACAGAAACCACTATGATCCTTGTAGCTTGTGGTTCATGCCATTCCTCACAAGGAACTGGAGGAGGCCCTGTGATGGAGAGAACTGAGGGGACATGTTCTAACTCATGTCATGGCCCCAGAGGGCCCTTCGGAGGAGGTGACACTTGGGCAGTACATTGTCAAAGTCAACCCAGAGGTGAGCTAGTGTAAGAGGTTCTCAGGCAGAAAGAAGTGCAAAGAGGCCTGGAGGTGACAAATAGCTTGATAGGTTTGAAGAGCAGAAGTTATGTCATAGCAAATAGAGCATGATGATTAAGGAGGTTGCATGACCTTTCAGTTTTGATCATAGGCCCCCCACTCCTTTCAATTCTTTACCAATTGCTCATAGGTTTGAAAATAAAGTTTAATTTCTGCATTCTTGAGACCAGTTCCATCCTGGACCTGATTTCCCTGGCCTCCCCCTCTTTCATGACAGTGCACACCCTTCCCATCAGCCATGCTCACCCACCTGCAGCCCCTGGATGTTGATGGTTCTTTTCTCCCCTCTGCCTTCCCTTCTGCCTGGGACACTGGCCTCCCTCTTCTCTAGCTGCCTAATTCCCTTCCTGTGTTTGAAAACCCCATGTCCTGCCACCTCCTCCAGGGAACTTCCCAGGTTGAGGGGCTCACCCCCTTGACACTAATGTCATTCTCTCTGCAATGGTTAGTTCTTTGTCTTTCTGTCTGAGTGACTGAACACTCTTTCAAGGCAGGATACAAGGCTCACTCCTCATGTTTGTGTCCCTGTGTTGACCTGGTCAGAGTTAATATCTCCGCTAATGTCTCCCAAACACTTTCTGCACCCCAGGTCCTCCCTCTTGAGCTTTACACCCACACATCTAACTGCCTAGTAGACATGTTCATGCAGTTGGCCCCCAGCAGTGGTCCTGGGGCCCCAGGTTCACAGCACAACCACCTGGAGCTAGATCATGCTGCCTGAGAGTGACAATTGCTGTGTCTCTTCTCAACTCGGTGTGAAGTCAGATGAGTGGCTAGAAGTCAACTGTGGTGGGATGGTTCCCACCACTGAATTGGCAGCTACTAAAATCAGGGCTCCTCCCCTCTCCCCAGGTATTAGTTGTTAAACACTGACCAGCACAGCCTTCCTGGGAGGGCTGGAGGGTTTGTTAACACCCAGATTGCTCGCTCTACCCACCCAGAGGGTTCCTGATCTAGGAGGTCTGGGGTAGGGCCTGAGAAATTGCATTTCTAAAAGTTAACAGTGACACGAGGCAGCTGGACTCAGAGTAAGAGCCCTACAGTCATGTTAGCATCATGTGCAAAAGGAAAGCCATCATCCTTCCCTCAACCCACTCTTTCTGTGTGTTGTGTATGGGGAACAGCAGCACCATCCACCCAGTTTCCTCTGCCAGAAATCTGGGGATTGTCTCCCTTTTGTCTCCCTCCACTTCCGGGCAACTGATCACCAGATCCTTAGTATCACCTCTCCTCAATCCGCCCCCTCTGATCCTTCCCCTTCTCCCCCACCTCAGGGCCTGGGCCCAGCCTCATTCACACTCCCTCCCTCCTGTGTGTTCCTGCACCAGCCTCCCAAGGAGGCACCAGCTTCCCTCCTCACCTGTTCTGGTCCATTCTCCATGTCACTTGGCAGTGTGGTCCTGACCAGCTGAGCCATCAATCCCATCATAGGATTCCCCATTCATTCCCTTCAGGAGTCTTTCTGCCTGGAGGCCTCCCATCATCATTCTTCAGCCCCCATCCCCATCAGGGCTGGGCAGCTGTGTGTGCTCTGGGATCCTTGCACCCTCTCCATCCCCATGGCTTATTGAAGTGTATCAGGTTTACAGTGTTGTGTTAGTGCCTGCTGTATAGTACAGTGATTCAGTTACACATGTATATATAATGTTTTTCATATTCTTGTCCTTATAGTTTGTTAATAGTTACTGGATATATTTTCCTGTACTATAAAGTGGTCCTTGTTGTTTATCTGTTTTGTGTATAGTTGTGCATACCTGCTAATCCCACACTCCTAATTTAACCCTCAACAACACTTTCATCCTGGTAACCATAGTTTGTTTTCTATGTGTGTGAGTCTGTTTCTGTTTTATAAATAAATCCATGTGTATCATTTTTTTAGATTCCACATACCAGTGATGTATTTGTCTTTCTCTGTCTGACTTACTTCACTTAGTATGAGAAACGCCATGTCCAACCATGTTCCTGGAAATGACATTACTTCGTTCTTTTTTATGGCTGAGTAGTATTTCATTCTGTGCATATACGATGTCTTCCTTATCCACTCATCTGTCAGTGAACATTTAGGTTCATTCACTGTCTTGGCTATTGTACATAGTGCTGCTGTGAACATTTGGGTGTATGTCTAGGAAACCTAGAGACAGCCATACTACCAGAAGTCAGTCAGACAGACAAGGATAAATACTATGTGATATAAATAATACAAGGCATCTAAACAAACTGCAAAACTGAGACCACTTTAAGATGAAGTCACTTTTACAGACTGCTTCTCAGGGGGTTACAAGCAAGCTGAGATACTCCAGCTGAGTAAAGAGCCTCTTGTTCCTGGTGACCTCACATCTGGTTCTACCAGGATTTGGCCTGGATAAAACCTGACAGCCACCCTCAGTCTTCGGGAGAAGCATTTAAAGACTGGAACATAAAGGAATTAGCAAATGAGATTGTCAAGTCTGTCTGGTGATGACAGACACCTTCTGCCTATGTTTCCCCGGGTCACTGCATGTTCAACCGAAGATAAGATGGCAGACTGTGTGACCAGAGAAGTGGACAGTTTCCCTGCCCACAGCACTGTGGCAATGAGTGTGGAGAGTGGAACCAGACTGTCTTTGCTCCAGTTTTAGCCCTGATAACTGCATGGCCATCAGTTGTGAGCTCTGAACTCATAGCCAGGGCCTCAGACCATTCATTTGGTTTGATTTGGGAATTAGAAACCCTGAGTATTCAGGGTGCTGTTGCCCATCCCTCCCATTTTGGAGCAGTGTTCTGCGGGTCACACAATGTATGAGTACTGGATTAGACACACACACACACACACAAAGACAAACACAGACAAACGTGCACCACAGTACATTAAATAAGGATTATGAGATGGGATCAGAAGAGGAACAGACATGGAGGAGGAAGTCAGAGGAAGATAACTTGGATCGCAGGCAACACCTACAGGTGACATGACTCTCCAATTTTTTAGGCCTTATTCCACTTGCACCTGAGGACATCCCTAGAAGTACTTTCTAGAATCATTCCCACTGTGCAGCTGGGGAGACACACCGGCCTGGACACACACCAGGACTTCCCCAGGATGGAGAACAGGTAAGGATGAGGAGTGGATTCTGGAAGCCAGGGCGTCTCCTCAAAGCTGCATGCAGAACCTCCTCGGCAGCTATAGAGACGGTGGGGCTCCTCTAACTGTGCAAGGTGCGGGCTTGCGTGGAGAAGGGCGTGAGCAGGCAAGCAGCCCAGACGGCTGTGGGTGGAGGTGTTGTCTGAGGAGGGGGTTCCAGGAAGTGGACCCCAGGAAGTGACATCACATCCTTAACAGACCCCAACCGAAATGGAACCTGGTTACCAGGCACCCACATTCTAACGACGGCTCCAGAGCCAGCGCACTTGGCTGGAGACAGTTGAAGACACAGGATGTTCTCCTCTTGTTTCCCGGTCTCCCGGGGCTTCTCCACCAGAAAACCCTGGACTGCGAGGTTCTTCAGTGGCTGCAGGCGTCTGTGGAACCCTCCACCCAGGTGCCTGTGGCCTATTTTGAGGAGGTCACCGAAGGTAACACAGGGTGGCCTGGAGAAAGCCAGTCTGGGACTGGCCTTCCATAGGGGCCCTTCCTAGGCAGGCCCACTTTCCCTAATCTCCATGTCGCTGAAGGGGGACTTGAGAGGAGGTGTCCCCTCTGGGCAGGAATGGCTTGTTGAACACTTAGACACCTGGTGGTCCTGTCATGGCCGCACCCAAGGACAGGGCTGATAAGGGGGAAAGAGGAATCCTGGGGGGCATCTTCTCTGGATCCATGGGAATACAAGGCTCCCACTTTGTCAGCTTTTCTGCCCCTGAAGGAGGTCTGTGCAGACGGTGGTGGGTGGGTATCAGGACTGGAGATGTCTAATGGGTTGGAGAACCAGACAGGGCTCTGAGGCTCCTGCCTGGCCTCTGGGCACTGTATTTACAGGACTCCACACACGGGACAGGACAGGACCTGGTCCAGGGAGATCTCCGCTCCACCTCCCTGCAGGAGTCGCAGGTGCCCCACGACAGCAGCAGAGCCCAGGACGCGCTCAGGGTGAGTGCGAGCGAGGAGACTCCACACCCAGGAAGCCCTGGGCCCCGCTGCTGCCCCGCTTCTCCCCTGGGCTGCCTCTTAAGAGAGCTGCTGGCAAAGGGATCTGATGCCCCGTCTCCCCCATCTGCCGTCACAACCCAGGTCCTGCCTTGGCCGGACGCAAAGTCAGTGCCTACATATAAGTCCGAATCTCAGAAAGAGACTCGGACAGAACTTCAATATACGTAAAGTCAAGGGTATTTCTGCATTTTCCTACACGTTGTCCTGTTTCTTCTCCATCCCCAAGTGTCCACATTAACCTGAAGACCCTGAGCCCTCCTACCCCAGGCTTAGCCACTGTGTTCTCATCCCTAGAACGGGATGTTGTGACAGCAGTCACGGGGATGAAGTGGTGCAGGCAGGGAGGGGCCGGCACTGCGTTGCCGACACAGGGATCCGAGACACTGATGCATTTCATCATCGCCCTTCACCCCTGGTACTGATGATGCCGAGAACCATGGATCTGCTCAGGGCTCCCCTGTTCCACCTCAGGCACAAGAGCTTGAGGCTTGAGGATTCGGTCTAATCTCCAGCCCCAAGTGCCTGGGGGTCCCCGGTGCTGCCTCTGATTCATGTCTCTCCTCTTCCCACCCCAGGGGGGAGCTGGACCATCAGGCAGCAGGGATGAGGCCTACAGGGCTTGGAGCCTCCGGCGACACAGGCTGGAGAAGCTGGCGGCAAAGCTGGTGCCTGCCATCCTGGGCGGCCACCCCTCCTATGTGAACACATTTCTGGGCAATTATCGAACTTTTGCCACCGCCCAGTAGGTGCTGGACCATCTGTTCCGAAGGTGAGCACTGTCTTCATGGGACATTGGGGACCTGGCCACCTACCAGCAGTGCCATGAGGCATTGTTCCTCTACCTCTCTGAGCCTCAGTGTCCCCCCTGCACACTGGGGTCAAGAGAGGATCAGGCCCTAGGAGGATCAGGCCCAAGAGAGGATCAGGCACTAGGAGGGTAGGAACAGAGGGAGACCTTCATGGAAGGTGCTCTCCGGGGACCTGGCTCATGGAAAGGGCAACTGGCAGGGCTGTCGTTGTACACATTTGTCATTGTCCTCCTGCCCAAGGGCTAGCGTCTGCCTCCTGTGTCACTGGGACTTCGGCCTTGGGCACAACTGTTTTCCCATTTCAAAGGGGATCTGTGACACCATTAGCTGTCCCTGTCCTGGGAGAGTGAGAGCAGGGATCCTTGGGAGGGACAAGTGGGGTCCCAGGCCCACTCAGATGTGCGCCATGGGGCCAGGTGGGCTCACTCACTCATTTGTCAAATGTATAGGAAGGGCCCCCAGGGACAAGGGCTTTTCTAGGATCAACCATCATTTAATGCATCGAGCAGACATCAACCCTGCCCTCCAGGGCTTCCATTCTCCCGGGACTCACACTGTCACACTAGACAGCACATCCAGCTAGTGTGCTCGGGACAGTCCATGCGATGCCTTCCTGCTCTCCTCTAAATACGGATGCATCCTCCCTGTTACGGAAGAGGACGGGGGACCCCTGCACCAGCTGAAACAGTGAGTCCCTTGTTTTGAAGCGGGAAGGACTCCTTCCCCAAATAGTGTGTGAAGCTCTGGGTTCACTGTTTGGGCAGAGGTGGGCGGAATCCTGGATCCCGCATATCCTGCGAGTCTGGCTTGAGAGCAGAAGTCCTAGGGCTTCCCCTGGCAAAGAAGAGACGAGACCCAGAGAGCTGTGGATGGGACTGTGGCGCTGTGAGGGGCATCTGGGATGTCAGAGGACAGAGTCAAAACTGAAGAAAACTCACAAGCATCCCCTATCCATCCCATCCCTGCCCACATGCCCTTTGGCAGACACAGAACATGAGGGGTGGGGAGCATCCTGCCCGCCATCTAGTGGAGCCTCAATGGTGGGGACTCAGCTGGTACTCAGGGGACCCAAGGAGCCTCAGGGGACAGCTGAGCCCATCCTGATGATGCTGAGTGGCAGGGGCAGAAGGAGACCCAGGCAGGGTTCCTGGATGATTCTGCATCCAGCAGGTGCAGGAGCTAAAGTCTGAGGAGTGAGGAGGCCCGTGGGCAGCCTGGATGGCTGACACAGCCTGTCTGTTCCCTCCTGGCTCAGGCACTCATAGAGCAGCTCCCGTGTCCCTTAGAGGGCAGTGGCCAGAGCACACAGCCTGCCTGTCCTCACAGATGTGCCATCCAGTGGAGAGGGGCAGGGAGAGGGACATAGCAGTGTGACAGGAGTCCCTGAAGCGGTGGACATGTGGTCACACCATTGAGCCAGGGCTGTCCCTTCAGAAGGCTTGTAGCAGCCCCTCCTCTGTGTCCAAGCCTGCCTCTGCCCACACTAGCCAGCTGAG
Organism: Vicugna pacos; assembly: GCF_048564905.1. Taxonomy (NCBI): domain Eukaryota; kingdom Metazoa; phylum Chordata; class Mammalia; order Artiodactyla; family Camelidae; genus Vicugna; species Vicugna pacos. The sequence goes on from NC_132997.1 coordinate 6,686,243, forward strand.
ATGGGACATGGAGCAGAGCCGGCCTCTGGATGGGCAGGAGCCAAAGGCAAAAAGGCCCAGGTCCCTGCAGGTTCACCCTGGGAGCCCTATGTGGTAGGAAAGGCCCAGGCTCTGACTCTGGTGTCCCTCTGACTACCCCCAGGGCCATGGCCTCCATCCTGGGCACCTGGATGTTCCAGTACCCAGACGGTTTCCACCAGCCTCCAGAATTCCCATGCCTTAAGACCATTGTTGCTGATGTAGAGCTGAGCATGCCTGGCTCAGACCTGGAGCAGCAGGCCCACCTCTTCCTGGCACAGCTGGAGCAACTGGAACTCCCAGAGGCAGACAGTGATGGTGAGGAGGATGCAGGGTGGGGGATCTGGTGGGTGGGGAGGGGAAGGCACTGGACCCCACAGAGCAGAGTCTGGGAAGACTCCCTGGGGGTGGAATCCTCGAGTGAGATTTGATTGAGTAGCAGTGAGGGCTCCCCTGGCTTTGGGAGACACGTGGGAAAGCAGTCCTATTGATGAGAGTTTCCCTTCTTGGAGCTACAGCACCAGCTCCAGAACCCATTGGGTAAACCCCTCTGGGTGGAGAGCCAGCTCCAGGTCTCCTGCCTGCGACAGCGCCAGAGCCAGAGCCTGAGCCAGAGCCAGAGCAGAGGGACGCGCTGTAAGTATCAGTCTGGCTAGTCTGCCTCCCCTGCTTTCAGGGCTGGGATGCCCACTGTTCCTGAGGTGTCTGTGAATTTACAATTCCTGATTCTTCTCAGAGGTGATAACATATTCCTTGGGAACTACTGTGTCTGGTTCAGTAATGGATGAAGATAATGATCACCATTGTTTATTCGTTTAAATTTTACACAACTAAAACTTAAAATCAAGGCAGTACATTGCATTAAGGACAAGGATGCTCTTAGATATGTTCCCTGCAGGGGAAATTTATTTGCCACAGTTGCACCCACTTGAGCTCAGATGAGCAGAAATATCCTTTGCAAAACATATCAGGTGCCGGGGAAACTGCAGGAAGTTCCAAGCCTCGGGCCAGGCATCCTGGGAGGTGCTTAGAGGTCTTTCCATCCCTCAGGGTCCCCCAGCAGTGACCCACTGCCCTGCCCTTCTCCAGTCCACAGGACTGGCCTCCATGCATTCACCTTCTGCAGGGGAGGGACCTTTGCTTTTCCCCCAAATCCAGCAATATGGGGTGGGGGCACCGATGATGTCCATCAGAATAAAGTCAGGGGATCCTGTGTTTTGAAGTGACTGAGTGAGGCCACTCTCAGCGACCTCTATCTTCTCCACCTGAAGATGGATGCCCCCATGCACACAACATAGGTCCTCACACGGAGGAAATTCTGAGCTCTTCCTGAAGGGGGAAAGATAAAAGTCCCTGATTCAACTGGGAGCAGACAAAGGTGAGATCAGAGGACCCAGGGGAATGCCTGCCTGGGCTGAGGCTCAACCTTAATGTTTAGGAGCACAGGCTCAGTGTCACTTTGTAGGACATGGCCAGAAATGATCACACCCAATTCTGAAGGCAAAACCAAGTTCACCTTGAGAAAAAGCCTCAGTACACAATCCCCGACACCCCTTGTCGACTTAAAGTTTTTGGAAGCTTGAGATAATGTGTAGTTCGTGATGGTTCGGGTTTCACTCACATACTTCCAAGTTCTTAGAAAACCACATACAACACCTGTCAGTCTTCTGATTCTGCTAAGGGCCCCACCTGGACAAACCTCTAAGGAGATGCTCCAGTGTCAGCCAGTCATGGGAAACTTGCAGTTCAGCTGCAAGGATCTGTAGTCAGGCTGCACAGGCCATCCAAGCCCCTTGCAAGTCGCCCACCTATGCGTTCTGTGGTTTGGCTTTCAGCAGTCCTTCAACCCATCAACCCCCGGGGTTCATACTGTCCATTACAGGTAAAAACTTTGTGTTCCTGGTTTGCAGATCTTGGAAAGAACAAACCAGCCCTTTTGCTTCAAGACATCCTGATTCTTTGCTGGGATTTAATTCTAATTTTAGGATGACATCAGAAACAGTGCATAACTTCTTTAGGTGAATGATGTCGAAATGCTTATTGAGAATTTACTGTATGTCAAGCCCTTAGCAGAGAGCAGACTGACAACTGTTTGAGGAGCTTCCTGGTCTGGGAGAAGCTCTGAATCCACAAAAGGAGAGAAGCCATGCTGGGAAGTGCCTGACATCCTTGGAATATGGTCAGGGCTTGTGCTCAGAAAGTACAGGGAGGGATCCTAGATTTAGAAACTGCCTGGGGAAGACAGGACTGGGCTCCACTTTCAGAGATGAAGAAGACATGGTTGTGGAGGAAGCTGGCAGCAGGAGCAATGGAAGCAGGTCCTTAAAGACAAGGGATCAGAAGGAACATGACACAGCTCTGAAAGTCATGTTTTCTAACATTTTCAGTGGATACGATCATTGCACATGGTAAGTGAAAAAATGACTGGTAATAGAGGGTCATCTCATGTTTTTCAAATTCAACATCATTTTAGATTCAATCTTAGACAAAGATACTTGCGATACATTTCAAAACTGTGTTGACATTTTATTGTTAACGTGAACAGCAAAAGGCCATGTGTGTCTTTGTTTGGATAGACTCACTTCTCTGCACCAGACACACAGGGTATGGATGTGGACAAGTTACCCCAGCACATTCCCACTCTCTCCCTGCAGGTCCTGTGAGGCATTAACCTCCTCTCTGCTCTCTGCTGTGGACCCAGGGCCCAGCTCAGGGCCGCCATCAACACTCCCTGCGACCCTGCCCTTGTGACATATATACAAGTATATAATTCTGTGTCCAGCCCCCATCTGTGTCCACCTATGTCCCTTTGTCTCTCCCTTCAACCATCTGTAAATATCTATTTAATTAAAACACTTTAACAGTAAGTGTAATGCTGCAGGTATATTTAAATTATGTTGTCTTTAGTGTGTGTGTGGTGTAGATATTTGGGAGCAACTGGTCTGCTCACAGGACAGTGTGGTTGTCCCTCAATCCTTAGGAGGCAATTCAAGGAGGGCAGTAGGCCTCAGTGGGAGTCACTTCAAAGGAAAAATCTGCTCAGCACAGCCAAGGTGGGTCCACACTGTCTTGTATCTTCTGAGCACTGATTCTGCTTTCCCCTGGGGAGCTCTGCTAAAATCCTGTGTATCCTTAAGGAGCATCAGGGTCAGAATAAAGAACAGTGATGATAGGATCCATGGGAGTGGGACAGGTTATGACTTTCATTACCTGATCCTTTGCCTACAACAGCCTTCCCTGTGCTATATTATAACCTATGCTCAGCCACGTGGGAGCGGAGTCCTCACTGAGGTTTTGAGCATATTAAAGGTGTCATGCCCAGCAGAATCCCAAGGAGACATGCTCGCTTTGCTGAATGAGGGAAAATAGGGCAGGTCTGAAAATGTATTTGAAACAGGGACTCTCCTGGAGCTGTCCCCACAGCAGGTCATCATACATAGGCACCTTCCTCAGCTGCCAGGCCCTTTACACCTGATAACTTTCCCGAGGGTGTGTCTTTGGAGAATCATCTCCTAACTCTGGGTGATGGAAGAAGGATAATAATGAGCCATATTGTGTTTCCTTAGCATCCTGGGACATGGGGTTACTTTGTGGTAAGTGTAGCTCTTCAAAATCAGAGCCACCCTCTGACTTTGGGCCCCTGTGTTTCTAGAAGCGCCCAAGGGTCCAGGCCTCTCAATAAGTAGGTAAGATCAAAGTCAGAGCAAGTGTGGGGTGAATGCCGTTTCCCTCTGGGGAGACACGCCTCTACCTTTACAGGAGGAATGGCTGTGGAGGGCGGGTACAGTGCCATTTTTGGATCACCTGTGTCCCCAGTGGCCCTTTGCAAGCGGCCATATTTGTTTCGGCAACCTCCTTTCAATTAGCCATGTCCAGGGCAAATATAATATCTTGACAAAGAATGTTCCAATTCAATGTAAATAGACTTTCTCTACAAAGCCACAGGATGCAATGAAATTATTTAATCTAGAAAGAAGTCATTGACCTGGAAGAAAATTGGTGTGCATTAAAGTGACCATCTCCTTCCCCGACAACTCGGTAAGCTCCTACTTATTGTGCAGGCAGCACTGTCCACCTGGGCTGCTGGCTGTGAAGCTGTTTGTTATTTCAGGAGCGCCTGTCCTGTCCCCCTGCCCTGCACTGACCCATGAGCATTGTGCTCAGGGATGAAGATGGCAACACCAACAGCAGCTAGGCATTGGGATTCCTTGAGAGGCACTTTACAAAGGCAGATTTCCAGGCTCTGGCTCCTCAGTAGATCTGAGGAGTAGCCCAGGCATCTGCATTTTCCTGTGCAGGCAGGCCTGTGGAACAGTGTTTGGGCACGATCAAGTAGTGGTGTGGACACTTTTGTCGTGCAGTCTCTTGCAGGGATCCAGGCTCAGCCACTCATTCCTGTGGGCTCCCTGACCATGAATCTTGCAGCCTCGGTTTACTTTTCTAGAAAAGGAATACATCATATATGGCTTGTGTAAACCCTGGGCAGCTTGTGGGGATCAAGGGTGATGATATGAGTAACACGAGAAAACAGCTAATATTTATTAACTATTGACCATGTTCTGGGCACCAGATGAAGCACTTTGCCTGCATAACTCAGTCTTTATAAAAAAAAAAGTTGTATGTGGGAGTTACTTTCATCTCTGTGACTTCTGTTTTAAAGATGAGTGAACTGAGACCCAGGGGGTTAGGCAATTTGTCTAAAGTCACTGAGCTTAGGACATGAGTTCAGGCATGAGAGCAGGGCCCAGGCTCCTCTCCAGTTTCACCCGTGAAACCTGGTAAGTGCTGGGCTCAAGTGACAGTAGTGCAGGATCCACCTTTCCTGCCGCATCCCCCTCTGAAAGCATCAGGATGTGAGATCTAAGCCCAAGGGACCTGACGGGGGGAGGCTTGAACATGGCTGGCCAGTGCCCTTCTGCAGGAGAATAAGGAGCAGATGGTCCTCATCTGACCCTCCCTTCCCTGCCTGCTGTCAGGGATGTGGAAGTTTGCACTAGTTTCTTCTGACGAGCAGGAAGGAAAACACAATGACAGTAACAAGTCCAGCTGGGGCACAGGCTGCCATCTTGAATTGCCAAGGCCAGAAGCCAAAATATTGAGGAGAATTCTTAAAACAGCTCTTTACAGTTGTATATTTGACAAGGAGAAGAGGATGCTACCATTTATTGAGCACCAACTCTATGCAAAACCCTTTTGAACTGTCATTTCTTTTAAGCCTCAAAGAGACCCTGTGAAGCAGGGTTTCTTTCTGAGCCCATTCTACAAGTGAGAATCCTGGGTCTCAGAAGGGCTAATTAAGGTCTTCAGGGGCCAGCAAGCAATGGACAGGGGATCTTATTCAGAGGGGCCTAACTCCAAAGTGTTGCCCTTCCTGTGCCACAGCGCCCCACACAGGGAACTTCCCCTCCATCACCATGGCCGGCTTTGACAAGGCTGTTACCTCACAACCAACACCTGGATATTCTTTCCGTACAACTTCAGATCTTGAAGATGAAGCTCTCTGTCTCATGACAGGACCAGGGCATCCTAAAGCAAGTAGGAAGGTTAAGAAGACTGAGTTAAATGAGTTTCAACCTCATGCTAAGGGTGTGCCCATTTCAATTATCAGCCAGGGCAAGATGGAAAGTCATAATTAACCGACAACTACTTAGTACCAAGAACTTGCTCATAAATGACATGAGTAAAGGGTCATCACCACCTTGCCAGATTGGGTTGTATTACCCCATTACAGATGCAGAACCTCAAGGTCAATGAAGAGGAATGAAAGAGGGAGGTGGGAGTGCTATTCCCCCCTGTCCTCCCCCCCCCCCGCAGCCTGGGCCTGCCCCTTCCTTGCCCAAATCCTCTCCCACCTGCTGACTGATAGGCTCGTTCCACCTGCTCAGGTTTATCCTTTCAGCATTAGGCCAGTAATTGCCATTAACATGCAAATTCTGTAGGAAAGGCTGACACTTAAAGCCTTATCAGGTGTTTCCACTTTGGAGCTAGGATGGATCAATGAAAGTAAAGTATGGTTAGTTTTGATTCAAGAAGACAAGGGGGTTGGAGAAGGGAAGAGGGAGTGCCAGGCTAGAAGGTAAAAAGACCCAAAATGGGAACTTGGGAGTCAACATAGCTTTAGATATGACACTAAAACATAAGCAACAACAGAAAAAAGAAATCAACTTTACCAAAATTAAATGATTTTTTTGCTTCAAAGGACATTCTCAAGAAAGTAATGGACACCGCACAGAATGAGCGAATATTTTTTAGAAATCATATTTCTGAAGAGTCTTTCACCTAGAATACATAATTGCTAATACACATTGCTCCAAAGAAGATATACAAATGGCCAAAAAGCATATGAAAGAATCTCAGTATCAGGGAAGCAGAATCCAAAACCACAAGGAGATGCCACTTCAGAACTAAGAGGATGACTGTCATCAAAAGACAGATGATAACAGGTGTAGGCTATAATTTAGAGATAAATTGGAACCCACATAGTCTTCTAGTGGAAATATGTAAATGGTGCAGGCACTTTGGATAAAGGCAGTTTCTAAAAAGGCTAACCATAGAGTTTCCTTATAACGCAGCCATGACAATCTCAGGCATATAGCTGTGAGAAATGAAAATATAGATCTCCCCAAAACTGGTATACAGATGTTCACAGCAAAATTATTCCTAATTGAAAAACAATGAATACAAATTATGAGGACACCAGTTCACACACATGTCTATACTAAGTGCGCAGCCCCGCCCCTGGACCACAGGAGCCAATCGGCGCGCTCGCTGCCAGGGCCCTCTCCGAGCCCTCCTAGGCCGGGCCCCTCCCTCCGCCATATTTCCGTCAGCTCCTCAGGCAGGCGAGCGGCTGCTGGCAGTTGGTCCGAGCGTCAGGCGGTTTCGCCGCTCCGCAGCTCTCCTGAGGCGGCGGCTGCAGCGGCTGCGGCCGCGCGGTCCCTCCGGGAGGCGCAGCGTGGGCCGAGCCGCGGCCGCGAAGTATTGGGCGGCGGCGGCGGGCGCGGCCCCGAGCTGGTCGCCGTGGGGCCGCGCTCCAGCAACCTCATGGGCGAGGGCTCCTCGGGCGTGATGTGGTGAGTGTCCGCGCCCCGCGTGCTCCCCGCGCTCGCCCCGCTTCCCCCCGGTCTAGGCCGCCTCAGACGCAACGTCGGCCCCGACCCGCGACCCCGACCCCGACCCCGAGCCAGGCCGGACCGCAGCCGGGCTGCCCCGCGGTCCGCGCGCCGGGGGTCTCGTGCGGGGCCGGGCCGCTCGGGCTGGGGCGTTACTCGCGGCGCTTCCCGGGCGGCCCTCGCTGGGCGCGCGGAGTGGGGGAGGGGCTCGGGGGGCGGAGGCCGGGACCGGGGACGCCAGCACCGGGGACCCCGGGACCTCGGACGGGAACGGCCCCCAGCCCCAGGGTGCTCGCCTCGCCGCTTTCCCTTGCCGTCCCCATAGTGAAGCCGCGAAATACTTCAAATGCTTGAGGAGGCGGCCGTGGTCTGGAAAGCGGTTCGCAGGTGCGGGTGTGCACAACCCAGAAATCATCGTCCGGTTTCCGCCCCCTCGCCTGTGTTTTCCGCGAATTGCATTGGTTCAGCACCTTCCGTAGTGCCCGTGGTGGTCCCCTGTGCAGGCTTCCTAAATTATGTAGTGGCACCAGTGCTGGTGTGGAATGCTTCAATCCTGAAGTATTTTAAATGGTTTAGGCATGGTACTGTTCGCCTTTCAGGAAGGGTAAGTCAGCATCGCTGTCTTGATTTATTTAAGGAGTCTATTGGAGTTGGGCCTAATTTGACTTTTCCCTCCTTTTAACCTGCATGAGCTCTAACATAAAGGTATCCTGAGGTTTTAGCACGATGACTGTGTACTTTTCCTGTTAATGCTCTAGTGGTCAGTGTGTATGCAGCCCTGATGGAGTTCTTGCACAACCACATGCAGGCTCCCTTGTCTGGCTCCAGATCCCTCAGAAATGTTCGTGGTTTGGGGGTGACGGTGTTGTTGTTTTTTTTTATTACAACTAACTGTTGTGATATTTTGTGCTGATGGAGAATTGTGGAGGTGTGGACTCCCTTACACCTAAACCTTCATGTGAGCGTATCTTTTGTGTTGAAGGAAGGAAACAGACTATTTATGAACACATCGTGTCAGGTACTGTGCTAGATACCTTGTCTCCTGTTACCTGAACAGCTCCCTGCAGAGAGGGGAGGGCAGTGCTATCTCTCTTTCTCAAATGAGAAAGTATTTTGAGATGAAGCCAGTTCCTAAGATCACACAACTAAAGAGATTGGAGATTGTAGAGTGAGATCCTGTTTCAGTTGTCAGAGCTCTTTTCATTAGGCCCTGTTTTCCTTAATTAGTGTTATTAATAATTTTGGAATTTTAGCATATTTTACTCTTACAAGCAAATTTGTTTCAGAAACATTTAAATTTGGTCATAATTTTAGAAATATAGGGAATGTTTTACTTCATATGCTAGCTAGGTACAAAGACTAGTGAAAATTCTTTTTAAAAAATACTTGAATATTTTCATTCTCTTCGTGAACAGAGTGCTTCACAGTACACAGTTGGGAAGATTCACGTGAACTCAGCAGGTTAAGAGCCATAAGAGGAATTAAATTAGGTCAGGCCTAAAAGAAATAAGGTCCTAGAAGGTAACGGAAAGACAGTACTGCCCACAGCATCTCTTATCTGGCATAGGTCTGATTGTTGTGCACCTGCGTGGGGCTATGTGTGTCTGGCTTCACAAACCTTCGTCCTGGGTGTTGATGTATGACTGGGAGTTTGCCCTGAGAAGTGCACTCCAGGTAGAGGAGAATGCACATGCCAAGGCCCAGAAGTCTAAACATGGCACCTCTGGTCAGGAAAACCAGGAGTTGTCTGGGAAGGGAGGGTGGAGGTGAGTGTCTTTGGGGAGAAAGCTGGAGTGGAGGCAGCTGGGATAGGTGGGGTCGAGTTCTGAAGGGCTTTGTTTTCTAAGGAGTCGGGACTTGATTTGGCAGGGAAAGTCACTGAAGGATGCCCTTTTTCTGCTGGGCCCTCATAAAATTTTGTGTTTCCCTTTGTCTCTCTTTGACTTTCTACCTGCTGTTCTTGTCTCTTCTTTCTACTTATTTAGGGGTGCTCAGTGGGTGTGATTTTCATCCAGGCTCCAGGGGCATTTTGATATGTGTGTGGGTTTTGTTTTGCTTGTTGTTGTTACATTGACTGGAGATGTTATTGTCCTTCAGTGTGTATGTGGTGGAGGCGGACGTGCCAAATGACCTGCCTACATTGTGTGCTCAGCACATTCAGTCCCTGCACCGGAGGAGCATCCTGCTAAGATGCCAGTGGTGTCTCCCTCCAGCTCATCCCCAAGAAAGGCTGGGCCCTAGTCAGGTCCTGCCTCCCTCTGAGATACATCTCCTCCATGAACTTGTCCTTATTCCTCTCAGCTCTAGCACTTCCCCCATCCCTCCCTGGGGCTTTACTGGGTGTTGGTACCACCTGTTTGAAAGGCAGGACCAGCAGTGCTATAAGTCTTCAACAGAGGCTCCAGACCAGATTCCTAGTTGTGCTGGTTTAACTATTAATTTGACTTTTTATAAAGAATTCTTTTGTTTGGTTTTTGGAGCTCAAAGATGTGAGGAGACTATCTTACATGAGCAACAGAAAATCTAGAGTTTCTGAACAGTTTTGAGGGCAAGTAAAATGCAAACAAAATTCATTTTGATATTAGTAACATCTCAAATAATGTGCTCCTGGTGGTTAGCTATAATTTATATGCCTTTCTGGTGAATTTAATTTGTATGTTCTCAATTCTCAAGTATTAATAAAATATTCTTATGAAAAGCATCCCAATTGAGTTCTCCAGGAACTATGTATAGTTTATTCCTCACCTTGCTCACAGTAATGCACCTACTAAGTAAAAAACAAGTGATTCCCCAAAAAACATCTTGAGCTACCCCATCACGCCTCCAGCCTGCTCTGCCCACCCACCTACCTGACCCTAAGATGCTCTTTCTTCCTTTTTGTTTCTTTTTTTCTCTTTCACTTCTCAGGGCTCCCATACACTGGAAAGCCAACAGGATAGATATTCTCCAACGTGTCTCTCAGATGCGCAGTCTTAGGGTAGGCTCTGGGCTCTGAACCCATCCGTGGCTGGTAGGAGCTGGGGTGGGGTGTAGGGGTGAGGTCTGCGTGGACTTCACCATGACCAGCTGGCTAACATTAGTTGCATGCTTGCCTTAGGTGCTGTGGTTTCAAAGTCATTTTCATCCTCATCTTTGAGGTATTATTTTTTTCACTTTACAGATAAGGAAACCAGGTCTCAGGTAACTTGTCCAGGGTTCACAGCCAGTAAATGTAGAGCAGAACTGAGATTTGTCTAGACCTCAAAACCTGTCATTATTCTTTTTTCCTAAACTAGTATAGACTTTCCTCTGTTACAGCGAGTTACCTGGAAACATGCTTCCTCCAGCCTGGGTTCCTGAATGTGTTGGCCCCAAAGTATAACATGATGATTTTCATGGCCAGCTTTGGCCTTTTGTGGAGATGGAAGAAGGAGGAACCAGAAACTTGGAAGAGGTCAGAAAGGTAGGGTCAAAGCAGCTTCATTTTTATCAGAGCGGTGTTTATCAGTGTTGATCCTTCTCACTCCTCCTACATACCTTCACCAGTTTCTTGGTTTTCATTCATTTAGTAATGTTACTGAGCATGTACCTGACCTGTGTGCTAAGCAGTAGGATCAAAGTGGTTTTTACGCTTTGGTGCTTACAGTCTAACAGGAAACTAATCACATTTCCTGACTATGATGAGGTGCAGAGTGCTACCTTTTAAACCCATAAAAAGTGGATCCAAGGTTTGAGGAGTAGTCCCGGAGGGTTTCCTGCAGGAAGTGCTGTTAAGCTGGGACCTGGAGAATGGCTTGGAGATAGCTGAGTGAAAGATGGGGAAGGGTGCTAAAACATTTCAGGCACTACTTGTAGCAAATGGGTTGTAGAAATTGGGGAGTTTGTCATTAATATCCAGGGATATTTCTCATGGTGTTGCACAGACAGGAAGAGCAGTTAAAGCTTCAGATATGGATGTAATCAGGAACTAAAACTAGACCAAGGTAGCTTCTCCCCTCCCTCTTTACATTAACAAAATCTTCTTGCACCCTGTGTCTCTGCACAGCTGATTTTTTGATTCTTGTCTTTTGACTTTTACCACGTCCCCATGCACTTGGCAGACCCTAGCTTCCCAGAGGTATGTGCCTTCAGAGCACTCTGACTCCCGGGGAAGATAATCTGCTCCAGCTTGAGCTAGTGTCCACCACTGGTCATGGCACCTGAGGCCCAGGTGGAGTCATTTGATGAGGCTGAACCTCTTTAAGGTGTTACATTGAGATAAGGGTGTGCTTCTCAATAAGTCTGACACACGCCCCCCCCTCTATGCCTGCACTAGCCCTTTCCATCCCTGCCTTGTGGTTAGCCTGACCTCCCAAGTAAGGGAGATGCAGATAGCTACTTCCACCCAAAGTTGAGCAGTCCAGTCATATTAGGAGGTTGGAAAAAATCCAGTGTATCTCCTCTGGTTCCTGATAATTCTTTGCAAGTATTTGCTTCTAAACAGTGACAAGTGCTGAATAAGAGGACTGTTATGGGTAGCATCACCCCCACAACTGTACAAACAGCTCTGATCTCTCTGAGATCCCTAGAGTTACATGTGTGGAAGGAAGATGAATGTGGTTTCTTGAATCTTAGGACTCTTACAAACTGACTTCATGACATTGACAAGTACAGTGCTAATGGGTGAGGTGATGTCTCAAGTCCAGACAAAAGGATCATGTTTCCTAAAAGGGGATTATATAAATTACTTTTCTCTCTCCATTGCACATCTTTCATCTTCTCTTAGTAGATTCCCCTCCCACAACTGTAAAATTGTATGTCATGTAGTAAGCTGTGAGGGTGTTATCAGGAGATATGTGAACTTTTAAATGTGATCTTTGCCTCCATTTCAAAGGAATTTGATTTGGAGTGTTCTTCTATACTATATGTAAAACCTTTGCCTTGCAAAGCAACATTTACCATTCCATGCTGGGAAGGTCCTGAGATAAAGATGCTTAGGAATCTTGGTGTTAGAGACACCACTTAGAACCACTGATATTCTAACAGCTGGAATGTTCACACATCAGAGATAAGCATGAGAACCCTATGAAGAAATTAATAGAAACTGAAGGATCCAAAATCTTACAAAATTGCTTTATTTCTGAGATTTACAGATAGCTTTTTCCACTTCTTCTTGTCTCACCCACATTATTCAGCTTTACTTATCATTCTAAAGTGGAAATTTGTTTAAAAAGATTTTTTTCCATACATGAATGAAAAAGAAAATAAATCTAGATATGATAATTGCCCTATACTGTCAGCTTCCCCTCCTGGCCCCAAGTTGGAAAATACCTACATTAATATGGTTATTCTTATATGGATGGATGTTACTAGTTTTGATATTAATGAGCCCTCTGGATCAGAGCTGGTGTGTTTTTGGTCCCCATTGGGATTGTTGGCTTATTTTAATGGATATTCCGTGAAGAGACAGTTTGGTATTACAACAAGGTCACACTCAGACTGGGGTTCAGTCTATTGACAGTGCTTTTGCCCACCCCAACCCCCATTTCCTGTTCAACACATCATCCCCTAGTTCCTCTCTGACAATATCATAGACAGTAGGATTTATCTGTCCTTAGTCCTTACATAGCCTTCTTACTCAGGGATATAATGCTAGAAATTAAAACTGTTCTATGATCAGATCATATTAACCAGGTATATTTTAAACAACAAAAAAATTCTTATCTAGATTCTGAATATTAGTGCAGTCTAATTTTTTTGAAAACTGGCTCAGACAGAATGGTAAATATAATATTTTGCAGAGAATAAATCCACACAATGATGTTTGATTTATCCTTCCATGTTTAGATAATCACAAATACAGTTTTACAAACTATCCCTTTATTTGCTCTAATTGCCAATTAAATCCTCAAACCACAAGGAATACTGAAAAATTTAAAGATAAGTTGAAACTCCAGGTATCATTAAAAGTGTAAAACTAGTGATTGTTGGAGGACTGTGAAGACACCATCCAGAAAAGAAAAACATAGACCAAGGAAAATTTAAAACATTTCTTTACTTTGTAGAGTCTCAAGTTGTTCCAGCTTCTATAATTCACCTCCTATTATTCTTTATATCCCCCACCTTCTAACTGAAAATATGACAATGAGGACAAGGTTTGGTTTGACCTGGATTGAAAACAATGTTTAGATAGACAAATGTTACAAAAATAATTTTGTTCATTTCTGGGAAGTTGGGATTCAGTGAACATGCATGAAAATTTCTATGACATTTGCTTTGACTTGATTTGATCAAGACAGGTAAGGGACAATTTAGGCAGAACAGATTTCCAGATAGCTACCATATACCCCAGTGTTTCCTGCAAATGCACTTTGGGAGTTTAGTCTTCTTTCTTGGCTTTTGATGGGAAACCAGAGGCCACCAAAAATAAGTCAGTCCTGCTGCAGCAGCCCAGCTGGGGTACCCAGGGAGAGAAGCAGCCTTCCAAGCCAGTGGTTGCCATGGCAACAGCTTTTCCACCATGGAGCTCTTATCTCTCCCTTCTTGTTCTGCTCTAGAAGTAATCAGGGGATCCACTTTACAGATTCTTTTATAGAGAGGCAGGCCAGGTTAGAGATATCACACAAACTACCTAGTGTTCCTTTTTTCCCCTGAAGAGGAAGAAGCGTATGTTTCCCTTTTCCAAAGAGCATGGAGGCAGGAACAACCAAAATATTCTTCAGACAAATATATCCTATGAAAAAAATTAAAATGTTGGCAGAGGCTTGAAGAATAGTTAAGAGAGGAAGGTGGCTTTCCCCCTCCCCATCTCCTTCCTTGAAAACCATCATTTCCAAAAGCCTGATGAAAGTCTAAATATAATCCAGCTTTTTTTCTTGACAGAAATGTTCTCTTACCCTTTATGCTCTGGCTTCAATGTACATGTCACATATAGGAAGTTCTAGTCTGGACTTCTACTTGGAATCATTAGCAACATGCAAATTGGGATTTTAGGAACCCATGGGAAATTGTCATATAATTTCTTTAAAAAACCCTGGCTGACTTTCAAATCTTGAAATTTTCTTCTATCCTGGAAACACTGGAAATCTGGGCCCATATTACCAGAAACAATGGAAATATAAACATAAGGATTATGCCAATAACCCTTATTCTCAACAGTGACCAATAGCTGTCCTTTGAGCACCAGCCCTGCCTTTACTTCCTAACTCTGGTCCTTTCAGCTCCTAATGAGGTTTGAGAGCCTGTGCTCTCTGCTCACTGGGTACATCCTGCACAGTGACCACAGTCTTGTAGGAAAACTATCACAGGGGCCTCAGGACTATATGTTTGGAGTTTTTCATCATTGATGCAGTGAAACAAGGATACTTAGAAACAGAAAGGTGAGGATATAATGGCAGATGGAATGCAACTGAAGGTGTCTTGGAGCAGATGTGACCAAGAAAATGATGTACATCCGCAGAAGACTTGTCTCAGCATCTCCCAGGGCTGGACTCAGAAGAAGCTGCCTGCTCCCATTAGCTGGTGTTGTTGGAGGACAACACTGTTGTATATAAGGTGAGCTGTTACCAACTGAGGGAGGCAGAGGCAGAACTTCCATCAGAATCTTAATTAGTCCTAGAACCTTGATTAGTCCCAGAATCAAGCTTTCACCCAGAATTTGGAGTGGTGAAGTGTGGCCATTATATTCCATTTGCTCCTCTTCTAGGTTTCAGGGTTCAAAGCTGCCATGTGACCTTTGCCTATGAAAAATTCTGGGTTATTAAAACAGGGCTTTTTCAGCCAGGAACACTGAGAACATAGGAGGCATCTTCACCTCATTCTGGAACAATAGGCTGTGACAACTATGTTTCCTTTTCCTCTCCTTTCCCCTCAGTGCAGAGAAAGCTGTTGATTTCTTGGAAGAGAATGACTACAAGAGGAGGAAGCCCTGTTCCCCCCTGAGGTGAATCTGGTGTGCCTGGACCAGGACAGTGGTAACTTGGAGGATCTCCTGCTGTCACTGAAACATTAGCAGCAGCTCCTCCAGTCTACCCTGGGGACAATGCCACTCTAGGGGGAGCAGCTTGGTTGCATGAGCATCACTTCTGAGAACTTAGTCCATGGCAAGTTAGAAAGGAAGACACTCCACACTGTAGATTTTCACCTTAGTATTGAGATGCTAGAGCCAAACAGCATCATAAGAGAAATAATTTACTGAGGGGACTGAGGAGAGAAAGAGAATGTTCACTGAGCATTGATGTAAAAGTAAATGCATGAATGCTATGTCCTGAGGTTACTTTCTTAAATTGGCTAATCCTGTGAACTACTGTCACTCCCCATCTCTCTTTCCTGCCAGCATGGGGCCTCAGAAGACTGGAGTAAATCCTAGGCTTACAACTTATACTGTATCCTGGAGAAACTCCCAACATCCCTGGTCTCCAGACTCTTCTCTAGACTGATTATAGTAAACTAGAACAACTCTAAGACCTGTGTCATTCTGTGGGTCAGTAATTCATCAATTAGGTTAACTGAATAATAGAAAAATAAAGATAAATAAAGCTAAACTTTCACTTAACGGTAAGAGATCATCACCAAGAGATTTGTTTCTATTTTAAATATTGTGTTGCAGCATTTGGAAACAGCATGGGCTTTGGATTCGGACATAATTAGTTAAAGTCCCAGCTGTGTGACATAACCTCTCTGGAACTTTTCTAAGCCTCTAATTGTCCTTAAGCAGAAGGGGTAGGGGCAAACTAACACTCATGATTATTGTAAAGAGTAATAGAAACACTGAATTTCAGTGACCAGTATAATACTAAGCACTAGTAGAGTTCTCAGCAAATGGTGAGGATGAGGAAGAAGATGATGATAATTTGAACCTAGGATTTTTGCATATTGTACAAGGGATTTTCAAAGTGAATATTAGTATATTACTATTGTCTTTATAAATTGATAGTATTGTAAAACACAGTTAAGTGTTTGATAAGGATACAAATGTGAACAATACTGCCTACTCATTATGCTATGTTTAATAATAGATTATGATTTAAATATTAAAATTATACTTTGAGGAGCACATAGAAATCATTGATATCATATGACAAGTGAATTACATGCTTTATTTTACCTAATTTTCACAAGTACATGAACAGGTAGATCCTGTCATCTTCACTTTACATCGGGTGAAAATGAAGTTCGCAAAGGTTAAATAATTTTCCAAAGATAACCTCTCTCTCAGGGATTAGAACTCAGAATTGAACTAGTATTGAAAGCAGGTCCTTCTGATTCAATAACCAACTGACCAGACTATTTTACAATCCATGAAGCCACCTTCTCAGGTAGTCAGATAGCTTGGTCTTATGCTCAGATCCTTTGTGCTCACTGTGATGTCTTTATTGTAGCTTAAGATCCACAGGTGTTGCTGCTGTGGAAAGAGATGTCCATGGAAATGGGGAATGGGACAGCTGTCCAAGCATTCACTTTGGAGGGGTTTCCTGCTGTCCAGCATCTGGAAAAAGTCTTCTTCCTGGTGCACCTGCTGGCATACCTGGCATCCACTGCAGGCAGTACACTCATAGGAACCATCACCTGTGCTGACTCCAGACTCCAGACACCCATGTACTTTTTCCTCAGCACTTTCTCTTTCATTGAGTGTTGTTTCACAAGTACTGTTATTCCTAAATTGTTGATCATCTTTCTTTTAGGCAAACAATTTCCTTTGATGCTTGTTTCATACAAGACTTTGTCTTTTTATTTCTGGGAGTAGCAGATTTCCTCCTCATAGTTGTGATATCTCTGGATCAGTACTTGGCCATTTTGCAAGCATTACCCAACCATCATGAACCTGAGGACTTGCTTCCTCTGGTCACCAGCTGCTTTGCTTTGGGCTTCAGTCTCATCACTGGTCCAGTGGTGAAGCTTTCCCAGTTATCCTTCTGTGGCCCCCATGTCATCCCTCACTTCTGTGACCTTAGCCTCATGGTCCATCTCTCCTGTCCTGACACCAAATCTATTGAAATGTTGCACTTTGTCCTTGATTTGTGTGTCCTTTTGACATCCCTCCTTATAAATATCATTTCATATAGCAACATAGTAATCACAGTTGTGCAACTCCTATCAGCCAAGGAGTGACAGAAGGCTGTCTCCACCTGCTCCTCTTACCTCATTGTCCTCTCTCTGATGTACAGCAGCTGTGTTTTTATATACATGAAACCAAAGGAAACAAACAGGCTGGGCTCCAACAGGAAGGCTGCCTTGTGAACACAGTGGTGACCCCGCTGCTGAACCCTGTCACCTATACTCTATGAAACAAGCAGGTCCACCAGGCTCTAAAGGAGATGATATTCAGGATGCAAATATCAAGATAAATCACATGACCTTGGAGTGTAAAGCTTTAAAAAACCATTTGTCTTCATTCCAGGCAATGTAGCAGTCCACAGGGTCGTAGTGGAAAGTCTGTGGCAGACCTCACTTGGTCTCTGTTTGCACCTCCCCAGCAAAGGAAGATCTGTTTTCTCAAGGCCATTTTTCACCTTGTTATGCTTGAGTATCTTCTTAAATATTCCACATACTGATGACAATTGACTTTAATAGCAAAATCCTTTACTACATTTTTAGTCTTCCCTGTGACATATACCATGTGCTTGAAGTTTCTGATATTTTATAATTTATACTCTCTATTTCACTACACACTGGTCATAAACATGATTCAACAGAATTAGCAACTATTTACCAAAAGGCATTTATATAATTAAATGGTGGAAAATTGTATATTGGGTTGTGATTATGAAGGAAATGATGGGCATAGTAACCAATGCTCAGGGTTACATTCCCTCCATATGTACTCCAAGGAAATAATGGTTATAGTACCTTTCATATTGGGACATATATGGTTTATATCAGATGTGCTCTTAGTTGCTATTTTTGAATAGCTCAGCTACACATGTATAAATCATTTCCACACTGAAAGAAATCAAACTGTATTAGCTCTCATACCATCCTCCAAGGAGCGGAAATATCCATAGCATCCCAGAGCAGATCAGTGCTTCTGATTTCTAAATAATTTATTCTAGCTCTGGCCCCCTCAGTTGCATAATGCATCCTTAATTTGGTTCTTATCCTAAAGCTGTTACTATAAAACATATATCTGTATCAGTGGAAACGACCTCAGAGTCTCCCATGGTGCTTTCCCCAGGTTGTCTCTCACTGAACTGATTTGAGTGAACAAATGTGAAAGGACTCTGTAAACAGTATGTGAACAAAATGACAGCTTCAAATTACAGAATGGACAGAGAGCAGATTCCTCAGATTGTGTGATGTTGATTGTAAAAGAGTATGAATGACAAATATGCTGCCTGGGTTGCCATGCCCCCACCAATGTCCTGGGCAGCATGAGGAGTCAGACATGTTGGACCACTGTATGGCTTCTCAGCTGGAGTGGAGCAGAAGTGAAGGCAGAAACCTCCTCCTTTCCTCTCCTCCCCTACCTCCATCCCCCTCCAAACCACAAATGGAACACATGAAGTTCAATGTCATTTTGAGTTTAATGTAATTCTTACTGTCCTTTGCATTCCCAGCCCCTTCCTTTATCTTTGATTTCAGTCCTGAGAATAAACCTCTTGTTCATGCTATTCAATTAGGTTCTCCCAGAGAAAGGATCTGGCTACAGGGATGACAGGAATGAGATGTCAGATAGTTTTCCAGGAGCTGAGGGAAAGAAAGGCTTTTCCTGCACATTCTTCAGCCAAGGAATTAAGGAAAGGATGTGGGTCATAGAGCTACAGCAATGCAAGGAGGAATTCCAAGACTTTCTCCAGGACTGGAGGAAAGGCCTGTTTTCCTTCAGTAGAAGCTGCCCTTTGCTTTCCACGGGGTGCCTGGATCACCTCATCAGAGGTTCTGTGCTGGGAAACCAATGCCAGTGACTGGCTTGCTTATTCTAAGATATACTGGGGAAAAAACCCTAATTTATTATTTCTTTATTTCTATTATTTTTAATTTTTATTTATTTGTATTTTATTTTTTACTTTATTATAAAACAAAAATATAATTATAATAAAGTATATATAAATACATTATATAATATAAATTATAACAATATAAACAAATAATTTTATGTATTACTATTAATAACATTATTATCTTTATTTATATTTTCATTTCTTTATTTCTTACTTCTATTATTCCTCATTGGGCAATGGCAAGAAATTTTGCCCTTAGAGCCTTTATTTCATCCATGAGAATCACCTTTTCCCTTTGGGAGAGATTCCCACCTCTCCCAGCAACTCTTGCTCTAAGTAACCATTTAGTTCCCAGTGACCTCAGCCTGAAGGTGTCCTGTGGCATCAGCATCCTGTTTGCCTGGTCATCATCAAAGCAGCAATGAAGAGCTGGAATGTAGGAACACACTTCCAGTGTCACACAGTCTGTTTCTGTGTTAGGAAGTTTGAGCACAGCCTCCTGCTGCCTACTGGGGACAGTAGCATCATTCTCCAGAATGAGGTACAACATGGATAGTACCCTGGGTCTGCCCCATAAAGTTTGAAAAAGAAATCCTGTGTCCTGCAACAGTGCAAATTTGTATTCAAGATAAAAATTGAAAACAGAGGCAAACCACCGATGACCTACCACTCTGCAGGTAGATGGTACCCTCCCCACAAACTTCAGCCTCTGCCAGATGCTTCCCAGAGACGTGCTTCTGCAGAGCATCTCTGTCCAGACCACGGTGAACTTGGAGAAAGCTGGAGGAGACACAGCTTCTCTCAGGCTTTCTCTCCAAGTGACATTACCAGTCACGAGCTGAGGGCAGCCCTCCCTCCCATTTCCCCAGTGTCTGCCAGTGTCCCTATCTTACCACATCATATTCTCTTCTCTGTGTTCTACTACTTTAAGTGGATTCCATTTTTTGTTTGTTTTTTAGTTCTTTTACCTACTAGAAACTTATATGTATATTATTAAGATCCTTCTGAGATTTTTTTTATATAAATCTTGACTATGTTTAGACAAAGCTTAGCTCATGGGAGACACGAATACAGATACATAAATAAATGGGAGGCTTCATACACCAGAATTCCTTGTCCAACTCCATCTCTGACCATTCCAGACCACCAAAGAGATCACCTAGTTTCCTTTTTGTGAGGAGAAATGACACCTGTGCATGTATATATTCAGGCTCTTCTGGGGGTCCTCATTGGATAGAGCAAAGCCAGAGTCTTGGTTTAAAAAATCAAAACTTTAAAGATTTCCAAAGGAAGTGGACTATAAAACAATTCAGTTTTCTACAAAATTACTCTATTGAGTTTATGCTGATCAGCTGAGTACAAATTCAGGAGAAAGAAACTAAGTTTCACTCTAAAGTTAAACAAACTTTTGTTCAGTTGGCTTGTTTTGCACTACTATTAACCAATCTAATAGGTACGTTTATTTAAATTTAAAATGCCTTTATTCATATATGATAAATCATACTGAGTAACAAAGATATTTGACTCTCAGGCTCAGCTAAGAAATTCTCATCTCTTTTTTTTATAACATGTATTAAGAGACAGGAAAAGCCAATTTAGTGGACAATATTAACTAATTTCAGATATATGCTGAAGCTTGGATAAATTGTTGAGTTATAGATGAGCAGTAAGTGTGGGTATGTGGTGGCCAGGTGACGCTTGGGGCTCCCTCGGGTTTTTCACATAGGATGTGTTTCCACTGATTTACACTAACAACTTCCCTTCTGTGAATCTTCAACGTAACCAATTCCAAATCTTTCAGCTCCTGCAGAAGGGGTGATTTTTGTTTTTTTCAAGTTTTCTCCAAGTCATTGTTTTTCTAGCCTTGTTTCAGTGGCTGCTTGTTCTTTCAAAGTTCAGTTGCTTTCCACTCTTCTTTAGGACCTTGAATATTTCATTGGTCTCACAGTCTCCAGATGTTGACTGAGACACAGTGTTCTGTCTGTGGTGTGCTCCGTGGGGCAGGGGTGGATGCCAGATCTTGGTTCTTGTCACTTCCTGCTTCCTGCTCTGCAGTTTTCTTACCCTCATATTTCTTTTGATTTTTTAAGGGCCATTCTTGATAATGGCTTATCATTTCCTGGTTGTGATTTTCTTATTCTGGCATGGTTTGTTCTCAGGCCACTTGGACTGGTGATTAGTTTATTTCTTAAAGCTGGGAATCTATCAACCATTGCAAATGTATGTTCCTAATTGGGTAATTTGCTTGAAACTGTTTTTATTGGAAATAGTCCATCCAAAAGTGGTTGCCAGTATAGGGCTAGCATAATACCAAAATTTGTACCCATTATGAACACACAACTGGGGAGTATGTGTGGCTGTTAAAACACGCTTTCCATCTGGGCACCAAGCAAAAGATGTAGGATCAGAGGCTTGGAAAGACAGTTGCGTTTTTTAACATCCCATGATTGCCTTTGTCCCTCAAATTTTAAAATCTAGCTAGCATTTATATATGTCCATGAAGACTAATGCACCAGGTCCAGAACACAAGATCCCATTTCACATTGAAAATTGTCTCTTTGGCAGGCACACATCCATACATAACATAAGGTTCAGTAGATCCAGAATTCCAAATTGCATCACAAGTGAGACTGTGCTTTGTGTTTGAGCAGATTATAGCACTTTCTCTGCTGCAAGGTAACAAACACAGCATTTGCTCCCTGTAGTGAGAAGTTCCTCTGTCATCAAATTTGTTCAAGCTATTACAACACAGCAGTGGCTTTTTAATTCCATAGCATCATAACTTTATCATGAAGGAATGACTGTTGGCTAAATCTGCATGAGGTCCCCCAAAGTTGGGGGTCCAGGTATAACCTCACAAATGCAGGTGCACCTTTACTACCTTGAGCATTAGACAGTCCCCAGGTGTGACTGGAGTCCAAATGAAGACACATAATAATAATTAATTTTTTTGGAAATGCAAGTTACTTGTAATTTTATTAAAATTAGTTCTAAAGAAGTGAACTTCATGGTTAACATTTCATGCACAGAGTCTCATCATCTGACCGGGATGGATACTAACTTTGCATTTTTTCTGAATGAAAGACTCCAAACATCCCAATTTTCACATGATAGAGTTGCAGGTTGTGTCTCCTGGGGGCACAAATATGGGAGATGGGGGATTGTAAGTCTTTTATGTTGCCAGAACATTTTTTTGTGATAACTCAAAATTGCTTTTGGAGGTCAAAGAGGTGTAGTAATCCTGTGTTAGTGACATTGGTAATATTTATTGTTTTTTTCCCCTTGTCTCAGCAAACAAGATCCTACCCATATTAAAAGTGTATGCTTTACAATTTATTCTGAGATTCCCTTGTAAACACTGTGCTTTGTGTAAAATACGGTGGTCTATTCACCACAGAGAGACCTTCAGAATCTTGAATGGGTTCATATACTAACTGCAGGGCTCTGGAGACATCACCACCTCTGAAGCCATACCTTATTCTTCAGGGTGAGGCATGGGCAGCCCCATCTCCTGGAAAACAGTTACATTCATTTTCAATGCCCCTTAATGTCATAAATCATCCTATTGCTGCTGGGTCTGTGATCTAACTTGGAAGAAGTCAGTGTGTGGGTCCTTTTCTTACTGTGGAGAACTAAGGGAAAATACATGGGAGAATACAAAGTCTGTACAAGGAGTACAGACTTTGCTCCTCCTGTTTCCCTTTGGTTGTACTCATAAGTCCAGGGTGAAGATCTGAAAAGCAGAATCTTAGAGCCCCATTCCATATTCTCTGTCACTGCTTTTTGACAGATGGCTATGGAAAGTACCACTAGTCTTTAGTGGGAGTCTGAATGAACCAGACTGGGAGTAAGGAAGTAAGCTGTGTGGACCAATGAACAACAGCTCCTCCAATATGTACTCACATCTCATTCACACCCACCCACAGAGGATGTCTAGCACCATAACTTAACATTTCAGCTCCTTCAAGGCAGGGACTGACAACCCTCCTTCCCCACCTTCCAGCCTGAGCCTTCCCCTGGCATCCTTATCTCAGGAAGGGTCACTGCTATCGATTATTTGATCAATAGAAGCATCTAAGAGTTTGGCTCCATAGTCTTCTTTCACCTCTCTTTCCACAAAGAATCCATGGTCAGATCCAAATACACCCCATGCTCCTCCATGTCTCTGCTTTCATCACCAGCCTCCATGGAAAAGCACCACCTTGTCTCCCCTTCTCCCTTGAGTTGCCTATCTCTGTTTTCCTCCTCCAACCACTTACCATACAACAGCAGAGCAACCTTGCCACCGTGCCTCCAGGCCCATTTCTCCACTGTTTAAAGCTCAGTCACACTGCCCATCGCCCCTACAGTAGACCTACACACCTGCCACTCCCTTACTTTCCAGCCTCATGCAAGCATCATTCTTCCTTGCTTGGTACCCAGCCAGCTCCCTTCATTACTGTGAACACACTGTGACCTTTCCCACATCTGTTTGTACTGTTCCCTAGGCTTGAAATGCTCATCTTGGCTCTTTATGTGACTACTTCCCTCTCAGCCATCAGATTTTAGAGGCAATGTCATCCTTTCCAAAGTGGCCTCTCCCGGTTAATATCCTCTCACTGCCCTGTTACTTCCCCATTGGTCATTATCTTGCTTAGTTTTGTGTTCACTTCTCCATTGCCTGTCTTCCCCAACAGAATGCAGGCTGCGTGAAGGAAGGGAGCTTGTTAGCCTTACTCACCTCTGATCCCCAGCCCATAACACAGAGCCTGGCACATAGTAAGTGCTCAATGTGTATTTGTCAAATGAATTAATTGTCTGTTCCCTTGCCCTCAGTGTCCAACATGCTTGGAAAATAGCTATTGATTGAACAATAAATATGTAAGTGAATTGATAAATATGTATGTATTTTGATTGTTCATCCTACTGTAAATGCCCTCCAAGCATGGTGAAGCAGCACCTGGGCACAAGAACACCTGTTCCCACACTTCCTCCTGGTTCTGCTCCCATGGCAGCACTGTTTATAAGTGGGTTCCCTTTGATTATCTCCAGGACAAGAATGAATCATGTGTAGATAAAAGACATCATGACTGTGGAATCCTGAACTCTCTCCTAGCTTGACGTTTTATTTTTTTCTGGAAACAGGAGCCTGTGGATGGGGACCCTGAATGAGAGAAAGTTCTGATTTTCCTTGTATATGGTGTAGATGAAAATGAAAATGAATCCCTGACCTGGTCATACCTCTGACTAGGTTTTCTACTCCTGTGCATTTTCTCCAGTTGGGGGATTCTGTGAATTAGTGGGTCTCAGGGAGAGCCAGAGCATGGGGCCAGAGCTGCCTGGAAGCTTGTCAAGTGATCCACCAGGGGAGGTAAGTGGCGATGGGAATGGTCCCCAGATGAAGTAAGGGGATGTGCCACTTAGCCACCAAGATCTGCCTCCAGATTTGCCTCTTGTCTTCCCTTCCAGGGACTTGGTCTCTAGCCCTGACCATCCTCACCTTCCTTTGGAGAAGGCTCCTCCTAAGACTCATGGTAAAGTAAGACATGTCTCTCCAGATCTGACTCCCACCCCACAGGTCCCAGAGACCAGCCTGGATGAGAAACAAGAATGCTCTCCTGACTTTCCAGAGCTCCCCCTCCTCACAGCTGTGCACTGGGGCCTGTCCATGGAAGGAGCCATCTGGGCACACCAGGAAGGGTGGCTGTTCATAATCCTGCATCCGAGTATTCTGTCCAGTTAGTGAAGCTGGGCTCCTCCATGGGGACCCTCACGTGTCTGTCCTCCCAGGCGCCTGACTCTGAGGGAGACCGGCTTTCTCCACCAAGGGTCAGACTCCTGGTTTGTGTCCTGAAGCTGCTTCACATGTTCATACTTCTGGCTCCTTTGGTGTAACTCATTGCTGGTGAAAACTTGGCACATTCCACATCTCTATCCAAGTAACTGCTTTGTCTTAAATTTTGGGACATCTTAAAAATCAAGTGTTAAAATGAGTGTGTGTGTGTGTGTGTGTGTGTGTGTGTGTGTGTGTTTGAAAGAGCATATGGGAAAATCCCTTTCCCTTGGCTATTGATAATTCTTCTGAGGCACTAAAAACACAATGGCCATAACTCTCATCCATACAAAAAGTGCCTAGTGCAGCATTTCCTTATTTCATACTTTCTTGCTCTTAAGTGCTCGCTGTTTGGATCTGATCTGATAATTTTATTTAAATTTGAGTTTTACTGATGAGTCACAGGGACAAAATATATGGTGTGGGGAATATAGGCAATAATAATGTAATATCTTTGTATGATGATGAAGGTGGTCAAAAGGTACAAAGTTCCAGTTATAAGGTAAATATAGTAATGTGATGTACAACAAGATGTAATTAACACTGCTATATGTTATATATGAAGGTTGTTAGGAGAGCAAATGCTGAGTTTTCATTACAAGGAAAATTTTTTTTTCTTTTTCCTTTATTTTGTATCTACATGAGATGATAGATGTTCACTAAATGTATTGTAATCATTTCATGATGTATGTAAGTCAAATCATTATGCTGTACACCTTAAATCTATAAATCTATATGGTGCTGTATGTCAATTATATCAATAAAACTGAAATGAAAGTTTTTTTAAATTAAAAAAATTAATAGTTGAGTTTTACTCAGATTTCACACTTATTTGAGCTCTTTCTCTGGCCAAGGACTGTGACCTCTGTGGTTGCTTTTCCCACTTTGTAAAGCTGGACCAGAATAGCGCCTGGTCCCCGTGGTGCTGCAGGTTCTGGTCATAGACATCTATCATCATGTCACAAGGGCCAGTCCAGAAGACCCTAACACCACAGAAGATATGTCACGTGGTTTGTGCAAAGTCCAACACCATCTGACACCTGGCTGTCCTTTGCACTTCATCCTCTGTCACTCAGCAGAAGCCTGGCACCCACAAGGTGCTCTGTAAATGCTTATTGAATGAACATTCCCAGTCTCCTCTGCTCTTTCTGCCACCCACATTTTTTTTTTAATTGAAGTGTATTCAGTTTACAATGTTATGCCAATTTCTGGTGTATAGGATAATGTTTAAGTCATACATATGTATATATATTTGTTTTCACATTTTCATTATATGTTACTACAAGATATTGACTGTAGTTCCCTGTGCTATACAGTATAAGCTTGTTGATTATCTATTTTATAGATAGTAGTTAGTTTCTGCAAATCCCACATTCTTAAGATTCTCTGGCTACATCATGTTCTTTCATGAGTTTGAATCTTTGAACTAGCTCTTCTGTCTTCCCATGTTGCTTTAAGAATCCACATCTTCCAGTTTCACAATCGTAATGTAACAGGGAAGAACAAGTCTGACTCCATATTGGATGTTTCTTTTACTTTCACCTTTGTATTCTATTGCTTTTTCTGCAAGTTAATCACTAAAGGGATGTTGCCTGTATGCTTAAGTTATACATAATGGCCCATCCCTGGGAACTCTACCTCCCAGGTAATGGACGTTAAGCTAAAATACCTTTGTTTAGCTCACAGGAAACATCCTGACCAGGCCCACCTGTGAATGCCTGCAGGAAGGAAGAAATTAACACATTCCCTCTGGAGTCTGCCTGGAAACAGGAAATGTTTGACTTTACTCCCTCCTCTTTTAGTATAGAAGAATCCTGAATTCTAACTCAGGCAAGATGGTTCTTTGGGACACTAGACCACCATCTTCTTGGACTGCTGACTTTCTGAATAAAGTCGCTATTCCTTGTCCTAACAACTTGTCTCTCAACTTATTGGCCTGACATGCAGCAAGCAGTAGGAGCTTGGATTCAGTAACAGTAAATTAGGTCCATGTGTTTATCTTTGAGATGAAGAAATTAGAAAAAGTCTGCAAAGCAGTTGGAAGACTGAAAATGATGCCGTAGATAGTCCCAAGACATCAAGGAAATTTTGGATGATAGGAGACTGATGGCATTGGAGCCAGTGATTTCCAGATTTTCAGGATTAAGCACTGAGAGGGAAGGGATGGGTTTCCCCAGAGAGCCCGTAAACCACCCAGCTTAGAGCAGCAAGGCTGGGAGTGCTAGGGACAATGCAGAAAGTATGGTCATAGGGAAGGACTTTGGGGACTCTGCTAATGGCTTGCTGAGCTTCCCTTTTGTTCAGCCTGTGTGTGGAGGAGGAGGAGCATGTGCCTACAGGCTTTGAGCCCTAGTGAACAGGGACACAGGGAACCTTGGCTGACTCTGGTGTGCACCATAAACCAGGAAACACCAACCCAATGACTTGGCCCTGCAGGGAACCCCTAATTCTCCCAGGAGCTGAGGAAGATTGGTTTAATCTATACCTATGCAGAAGGGAAGATATTTAAAATTTACTAAGTGAAAAAAATGAGTCACAAAAATTATTCACATATAGTGCACATGCACACATAATCATGTACATCCCTTGAAGAATAGTCACCTCCACACGAACACAGGAGTCAGTAAGTGGACATTCTCTTACAGGTGCTGTCTTATTTCTTGTCCTGTGTGATGGTCCTCTGATTACTGAGGAGCTGGCTGATTGTGACTCACCTGGTGGGTGTATGCTCCAGAAAACTAACCCCCCATCCTCTGCCAGCACATTCCACATCTCTGTTCCCCATCCAGGGTGGTTCCATTCTTGCCCTGCAGCCTATCTGCTTCCTAGGATGTCTATGATTTCTCAAAAGAGTCAATAGATTGTTTGTAGGATATTTCCATTTCATTGAACTTGGTTTGTTGGAAAAACGTTTGACTGACAATTGAATTTTAACTGAAGTATTACTTGTGTCAGTGAAGTCTTCTTAGGGTTTTTTCCTACTTCTTTAAGGGCCTGCAGAAAGACACTTGGATTTTCTTTTAAGGTTAAAAATGACCCAATCTCAGCCACCACATCCTGGCCTCTTTCTTCCAGCCTCTGCATGACCTCTGGCCTGTACTGGTACCAGGGTTCAGATGACAGTCTATCCTGCCTGGTTCTGGGTCTCAGGGGATACCAGGTTCTGAGGACTCAGCCAGAGTTTCCAAGAATATCCCTAGGGAGATTGGCACCCAAACAACTATTTGCCTGACTTGACTGCAGCCCCAGGCTGCCTTCGAGGTATTTAGAGTACAGCATGGGTGCCTCTGACATGGCCCCAGATGTGGGGAAAAAAATATGCCAATTCTCAGGGGCAAGTTCAGTGACGCTCGAGTGGTGCCAACAGAAAAGTGTGCTCACCTCTCCCTAGAGCATCCTCCACTCGCAAGAGCCCATAGGACAACTGCAGGCATCACTTCCGGGGAACTACTGCTCAGATGACACATGGACAACCAGAAAGTTATCCTGCTCCTGTTTTCTATAAAGGGGTAGGCAACACCTGAATTCATACCATCCCAAGATGATCACCACTAATAGTCTCAAACCAACCCTTCATGTATATCTTGAAGCACTTATATATATATACACACACGTAAACACATGTTTGTGTGTGTAAATATATACCTTATGGTTTCATATAAGTGGTCAAAATTCATCCTCATAGCCATTCTGTGAAGTATTCTTATTTTTATCTTAATTTAACAAAAAAGCAAATTGAAATGAAGAGTGTTTAATGACTTGTCCAGGCCACAAAACTGCTAAGTGGTGGAGCTGGGATTTAAACCTAGGTAGAGTTACCCCATTTTTTGAAATCAAAGTATAGTCAGTTACAATGTATCAATTTGTGATGTATGGTATAATGTTTTAGTCATACATATCCACATATATATTTGTTTTCATGTTCCTTGTCATTATAGTTTATTATAAGATATTGAATATAGTTACCTGTGCTATATAGGAGAAATTTGCTTTTTTAATCTATTTTATATATAGTAGTTAGTATTTGCACATCATAAACTCCCAGTTTATCCCTTCCCACCCCCTTCCCCCTGGTAACTGTGAGTCTGTTCTGTTTTGTCAATAAGTTCATTAGTCTCTTCTTTTTTTTTTTTTTAGATTCCACATATGAGTGATATCATATGGTATTTTTCTTTCTTTTTCTAGCTTGCTTCACTTAAAATAATGATCTCCGGGTTAATCCATGTTGCTTGGAAATGACATTTTATTCCTTTTTATGGCTGAGTACTTTCTCATTATATAAATATATCAGATCTTTATCCATTCTTCTGTCAATGGACAGTTTGTTTCCATGTCTTGGCTATTAAATATAGTGCTGCCATGAACTGGGGTGCATGTACCTTTCCAAATTTGAGTTCCCTTCAGATATATGCCCAGGAGTTATCCAAATTTATCTGTCTTTCCTATGGCACTGCAGCTCCATTGTTTGACTACAAGGGTCCTCAGGTTACTGGAATTAAGAAAAACCTTGGCAAACATGGACAAAGGACTAGGGAGACACACCAGGCTCTACTGCCACCACACTCTACTTGACTATGATTGATTTCACCTGTATTTGATATTCTTTTATATTATTTTAATATCACCTATGGCTTTAGGTATTCCTTCTAATTTTTTGAATCTTTTATTTTCTGTTTCCCTTTAGTGTGCAATGTATTAATCAACTTTTATCTTATTTAAAAAATCTATGGATTGGTTGAATAAATCATGGGTGTACACAGGGTTGAACTTCAAACATTGCAGATTAGCTAAAGTCTTCTTCAACTATCAATTTCAATCCCAACTTTCTCCAGGGAGGTAACTGTTAGAATTTTGTATATTCCCTTCTAGACCTTTTCATATAGATATAGAATGATATTTTGTGGTTGAATTGGTTTTAGTCAGCCTTTTAAAACTATAAAAATATTTAAAGCCAAGCATTGTCCTTGAATATGGTGTTAGTTGTGAGACATAGACATTGGTATGAAACAGTCTCCTTTTCACTGAATTATAGGTAATCATCTATATGTAACTTCCCTCTTTGATTCAGGGAATAGCTTAAGGACCTCTTTTTGAATTTTCAGATGGTATTTTAGTCATCTTTTGGTTGTATTTGATTTTGTTGAATAATGACTATGAACACTACTGTGCAACCTCTACTTCTGGAAATTCATTGAGATTTTCTTTGTGATCAATTGCCTGGTTTGCTTTTGTAAATATTTCATGAAAATAGATAAGAAAACATTCTCTGTAGGACTCTAACAGACACCATTCTATATATTCATAATCAAATTCCCTTGATTATTATTAAAATCTTCTTTACCTGAACAGAAAGAAATATATCAAAATCTCGTATGATTGAACTACTTTTAAATGTTTTAAAATTGTTTACATAAAGTGTTATTTAGTTTATTTAACTCCTGGGTTGTTTGGTATAAAAAGTTTTATGACTAGTATACATTTTTATGAATTATATATTTTATGATTGGTGCTATTATTAATTTTATCTATGTAAAGGTTTTGCCTTAAACTTCTACTTTATCTGATTTTAACATTGAGTAACCCTGTTTCTTTTGTGTTGTAGTCTACTTGTTATGGTTTTGCTTATCCCCTTATTTTCAATCCACCTTTGTTTTTTGGGGTTTCTTTTTTTTGCCATTTTTAATGTTTTGTTTTGAGATAATTATAAATTCATTGGAATTTGCAGATAATACAGTGAGGTTCTTTGTACCCTTCATCCAGTTTCCCACAATGGTTACATCAGGAAATTGACATTGATACAATGTGTGTGTATGGTTATATGTCACTTTATGGCAGATACAGTTCATCACCATAAATATCACCCCTATGTTGAACCTCTGTACTCATCACTACTGCCCTCTGCCCCACCAGCCCTAACCCCTGACAGCCACTAGTGTGTTTTCCATTTCTATAATTTTGTTATTTCAAGGTTGTTATATAAATGGAATCTAACAGTATATGATCTTTTCAGATCGACTTTTTTTTTTCCAGAATTCCCTTGAGATGCAAGTTATGCATGTATAAATAGTTTTTTTTTCCTGCATAGAATTCCATGGTATGGGTGTTCCACAATTTGTTTAATCATTCACTGACTGTAGGACATTGGGGCTATTACAAATAAAGCCACTATAAACAATCATGTATAAATACTTGTGTGAACATAAGTATTTATTTCATTGAGATAAGTGCTCGGGAGTGCAATTGCTAGATTATGTGAAATGGGTATGTTTAGTTTTTTCTTTAAACTGCTGAACAGTTTTCCAGAGTGGCTGCACATTCCTACATTTCCATTAACAATGTGTGAGAGAGTTTCTCTACATCCTTGCCACCATTTGGTATTGCTATTATTTTTTGTTTTAACTGTTCTCAGAGGTGTTCTGTATATTTTGAAATGGTATTAATTTGCATTCTGCTAGTGGCTAGAGATGTTGAATATCTTATCATGTGCTTGTTTGCTCGCAATGTATCTTTAATAAATGTCTTGTCTTTTGCCTTTGTTTGAATTGTAAAAAAAAATTTTTAATTACTGTTGAGTTTTGAGAGTTCTTTATAAATTCCACATATGATACCTTTGTCAGATATGCAGTTTGAAAATATTTTCTCCAAGTCTGTACCTTGTTCTTTCATTCTTTTACAGAGCTAAAGTGTTTAATTCTGGTAATGGGACCTAATGAAACTTAAAAGCTTCTGCACAGCAAAGGAAATTGTAAGTAAAACAAAAAGACAACCTACGGAATGGGAGAAAATTTTTGCAAATGAAACCGACAAAGGCTTGATCTCCAGAATATATAAGCAGCTCATATGACTTAATAAGAAAAAAACAATTTATTGATTCTTTTCTTCTATAGATTATGCTTTTGTTGTCATATCTAAGAACTCTTCACCATGATCAGGAACTGATTTTTTTTTTTCCTATTCCACCTTCTTTAAGTTTTATAGTTTTACATTTCACATTTAAATCTATGATGAATTTTGAGTTAATTTTGTATAAGGTGTGAGATTTAAGTTGAAGTTAACTTTATGCCTAGGATGCCTAATTGTTCCAGCAGCGTTTATTTCAAAGATGATTTTTCCTCCATTGAATTCCTTTTTAGTTTTGTCAAAAATGTGTTGGCTGCACTGTTAGCCTATTTTTGGTCTTCTTATCTTGTTCCATTGACTGATGTGTCAGTCCTTCTGAAAATACAACATACTCTTGAGTAATAAAGCTTTATCATATGTAGAGAAATTTCTCCCATTGATTCTCCTTTTTCAAATTTCTTTTAGTTATTCTGGTTCCTTTGCGTTTCACATAAACTTTTGAATATGGTTGTCTCTATCTACAAAAACTCCTGTTGGAATTTGGTAGGGATTTTATTAACCTTGTTTATCAGTTTGGGGAGAATTGATATATCTTTACTATGTAGTCACTCAATCCATGACAGATTGTGTTTCTCTATATATTTAGCTCATTTTAAAAATTATGTTAATTAGTGTTTTGTAGTTTACAGCATGCAAGTCCTGTGCATGATTTGTTAGATTTACATCTAAGTATTTCATTTTGGGGGAAGCCATTGTAAATTGTATTGTATTTGTAACTTTTGCTTCCATGTATTCATTGCTGGTCTCTAGAAATATGACTAATTTTTTGTGTTAATCTTTTATCCTCGTGACCTTGTTGAGCTCACTTATTCCAAAATTTTGTGTTATTTTGTTTGACTCATGGATTAATTAGATGTATGCTGTTTAGTTTGCAAGTGTTTGGAGATTTTCTTATCTTCTTTTAAATTGAATTCTACTTTGATTCCATTGACATCAGACAATAATCTCTGCATAATTTAAATTCTTTTACATTTGTTTATTATGTTTGATGGATCAGGCTATGGTCTATCTTGGTATAAGATCTTTAGATTCTTGAAAAGAATGTATACTTTTATGCCCTACACTGGGATTTGACACAACATTGTAAAATGACTGTAACTCAATAAAAAAAGAAGTTTAAGAAAGTATATTCTGCTATTTTGGGGTGAAGTGTTCTATACATATGTCAATTAGATTCTGTTGATTGATCATGCTGTTGAGTTCTATATTCTTGCTGATTTTCTGTCTAATTTTTCTATCAATTGTTGAGACCGGTGGGGGTCTGTTGAAGCCTGCAACTATAACTGTAGACTTGTCAATTTCTCCTTTTAGTTATATCAGCCTTTGCTTCATATGTTTTGCAGCTCTGTGATTTGGTATGTGCACTTTAGGATTGCTAGATATTCTTGGTGGGTTGACTCTTTTATTATTATGTAATGTATCTTTCTGTCCCTTGAATTTTCATTCTCTAAAGTCTGCTTTGTCTGGTATTAATGTAATCATTCCTGATTTCTTTGGATTGATATATGCATGATACTTTTTTTTCCCTTCCTTTCCTTTCCTTTCCTTTCCTTTCCTTTCCTTTCCTTTCCTTTCCTTTCCTTTCCTTTCCTTTCCTTTCCCTTCCTTCCTTCCTTCCTTCCTTCCTTCCTTCCTTCCTTCCTTCCTTCCTTCCTTCCTTCCTTCCTTCCTTTCTTTCTTTCTTTCTTTCTTTCTTTCTTTCTTTCTTTCTTTCTTTCTTCTTTTTTGTTCATTCATTCAAGAAGAGACTTTATTTGAAAGGATTGTTGCAAGGGGAAAGGGATTATTGCCATAGGAAGCACACAAGTGTGTAAAGTTAGGCAAAAAGTGCTTGTTTGATAGAGGAGTAACAAGGCTAGAGAATTTTTTACCCTGAGCCCAGGCAATTTTCAGGAGAGGCTGTATGCTGGCCCAGGCTGAGAGGGGGCCAATGTTCAGAGGCCTAGAGGAAGGAGAGAAGCTTAACTACAGTTTGGTTAGCAAGCATTTTGTCTAACTGATCAACAGGGCTGAAACAGTTCAGCTAATCATTTGAGGCAAAGAATGAGACTTTGTAGGATCAATGTCTAGCCTTGTCTTTGGTCAACAATGGGACATCCTTGAGTGTTACCTTAGTCATTTGGAGAAGGGTGTTTTGTTGTTGTAAGCTGTTTTCCAGGTCATGAAAGGAGATTTCTCTACCCTCATTCTTTTCAGGTAGTATTCAGCACTGTCAATGGTAAAACCTCCAGGATCCAAAGTCACTCAGTTGGTGACGTCCTTGAAGGATGTTGATAAGTGAGTCAGATTTTTCCTTATCCCCACAACTGACAGTCTGCTAGGCACCCACTTTTGGAAGTCTGGCCAGAGTGCTCCTTGATGGTTGAGGTCAGAGGCATTTTGCTGATTTATGAGAGACTCTTTTAGATTCCAGTGCCTCCTGCTTGGTCATGGTGTGTTTGCTTCAGAGCCTGCCACCAGCGCTGTCAAGGCCATCCTGTCATTTCACCTTGTAAACCACAAGGATGTGCTCATACTCACTGTGCTTTAACTTGTACTTACTTCTGGTGGGCCAGACAATAAGCTTGGGAGGGACAGAGCTCTCAGCTGGCATCCTGATTATTCTCCCGGCATCCTGATAAAACCTCCCTTTCAAAGATGTCAGAGGACTCAGTTCAAGTGGTCATTCTACCTCCTTCATTTCATCTTCAACTTCCTCTTCCAACTCAGAATCTTCTGAATCCTCAGGAAGCACAGTGTTCAAGGCAGCACTTTTCTTCAACAAATAGACTGTTAACATTTGAGAACCTGCTCAGGTCACCCTTTACTTTCAAACTACCTATGTCGTATCTGAAGTGAGTTATTTTGTAGATGGTATATAAATCATATTTTTTGTTTAATCCACCCTGCAAATCTATTTTTAATTGTTGTGTTTAGACTGCTTATATTTATGATAATTATTGATATCTTAGGACTTAAATTTGTCGCTTTATTTTTTTATTTTATGATTGTTCTTTTTCTTTTGTATTTACTTACTGTGAGAGAGTTGACATTTTTTATAATTCCATTTGACTTTTCTAAAGTGGGTTTCAGTGTATCTTATATGCAGATTGTTTTAGTGATTGCTTAGGTATTACATTATATTATATGCCACTTCCTTCTGGCCTCAGTGGTTTCTGATGAGAAATTTGCTGCCGTTTGAATTGTTTTTCCCCTCCAGCTCACTCATTCTTCCTCTCTGGTTGCTTTTAAGACTTTTTCTTTAAGTTTCAGAAATTTGGCCTTGGTGTATCTTGCTATGAATTTCTTTGGTTTTATTCTGTTTGTGTTTGCTCAGCTTCTTAGATATGCAAGTTTATATATTTTTCCATATTTAGGAAATGTTCTGCCATTATTCCTAGAATAATTTTTCAGTCCCAACCCTTTTCTCCTCTCCTTCTTTGACTCTATTGACATAAATACTAACTCTTCAGTTATAGTCACACCTGTCCCAGGATCTCTTTTCTTATTTTTTCCAATGTATTTTCTTTCTGTTGTTCAGATTTGATAGTTTTTATTTACCTTCAGATTCACTGATTCTTTCCTCTGTCTTGTCTACTCTGCTGTTGAGCTCATCTGTTGTATTTTTGTTTCTGTTTATGTATTTTTCAGTTCTAAAATTTCCATTTTGTTCCTCTTTACATCTTTTAGTTTTCACTGAGACTTCATGTATGCATTTTCATTTGTTTCAAGCATCTTTGTAATTGCTCCTTGAAGCATTTTAATGAGGGCTGCTATGAAATCCTCATCCGAATATTCCAACATTTGTGTCATCTTAAAGTTGGTGTTTGTTGATTGTCTTTTCTCATTTAAGTTGAGGACTTCCTGAATCTTGGTGTACTTGATCAAATCCTGGACATTTTAGCTATTGTGTTATGCAACTCTGGATATGTGTTAAATCTTGTGTTTTTGTAGGCATCCTCTGACACCATCCCAGTCATGACTAGGACGGGTGCCTCTATTGCTGGGTGGGCATTAAAGTTCTGGCTCTGATGTAGTGTCCACGGACTCTAGGTAGTGGGAAGGAGCTCATTATTGCTCAGCAAAGATGAAATCCCATGCTCCCTGCTTAGTTTACTTTGCCATCATCTTAGGGGGTTGGGAAGGAGCCTTATTACACTCAAGTGAGAGTGGGTATGTTGACTGTCCACTTAGCCTGTGCTGGCAGGGATTAGGGCTGCAGTCTTTTCTATGGTGTTTGCCTGGAGTAAAACAGTTATTGTCAAAAACTTTTCTTTCTTGGGATGCTACCTCAATTCTGGTCCTTTGGCTATAAAAAGGCTTTCCTTGGGATTCCCTTGTTTTCTGCACCTATTGGCATTTCCAGATTGCTGCCTTCTCTAGAACTTAGTCTGGGATATGTGAAACCAAAAGAAGACCCAAAAAAACTCACCACCAAATCATATTTTGGGTTCTGAGGTTTCTGGGCAGTTTGCCTTTTTCTCTCTACTTCTTATGCTTGTTTTTGTAATGACCAGATTTTTAGCTGTACTCAGCAGGAGGAATAGGAATAAATATATTTATCGTTGTGGAAATGGAAGTCCTCTGTTACTTTGTTTTTAATGTTTTTTTTCCTAAATAGCTTACTGCTCAATTTTAATTTTATATTATCATAATGTCTTTATGCTTGGTTAAGGAGATGCAGCTCATTAACATTGATTTCAAAGACAGATACTGATCAATCAATTTCTTCAATTTTGCTTACTACCTTTGTACTTAGTCATGACTTTTTGTCTTTCCTTAGTTTGTTGATTTAGTCAGGTAAAGTTTTATTCTTCTGCCCTGTGCCTGAGTCTCTCTACCTTGGATATTCCCTTATGCATCTCCATTGCACTCGAAGTGGCTTCTCCTCTGAAGGGTTCCACAGCTAATGTGTGCAGAGTTCTACTGATCTGTGAGATTTTGAGATCCTGGGGCAGCTTTCATCTAGGAGCACAGGGGCTGTGGCTTCTCCATCAGTTCTCTGGAGGAGGTCTGCATTCTTAAGTCTCTCTGAGAGAACATCAGAAAGCTAAATTGTGGAGGCAGGATGCAGAGGAGCTGGCCCACACTGACTCTAGGGGTCTTCGGATGTAGCTGTCTTCTCTAGGTGGGATGACAGTTCCCACCTCTTAAGGCAATGGCAGCACTAAAACCTCACACCATCATCATCTGATTCTGTTCTGTATTCAATGA
This sequence comes from Vicugna pacos, assembly GCF_048564905.1. Lineage (NCBI taxonomy): Eukaryota > Metazoa > Chordata > Mammalia > Artiodactyla > Camelidae > Vicugna > Vicugna pacos. The sequence goes on from NC_132997.1 coordinate 6,723,175, forward strand.
TCCCACTGATCACAGCCCTCACCAGAAGCCTGGAGAGTCCACTTTGGACAGGAAACTTAATTTCAGAAAATGCCCTCTGGTCTCAAGTTGGTTCTTTTTAAAAGGTGACATGAAGTCATGACCTAGAATCTCAGAGAATCTCAAAGGTCCATCTTTTGGTGACTGGCCTTCTTTATCCATCATAATGGTTTGGTGGATGGAGATGGAGTGTCTGGGCCTGGAGCCACCTGGTCTGATAGGATATTGGGTTAATTGTTTCCATTTGGTTCTTGTCTGTCATTCCTGTTGTCTTCTAAAGACCCCTTGTATTTAGGCCATAGTTGGTGAAGAAAAGCAAAGACTTGTGGCACTTTTTCATTTTGTTTTTTTCTGAAGGAGCATGACCTCCCAAGAGGCCATGCCTCACAAGTCCAATATTCACTTAAGTTAGATCAGGATGCAAGGAATTGAATATTAGCTAGGTGTGTACCCCATCTAACTCCAAAGGCTTACTTAGCCTTTCTGTCCCCCAATGTCCTTCTCAAGAATTTGTTGTCAACAATTCAAGATTAACTAAGAAATCATATTGAAAAGTATCCCAGCATCAGCAAAGGGTTTCTGATATCCATCTTGATTGTCTGATGTAATTTTTGTGTTGAATGCAGTATACAAGAGACTGCTCCCAAAATGTGCTTTAGTGCAATGCATCTGCTTCATCTCCATGGAGTCCATTTTCCAAATAGAAGTATCTCACTTATATATATAAAATTTAGTTCCTGAAGAATTTTAAAATCTTCATATTTTATGATATCCACCCTCTAATTTCACAGTAGGAGAATCTCAGTTGATTGCAGAGCTGTGAGGGGGACACTCAGATGGAGGGTTGTGAACAAGACAGCTTCACATCAGGAAAAATGCCACTTTCCCTCTGCCTGATTCCTCCCCTCTGAGCTGTCTCACTGTGATTTGTCTGTGACTAGAACTTTATCCTTTGGACCATTTTATGTGTTCTCATTCAGTGATAAAGCACACTGTTGAAAATTTGCTTATTTATTCCCCTCCACTCCTTCCACAGGTCTCTCTCTCTCTCTCTCTCTCTCTCTCTCCCCTTTGGTTTGGAAATACATCAGTGAACAACTCATAAACTATAATGACTTTGACATTTATTCTGCATCTAATGAGGGGCCACTGAAGACTTTTGAATGAGGAGTGACATGGCCGGGTTCTTGTTTTAACAAGTTCACTCTGGCTGCTGTGTGGGATTAGAGCATAGGGGGTGAAGGGCAGGGATACCAGTCAGGAGGCTACTGCAGAAATCCAGGAAGAGGTGGCAGTATCTGGACCAGAGTAGAGGTGATGACAAATGGTGAGATATAGGAGGTATTTTGGAAATAAACGTGAGAGGATATGCCAGTGGACTATGTGGAATGTGAAATACAGAAATAAAAAATGACTCTGAGTGTTTGGTGAGCAAGAGGAAACTCATTTTAAAATCATGAAATTCAGGGTGAAATGGGACAGATAGATCATCCTGTAGTGCTGTCCCAGGGACAAAGCACCATCCTCATTTCTGCCCACATCCCATTGTCTGAGATTCGATCTGCTTGTCTAAAATCAAAGTGCAGAGGAGTTCTGGAAACACATCTCCCAAATGCTCAGGGAGAAGAAATGTTGTGGAGAACCCATGACTTGGCCTTGCCACAAGTGGCTTAGTGAAACATCACATGTTTAGATGAGGGAACATCATGCAGCCATGAAATGTGCTCCCCAGGCTGATCAGTCCCCTCATCCGTGACGGTGGATGGCAGATGGCAGATGGAAGCAGCCTGGATCTGAGAGTTGTTGCTTGGGGGACAAACTGCTTGGAGAGGCTCAACATAACATCAGACTCTGAGTAAGAAATAAACATTTGTTGCACTGAGCCACTAAAAAGTCAGCATGTAATTGTTACTTCTGCAGAGCTTAGCATATACTAATAAACCGCCACATTTATTGCATAGCTGACTTCGTTTTCAATGTCTTATTTTGCAGTAGAGCTCCCATGAACATATTAAAGCAAATATTTTTGTTTATATCTCTGACCAAAATCATTGAATATATGTTCTGATTTTTGGAAAATGTGGACCAGTACACCTCCTCCCTGCACCCTCCCCCCCACATAAAGTAGTATAAGAGTATCCATTAGAACTTGGCTATATGAAAATTGTTATTTTTTAAAATTATGTTAATTTTATAGATTGTAAATAGCATCTCATTGTTTTAATTTGCATGTTTTTGATTTCTAATCTGGCTGAGAAGATCCTTTCCTAAAGCCTCTCTGGAGAAGGTTGGTGCTACTGGATGACTGAAGGTCCTGGGCAAGAGCATCTTCTCACCCCACTGGTGTTTGTGTATCTTCAATATCCTTGAGATTAGATTCCATTAGTTGAACTCTGACCATAAAGAGAAATGTCTTTGTATGTGTCTTGTAATTACAGGTGTTCCTCATTTAATTGGGATTTGCTTCACAGATATACTTAAAAAAATAGATTAAAGGTTTGTAGCAACCTTACATTGAGCAAGTCTTTTGGCACCATTTTTCCAGTAATGTTTGCTCACTTTTTGTCTCTGTGTCACATTTTGGTAATTTTCACAATATTTCAAAATTATTATTATTATTATTATTATTAATTATTATTATTTATTTGTTATGGTGATCTGTGATTGATGATCTTTGATATTACTGTTGCAAAAAGGTTACAATTTGCCAAGGGCTCAAATGATTGTTAGCATTTTTTAACCATAAAGTATTTTTCAACTGAGTTTTTCTTACAGCCAATGCTATTGCACACTTAATAAACTTCAGTATAATATAAACATACATAAACATAATTTACTCAGGGACCAAAAATCTGTGTGACTTGTTTTGTTGTGATACTTTATTGCCATTTTCTGGAACTGAAACTGCAATATCTTTAAGGCATGCCTATTACTGTCTTGTCAATGGCTGGTATAGGTAGTGCTGTGTCTAGATGGAAATGAAGATACCCATTCTGCCCATTGTATGTCTCTTTAAAAGAAAGAGAAGCTCTCTTGGTTTTCCAGGGAGAAGCCCATTAGTGATTCAGGAAAGGCTTAATGGGACTCCCACTGAAATACAAAGAACTCATGAACTATTGGATGAGGTGAACAGATGCACACATCACAGCACACCCCGCAATGTGCTGTGAAAGAGTCCACCATGGAGTTGCAAGGACACAGAGGATGGGGGCCCTTTCTGCCTGAGGGGCTGGGATGTTCCAACCAAATCTTGTAGGTGATGTTCCAGATGACACCCCAGCTTGATCTCTGGTCCAGGTCCCAAGCTGGGTCTTGTCTCCCATGACAATCCCCACAGAAGCCCCTCTAATGGAGTATACAAGCCAGGTTTCCTGTGCTGAAATGTGATCAAATCAGACAAACTGTAAATCTACAAGTGTTGTTCTGTCAGCATGTATATTTTTATAGAAAGGAGCAAGTCTCCACTGAGCTGGCCAGATAATCATCTCTGCTTTCCCTTACTTGTTCAGAACTGTGAAAGAATGCCCTTGGCAAGGACCTGGTTTTAATCACCTTTGGTTAACACAGAAGCTTTTGAAGGCGAAGGTGCTTTTTGTGAACTGTGGCAGGGTCCCAAGGCATTAACATTTCAGACCTTTCCCCAGCATGTGAAATGTCTAGCGCAGGGCCAAGGTATCAAGCCTGTGGAGACAATCCACTTACTGCATAGGGAGTTAATTTAATGCCTCTGGCCATTCCTCAAAGACATGTGGGTTTTTTTTTTAATTTTAATTTTTTTCATTTTTGAAAAATTGCAGGCCATACAAACTAGAGACTTCTGGGTCCAAGGAATGTTTCAGCTTGCTTTCATTTAGGTCAAAAGGAAGGCTTTTAGGAGAGATTTAGAGAAGCCAGAGATCTTCTTGGGAATGGTCCCAGAGATGATTAAGAGCCTGGAAAGATGTAGCTTAGAAAAAAAGCAAGAGGGTTTCAGTAATTTCATTAGGGACAATGGAGAAAGTCACTTTCCCTCAAGAAAACTCAGAGTTAAAATGCAATCAGTGTTCCCCTGTCCAGAGAGTTCATTGGTTGCTGCATAGTTTGGTTGAGGATGTAGGTACCTTGGAGCTTGCAGGCAGGAAGTAAGGCTGAATCCTACAGGTGTTGAATACCAGGAATAATACCCATCCTTTGTTCTGGTTTAAGTATTAACTGCTTTACAGGCAATGTGGGTTGCTGATACCTGACTTCTGGAGATGGGGCTCTGAGGATCAGAGGAAGGATGAGAATGAGATGGTGAATGCTTGATATTTTGCTTTCAAAATTCTTAACTTGGAACATAAACCTCTGGTTGCAAAGGACCTGAGTAAACACTGAATGAAATAGGCTCATGGAGCCCGGACTTGGCTCAGAAAGTCCTAGTGAAAATATTTTTTCCATTCCTTCCTAAGGTCAGGCAGTACCAGGCCCATGTTTACTGACTGAGCCTCCAAGTCTTCTCTCACTTCAGGAGAAGGGGTTCCCCTTGTAAAACACAGCCCTTGCTAGGAGTTTATCTTTGACTTGATCTTCATAGAGCTCCCAAGCCAAGGATGCTCATCGAAAGTGAGGTCTTGTTGAGGAATCTTGGCTCTCTGATTTGCCTTACATGGATGGACGTTGCTGGACCTAGTGGATTCTGCAGATTCCAGCCCACTCAGGACTGTCCAGGAGAGCCAATTCACAACTTTGAGTTTTCCACAGAGCAGAAAGCTTCTCTTTAAAACAAAATATAACAGAGGCTACCCTACTGGTGAGAAGTAGGAGAAAATATTCAAAGAGAGGTGTCCATGAACATCATTGGGAACCTAAAGACATCTGTGTTCCATGTAGTGTGTGGTCTTCCCAGGATCACTTGGCCTCAAAATGTCACTTACAGAAGGACATCTTAGGGGGAAAAGGAGGCCCCAGCCCACCACCCATCTCCCTGGATATGGTTTTGAAGGCTGGGATGGCTGTCCAAGATCTTGCTGTGACCATCACACAGACAATGCTTCTTAGTCAGTCATACTTTTCTTCCCAGAATTCTGAAAATCAAAGCCACCCGGGATGAGATAAATTCTGCTCCATGTTCAAATATGTGATTTGGCTGCCATTGGCTGATTTCTGTGTTAGATGGAGAAGTCCAGCCAGTAAATGTCTATAGAACACAGCCTGGAGGGCAGGGCCGAATGTTCTACGAGGTTATGGACTGTGATGACAGCTGTTATGTAAGATATGACCCATGAACACTTGGAGATTCTGGCACACTGGGCAACCATTTCCTCTGACCCTCCTGTGGGCATGGTGGCAGCTGCCCACAGGAGCCACAGTTTATACTTTTGTTTACATCTGTCTGCCTCTGACATCCCTGCATGTGCCCTGAGTCCAGGCCTGTGGTTGCCTGTTTATGCTCCAAAACAACTTGAGTTTCTGCTCTCAATGGTAACATTTAAAACTTTATTCCCCCAGTGGCCCAGAAGAAGACTCAATCACAACTAGTTACAAGAACTGCAGTGTCCCTGAGGCAAAGCCAAGCCGTCTGCTCAGGAAAAGCACTACAATGCTGGGTACAAACAGGAGACTTTCCTCATGGTACCAGCGATAAGGCTGCAGTGTATCATTATGGGCTGTATCCATCAGCACATGTAGCACACCTCTCAGAGGCAGTTTCCTGTAGGGCCCCAGGTGTGCATCATGGCCCAGCCCAGTGCTCAAGTCACTAAACCAGTATTTCTTAGGCCTTGTGAAGAGGAGGAGATACCAATGGGAGCAGGTGGGGCAGGAGTAGGGGATGTTGCCTTCAATGTTGGAAATGTTGATTTGTTTTCCATCTGGAGATGTGGTCTATCCTAGAGAATGTTCCATGCACACTTGGAAAGAATGTATACTCTCTTTTGGGGGAATGTAATTTCCTGAAAATATCAACTAAGGCTAACTGTTCTATGGTGTCATTTAGTGCTTCCATTGCCTTATTAATTTTGTCCCCTTCTCTGAGCTGTGGATGTGGACATGGTACCACCACCTTGATGCCTCCTCCCAGATCACCCAAGAGCTGCCAAATCAACATGCAGGTGGGGCCATGCTGATGGTGGTAGAGGGGAGTGTCAGCTGATTTGGCCCAATCCAGGAATGAATCTTTTGAGTATCTGGAGAAGTAGATGGACAAGAGTCTTTAAATTCTCCACAAACTTTGCTCTTCTCAGCCATGTTTTGAATGACTCTGACAGGTACTGAGGTTATAACCATACGGTTTGACAGGCACCTAGGTGGTCAAATGGAGGCATGGAGAACCAAGCAGCCTCCATTTGGGCACAGTTTCGTATCTTCTTGTCAACATCAAGGATGCAAAAGATGGTCCTTGTACAGAAGAAATGTGCTCCTTTCTGTTCAAAAGTGAGTCAAGGGAGAAAAACATAGGGTCAAATTTCTCCTCAAAGAAAGTGAAAAGAAACAGAGTAAAGAACACAGGTGAAAGAGTTAGCTAGCCCACATTGTTACCGAGTCCAGACTTGTACTGTTCACCACATGACAGGCCAATAAATTGAGAGACAAGTTGTTGGGCCAAGGAACTTTATTCAGAAAGCCAGCAAACTGAGAAGATGGTGGACTACTGTCCCAGAGAATGATGTTGCCCAAGGCAGAATTCAGCCTTCTTTTATACTAAAAGAGGGAGGGAGTAAAGTCAAATATTTCCTGGTTCTGGTCAGCCTTCGAAGGGGTTGTGTTCGCTGCTTCCTTCCTGCAGTTATCCACAGGTGGGCCTAGTCAGGATGTTTCCTGTGAGCTAAACAAAGGCATTTTAGCTTAACACTCATACCTGGGAGCTGAGGGGCCATTATGTATAATTTAAGCTCATTGACAACATCCCTTCAGTGATTAGCTTGTAGCAAAAGCAATAGAATACAGAGATTCAAGTAAGAGAAACAGATCCAACATGGAGTCAGATTTGTTCTTCCCTGTTACAACTTCAGTGGTTTTCAGGGTGTAGTCCCCAGACCAGCAGCATCAGGATCACTGGGAACTTGTTAGAAATGCAGATTCTCAGGCTCACTCCAGGCAAGCCCAACACTCGGCACCTTGACTAGACTCCTGTGACTCTGATGTCTGCTCAATTTGAGAACCACGGGCCAAGATTCTGAGGGGGGATCCATTAACTTGGCCCCTGGTGAGCTGGAGGAGGGAGCAGGGTGGAGTTGAAAGTACAGTGCACTTGGGTTCCACCCTACACGTGATGGGAATTTGTGGTGTAACCCTGAGTAGGCTGGATTCAGCTGCCTCATATGAAAAATGAGTCTATTGGTCTCTAGAATTTCCTGACTCCACTGTGTTGTTATGAGAGATGAAAAAACCTTTGGAGACTATAAAATGCTATCCAAATGTAATTTATGTTTCAATTAAGTGTTAAAGACTACTGAGTATCAGAGTGACAAAATATAGCTTCACTTATTTTAAAAGAACAGTGTACTAGTAGACACTCAATAAATATGTATCCAAAGAATCAGTGGATGAAGTGAGTCAATAAATCAACCAAAGTGTGGGGAGCTGGATGCCATTTACAGCCTGAGGGTCCCCTTTGCTATCACAGTAGGTGACAGTTGGTGGTGGTAGTTGTGTCTGTAGAAGCAGTGAGCAATGCAAGTGATGAGATGAGGGTTGTACCCTGCAGAAGTGGGTAGGGGGTGCTGCCATTCATGGAGAGAGAGAGACTGCTGACTGGCAGGAGTAGGGGATGTTGCCTTCAATGTTGGAAATGTTGATTTGGCAGCTCTTGGGTGATCTGGGAGGAGGCATCAAGGTGGTGGTACCATGTCCACATCCACAGCTCAGAGAAGGGGACAAAATTAATAAGGCAATGGAAGCACTAAATGACACCATAGAACAGTTAGCCTTAGTTGATATTTTCAGGAAATTACATTCCCCCAAAAGAGAATATACATTCTTTCCAAGTGTGCATGGAACATTCTCTAGGATAGACCACATCTCCAGATGGAAAACAAGCCTCAACAAATTTAAGAGGATAGAAATTATATCAAGCATTTTTTCTGACCACAATGGCATGAAACTAGAAATCAACCACAGAAATAAAAATGAGAAAAAAAAAGTGACTGCACGGAAACTGAATAACATGCTACTAAAAATCCAATGGGTCAAAAAGGAAATCAAAGAGGAAATTAAACAATACCTTGAGACAGAGCTTAGAGAAGGGGCATGGCTGGAGGTTCACATCCATGAATCACCTGATTGTGGGTTGTATGTGATGCTGTGGGGCTGGATGGCATCTCTCAGGACAAGACCACAGGGTGAGAGAGAAAGCACAAAAGATTGCCCCTGAGCAGTGCCACACTGACTGTGGGCACAGGAGGCTGAGACTGCACAGAAGGAAAAGGAGGACAACCATGTCAGGTCCTGGCATGGATAATTTCATTTAATCCTTGTTAACAACACTTTGGATAAGTAAGTTGTCTTTGTGTTAAACAAAAATGGGGCCAGGGGACCGAGAAATCATTCGCAGTCTCATGGATCCAGTGCAGTGCTCCCATGATCAGAACACAAGCTTCTCTGGCTCCTGAACCTGTGCTGATCAGTAACATGCAATGCTTGTGATGTTTGGGGCCCAGTCTTCAGTACAGGGAACCGTGTATGGGAGCGCCACCTGAGAAGAAGATGCCTTGGCCAAGATTTGCATCTGATGCCTGGATAAACCAGTGACAGCTTTCCCTGAGCAACAGGCATCACCATAATAATGCATTCTGGATATTTATGGACATTCACAAATGGTGGGTTCAGAGAGGACTCTGTGTGTGTGTGTGTGTGCGTGTGCTTGTGCGTGTGAGTGCATGAGCATGTGCACGCATGTGTCTTGGGAGGGTGTTAGGTAGGAAGGTAGAACTAAGTCTTACACAAGAAAGTGTGTTAAGACTGGAAGGTATGAGAAATAAGAGAACTGGATGAGAGGATGGTGCCAGATGAAGGACGCTGGGAACTCAAGGCTGAGGCTGTGGACAGAAAAAGAGCTTCTGTGAGATTCCCTTCCATGAGACACCAACCGTGAGGTGGGTGACCCACCAGAGTGGCATGGGCCGTATTGAACTTTTGATAATTTGAGGCAGTGACCACTACATTGAATATGTCAATAAGTCCTTTCCATGTTTTTTTAAAGGGATATTCTGCATCTCAATTTCAAGGAAAGTATGAGCCTGTTGCTAGAAGTAAAGTCAATTTTGATGGATGATAGACAGAAAGCAGAAGCCCTCAACTGTAATGCTTCTCCTTCTTTGTCAAGAGATGTTATATGGATGGATGAATATTAAGCTAAAGCTGAAGGTGGTGGAACTTTTGTAAAAGGGCTCGGTGCTGTTCTGTGTGGATGCTCGTCACTAGGCTCAGAAGGACACATTCTTGGATCTTCAAGGACCTGGGACTTACCAGTTCACTAGGTCACCCTCTTCCTTTGCTCTGGACTTGGATGAGGGCAGAAGTGTTGCTGGAGCCTGAAAGAGCACCTGTGTTTTTTGTCACCTGTACCAAAGCATGAGCGAAGCTGTATTTCATATTGAATGACTCTGGCACTGAAAACAGCAAGGCCTTTTGCAAAGTATTGGATAACCAGTAATTATGGCAAAGCACTGACTTATCCCTAACAGCTCTACCCCTGTGAAAAGAACCAGGTGTCCGAGGCTATTTTTTGCTGTACACAATTAAGCAGTTCTTGAAGTCTCTTAACTAGTTTGGTTTTATCTTAAAGGATAACAAACCTGTTCAGCCTTACTTGTATTCTTCCTTCAGACTTAGATGTTCTCATCAACTCACCTGAAAGGCTAGTTCTCCCATCTGGCTAACTTTAAAATAGGCTAGTTGGATGCCCACCTCTAAGGTAGCCCTCACCTCACCCTGGCTTCCTTAGGGCTAGAGATTCACTCATGCCTTTATGGACTCAATCACAGATATTCATACAATAGATTCACAGTGCTGTGGAGCTCCATTAAGTGTTTTGTGCTTGAAAACCCCAAAGTAGAAGGTGCAGTCATTTTTTAATCAAGGAACTTAAGCTTTAGCTGTGTCCTTTCTTTCCACTAGAACATTGCTTATTTTCTCTGGATGATGAGAGGCTGAGAAGGTTGTCCCAGGGCTATTATAATAGTAATATGTAAGACTTAAGTAAGAGAATTCACAGGTTCCACTTAAAAAATAAAAAAGTCATGGGAATGTCATGTACAGCATGGTGATTACAGTTAATAATATTGTGTGTGTATCTGAAAGTTGCTAAGAGAAAATTTCTTATCATGGTGAGAAAACAATTTTGTGACTGTGTGTGGTGACATGTTAACTAGACTTACTGCGGTAATCATTTCACAATATATACAAATAAATCTTTATGTGGGTGTACCTGAAACTAACATGCTTTATGTGAATTTTATCTCAGTAAAATATTTTTTAAAAAGGGAATTCATGGGGAATTTATGAAGACTAAACCTCTGAACAAAGTGAGATGTTTAAAATCTATTGTATTTTTTTTTCAGAATGAAAAATAATACGTGAAGAGGAAACCATGCCTGTCAGGAGCCCCAGAAAGTGGAGATGGAACAATCATAAGCTCCTTGGCTCGAGCCAAGTTGAAGTCATGCATTGAGGCTCAATGAGATAGGACAGGCTGATGAAGCTGGAATGGGTCTGTGCTTTCTGCTGGACTCAAATCCACTGCATGAGATGAGATGATTATTATCTGCTGATAAAAACAGAAAGAGAAATGTCACTTGTTTGGAAAAACAAACCTGTAAAAGAAAATATGAAGGGGGGGATTCTTGAGATGAACAAGTTAGGAAAATTGGCTTTCAGTTGTTTTCTGTCTGCTCCATAGCAACGTCCAGCATCAGAAAAAGCCACATTTACACACTTCAAAATTTTCCAAAGATCTTGGCTCCCTCCATGCACATTCCTTCTCATGCTCCCAGAAACTAAATCAGAGGGGTTTCACAAGAACAGTTACAAATTTCATCCATAGTGGAGTGTTAGAGGCTTGCAATTTATCACATCTAATGCAAAGATTGTGAAAGAATTTTTCAGATTTCCACATCTTCTATGTAAGTTGAATATATCCTTTGGTTCTAAGGAAAACAGCTTGTAAAATGTTTGGGAGCTCTTGGGACATCAAACAGCTCTTAGAGGAGTGCATTTTAATGGTTTACTTGTAAAAGAAAATCAGTAGAAGAAGCAGAAACTTATGGTTTGAATTCCTCTGAATAATACGAGGTACTTTTGTAGGCATCTTTTTTTCCCCTGAGGGTCTCACATCTTCGAGTGCTTATCCTAAAAATACTCAAAACAACCCTTAGATATACTGACATGAGTAGACAACTGTACTGTAACACTGTCTTCTTGTTAGACCTGGGGCCAGGGTCCTAGCAGATGCTGGGTTCATCAAGAAATGTGGGGGTAGGGGGAGGGACAGAAACATCAGTGGAGTCATGTGTAATTGATACAGAAGAAGCTGGTCCAGGAGTTCAAGGTTTAAAAGCTTACAAACTCCAAGCAGATGACATAAAGACTTGAACTGGGTCCTGGCAATTAAAAATGGAGGCTTGAGTTGGGGTGAGCAGCTTGAAAATAGTAGAGCTCTTCAACTTTATGCTGATGAAACAAGAGTCTGTGGGAAGCCTAACTTCCTTGGCCATGGATTAGAACATGAGAGTGAGAGTAACTTCTCCTAAAGTCAAATGGGTAGAAAGGGGTGGTACCTAATTCAAGTCCTGGGCCCCTTTCATTGTGTTACATCTGTGTTCAGGGGCTGGCAGGAGACAGTAGAACAGGAGTGAAGATAGACTTGGGTCAAGTTTGCATGACCTTGGGCCAATGGCATCACTTTACCTGTGTGAGATATCTCAGATGTGAGACAGCGCAGTAATGACTTCACTGACTTGTAGGATGGACTATTAAGGCTACGTTAGTTATCATCATAGCGATGCATTTTCCTCTTAGACAATAACTTAAACAGTGATTATTGAGTGTCTACTGTTGGCTTGCCCTGGGGATATGGCGGTGAGTCAATGCAGACATGGAGTCCAGTGGGAGAGACTGACATTTCTGAAATGACTACATCAGCAGGGATAACAGAGCACCAGGTCCAGGAGAGACTGAGTCTGTGTGTGGATGATTCAGAGGCTCGAGACTTATGGGGAACTGAGGATAAAGGAGGGTGAATCTAGACATGGAGGAACCAAGGGAAGTCAAAGGGAGCTAAGGATGTGATGGGAGCCTCACTAGTTTCTGATCCCATGATTTTGACCCAGGAGCATCTACAGGATGATTTAGGCTGCCCTGCCTTTGTTCTCAGCCCCTCAGGTCAGTGCTTCTGCCCACTGACTCTCTGCTCTGGATACTCACGTCTTATCCCAGCTTCACAGGACTCTTGGGGACTCAACTCAGCTCCAATCCCTCCTCTGTAGCTCGACTGTGAGCATTTGTCTAGATTCCACATTTTCCTGTCGGAATCCACCTGCTGCTGCATAGTCCCAGCCTGTGCCTTGTTTGTCTCTGTCTTTATCACATCCCACATCCCAAGCATCACCTGTGGTTCTGTCTCCTCCCTTCTCTTTACCAGGAAATGATACCCAGAACCCTGAAATACTTGTTTCAGCAAAATCCTTGTCTGCATGCAACAGAAACTGACCCCGGATGATTATATCAAGAAAAGGAATTTATGCAAAGACTGCTAAGTGATTCAGAGAACCCCTAGGAGGACCATGGAACAGTGTTTAGACAATGATCAGGCACTAGGGAAGCTAAACCACAGGTAAAAGAAGTGCCAGAATGAGACCCAGGGCTGGTTTGGTGTGACCCCTGTGGCACAGCTATCCCACCTGGAGGCCCTGCCTGCCCTGCAGCCTCAGCAATGCTGGCCGCAGTCACAGGGGCTGACCCACTGCTGCTGCCTCCAGGAACGCAGCCTTGTTGGCACCAGAGCAAATAGGGAAAAGGATGGTCACTTTCCACGCCCATCAAAAGTGAGTATTATTTATCATTTATATGCTGGAGAGGATGTGGAGAAAAGGGATCCCTCCTACATTGTTGGGAATGCAGTTTGGTTCAGCCACTATGAAAAACAGTATGGAGATTCCTAAGACTAAAAATAGACTTATTATATGACCCGCTTCTGGGCATATATCCAGAGGGAACCCTACTTCAAAAATTCACCTGCACCCCAATGTTCATAGCAGGACTATTTACAATAGCCAAGACATGGAAACAGCCTAAATGTCCATCAACAGATGATTGGATAAAGAAGAAGTGGTATATTTATACAATGGAATACTATTCAGCCATAAAAATGATAACATAATGCCATTTGCAGCAACATGGAAGGCCCTGGAGAATGTCACTGTAAGTGAAGTAAGCCAGAAAGAGAAAGAAAATTACCATATGACATCACTCATATGTGGAATCTTAAAAAAAAGAACAAAACAAAACAAAACAAAAACAGAAGACATATGAACTTATATATAAAACTGAAACAGACTCACAGATACAGAATACAGTTTTGTGGTTGCCAGTGGGGAGGTAGGTGGGAAGGGATAAACTGGGAGTTGGAGATTTGCAGATACTGACTGGTATGTGTAAAATAGATAAACAAGTTTATACTGTATAGCACAGAGAAATATATTCAGTATCTTATAGTAGCTCATGTTGAAAAAGAATATGAGTATATGTATGTTCCTATGTAACTGAAAAATTATGCTGTACACTGGAAATTGACACAACATTGTAAAGTGACTATACCTCAATTAAAAAAAGAACACTAAAAAGAGTATCAGAAGTTTTCAGAATAGGAAGCAGATGCTATGATTGGCTGAGTCTTAGCTCCAAAAGCACAGAGAAGAGACCACTGAAGGGCTCTTTCTGCTAGATTCTAAGTTGGTCCCCACATGGCAGGACTGAGAGATTTACTAGGTAATAAAGAGTGAACCAGAGGGGGAAAGAAAATGGTGCACAGCTTTTGGTTTGGATCATGGGGTGATGATGGTGGTATTTGCTAAAATGGGCAGAGTAAGATCAGACTAGAAACAGTAATGGATGAAATGAATTTGAGGTACTTGTAGGATATTGAATGGATTACTGAATTTACATAACACTCGGTGCACAGTAGGCACTTTATAAATACTTGCCCAATGGACATGTTGACCTGAAGGCCGTTTGGAAGATGGGGACTATAGCTAATGAATAGCCATGGACTTGTGCAGGGGAGAGACAAAAGAGGTCTGCCATTCCCATCAGCACAACAGCCCCAGTTCAGGGAGACTGCTCAACAGGCTTCATTGCTGCTATGTCCCATGGGCCCTATGGGGACCTGGTCTTCCTGGGCATGATGGCTTGGCTCTTAGTGCCAAGTGTTGCCATTTCAATAGAGACAAGCTCCAGGGGCCTCCATAGGTTTCTCCTTTTCCTGTTGAACTCTTTGGTCACCACTTTCCTGGTCCTCTTTCTCCTGGTACTCTCCAAGTTCCCCACAGAAAACTAATAGCAGGAAAAAGGAAGATCATGTAGGCTCTAGGGAGCAGAGCAGGTTGGACAAGCAATAAATTTCCTTGATGTTCTGTTTGTTTTAATGTGAAAGCCCAAGACTTCAAGTATTTCCCCACTGAAGAAACTTGACATTCCTGAGACGTGTGTTCTTAGCTCCAAACGCTGCACCACTGCTCCAGCCCAGCTCCAGTGTAAGAGGGGGTCTGAAAGTATTTCTCCTATTACCTTTCCTGCACCCCCCACAGTGAGGACCAGCTCATCAGTCTCCCTGTTTTCATGTCCCATGATGCCCCATATCCATGACGGTCCAGGTGGGCTTATGTTTATAAGGCTGTTGAATTTAGAGGAGGCCAAATGGGCAGCTTTATGTGGCCATGAATGTCAAAACTTAAAGGAATCTTGGTGGCTTTCTGATCTAGGGAATGGAAGATGCATGCACTCTGATCTTCCATGCCCAAATCGGTGGGCTTCCATTATCACCACATAACTCTTCCCTAGAAGCCTTAGAGCCCTTCCCAACACAGCATTCAGGGAGCTATGGCCACATGCACAGAATTGGCATGAGAATTAAAACTAACTTGTTATCTCTAGATGATCAAACCCTCTCCATTTTACTAAGAAGGACTTTGAGACCTAGGAAGGCTGGGATTTACAGGGGCTTCTTACAGCAGTGCCTGGACCTCTGCTGTCTCAGTTAGCCCACTCTTTATGCCTGGAGAAAGGGGCCCTTCTACTGCTTCTACTAATCCCTGTGGCAGGGATCAGTCTTCTGTAGTTGTCAATCCTCCTGACGTGCATTGGACTTAAACAGTCCTGTGTTAAAAATTCAAATTGAGGTGATTTAAATCTCTCACTGAAGCTCTGAAGATGTGAAAAACCCATAAATGGCCTAATAAACTAAAAGGAGATATTGTTCATTAAGGGTTAACAAACCCTTCCCTTCATCACAAATGGAAATCTTGACAAATTCTCATAGTTGAGATTCAGGGAGGCAATATGGAATCATGGAAAGAACATTGGCTCTAGAGGAAGTCACCTCTGGTTGGCATCCCTGCTCCACCACACAAGCTGAGTGACCTTGGACAAGTTACCCAACCTCTCTGAACTCAGTATTCATCATCTGTAAAATGGGAATACATTCTACCTCAGAGAAGGAGTTTGACCGTTCAATGAAATAACGTTTTAAATGGCTGAGCTATAAAGGACATTTAACTAAAAAGTTTGTGGTTGTTTCATTCTTGTTTTAAGAGAATCAGTTTTCCTAGGACACTAGGGCTTAGTTCTAAAAACACCTGTACATTCATGATCACTCAGTGGGATATTCCTGGGCCCTCCCAAACTATGATAAAGGGTCCAGATATGCTGGAGATGCTGGTATAAGACAAAATGAGCTATAAATGTTAAATTGAAATCGGTCAACAAGGGGAAAATGACATGAAACAAATGGGCAAAGAATGTGGGAAATGAAGAGAAGGTCAAGTTGGAAATAAACAGGGAATGTGATGCCTCCAAGGAGAGGACTGGGCAGTCACCATGAGCCCCAGCTGTGAGCTGGCTTCCACCTATGGGAAATGTGGCTTCTCTTCCGTGCAGAGCCCAGCTGGTCCTCCAGGATCTGCTAAGGTGAGTCACACACTCGAGGAGCCACCTCTGGATCTTGTGACTATCTACAGGGAGGAGCAAAGCACAGGGACAGGAAAGCAGCCTCAGGGACTGGGCCATATGGTCAAGGACCAAACTGTGTCTATGAGAGTTGATGTGGAGAGTCATCTACCAGGGTGCCAGGCCTCCTCCTCTGGGAACTGAGGTCTGAGGATAGGTGCAGCTCTTAGAAGCGTGCTTTTTTAGGCAACCCACATTTTCTTTTCTGGTCTTTATTAAATTCTCAGTGAAAAGGCTACTCAAATCCTTGGTACAAACCAAATAAAGTAAAGAGCCTGCTATCAAAAAAGAAATTTCTTCTGTACAGCACAGGGAACTATATTCAGTATCTTGTAATAACCTTTAATGAAAAAGAATATGAAAAAAGCATTTGTACATATATGTATATGCATGACTGGAACATTATGCTGTACATCAGAAATTGACACATTGTAACTGACCATACTTCAATTAAAAAATATATATATATAAATAGAATTTTAGCCTATCTTTGCTGCAGGTAAAAGAATAATCATTTTCATATTGAATAACAATCCCTGGAAAAGAATGAAATCAATTAAAGAAAAGGAATTGTTTCACCCCTACCAAAAATAAATTAAATGGTGTCCCATACACAGTGGTGGGTGAGAGGCTGAGGATTGTACCGGGACTTAGATGAAGACTCCAAGGAGAAGAAAGACTCAGGATGCAGAGGGGCAGTTTTTGACAGGTGTCTTCAGGTAGACTTCCCCTTCTTCTGCAGCGTGGCTTCCTTGTGCTATTTGGGAGTATGGGGTTTGGATTTTACAGAAGAGTTCATTTCCTTACAATTTCTCCCCTGTGTTTGCTTGTCACACCTCTCTGGCTCTTTGTATCATTCATTTTACAAGAAAATTGATTTCTTCTACTTATCAAATGACAGTTGGGATTCCTAAATTGCCACTTGGGAAAAAAATAGGACTCTTACTTCACATTACACTCATTACTACACATTACTACACATTACACATTACACTCATATTTCAGATAGAGTATAATAACTGTGTCTAAAAACATATTAGAGTAAAATGTGTGTAGAATAAAATATAGACTATTATCTGAGCAGAAACCACAAATGAAAAGAATGATAAATATGACTGCAAAAAGAAAGTGAAATTTCTGTAGAAGGCAGTAAGCCATACATGCAGTTTAGAAACAAAGAACAAACCAAGAGAAAAAATACAGTATCCAAGAAACAGAGTATTATTGTTTTAATCTATAGAGATGCTACTCTAATAGGAAAAATAGTATCTATTCGATCCTGATAGGAACAAAAAATGGAAAAGATATGTAAAGTGGCCAGTAGAGATATAAAAATATATTTAGCCTATTTTATAGTAAAAATAAATATAAATGAAAATAACAAAATGTTTACTTGTCAAGTCAGAAAAGACAACAGGGATTGTTAAGAACAGTGAGGCTAGAGGGAGGAGAAAGGGCAGCATCTGTACTGTGGCAGGTCTTAGAGCAGCGTGGTCACAGCGTTAATACAAGCAGGTCCACCTGGTTTGAACTCTGGTTGCTGGATGTCACTAAATGCCTCCATGCCTCCGCATCATCTGTATAATGGGATGAATGATGTCTCAGAGTACAAAGTCAGCATACAAAGTGCTTACAAGAGCGCCTGGCATGTAGTAAGTACTACACAGCATTAACTATCTTACTACACTATACTTACTATAAAATTACTAATGTTATTATTCTCAACATGTTGTACATGGGCACATTCATTGATTTAAAACTTTCTGAAAAGTAACTGGTGATTTTATATATAAATTTAAATGTGCATGCACTTCACATTTATTTGTATATGTTTCTCTATGATTATATATAAAATTTATTTATTTATTTTTTATTGAGTTACAGTCAGTTTACAATGTTGTGTCAATTCCCAGTGTAGAACACAATTTTTTGGTAACATATGAACATACATATACTCATTGTTGCATACTTTATCACCATGAGCTACCACAAGGTCTTGTATGTATTTCCCTGTGCAATACAGTATAATCTTGTTTATTTGTTCTACATATGCCTGTCACTATCTACAAATTTTGATTGCCTAGTCTGTACCTTCACACCCCCCTCTTCCCTGGCAACCACAGGTTTGTATTCTATATCTATGAGTCTGTTTCTGTTTTGCATTTATGTTCTTTTTTTTTTTAGGTTCCACATATGAGTTTATCTCATATGGTATTTTTCTTTCTCTTTCTGGCTTACATCACTTACAATGACATTCTCCAGGAGCATCCAGGTTGCTGCAAATGGTGTTATGTTGTCTTTTTATGGCTTAATAGTATTCCATTGTATAAATATACCACTTCTTCTTTATCCAGTTGTCTGTCAATGGACATTTAGGCTGTTTCCATGTCTTGGCTATTGTAAATAGTGCTGCTATGAACATTGGGGTGCAGGTGTCTTTTTGAAGTAGGGTTCCTTATGGATACATTCCCAGAAGAGGGATTCCTGGGTCATATGATAAGTCTATTTTTAGTCTTTTGAGGAATCTCCATACTGTTTTCCACAGTGGCTGCACCAAACTGCATTCCCACCAGCAGTGTAGGAGGGTTCCCTTTTCTCCACAGCCTCTCCAGCATTTATCATTTGTGGACTTTTGCATGATGGCTATTCTGACTGGTGTGAGGTGACACCCATTGTAGTTTTGATTTGCATTTCTCTGATAATTAAGATATTGAGCATTTTTTCATGTGCCTATTTATCATTTATTTGTCTTCATTGGAGAACTGCTTATTTAGGTCTTCTGGCCATTTTTGGATTGGGTTGTTTGTGTTTTTGTTATTAAGTCCCATGAGCTGCTTATATATTCTGGAGATCAAGCTTTTATCAGTTTCATGATGAATCAAGAAAAAAAAGAAAGTAAAGAAACAATCCCCTTTAAAATAGTACCCAGAGTAATAAAATCCTTAGGAATAAATCTAACTAAGGAGGTGAAAAACTTATACACAGAAAACTATAAAACACTGATTAAGTAAATTAAAGAAGACTTAAAAAAATGGAAAGATATCCCATGCTCCTGGATTGGAAGAATCAATATTGTTAAAATGGTCATACTGCCCAAGGCAATCTACAGGTTTAATGCAATCCATATCAAATTACCCAGGACTTATTTCACAGAACTAGAACAAATCATAATAAAATTTATATGGAATGATCAAAAGACCTAGAATTGCCAAAGCATTACTGAAGAGAAAGAAAGAGGCGGGAGGAATAACTCTCCCAGACTTCAGACAATACTACAGAGCTATAGTAATCAAAACAGCATGGTATTGGTACAAAACAGACATATGAACCAATGGAACAGAACAGAGAGCCCAGAAGTGAGCCCACAAACTTTTGGTCAACTGAACTTCGACAAAGGAGGCAAGAATATACAGTGGAATCAAGATAGTCTCTTCAGCAAATGGTGTTGGGAAAACTGGGCAGCAGCATGTAAATCAATGAAGCCAGAACACTCCCTTACACCATACACAAAAATAAACTCAAAATGCATCAAAGACCTAAACATAAGACAAGATACAATAAACCCCCTAGAAGAAAACATAGGCAAAACATGATCTCACATGTATCTCAAAAATGTTCTCCTAGGGCAGTCTATCCAAGCAATAGAAATAAAAGCAAGAATAAACAAACAGTACCTAATTAAACTTACAAGATTTTGCACAGCAAAGAAAACCATAAGCAAAAGAAAACAACCTATGGAATGGAATAAAATTTTTGCCAAAGGTGAACTGACAAAGACTATCTCCAGAATATTATTTTAAATTTATTTTTTATTTTTTTTTTATTGAACTATAGTCAGTTACAACATGTCAATTTCTGGTGTACAGCATAATATTTTAGTCATACATACAGATACATATCTTCATTTTTATATTCTTTTCCATTAAAGGTTATTACAAGATATTGAATATAGTTCCCTGTGCTATACAGAAGAACTTTGTTTTTTATCTGTTTTTATATATAGTGGTTAACATTTGCAAATCTCAAACTCCCAATTTTATCTCTTCCCATCCCCTTCCCCCAGTAACCATGATTCTTTACTATGTCTGCAAGTCTATTTCTGTTTTTAGATGAATTCATTAGTGTCTTCATTTCCCTCCCTCCCTTCCTTCCTTCCTTCCTTCCTTCCTTCCTTCCTTCCTTCCTTCCTTCCTTCCTTCCCTCCTACATTTTTTAACATTCCATATATAGGTGATATCATATGGTGTTTTTCTTTCTCTTTCTGGCTTACCTTGCTTAGTATAATGATCTCCAGGTCTATCCATGTTGCTGCTAATGATATTATTTTATTCTTTTTTATGGCTGAGTAGCATTTCATTGTATAAATATAACACAATTTCTTTATCCAGTCATCTGTCAATGGACATTTAGGCTGCTTCCCTGTCTTGGCTATTGCAAATAGTGCTGCTATGAACATTGGGGTGCATGTATATTTTTGAATTAGAGATCCTTTCAGATAGATGCCCAGGAGTGGGATTGCTGGATCATATGGTAGGTCTGTATTTAGTTTTTTGAGGAATCTCCATGCTGTTTTCCATAATGGCTGCATCAAACTACATTCCCACCGGCAGTGTAGGAGGGTTCCCTTTTCTCCACACCCTCTTCAGCATTTATTGTTTGTGGACTTTTAATGATAGACTTCACTGTAGTTTTGATTTGCATTTCTCTGATAATTAGCAATGTTGAGCATGTAAACATATAAATTTAAACGTACATGCACTTCAGCTTGTCAATTTTTTCTACTATTTTACCCAAAAGTATTAACCAGAGAGTATACAAGGAGACATATGCTAATATTCCCTCACTATGTTATTATAATCTCAAAATATTTGCACAAGGTAAATATATAACAATAAGAAAATCTTTGCCTGAATAATGGCAGTCACATCAGTTTGATGAATTATTATGTTATCAATTAAAATAAAAAAATCAAATTCAAGTCATATATATTCTCATATATGTATCTGTCTCTACCTGCATGAACATTCACATTTATTTCTAATCCATCTAAATCTGGAATGAAAAACAGAAAGTACACATGGATGTTATCTCTATTATGGTATCTGGTGGTGATATTTTAGTTTTGCAGTTCTCATTTATTTTCTGAATTTTCAACAATAAGTGCATCCAAAATGAAAATAACTTTATTATTTCTACTTAAAAATATAATAAATGCTCTGAGACCTCAAATAATTGAAACCATCAAAATAAGTGGAATCATCTGCAAATTAAGTATGTATGTTATAGTAGGATTTTGTTTATGTTTCCAGTTTGCTTTCATTGTACTTATGCCTATGAGTGAGAGGTGCTTACAAACACAAACTCGCACGTACACATCTACTTTTATCTATCATCAACATATCACGGGCATTCTTCTCTTTGAATAGCTAGAGACCTAACCCATGGTTTTGATAAGTTGGTGAGTATTGAATCATATGTCTACGTAAAGCACCAGACATGCGCATGTTTTCAGACTTCTAGGTCCCTAGCAGTAGAATTATGTAAAAGGAAATGGAGAGTTTAAGGCTCTTGATGGTTATCTCAGATTACTTTCCAGAAAGATTATACCAATTTATACTATGGCTAACGTAGTTTAGAATGACCTTAATGTACTTTCATTTAAATTTTTGTCACTTTTATTTGTTGAAAATATTGTCTGTTTGGTCTTAATTGGCACTCAGAGGAGAATTTCAATCCAAAGCCTGACATGAAGCAGCAGTGGAGACTCTTCTGAAAAGAAAAAAACTTTACTAAGTCAAATATAAGCACTTCAAGTCTTCGCATGTGTAGACAATTAATTTCCAAAAGTGAAGAACAAAAAGTGGAAATCTGAACTATCATAGCTTGTGAGTATATAAAAAACAGGTTTTGTGGGTCACATTCAATTCCAACGGAGAGTCATGCTTTATCTCTCATCTCTTTATTTGTGGCATTTTTTTTGCCAGTTGGAAATGAGCTACAAATATTCAATTAGAATAAAAATTTGGCACTCTTTCTTTTCATTTTGCATGCCCCAAGTATTTACTTGTGACTACATTCTTACTCTGTATAACATCTCTCTTATCTTTATGTCTACATTTACTCATGTTGATTTTGCAATCACAACTAGACATGATGTTTGTGTTTTTCTCTTACAGGCAATCTCTTTTGAGAATCAAACTTAATGCACACTGAAGGGAAACATAGGTAAATTGTGTACAAGTGGTGTGTGTGTGCATGTGTGTGTGCGTGTGCGTGTGTGTGAATGTGCATACTGGGAGTGGAGGCACAGAGAGGGATAAGGTCAAGAAAGGAATCTTGGATGTCTCCCTGTCTCTCAAACTACATCCCATTGTGAGGATTTAGATTGGCATTATGGCCGTCATAGTCTCCAGGAGTTGACTGATGCTTATAGCGTGCCCGTTGGTGGAGGCAGACAAGTGGAATTCTTCTGAAGTTATAGTTTGGAGAATCAATGGCCTGTACCCAAAACTCTTGGCCAGAGGTGGGAGGGACCTAGCTTGCCCCAACTTCTAATCTCAGTCCATGATCTTTCCCTTCCAAGCTGCTGTCTTGCAGCGCTTGCCTGCTAGTGGTCTCAATTCCTCTTCTTCTGTTTACCATATCCAAGGCACTAATGGAATTTTGCAGGGATGAGCCAGGAAAGGTGGGTCTGGCCCCATCATTCTTAGTCAGCTGTGGACAATGTCTGTGGGTGTTCTGGGTTCTCTTCACTGATGCTAAGCTCACCTGTCCACCTTCATGATCTGATCTCTTTGTCTCCCTGTATTGAGCCTCCCACCATGCTCACCACTGTGTCAGATTAATCAGATCTGGACATGGAAATATTTACTCAAAGGCCCAGGAATACCAGCCTCAGACAGGCTTGCAGATTTGGAACATAATCTATTCTTTGGAGGCAGTTTTGGTGGAAGATGTCAATCACAGAATCACCCTTACTGTGGTCTGGCTCAGTTGAGCAGTATCTGTTCGGGTGTTTTCCAGCCTTGCTGATGGGCAGAATGCTTCTTAGCTTTCATCTCTGCAGCCAACTGAGCACCATGAACAAGAAACCGCTCAACGAAGCAACAAAGGTTGGCATGTTCACAGCAGCCTTGACTCCCACCCAGAAACCTTATCTCTGGCAAAATGACTCCTCAGGCTAGCCTAGAATTCTTTTATTGGGAGATCAGCTTGTAGAAAAGATCTTAACAGAAAACAATGTGGGCATGTTTTTATTTGCAATGGGCATGTCAAATTACCCTCATCTCAGAGTGCCTTAGAGAAGTTGTGACTTCAGATCCTCAGAGCCCTGGACCCTGGAACAAACTTGTCCCAAAATCCATCAGGTTCCCCATCCTCTAAACTCTTTAATGGTGTGCCATGGGCTGCTCCAGGATCTTATACTGGCTGGTACTTCTAAAGTTATCCAAAGTATTTAAGATTCCGCAAGTCACCTGCACTTAACTCATAAGCATAGACACTTTCAGAGGTTTTATGGAAGTTAGAAGAACTCCAGGCAGAACACTGGCCACTACAGATGGGGTGGCTGCTCACAATGTCAATACTGTGGGAGGATTTGAAGAGGAGTTAATGAAAATATTCATAATTGATTGTCCATTGGTGATCAATCCACCAGGACTGTGTCATTGTTGTATTTTTTTTAAAGACTAAGTTCCCAAATTTGAGGCTGTGAGTGTAATTAAGGATTAAAGTACAGTTTCTGAGACATTCCAAAAGTATCTCCATGAAGTCTAGTGCTATGTGAACCAGAGTCCACACAAATTCTGGTCTCTTAGTCGAGGTGTATCACAATCAGTTTCAGCATGCAGTCCTGGATTGAAACCCAGTGGAGACAAACCCACCAAAAATATTCTTGGACAATGAGGAAATATGAATTTGGTCTGGGTATTAGTTGGCATGAAGGAGTCATTATTAACTCTGTTAAGTGGAAAATGTGGATTCAACTTTGTAGGAAAATGCACTTAGTGTTTAAAGATTCATACTAAAGTCTTTAGGGATGGAACATCAAGCTGTCTGTATTTATAGTAAAAGGTGTTAATTTGGAAAAAAATAGTCCTAATCATGTATGAAATACACACTTTGGGGCCAATAAACCTGGACTGTTTTTTTTCAAGAGAGAAAAATAAGCTCCAATTGGGCCCGTGTTTGACCAGATCTTGGGGAAGTAACAAAATTTCCCTACATTCCCAACAGTCTAGGGAGAGAGCATGAGAGTCTGGGGAAAGATGACTGTTCTGGACAAGGATGAGGTGAGAAGATGGAGTCATTAGAGCTGAGAGCCACCTAGACAGGGCGGAGGTTGGGAAAGAAGGAGGGTGAGTGGGAAGGGCTGCTTACCTACAGGGATGCTCACCCTCATTCTGCACCTCCCTCCCGAGGGCCTCCGAGCCCTGTGTTCCAGCCCTAAGCAGCCCCTCCTGCTTCACCCCTCTCAGCCCCTGCAGGAAGCCAGGCCTGCAATTCTCTGGCTTCCCAGGACCCACTGCATCTCCATGCTGTTGCCTTACACTGCCCGCTTTCCACAAAGAGTGACCCCTTTGTAGGAGAAACTCAGCTGGTCCCTCCCCAGGCAGATAGATCTAGATAATGTACTGCCATAGATGTGCATTGCATGAACCCTGACCACTGAATTGACATCTTTAGTTCAGGTGTAAATAAAACCAAGGCACAGAGTTATTTGTTTTTAAAATGTAATTATCTCACTTTTCACTCTCACCACAAACTCCTTATGATATATCACATTGGGTAATGTGGTAGGCAGAAAAATGTCCTCAAGTGTCCATATCCTGATTCT
The DNA here is from genome assembly GCF_048564905.1 of Vicugna pacos. Lineage (NCBI taxonomy): Eukaryota > Metazoa > Chordata > Mammalia > Artiodactyla > Camelidae > Vicugna > Vicugna pacos. The sequence continues at coordinate 6,748,208 of NC_132997.1, forward strand.
TGGAACCTACAAATATATTATCTTCATGGCAAAAGGCACTTCCCAGCTGTGATTAAGAATCTTGGGATGGGCAGATTATTTGGATTTCCTAGGTAAGCCCAAAGTCATCACAGGAGTCCTAAAATTGGAGAACTTCCTGGCTGTGGTAAGAAAAAGAAGTGCGATGCTAGGTGTAGTATCAGGGGAATAGGTTCAAAAGTGAAACCTTATAAACCTTGAAGATAAAGGAAGGGACCACTAGCCAAGGGCATCCTCCAAAACCTGGAAAATGGATCCAAGCAAGGAAATGGATCTTCCTTTAGAGCCACCAGAAGGACTACTGTCCTGCTGACACCTTGATTTTAGCCCAGTGAGGCCCATGTCAGACTTCCAACCTATAGAGGTGCAAAATGACACATTTGTGTTGTTTTAAGCCCCTTAGATTGTGGCAATTTCTTGTGGTGGTCTTGGGCAGAAATCTAAGACAGGTGAGATGGAACCAGGTGTAATTCCTTGGTTCAGGTGGCTCTCCCATGTGCTCTGTTTATCAATACTCATGTAAAATCTATCTCTCTATTTGCTGTGGAGTTGTGCTCTATCTAATCTATTTCCTTTTTGGATTCTGAAACTCCCAGCATACAACTATCTTTCAGTCTGCCTTTACCCCAAGGCAGGTCAGTGACTCTTCTGAAATGTTCTTCCTTCAAGGAAGAGAGACCCTTTCTTGCTTTCCTCAGCCTATTAGACAGAAGCAATGTGATATGAGTTGTGTGAAATTTCTTCTCTATTCGCCTCTCTCCAGGAGTTGGAAGCTCTTTTTAGTTTGAAGGAATGGAGCAAGATGGAAATATAATTCCAGAATTATATATACCAAGTCATTGTTTTACCTAGCATGGTTCAAGAGACACATTAACTAGTACTGATAAAATTCATTCTACTACTTACCTTGTGCACCGTTTACGCCTGTGCCTATGTTTTTGCTGCTCTGAAGTCTGAGTCTGTTTTTAGAAATGCACCAAGAACCCCTCAGAGTGAATTTCAAGTGCACCACCTAACTCAGAATCCAGGTAGTATCTTATATGTACCCTCCTGTATCCAAAAATCTGGCTGTTTTCCTAAGGTATTTTGTGTAATAGGAGGCAAGAAAAACAAATTCCATGTGTGCAATTCTCTGCACAGTTTCTCCAGAAGGGAAAGCTGCATTTAATAAAGGGAAATAAATCAGTATTCCAGAGGACATGGGTCTTATGAAGGTCTCTTGTTACTAGATGTGATTTGTGATTTCTAATGGGGTTCTTATTCCAATCTCCCACTCATCAGAGGCTACAGAAATGCCTTTTCTCTTTATAAAGTCACATGATCCAGAGGTAATTGTTTATTCTGCCCTATCTTTTTCATTTGGAAGCTTCCTGTATTTCTCCCAAATAATGCATTTAAGATATTTAGCACAGTCCTGACACAGAGCAAAATCTCAGTAAAGGTTAGCTATTATTGTAACACTTATTATTAAGCTATTATTATAATTGGCTTAATGGGAGAACTTTAAGAAAACACTGATTAAGGACAGAATGTTCATATCAAACTTATGTGGAGGAAATCCAAATTTCCTTTTGATTTCCTTTTGATGTACTTTTATTAGAGATACATCACATCAGGAAATTCCCTGCCAAACACCCCAATGTTCATAGCAGCACTGTATACAATAACCAAGACATGGGAACAACTTAAATGTCCATCAACAGATGACTGCATAAAGAAGTTGTGGTATAATTATACAGTGGAATACTACTCAGTCATAAAAAAGAGTAAAATAATTCCATTTTCAGCAACATGGATGGAACTAGAGATCATCATTTTTAGTGAAGTAAGCCAGAAAGAGAAAGAAAAATACCATATGAGATCACTTATATGTGAAATATAAAATAAAAGAAGAAAAAATGACTTTAGTGAACTCATCTAGAAAAGAGAAACAGACTCATGGACATAGTAAACAATCTTACGGTTACTGGGGGAATGGGAGTGGGTAAGGATAAATTTGGGAGTTTAACATTTACAAATGTTAGCCACAATATATAAAAATAGATAAAAAACCACCAAATTTCTTCTGTATAGCACAGGGGACTATATTCAATGCCTTGTAACAACTTTTAATGAAAAAGAATATGAAAACAAATGTATATATATCATGACAGGGACATTGTACTGTACACCAGAAATTGGCACAATTGTAACTGACTGTACTTCAATAACAATAAAGTTTACAAAAAAAAAGAAATGAATTTTAAAGACAGATGTTAAAATTGCATACTTTGTATCCATCATTAAGTTTCTTCATCATTTCCTGCATTTAGACTATCTTGTAGAATTCAGGTTTGTGCACAATATTTCATTTAACTCTATTACTTCTCCTCTTCCTTTATATAGTGCCCCCAAAGAGACCTCCTTTCATTTTACAACTCAGTAAAGATTTGATTTAAGCATCCCTGAACCACTAAAACTACTCTGTTAATATCTTTGAGGACTACATTATTTACTGCATTGTCACATTTGATTCCTTATGTATGCCCATTTTCTTGGAGAAGATATTTTCTATCATATCTTTTCTCATCATGCATGTAAATCCATTATGGCATTCTGTCATTGATTCATTTCCCCTTTCAATTTATTTTATCATTATTTTTATGTTGAAATAATTTTAGGCATACAGAGAGTTGCAAATAGTCCACTTTCCTTACTCTTTATCCAGCTTCCTCTGTGTTAACATCGTACATAACCATAGAACATTGATCAAAACTAAGAAGCAAATTCTCATACAATACTACTAATTAGAGTGCAGAACTTATTTGAATCCCATTAGTTTTTCCCCTAAAGTCACTCTGCTGTCCCAGGAGCCTGTGTTGCACTTCCTCACTGGGAATTGCCTTTGCCCTCTCAGGGAGGCAGACCATGGCTAATGCCCGGCCTCTGTGGAGGTTCAAAGACCTGCCGCCTTGCCTGCATTTGGGGGGACTCTAAAGGGCCGTCTCAGCTCTGGAGCACCCACAGGGAAGGATACAGCCTCAGATGCAAGTGCCTTGAGTTTTAGTCTCTCCCTCTCACATTCCTGCTTTCTTAATTTTATTGCGGGTGTCCATCCTGAGAACCATTCTCAGTGAATGCTTTGCATGCAGATCTCATCTCAGAGTCTGTTTCCTGGGAATCCAACCTGATATTGTTGGAACTGTGATTGGTTCTAGAAATGAGACCCCACAGCAGGATGTGGAAGCTGGTTCATTCACAGGCTGGCTGTCAATGAGGTGGTAGTGAGGTGTTGACAGTCCCAGGAAGGCTAAATTGAAGCAATTATTAAAGTCTCCACTTGTGGTGAACTGGGATGTGATGCCATTTGAAGGTGATGCACCAGTGAGCACAATATCTCTGGCATTTAAGAAGTGTAATAGCAATGATAACTATTAGTCCTAAGAAGTTGGATGGCTGCTACTGAGCACAAGTGATTCATTTAATAAAGGGAATGGCAGAGAGGACATCACCAAAATTGATAACATAGGAACCTCCAGCCTCCCTGTACCCCAACAGATATCAACAATTAGACAGCTATTCATGAACAAAAACAGTTCTCGGAGAGCTCTGGAGTCCATCTAAGAAATTTTTGCCATATGGTGGAACAAAAAAGCTTGAAAAAATTGCAGAAGAAGACAAGGAAGACAGCTTTATTTTACCTGCACCATTCTATCACCCAAGCTGGCACTGTCAATACCAAGACAGAACTTCTCAGCTAGAAAGCATTCACCTCACTGAGAAAGGAAGAGTAGGTAAACAAACAGCTCTTCCAGCCTTTCAGGGCATGGCACAAAGGTCTCTCTTCAGTTTCACCGTGTCCTGACTGGGAAAGCTGAGAAATATAGAGATGGCTAGAAATAAGGAAGAAAAGCAGAGAGGCATTCAGCAGCCATTCAGAGGGAGCAACTACAGTTCACAGTGACCTGGTTCACAGACGAGTTCAGCAGACTTTACCACTGATGAAACCAATGGTCAGCACAGCTGCTGCAGAACTCCTGCAGATTTCACCAGCCTCCTCCCTACAGGTATGCCTGTTCACTGATGCCAGCTGCCTGAACCTCCCCTGCCCCGACCAGAGCCTGAAAACTACACTGGCAATGAACTCAGGCCTCTGCAGCTCCTTGAGTGCAAGATACCAGCCTAGACACTCCTCCTGCTGTGTGTGCACTTGGAGCCAACCTCCCCAGCTGTGTACTTGCATGTTGCCAGCCTGATCCCCACTATTGGCAGTACAAGCACCTGGCAAGGGGAGAGTGTGCAGCCATGGGAGAGCATGCCTACAGCCATAGCCCCTACAACTGTTTGTGGGCCTGGATCAGGCCCTGTCTCCTGTCACTGGTGGGCACCACTGCATTCATCTGTAGCTAGCCCCTCCAGATGTGCACCTGCACACCCCTAACCTGATACCTGTCACTGGCCTTCACTGCAGTGCACATGTCAGGGGAAGATTATGCATCCATGGGAGAGCACACTAACAGCCAGGGTCCCCATGGTTGCCAGCAAGTCCTAAGTTGTCCCTAATCCTTGCTGCTTGCCCTGGCTCAAACCACTGAGTAAGTGTCTGTAAACTGGCCATTGTCCCTACATAAGCCTCTGCAGCTGGCCCCCACAGCTCAGCATATGCAGACTACCAGCTCCAGCCACCACTGATGCCTGCCCTTGTCCCTAGCCACTGGATCTGCAGGTGCTGCTGAGAATTCCAACAGCATCTACAGTCACTGAAAACCCCCTCCTCTCCCAGTGCTTGACAAAGCCCCTATAGTTATCATTGCTGTGGACCCCAGTGTCCTGGAGCAAAGAGATATCACACCCCTCCTTGGACCTGATGCCATCACAGGTTCTTGCATTTGATGCTCTGCATCACTAAACCTGGGGCCACAGCACACTCCAGCATACCACACCCACACACAAAAGTCTTCCTTCATTAACATCAGTCCTTTAAATCTGGAGGAAGTTATTGTTTCTACAAATATGCAGATACCTACAGAAGGCTATAGAGATCATGAAGAACCAGAGAACATGATTTTACTAAAGGAAAACCTCCAGTAACTGGCCCCAAAGAAATGGAGATCCAGGAACTGCCCAACAGAGAATTCAAAATAATTGCTCTAAAAACTCTCAGAGAACTACAAGAAAATGTAGGAAAACACTTTAATGATATCAGAAAAGCAACACAAGAATAAAATAAGAAGTTTAAAAAAGAGATAGAAAGCATAAAACATTTTGTGGCTGAAGAATACAACCACTGAAGTAAATAATTCAATAGAGAGCTTCAACAGCAGAGTTGACCAAGCAGAAGAAAGAATCAGCAAGTTATAAAATAGGTCAATTGAAGTGGAACAAGAAGAAAATTTAAGAGGGAAAGAAAGAAAAAAAAGAATGAAAAGGAATAAGGAAAGCCTACAGGACTTTTGGGACTCTAGCAAGATAAACAATGTAGGAGAAGAGAGGGAACAAGGAGAAGAGAGGGAACAAGGGTAAGAATCTTTATTTAAAGAAATGACTGAAATTGGAAAGGGAGAAGTAAAACTCATTGTTTGCCAAAGACATGATACCATACATGAAAAACAGAAAGATGCCACCAGAAATCTACTAAAGCACATCAATGAATTTGGAAAATCTTCAGGTTACAAAATTAATATACAGACATGTATTGCATTTCTATACACTAACAACAGACTATCAGAAAGAGAAATTATGGAAACAATCCCATTTACCATTGCATCAAAAAGAATAAAATACCTAGAAATAAACCTAAGGAAGTAAAAGATATGTACTTGGAAAACTGTAAGATACTGATGAAAGAAATTGAAGATGATGCAAACAGATGGAAAGATATACTGTATTCTTGGATTGGAAGAATCGATGTTGTTAAAAATGTCCATATTCCCCAAAGCAATCTATAGATTCAATGTATTCCATATCAAAATACCAATGGCATTTTTTCACAGAACTAGATGAAATAATTTTAAAATTTGTATGGAAACACAAAAGGCTCTGAATAGCCAAAACAATCTTGAGAAAGAAGAACAAGAGCTAGAGGAATCATATTTGCTGCTTCAGGCTATACTACAAAACTACAGTAAACAAAACAGCACGATGCTGGCACAAAAACAGACACATAGATCAATGGAACAGAGTAGAGAGCCCAGAAATAAACCCTCACACTTACAGTCAATTAATCTCTGACAGAGGGGGCAAATATATACAATGAAGAAAAGACAGTTTCTTCAATAAGTGGTGCTAGGAAAAATCAGACAGCCACATGTGAAATAACAAAATTCAAACATTCTCTAACACTCTATACAAAAATAAACTCAAAATGGATTAAAGACCTAAATGCAAGAATGGATAGTATAAAACTCTTAGAGGAAAACATAAGCAGAATATTCTTTGATGTAAATGGCAGCAATATATACATATATATTTTTGGTTCTGTCACCTAAAGTAAAGGAAACAAAGCAAAAATAAACAAATGGGACCTGATTAAGCTTAAAAGCTTTTGCACAGCAAAGGAGACCATCAACCATTGACAAAATGAAAAGACAACCTACTGATTGGAGAAGGATATTTGCAAATGATATGACTGATAAGGAGTTAATATCCAACATATATAAACAACTCATACAACTCAACAACAACAATAACAAAACTTTAAAAATTGGGCAGAAGATCTGAATAGACTATTTTTTTTTCAAAGGGGAAAAAAATCATGTGGAATTACCAGAGAAATGCAAATTAAAACCACAATATCATACTTGTCAGAATGGTTATCATCAAAAAGAACACGAATGACAAAATGTACCTGGAGGGTCTTTTGCTAAGTGAAATAAGCTAGACAGAGAAAGACAAATGACATATAATATCACTTATATTTAGAATCTAAAAAAAAAAATAAAACAAACTAGTGAATAAAACAAGAAGCAGACACAGATATAGAGAACAAACTAGTGATTGGCTACCAATGGGGAGAGGAAAGAAGGGAGGGGCAATATAAGGGTATGGTGAAAAATGGCTTATTATACGTTTATATGAAATCATGTGTGTGAAACTTGAAAACTGTAAAGCACTATAAATTTAAAGAATCTTTCATTCAATTAAAAAAGAAAGAAAGAAAAGCTGAGAACTTTTCAAACCTGGGGAGACATTTGGAAATCTAAGTTAATGTAGTTAGTAGATAACCCCAAAATTTCAATCCAAAATTATTATTTTTATTTTTTCTATATATGTATTTTTATTGAAGTATAGTCAGTTTACAATGTTGTGTCAATTTCTAGTGTACAGCATAATGCTTCAGTCATACATGAACATATATATATTCAGTTCATATTCTTTTTCACCATAAGTTACTACAAGGTATTGAATATAGTTCCCTGTGCTATACAGTATAAACTTGTTTATCTATTTTATATTTAGTAGTTAGTATCTGCAAATCTCAAACTCCCAATTTATCCCTTCCCACCTCTTCCCCCACCCCCACCCCCGTAACCAAATTTACCTTTTCCAAGACACATTATAATAAAACTGTTTAAAATGAAAGACAAAGAGGGGATTTCAAAGGCAGAAGGAGGAATTAAAAAAAAATGATTATCTTATACAAGGAAACCACCATAAGGCTATCAGCAGATTTCTCAGCAGAACTTGCAGGCCAGGAGAAAATGGGATCACATATTTAAAATGCTGAAAACAAACAAACAAACAAACAAACAAACAAACAAAAAACCTGCCAACCAAAACACTTTACACAGCAAAGTTGCCCTTTAGAAGTGAAGGTGAGATAAAGACTTTCCCCAATCAACAACAACTGAGGGAATTCATCACTGCTAAACCTGTTTTACAAAAAAATGCTGAAAGAAGTATTTCAAGGTAAAAAAAAATAGGATGGACACTAATTAGTAACATGAAAACACTTGAAAATATATAGCACACTGGTAAAGCTAAGTATATAGTTAGATTCAGAATACACTAAAACAATAATATGGTGGTATGTTAACTAATTAACCCAAGTATAAGGGTTAAGGAACAAAAATACTAAAAGCTGTGATTGCTACAGTAGATTCACAAGAGATAAAGAGAAGGGAATCAAAGCACAGCACTATAGAAAGTTATCACTTCACAAAGGAAGGCAGAAAGAGAGAAAGAAAGGAACAAGGGAACTACAAATGAGTTAGGAAAAAATTACTTACATGGCATTAGTTTAAGTCCATGGTATTGATAATTACACTAAATGTAAACAAATTGAATTTTCCAATCAAAAGATACAGACTCTGGATGGAATAAAGGAAAATAAGACTCAACTATATGCTGCATATAAGAGACTCACATCAGCATTAAAGACACACATACACTCAAAGTGAAGGGATGGAAAAAGATATTTTATGCAAATGGAAACCAAAAGAAAGCAGAGGTGGCTATAGTTACATCAGACAATGGGTCTTAGCCAAAAATGATAACAAGAGACAAACAAGATTATTATATAATGATAAGGGGGTCAATTTATCAAGAAGACACAATAATCATAAATATATTTCCATTCAACATTAGAGCACCTAAATATATTATGCAAATACTTACATATATGCAGGGAGAAATAGACAACAATACAATAATATTAGGGGCAACAATACTCCACTTTCAGGATGGATATATTGTCCAGACAGAAAATGAACAAGGAAACATCGTAATTGAACCATACTTTAAACCAAATGGACCTAAAAAACATATACAGAAAATTTCATCTAACAGCAGCAGAACACACATTCTTCACAAGCTTATGGAACATTCCTTGGGGTAAATTATATAATAGGTCACAAAACAAATATTAGCTAATTCAAGATTGAAATCACATCAAGTATCTTTTCTGAACACAGTGGTATGATACTAGAAATCAGTAACAGGCAGAAAGCGGAAAAAATCACAAATATGTGGAAATTAAACAAGACAATCCAGAAAAACCAATGGATCAAAGAAGAAAAATTTTTAAATAGTTTAAAATGTAAATGGAAGTACAATAGAAAACATTAAGAAAAGAACCTTCTTTGAAAAGATAAAGTTGACAAACTTTAGGCTAAACTAACCAAGAAAAACAAGATAGAAGGAATCAAGTAAGTAAAATTATAAATGAAAGAGGAGACATTACAACTGATGCAACAGAATACAAAGAATTATGAGAGACTACTGTGAACAGCAATAAAATCTATGGAATAAGAGAAAATATTTGCAAATCATATATCTGATAAGGGGTTGATAACAAAGATATATAAATTACTCATACAGCTTAACAGCAAAAAAAAATTAATTAAAAATGGATAGAGTATTTGAGTGGACTTTTTTTTTTCCCAAACAAAGACATACAAATGCCAACAGGTACATTAAAAGTTGCTCACATCCACATGGGAAAGAAAATAGTGTATATTTATGGTCTCACCCCAGGGCTAGGTTGACTCTCTCACCCTCTATGATAGTACATTCCAGAGACACTTAGCCAGTCTGGATATGAGCATCATATTATATCAAAGACATCATCTTAATAAACAGATAAGCAGGAAGTGACAATTACATTGTAGGTTTTAGTGAAATATAAAAATTCCAGAGGATGAGAGATAAGCCCTGAGAAAATTCAGTAAATATCAATGAAGTGTTTAGGGGTCTCATGGCCTAGGGCATGCCAGAACATGTCCTCCAAAGTAAAGGATAAGTTAATGTACTTTGAATCTCTCACAAACAAGAAAGAAGCATAATGCTTGTTAGGTCTCTTTGGATTCCACAGCTTGCAGCACATTTGAAATACTACTCCAATCCACTTATTGGTGGCATAAAAGCTTTCCAACTTTGAAGGGATCTAGGACAATAAATGTTTCTGTAACATGCATTTTTTTCTCCTTGGGTCATGCAACTCAGTAGCGCCTTCTGTACCAGAAGTATCTTTAGTGGGAAAAGATACCATGTGGAATTCATGGAAAGCCCCAACTGGAGAGTCACAAAGGAGACTCCAGAAGTCTGGAGCAAAGCTCTGCCATCTTTAGCAAAGAAACAACTGTGTACAAAACACAGCTTTGGGTTTACTTCTGGGCCCAGGTTGAGGAGGAGTATCTGACCATGGAATATCAAGTTACTGTGTGGCAGAGTCACCCAAGTGGCAATTCACTGTAAGATGCAGCAACACAAATGGGATTGAACATGAGTAGAGCCAGAAAGCACATGTTGGCAGCATGACCAGAGGTTACAGACCTCTCTGTCATCTACGGCTTGTGCCCTGGTGCCACTCTCTTAGCTCACATGCATGGCTGCTTGGAGGAAGGTCACTTATGACTAACAACAGAGGAAGAAATAAAGCTGGTTCACAGACAGGCCAGCTTGATATGTCTGTTAAAACCTCAAATGAACTGCTGCTGTATCACAGCTCCTCTCAAAGTAGCCCTGAAAGACAATGGTGAGGGAAAACCCTCCAAATGGGCAGAATTTGGGACAGTAAACCTTGTTGCACATTATGTGTAGAAAGAGCAGTCATCCTAGGTAGAGATAAACTCATGAGCATGTCAACTTTATTGGCTTGTTATTCAAGGGCCTAGACAGAGAAAGCTTGAAAATTTTGAAATAAGAAGGTGTGGGGGAACATGCACGTGGGTGGAACCATGGAAAAGGAAAATGTGATGTCTTGTATCACATGTTACTGCCCACTGAGAGCACTCACAATGGAAAAGGCACAAACAGCGATGTAGTGAAAATGACTCAGCCAGCTGAGATCAAACAGCTTATGTGTTTAGCAACCATAGTGCTGGCACAATGGATATATGAGCAGAGTGGTTATGGTAGCAAGGATGGAGGTTCTGGAGGAATCAACCGCAAAGCATGGGCTCCTATTTACCAGGGCTGATCTAGCTGATGCCAAGCTGCCAGTAACAGACTAATGCTGAACCCACAGTGTGGCACCAGAACCCTCCATTTAGAAGACCGTGTAGCTGCGTGGTAGCAAGTGGATTATATCAGGCTTCCCTACACTGGAAAGGGCAAAGCATCATCCTGACTGTAATTGACATATATTCTGAGTATTGATTTGTCTTTTCTGCCTCCAGGGTCTTGGTCATCATCACTATCTGAGGCTTACAGTGTTAGATCCATCTACATGGATTTCTGTACATCACTTCAGATAAGCAACTCACTTTTCAGTGAAGTGGGTCCTTTCACACACCCCAAACTGCAGAAACCATTTTCATGGTGAGCAGAGAAATAACCCTTAGAAACATAGCTGAGACATAAGTTTGGACACAATTCATTGTGAGAATGGGGCACCTTCAAGGTATAATGTTTATGTAAACCAATGACCTCATTATAGTTCCATGCCCCCAGCTAGATTACAAAGATTGAGAACTAATGGGTAAAATCTGATGGGCCACACTTGCCATCAGTCCTAATGACCCACTTATGTTCACTATCTAATAGAAAAAAACATGCATTTGTGGTATTTCAATATGTCTATAGTAATCAATTTACAAATATACCATTTAAATATAATTAATTTCCAGTAACAACAAAATGTATACAACAGCCAGGAATAGCTCTAGCGAGAAATATCAGATCTTTATGGATATAATTATTCATAAATGAAATTATATCTGCACATAAATAAAGATAAATACATGAAGAGATAAATGATTTTCACTGATAGAAAAACTCAATACTATAAATATGTCAATGCCTCCTTAAGAAATTTATCCTTTCAATTCAATACTCATTAGAATAGTTCAATATTTTTAAAGGAATGTGAAATTCTAATTCTGATTCTTATGACTGAGACAATTTGAAGAAGGAAAATAAGTAACCATTTTCCTTATTGCCTATTATCATCTAATATAAAGGCAAGGACTGTAAAACAATATGCAAGAATAGACAGACATATCAAGGAATAGAAAGTATAGGCATTTTCACATTTATGTGGGAGGTTAACACAGGATAACATTACTATTTAAGTCAATGGAGAGGAGTGGGCTGTCTAATATAACTGCGTGTAAACTTTTAGCTATAAATGTGGGGAAAAGTTAGATCTCTACCTTACATACTACTCATAAAAATAAGATCCAGATGGGCTATAGAATTAAACAAAAATAATTTAAAAAGCTAAAATAAATATTAGAAGAGAGGATGTTTATGACTTAGGAATAGGAAAGGCCTAAAATGAGAAATACATGGTAAACTCATAAAGACTGATAAATATGATTAAATCAACATTTAAAACTGTAAAATCAAAAACATTTTAAAAACATTAACAAAATATAGACATTACTTTAAAAAGTTGTAAGAACATATTAATACCATATATAATAGATATAAGACCAATATCCTAAATATATGAAGATCTCCTTTATTCAATAAAAGACAAACATAAAAAGAAAAATCATCAAAATATTTGAAGTGGCTGTTTACAGTCAAGGAAATATGAATTGCCAGTAATTTGTACTCACTGATAGTTAATTTCTTATCTGGAAGTGTCCATTTAATGTAGCAATGATGTCACTTAAAAACCATGACCATAGTGAAATTTTCAAAGTTTGACAAAATTGTTGATAGCAGGGTAATAGGTTTAGTGGGACTACACATTGATATAGCTGCTAGAAAGACAATTTTTAGTAACTTGTAATAACCAAAAATGGACAAACTCTGTGAATTAGAAATTCTACTTCTTGTTAACTCTCCTAGAAAAATAATCACTTAGCTTCATGAAAAGGCAGGTACAGGAATGTTCACTGTAACATTATTTGTAATAGCAAACAAAATAAAATCAAAATGGAACAATCTAAACTCCATCGATATAGAAATAGCAGGTGCTAAAAACACAGGGATGTATATATTCAGTGGCATTAAAAGATCTTCAGGACACATTATTTAGTACAAAAAAGCTACAACACAATATGTGAAGTGTGGTAAGTTGATATAAAACAAAAACAGACAAACATTGCATAAGCATAGAGCCATATATATCTATAGATCAGTGTTGTCCAATAGAACTTTCTGATGTTGGAAATGTCCTATAATCTGTGCTGTCTAATACAGCAGCCACTAGCCACATGTAGCTTGAAGCATGTGAAATGAGGCAACTGTGACTAAGGAGCTGAATTTCAAATTTTATTTAATTAAAAATCATTTACATTTGAAAAATTGTATGTGACTAAATGGCTCCCTAATGGAGGTTAACATAGCTGAAAATCCACATATATGCATAATAAATCATCTATGGAAGATTGTATTCAGGTCTGGAGATGTAACACAAAAGTATATTCCTATATTACTCATCTAATAGGAAAAGTAATCATTTAAAAAGCAAAATAAAAGAAATAGCTTTTCAAAAGATGTATAAAATCTGTGGCCAAAAAGAAAAAAATTGAGAAATACTACTCAAATCACATTTCCTTAGTAATGGGAAACTCCTAGAAACATGGAACATGAGGGAGTGGCCTACTGGTCAACCCCTATCTAGAGCTGGGAATGGCCAGAGAGGGTTGGTGCTGCCATCTGAGCGGAGGTCCCATTCTGGGTGGCAGAGTAGGAAGGGCAGAGGCTTCTGAAGCTTTGAGGATGAACTGGAAGGATCTACGTTAGCAGCCAAACAAGCAGTGGGGTTAGGACCGAAAACAGAGGGTAAGAAGTGTTAGGATCAGGCATATGAAATAACGGCCTGGCTGGGTGAGCCAGTGTTGGGGGCTGGGAGAACAAAGAGCACTTTGTCCACCAGAGATATCCTCTCATCATGAAAGCCCATGGGCATCAGCCCACAGCTGATGGATGGGCCCTGCTGGGTGAAGAACACACACACACACAATGGACACTCCCATTACTGCACTTATGCAAATGAGTGGCAACCTTTCAACCTACTCTTTTTATCAATAGATCATGTCCCCTGTTAATGAATTGCTGATGTGCATGGTGAAGATGAGTCAAGTGGAGAATTAGGGCAAAGGAGCAGCTCCCCTTCAGAGTCCCTATTGTGGCCTGCAGACCCAGCGGCAGAATCAGGCGGTTTGATTTTATGATGGAGAAATGCCTCGCTGCTTCCTAAGTACCTCAATGTAAAAGAAGAATAGCTGATGGGCTGTTTTACAGAGCTCAAAGTAGCTCATCCAGCTCTAAGTAGGAACAGACATGTTTGTTTACACATTTCCAGCTTTCTAAAGTTAATAAAAAAGATCATATTAAAATGATCCATAGATAACAGCATCATGAATTCATCATCTTTCTCAAGAACAGGATCTGGTCCCAGGGCATAAGCTTAAAAGCTGAATATTCTCCATCAGAATATTTTGTACAAGGTGCTAAGTACTTTCAACTACTGTGTATGTGAGTAGATAACAAAAATGGGAATGAGGAAGGAACTCAGATTAGGAATGATTAAATGCTAACTCTGATCCGTGATAGTATCTTATCAATTCTTCAGCTCTGTTCAGTGACTTCACCCCAGGCACTCAGCCTGCACCATTCCATGCAGAATGCTGGAGGAGGGCTAGGAAGAGAGATGAGGCTGCAGGGAAGGAAATGGGGTAAAACAAACAAAGAAAAACTAACAACAATAGAAGCCAGGGAGGGGCCCCAGGCAAGATAGGGTCCAAAAGAGATATGCCAAAACTAGGGCAAGTCAGCCAGGTGGTGGGAGGCACAGCCAGGTGGTGGGAGGCAACATCTCTTTTTGGGGTCAACACAATTCACCCCAGAGCAAGCTGGGCACATTTCTTTTCATAGTGCCCCCATCACTTTTCTTTCTCTGTTTAACTTTTAATCATCCTGGGAAACCTCAATTCTGGTGTCACTTCTTCCAGAATGCATTCCCAAACTTCCAGGTTGGACTAAATGCTCCTCTCTCTGCTCCAATCATACCCCCAGATATAGTCTATTTTTGCACATACAGTATCATAGAGTTATCTGTGTCCTATAGTAACGGTGAGACCATGTGCAGTGTGTTTCTGTATTCACAGGGCCCAGAAAGCACAGAATGCAGAGTAAGGTGTGTGCTAAATGTTTTCTGCACTCACATAACCTTGAACACATGACTTGATGGGTAGTTTCAACCCCATGTGGCTTTACAGGGAATACCGACACCCCAGATTTACACCTAAGTGCCTGGAAATCATGTACAATGAACTGGAAGTCCTTACTTCTCCCCAGACCCCAAACTCATATGTTGAGACCTAATCACCAAAGTGATGGTATTGGAATCAGGCCTCTGAAAAACAGTAAGTCATGAGGGTACAGTCATCATGAGTGGCATTAATGCCCTTATAAAAAGAGTAGGAGACACAGGATTTTTCTCTTTTGTGTTCTTTACCATGTGAGGAAACAATGAGAAGGTGGCCATCTGCAAACCAAGAAGCAGGCTCCCACCAGATTCCAGATATGTCAGTGCTTTGATCTCAGACATCCCAGCATCCAGAAGGTGAGGAATAAATGTCTGTAGTTTAAGCCCCTTATCTATGGTATTTCTTATGGCGGCTGCACCAACTAAGACATCATGAAACACTCAAACCACCACCTTTAATCAGGGTGAGGACTCTTCTATACTAACCCAGTGCCCTTTCATTACTTTTCACCAAAAGATGAGGCAGGCCAAAGTATCAGGGCATTAATTAGGAATAGCCAAGATGAGACAAACACAGGGCATCACTTGGAAAAGCAAGAGTCCTTATTCTCATGGCAGGTGATCAAGCAAATTGTATGAATAAGTGACTACAATCTAAGGAGGACAATGTTACCACTCAATGGCTATAATGTTTTAGAATAGCCAGAGAATCCAGCAGCACCCTCGATGAGGTGAGTTTGGCATGGGGCTTTACGGTGGATGGTGTTTCCACAGGCAGCAGGAGAATGGGGCAGGATGCTGTTGTTATGACAGATATGGGTTCATCTATGAGGCATGTTGGGCTTCAGAGCAAGCTGGAGTAAATACATCCAGAGTTGAGAGAACAGTTTTGGCTGTAGGTCTGTCTCCTACACATAAAGGCAATTTCCAAAAGCTCAATAGCTCATATCACAATTTTGAAAAGGACATGACTGGTCCAGAATGGAGCTGGCATCTCAGGAGCTCTACACAGTGGGTGTGAAGGCTACAGGAGCAGGCATCACTGGGCAAAGGCCAAGGGCTTATGGTGAAGTTATATTTCCATAATCTGACTTTCAGTGGAAGAAACTGGGACCAGGATGTGGAGAAGGCAGGCATTGGAAAGGCACCTTGAGACCCAATGAAAATGACCTTCTAAGTCAAGAGTTATAATACCAATGGAGGAATTTGACTAATCTGGAAACCAAAGCACGAGAGCTGGGCAAACAGGGCTTAGTGAAGTCTGCACAACATGGCAACAGAGGCTCTTGAAAGGCACAGACACAAGGCTCAGGGCAGCAAGACCAAATTCAGTGGCTTCCTGCTGATGTCCAGTAAGTTACCAACACACTGGGGTTTTTGCAATCTCAAAAGTGGTTGGGCCTACCTATGAACTACAGATCATACCAGCCCAGAGCTGGGCAGGCCTAGATCAGTCAAAGAATAACACTAATGAATGAACTAAATTTTAATGAACTAAAAGGGATTTATATTGCCCTTTTGACGGGAATATCTAGATAAGACTGTCTGTTTGCACAATTGGAACATAACAATATGAGAAGAAAGAATTGATATTTTAAGGAAATTGATTATGAAAATGTTAAAAGAGTCTTTATAGACACAGTCAAGGAGCCCAGGCATGCATTATGAAGTCAAACACCCACCAATTCATGGCATCTAGTGAGATTTTATGCACTTTGGGAAACTTTGCTGGCTCCAGGGTATTAGCCACATAGCTATTTGGCAAAGCCATGAAAATAAATGGCAACCAGATATACTCACTAAGAATAAGGCTGGGATTTTACTGAAAAGTGAGATTCTCTGTCTGCTCTTTTCATTCCTGTTTTGTCTAGTTTTAAAATGATCCAGGCTCAGGGGGACTGTAGGAGCTCTCCGAATATAAATACACAAATTCTAGGGGCCAGAATATGAAGGGGAAGGACAGAGTGGGTAAGAAAATGGAAAAACATATTAACTATTAAGGATTTTATTGCTTTCTAAAAATGGAAGGGTTTGAGGCCCAATTGAACCAGCCCTCTGATCTCAACAGGTGGTGACCCCATAAGTGCATCTGGCCACATAGGGCAATTATTCCACTAAAGGTGACACTAGCAAATGAGCAAGTGACATCCGCCATCTTTCCCACATCTGCCAAAGGGAACACTTATAAAGTCTGCCCTGTCCGACTCAGTGAATCACAGTAAAGATCAAATGAGTTAGTTACTTGAGCCACAAGTGGATGTAAAGGTAAAATTTAACATTATCTCCCAGAACTGGAACAGACCAGTTGAGCTCCCCCAACTGCAATGAGACCCTCAGACTGCTGCCTTGGAGTTGCAGTAATCTAATATAAAATAAGGAAATCACATGTGAACCAAACACTGGGAATTTTTGACTCGACTATACACAAGCCCATGAGAACACTTTACAAAGTTTTACACCAGTTTCCTGTACTAGAGAGCTCCATGTGGACTCAAATTATCTTGACCTCTGTTCATCTACTATTTCTCAAGTGGAGTTCTCAGGAAGTATGATGCTGACCCTTTGCAAGAAATATGCCCTGCAGGTCAGATTGCTCAACAATAGTACAAAGGCACTGAGAGCTCTACCATTCTCCAAACGATGACTTTCCTAACTTTCGTGTGTGCAGTTGCTGAGTCTGTTTCCAATTATCCTGGGAAGCTGCAACCATGGCCTCACCCTTTGCTCAGAATACAGTTGGGCTGCTGTGGAGAGCAAGGCACAGGGAGCAATTGCCAAGAGATGGTATTTCAATTTACGTGACATCGGCACCTTCATATACATGGCCACCATATATGAGATGTGAGGCCAATGGGAACACTGTTCCTTCAATATGTATTTACTGAGCACTTTGATATTTGGAAGCTATTGAAGGCATTAGGGAAATAAAAAAATGGAATGAGATAAAATGTTTGTCTGTGAAGCTTAAGACAAAGGAGAGCAAAGAAATATCTATATCTATACCTAAACCTTTATATCAACATCTATCTGTATATATTTTTTACATTGTGTGTGTATACAATTTAATTACACATAGCAATAAGTCTTATGAGGTCAAATAAAGCAGGATTAGGGACTAGTGGATGAGTGTGTGGTTGGAGGGATGTTATTTAGTTTAAATAAGTGGTCAATGAGAAGATGATACTTGAACAGAAACTTGAATGGAGGGCGTGTTTGGGAAGAACAAGTCTTGCAGGTGGAGGGAATGGAAGGATAAATGAAGTGGTGTGAGTTATACGAGGAGTGTGGCAGAGGGGTCAGGGCCAGCAGCCAAGGCCGAGGCTCTTGTGGAAACTGCAGACAATGCTGTAGTCAGCCACTCCCCTCCTCCCACATCCTATCCCTAGTCTCTCACGCCTTCCCTTGGAAAAGGTTTTTTTTTTTTCAGACTTCACATATGAGTGGTGTCATATGGTAATTTCATTTCTCTTTTATTTCACTTAGAATGACATTCTCCAGGAACATCCATGTTGCTGCAAATGGCATTATGATGTCATTTCATATGACTGAATAGATTTCATTGTTTAAATATATCACATTTTCTTTATCCAGTCATCTGTCGATGGACATTTAGGCTATTTCCATGTCTTGGCTATTGTAAATATTGCTGCTATGAACATTGGGGTGCAAGTGTCATTTTGAAGTAGGGTTCCTTCTGGATATATGCCCAGGAGTGGGATACCTGGGTCACATGGTAAGTCTATTCCTAGTCTTTTGAGGAATATCCATACTGTTTTCCATAGTGGCTGCACCAAACTGCATTCCCACCAGCAGTGTAGGAGGGTCCCCTTTTCTCCAGAGCCACTCCAGCATTGTCATTTGTGGACTTTTGAATGACGGCCATTCTGACTGGTGTGAGGTGATACCTCATTGTAGTTTTGATTTGCATTTCTCTGATAATTAGTGATATTGAGCTATTTATCATGTGCCTATTGATCATTCATATTTCTTCATTGGAGAATTGACTGTTTATGTCTTCTGCCCATTTTTGAATTGGGTTGTTTGGTTTTTTTTCTTATTACATCGTGTGAGCTGCTTAAATATTCTGGAGATCAAGCTTTTGTCAGTTTCATCTTTTGCAAAAATTTCCTCCCATTCCATAGGTTGTCAGTTTGTTTTGCTTATGGTTTCCTTTGCTATGCAAAAGCCTGTAAGTTTAATTAGGTCCCATTTGTTTATTCTTGCTTTTATTTCTATTGCTTGGGTAGACTGACCAAGAAGAACATTTTTGAGATATATGTGAGATCATGTTTTGCTTATGTTTTCTTCTAGAAAGTTTATTGTAACTTGTCTTATGTTTAAGTCTTTGATCCATTTTGGGTTTATTTTTGTATATGGTGTGATGGAGTGTTCTAGCTTCATTGATTTCCATGCTGCTGTTCAGTTTTCCCAACACCATTTGCTGAAGAGACTGTCTTTATTCCATTGTAAGTTCTTGCCTCCTTTGTCAAAGATTAGTTAACCAAAAGTTTGTAGGTTCATTTCTGATCTCTCTATTCTGTTCCATTGGTCCATATGTCTGTTTTTGTACCAATACCATGTTGTTTTGATGACTGCAGCTCTGTATCATTGTCTAAAGTCTGGGAGAGTTATTCCTCCAGCTCCTTTCTTTTTCTTTAGTAATGTTTTGGCAATTCTAGGTATTTTATGGTTCCATATAAATTTTATTCTGATTTGTTTTAGTTCTGTGAAAAATGTCCTGAGTAATTTGATAGAGATTGCATTAAATCTGTAGATTGCCTTGAACAGTGTGACCATTTTAACAATATTGATTCTTCCAATCCAAGAGCATT
The DNA here is from genome assembly GCF_048564905.1 of Vicugna pacos. Classification (NCBI taxonomy): domain Eukaryota; kingdom Metazoa; phylum Chordata; class Mammalia; order Artiodactyla; family Camelidae; genus Vicugna; species Vicugna pacos. Next base: position 6,768,143 of record NC_132997.1, read on the forward strand.
CCATATCTTTCCATTTTTTAAAGTCTTCTTGATTTCCTTAATCAGTGTTTTATAGTTTTCCATGTATAAGTCTTACACCTCCTTGGTTAGATTTATTCCTAGATATTTTATTACTTTGGGTGCTATTTTAAAGGGGATTGTTTCTTTACTTTCTTTTCCTGTTGACTCATCATTAGTGTAAAGAAATGCAACTGATGTTTGTATGTTAATCTTGTAACCTGCTACCTTGCTGAATTCTTCAATTAGTTCTAGTAATTTTTCTGTGGCCCTTTTAGGGTTTTCTCTATATAGTATTGTGTCATCTGCATATAGTGACAATTTTACATCTTGTTTTCCAATTTGGATTGCTTGTATTTCTCTCTCTTACCTGATTGTTCTTGCTAGGCCTTCCAAGACTATATTGAATAGGAGTGATGAGAGTTGACAGCCTTGACTAGTCCCAGATTTTAGTGAGAAGGTTTGAGTTTTTCACCATTAAGTACTATGCTGTCTGTAGGTTTGTCATATATAGCTTTTATTATGTTGAGATATGTTCCCTCTATACCTACTTTGGTGAGAGTTTTTATCATAAATGGGTGTTGAATTTTATTAAATGCTTTTTCTGCATCTATTGAGATGATCATGTGGTTTTTGTCCTTTCTCTCGTTAATGTGATGTATTACATTGATTCATTTGCATATGTTGAACCATCCTTGTGTATCTGGGATGAACCCAACTTGATCATGGTGTATAATATTTTTTATGTGTTGTTGGATTCTATTTGCTAATATTTTGGTGAGGATTATGGCATCTATGTTCATCAGTGATATTGGCCTATAATTCTCTTTTTTGGTAGTGTCTTTGCCTGGTTTTGGTATCAGGGTGATGGTGGCTTCATAGAATGAGTTTCCTTCCTTTTCAGTCTTCTGGAAGAGTTTGAGAAGTACTGGTATGAGTTCTTCTTTGTGTGTTTGTTAGAATTCCCCGGTGAAACCACCTGGCCCTGGACTTTTATATTTAGGGAGGTTTTGTATTGTTAATTCGATTTCATTTCTAGTGATTAGTTTTTTCAAGTGGTCAGTTTCTTCTTGATTCAGTCTTGGTGGCCTGTATGTTTCCAGAAGCTTGTCCGTCTCCTCTAGATTATTCATTTTGTTTCCATATACTTGTTCATAGTATTCTTGTATGATATTCTGTATTTCTATTTTTTTTTGTAATTTCTCCATTTTCCTTTCTTATTTTGCTTATTTGTGCTCTCTTTTTTCTTCTTTGTGAGCTTGGCCAGAGGTTTGTTGATTTTATTTACTCTTTCTAAAAAAACAGTTCTTGGTTTGACTGATTTTTTTTTCTATTTTTTAAATCTCTATTTTATTTCCTCCCTGATCTTTATTATTTCCTTCCTTCTGCTGACTTTTGGGGTTTTTTGTTTGTTTGTTTGTTTGTTTTTGTCTCCTTTTTCTAATTCTTTTAGCTGGAGCATTAGATTGTTTATTTGAGAATGTTCTTCTTTCTTGAGGAAGGCCTGTATCACTATAAACTTCCCTCTTAGCACTGCCTTTGCAGCATCCCATAAATTTTGTGTGACTGTTTTCATTATCATTTATCTCAAAGTATTTTTTTAAATTTCAGCTTTGATTTCATTAACCCACTGTTTTTTTAGTAACATGTTTTTTAATCTCCATGCTGTCATTGTTTTCTCCTTTGTTTTTCTGTAGATGATTTCTAGTTTCATGGCACTGTGGTCAAAAAAGATGCTTGAGATAATTCCTATCTTCTTAAAATTGATGAGGCTTCTTTTGTGCCCAAGTACATGATGAATCCTAGAAAATGTTCCATGTGCACTTGAAAAGAATGTATGTTCTATTCTGGGGGTGTGTAATTTTGTGAAAATATCCACCAAGTCTTAGTTTTCTGTTGTATCATTTAATTTCTCTGTTGCCTTATTTATTTTCTGTCTGGAAGATCTGTCCAGTGATATTAATGTGGTGTTAAAGTCTCCAGCAATGATTGTATTCCCATCACTTTCCCCCTTTATCTCTGTTAGCAATTGCTTTATGTACTTAGGTGCTCCTATGTTGGGTGCATAGATATTAATATGTATAATATCCTCATCTTGTATTACTCCTTTAATCATTATTAAAGTCCTTTTTTATCATTCTTTATGGACTTTGTTTTAAATTCTATTTTGTCTGAAATCAGTATTGCTACTCCTGCTTTCTTGTCATTTACATTTGCATGAAATATCCTTTTCCATCATCTCACTAATCTATATGGGTCCTTCTCCCTAAAATGGGTATCTTGTATGCAGAATATTGACGATTCTTGCTTTATTATGCAGTCTGCCACCCTATGACTTTTGATTGAAGCATTTAGTCCATTAACACTTACAGTAATTAATGATAGATGTGTGTCTATTACCATTTTGCACTTAGATTTGCAGTTGATTTTGTGTTTCCTCTTTGTTCCTTTCTTCTTCCTTTTGTGGTTTGATAATTTTCCTTTGTATTGGATTTTATTTATTTTTTGTGACTCAATTGTAAGTTTTTGGCTTATGGTTACCTTTTTTGTAAGTCTATTAACCCAATACTATAACTGTTGGTATTAAATAGATAGTAATATAAGCTCAAATGCATCCTACTGAGAACAAAAATTTTTTAAAGAGAAAAAAAAACTCTATATTTTCTTGCTTCCCTCTCCCACTCTTAATGATTTAGATGTCTTCTTTTACAATTTCACGTTTATTCTATTTGTAATTCATGGTAGTTATCACCTTTCCAGTTATGGTTTTCTTGTTTCTGTAGCATCCTGCTTCTGTTCTATTTAGAGTAGTCCTTTCATAATTTCTGTCAGCATGGGTTTAGCGTTGCTAAACTCTTCTAGTTTTTGCTTGTCAGTGAAGATCTTTGTCTCTCCTTCTATTCTAAAGGATAACTTTGCTGGATAGAGTATCCTAGGCTGCATCTTTTTTTCATTCAGGACTTTGAATATATCTTGCCACTCCCTTCTGGCCTGTAGTGTTTATGTAGAGAAATCAGCTGAGACCCTTATGGGGGTTCCCTTGTAACTCACTCTTTGCTTTTCTCTTGCTGCCTTTAGGATCATTTCTTTATCCTTGACACTGGCCATCTTGATTATGATATATCTTGTTGTGGGTCTGTTTAGGTTCTTCCTGGTTGGGACACTCTGAGCTTCCTCTACTTGGATATCTGATTCCTTCTTTAGGTTTGGGAAGTTTTCAGTCATGATTTCTTCAAATACCTTTTCAATACCCTATGTTTTTTCTTCCTCCTCTGAAACCCCTATTATGCATAGATTGGCATGCTTTATAGAATCCCATGGGTCCTTTATGTTTTTTCATTGTTTTTTATTTGTTTTTCTCTCAGCTATTCTGATTGGGTGCTTTCTGTTGTACTGTCTTCTAGGTCACTTATTCGTTCCTCTGCATTATGTAGCTTGCTTTATACAGCCTTTAGATCAGTTCTCATCTCGGCCAATGAGTTTACCAGTTTTACTTGGCACTTCTTTATAGTTTCAATTTCATTTTTGACATATTTCATATCTGTAGACACTATTTCTTTTAGTTCCTTCAGTACTTTGATCACTCCTTTTTTGAAATCTTGATCTAGTCGGCTATCATTGTCTATTTCATTGATAGTTCTTTCAGGGGATTTCTCTTGTTCTTTTAGTTGGGAGCAGTTCCTCTGCTGCTTCTTCTTGCTCATATCTCTCTGGCACTGCAGCTTATGGTGTGTCAGTTATCTACTGTGGTCGTTAAGGAGTTAATTTATTTATCTAAAGTGTATGTGGAAATAAAGCTTTAAAAAAGAGAGAGAAAATTTTAAAAGAAGAGGAAAAAGAGGTTTGAAACAGTATAATCAATAACAGAAGAACAAATTGAAGCAAAGTAAAAATCAAATTGAGACATGTTTTAAAAACCTTAAAAGATGGGAAAAGAACAAAAAAATTGAAAACTGAGTATAATCAATAACAGGAGAACAAAGTCAAGAGAAATGAAAATGAAACTGAGGCAAATTTTTAAAAATAATAATAATAAAAATATTTTAAAAGAAAAATTTAAAGGGTTAAAAATAAAGACATATACAATTGTTTAAAAAGTAAAAATTGAAAAAGTAAAAGAAAATTGAACAAAGGAAAAAAGAAAAATAAAGTGGATATGTTCCTGTGGAGACTGTGCACTCTGAAAGATTTTACTGAGAGGTCTTTCTTAAGTATGATTAGTTGTCAAGCCTTTTTTTTTAAACATTTTTTATTGATTTATAATCATTTTACAATGTTGTGTCAAATTACAGTGTTCAGCACAATTTTTCAGTCATTCATGGACATATATACACTCATTGTCACATTTTTTTCTCTGTGATTTGTCATAACATTTTGTCTATATTTCCCTGTGCTATACAGTGTAATCTTGTTTATCTATTCTACAATTTTGAAATCCCAGTCTATCCCTTCCCACCCTCTATCCCCCTGGTAACCACAAGTCTGTATTCTCTGTCCATGAGTCTTTAGATTCCACATATGAGCGATCTCATATGGTATTTTTCTTTCTCTTTCTGGCTTACTTCACTTAGAATGACATTCTCTAGGAGCATCCATGTTGCTGCAAATGGCGTTATATTGTCGGTTTTTATGGCTGAGTAGTATTCCATTGTATAAATATACCACCTATTCTTTATCCAGTCACCTGTTGATGGACATTTAGGCTGTTTCCATGTTTTGGCTATTGTAAATAGTGCTGCTATGAACATTGGAGTGCAGGTGTCATCCTGAAGTAGATTTCAAGTCTTACTTCACTTTTGTTAGCAGTGTGGCCATTGACCTGATAGTCAGAGCCTGCACTTGTTATCAAATTGTGCTTCCTTTTTTGTCTTTGGGTTGGCACTGCTTCTGTCCTCACCCTGCTGTGCAAACTCAGCTCACTACTTTCAGAGGCCCTCCACTGGCACCCCTGTTCTGTGGTACTCCCGGTGCCAGTCAGCAAGCAGATCATGCCCCCTCCCAACCCTGTTGGTCAGGTTCTTCACTCTGACACAGTGCATGGGTGGGTCACACACACTTCTGATGCCACAGTCATGTGCTGTGCTTGGGCATGGTTGGCAGGCAGGCCACACCCCCTCCCAGCACCACAGTCATGTGCTGCACTCCTGCAGGGAATGTGGGCGGCTACCTACCACCTCCCAACACTAGTCACTCCCAGCTTTGTGCAGCTGCCCACTCTGCCTTGTGTCCACACTGTGTAGGTGGGCTCGGGGAAAATGGAAGAATGGCACTTGCCCCTGAACATGTTAGAACTCAGCCCCTTGTTAATTTGTATTGGAGGCATGAGTTCTCAGAGGCACCAGGGCAGAATGATCGTATCTGCCTCAAGCTGTAAACAAGTCTTTATCTTGCCTTTGAGGCTGCTAAGCCCTAAGGTACAAATTCAGGTTTTGACCCCGCCCCTGCCTGGGTGCTAAGCACCAGAGGATATGGTGGCTGTGTCTAAACCCAGCCTCTCTTCTCCCAAAAACTTGCTCAGTGGGTTTTCAGAGACAGGGCTATGGCACACTTCCCCCCTTGACACACCAGCCATATTGCTTTTTTTTCTTTCATATTATATGGAAGGCCCAGGTTGTTCTGCTCTGTATACCCTCCCAGCCATGGTGCACAGCAGCCTACAGTCCCCTGGGGTTGCCTCTGTGCAGCCTGCCCCAGTCCTCTGCATGGCTGGGGCAGCCTTTCCCATTCCCCACCTGCTTCTTTGCCTCTAGGGCTAGGGGTTGCAGAGACCCTCTGTGCCCATTTAACTTAGTTCTGTCAGTCAAGGGCTGCTCTGTACAGATCCAAGGCTCAGAGATTCCCCTCCATCCTGCTGACCTCTCTGTTGGAGGTAGGGAGATCCAGCAAACAAGTGCTATTTCTCCTTTGCTGCTGCCTCCGCATGGGACCAGTCCCATAGTGTTTTGCTTTTTCTTCTTTTCTTTTTTCCTTTTCTCCTAGATTTGTGGCGTCTTTGTCTTTTAAAGAAAGCGACGTTCTGTGAGAGTCCAGCTGGTGCTCTGGTTGGCCAGGTGGGTTTGTGGATAAGAGTTTTGGTGTATTTGTGGGAGAGGGTGAGCTACGAGCCTCCTTCTACTCCACCATCTTGGCTGAACCCTCCATTATCTTGATGATGGATAAATAAATGAAAAGAAAGAAGCATCTAACCTGCTTTTCCTCCATGAACTGTTTCAATGGGTGACCAAATAGTAAATGAAGGGAAGTGTCTCTTCAAAATTAAACTGGCTGATAAATGAAAAAGAAATGAAGTAACTAGAATGTCATCATTGATCACCCCAAATGGATTAACCAATGTAAGCATTGAACATCATTGCTGCTAACATCTCAAAAATAGACAGACAACATGACATTATGTGTCCCTTAATGAAATGGCACATCAGTATCTAGGGTCTCTTCAAAAATCTTGATCCTGAGTCTGATCAAGCCTCTGAATACAGCTGAAAATCTGCAGGAAATGGAAAGAAGGGAGGGATGTGCTGAACTGCATCTGAGAACACAATCTGCAAGGTACATTCTGGAAATTTCTATAGGTGGAAGGTCTCAGGGTCTTCCATGGATACAGTATAAGAAAGAGAAAGGGATGGAGAAGGAACTTAGACTACAAGGATATCAACACAATGAGCAAGCATCACCTACAGGGCCTAGAGAGGCACACTTGGGTGAAAAGAACAATAAAGAAACTCAGAGTGATGAGTATAAATGTCAGGACAGTGAGTACTTTTGGTAGGAAGGAGCTGGTTGAGATTGGGATGGGGCACAGGGAGGGTGTGCTAGGTTGGCAGGAAAAGTACAGTTGACTGGCCTGGATGGTGGTTACAAGTGTTCTTTTTTTAACTGAGGTATAGTTGAGGTACAATATTTTAGTAGTTTCAAGTGTCCGTCATAGGGATTCAGAATTTTATAGATTATACTTCATTTAAAGTTATTTGAAATAGTCTATATTCCCTGTGTTGTGCAGTGTATCTTTGTAGCTTATTTATTTATTTTTAAATCTCAAAATATGTATGCTCAGTGAAAGCAACCAGATGCTTTCTGCAGTACAGAAAGATGTCATTCATATTAAATGCCATGTTATCTATAGTGGAAGAAAGCAGATTAGTGTTTGCCTGAAGACGGGGGGAGGGAGGGATGTGTGGATTACAAAGAGGAATGAAGAATCCTCTTGTGTATATTTTAAATCTTAATTAGGTTGATGGTTTTCTGAGTATATACATGAGTGAAATGTACACTTTAAAACTGTGCAGTGTTTTGTACCTCATTTATACATCCATGAAGCTGTGAAAAAGGAAGAACAGTATGAATGGTTTGTTTCCCCCATCTTTGCTGCTGTTAAGAAGCCCTTGGTGCTGTGGAAACTCCATACTCCTAGTCCTGCTGCTGAGTCCCCTAGGTAGCACCAGGTGAATTCTGCTTTCAATAAAAGTCCCAGGAATTCTTGTGCTCAGAGAGGTCAGGATACACTGGTATAAAGTGAGTGGTGGCTGAGAAGGAGCCTTCCCTCATCCTCCACCAGGCCATCATCAGGTGAAGCCAAATGAAGCTACTACCAACAACAGACAGGGGGAAACATATCTTTGATTTCCTAGTGTTTCCTACAAGTGCAGGATCATTAACTACCATGGAATGAAGGTTTGTCACCAGTCTCTCATTGAAGGAGTTTTCAAAGCCCTCCAGCATCTCATTGAAGTAACTGGGAGAAAGCTAAGCCAATGGGGGAAGTGGCTCCCGCTTAGAGCCAGGTTATTGCAATTAACCAATCGGGATCCTGTCTTCTATAAAAGAAACACAAAGAGCTGGGCTTAGCAGTTCACTTTGAATGGCATTTATTGGTTTCTGTTATGGGGGGAAAAGGTGCCTTTATTGCTACATAAAGTATGCTATAATTTTTGAATATTTATACAAAAGTAGTGGTGTGATTGGAAGTCATTAAAAAGGTTCTTTTTCTTAGAACTAGGTAAAGCCAGGGTTGCCTTTTGAGATTCACTGAACATTGCAGTTCCTAAGAAGTGAGTTTTTTATTATGTCCTTTGTCAGTTTTTCTATATATTTTTAATTAATTTGTGGTATTCTCTGTATTGAACTGATTTTAACTCTTTGTCTTATCGATGCTAAAAATGTATTCTTCCCTTTGTTACTCACTATAACTTCTTTTTGGTGTCTGTTTCCCTTTATGGCAGCTTTGCTTCCATTTTTTCAGTAAAAAAATTTGAACTTTTTAATTTACTTAGCAAGTTTGAAATTATACAAAGCATGCATTCAACCTAGGAATTGAAAACAAAATTTTAAATATTGGAAATGGAGGAGGAATTCAATATAAAAAACCTAAAATAATAAGTTGGAAAGCAAACACTCTGCTTGATGGACACAAATAAATGCTGGTTTTTGGAAAAGGAAAATACTGTTTTTCTAATTGAAAATAGATGAACCCTGTCAAGGCAATTTTAAAAAGTCAGTTTATTATGAATAAGAGAAGAAATATTGTAGCAAAAAGTATTCTAAAAAAGATAATGAAAACTTCATAGCTATATACAGGCCACGTTAGGCTACATGAATAATTTTCTGGAAAATAAAAGTCACCAAAATTAAATCTAGAAAATATAAAACTCCATGAAAATATATCTTTCTTGAAAGAACTGAAGAATTTGGTCACACATTCACCTCAGGGTGGCCCGAGGAGCTGATGTTTTTGAATTTCTGGAAAGCTTGGCAACTATTTTAGAAAGGTAGCTTCACCTCACCCCAGCATCCACCAACACCACAGGATGAAACTGGGGCTTGTTTAAGTTTAAAACACACAAGGAAACACTCCTATAGACACAGAGCTTATTTATTTTATTTTATTTTATATGTAGTAGTTTGTGTCTCTTAATCCTTTACCCCTTCTTGGCCCTCCCCTCTTCCCTCTCACCACAAGAAACAAGTTTGTTCTCTATTATCTGTGAGACTATCTTGGTTTTATTATATATATGTTCACTTGTTTTGTATTTCAGATTCCACATATAAGTGATAACATCCAGTATTTGTCTTCTCTGCCTGACCTATTCCTGTAAGCATAATATCCTCCAGGTCATTCTATGTTGTTTCAAATGGGAAAATGTCAATGTTTTTTATGGCTGAGTAGTATTCCATCGTGTGTGTGTGTGTGTGTGCACACAAATAAAATACATTATATGTATCTTTTTATTTATTCATCTACTACTGGACACTTAGATTGCTTCCATTTTGGGGCTGTTCTAAATAATACTGTTATAAACATTGGGGTACAGCTATCTTTTTCAATTGGTGTTTATCTTTTCTTCAAATATATATCCAGATGTGGAATTTCTGGATCATAGAATAGGTTTATTTTTAGTTTTTGAGGAATCTTCATATTGTTTTCCACACTGGCTGCAACAATTTACATTCCCATCAATGGTGTAAAAGGGTTCCCTTTTTTCCACTTCCTCACAATCATTTGTTATTTGTGATCTTTTTGATGATGACCACTCTGGCAAAAGTGATTGATACCTCATTGGGGTTTTGATGTGCATTTCTCAGATGATTAATGATGTTGAGCACCTGTTCATGTGCCTATTGGCCATCTGGAGGTCATTTTTAGAAAAATGACTATTCAGACACTGTGCCAATTTTTTAATGAGGATGTGTTTGTTTGTTATTGAGTTGTGTGAGCTCTATATATTTTGGAAATTACCCCTAATCAGATCTGAATTGCAGATATTTTCTCCCATTTCATTCCTCACCTTTTCAGTTTGTGCATCTTTTCCTTTACTGTGTAGAAGATTTTCAGTTTGATGTAGTCTCAGTTGTTAATTTTTGCTTTCATCTCTTGTGCTTTTTGGAGTCAGCGCCAACAATTTAAAACTAAATCTGTCATTAAGGAGCTCACTGCCTAGTCTTTCTTGGGGTTATATGGTTTCAGGTCTCCTGTTCAAGGCTTTAACCCATTTTGACTTCCTTTCTGTATATGATATAAGATAGCAGTCCAGTGGGATCCTTTTGCATGCAGCTGTCCAGTTTCCTCACACAGTTTATTGTAGAGACTGTCCTTTCCCCTACTGTGCATTTTAGGCTTCTCTCTTGCAAATTTCTTGACCATACATGTGAGGATTTATTTCTGGGCTCTGTATTCTGTTTCACTGATCTGTGTATCTGTTTATACGGCAATATCTTTGGGTCACTATATTTTTGGCTCACTTCCTTCTTCTCTAAATTCCACCTGGAAAACCAGCAGTGGGGCAGAGTTCCCAAGGGTTGGGGGCTCTTTTCCTGGAGTCACCAAAGGGCTATAGAGCCAGCTGGGCTCACCTACAAGCCAGTTGCAGGATGAGTCATGGGAATGGGGACCTGAGGTTTCCTAGGGTCCCAGCTTCCTACCACTTCCCAGGCAAGTACTGGGGCCCACAAGGCCAGACTGCATCTCCTGAGGCTATGGAAAGGGCCCTGGGGGAGGAACTGAGTGCCCAGGGCAGAGCAACCTCCAGTATTTGATGTATACCTCAAGGAGACATCCGGGTAAAGAGTTCAATGGGCTCCCAGCCTGGGGCTTTTGAAGGTCGGGAAGGAGGTGGTCCTGGGCAGAACAGACAGAGCCTAGCCTGACTGGACCAAGGGGAGAAAGTCCAGGTGGGCTGCTGGCAGGAGGAGGGCCTTCAGGTCTGGCTGAGGATTGGGGCTTGTCCCCAAATGCCCCTGAGAGATTTCTTGTGTGTTAGCACAGAGACCCAAACAGATGTATCTTTTCAAGATCCCTGTATTGGATCAGAGGCAGCGAGAAATGGAAGATAAAATCATGAATCTGGGACAATGTCAGTGGTGGCCTGGAAAGGATGGGGGAGGGATATTCAGAGAGGTGATGAAAGCATTTGAAGTTGGGACCCAGGGACAGGGGAGGATCCAACTGCATGTGGAGTGAGGAAGAAAGAGGGAGCAGACAGAGTCCCAGGTTCTGGTTTGAGCCCATTGGGGGATGGAGTTGCTGCAAGGATAGGGGGAGGAGTGAGAAGAGAGTTCCAGAAGGCAGCCTGGAGCCACTTAAACCTTGGACACTTATGAGATTAGATCAGTTCTAATACACTTTATTATTTCATGGAAGAATATTTGATTTACAGTGTTGTATATGTTCCTGGTGTACAAAATAATGCTTCATTTATACTTGTATATATGTTCATTCTCATGTTCTATTCCATTATAGGTTATAACAAGTTACTGGATATATTTCCCTGTGTTATACACAGGTCTTTGTTGTTTATCAATTTTGTACATACTATTGAGTATCTGTAATCCCACACTCCTAATTTATCCCTCCCCAAAAACCACTTTCCCCCCTGGTAACCATAGATGGTTTTCTATGTCTCTGAGTCTGTTTCTGTTTTCTAAATAAGGTCATTTGAATCACTTTTTTGTTTGTTTGTTTCCACATATAAGTTATAAATTTATCTTTGTCTGAATTACTTCACTAAGTATGATAATCTCTGCATCCATTCCATTTACCTGTAAATAATATTATCTCATTAACTTTCTATAGTAATCCATGGTGTATACAGGCGACATCTTCCTTATCCATTCATCTGTTGATGGACATGTACTTTGCTTCCACATCTTGGCTGTTGTAAATAGAGCTACTGTAAACATTGAGGAATATGTCTGGGAAAACTAGAAATTATCATACTATGTGAAGTAAGTCAAAGACAAATAATAAGTGATATAATTAATATGAGGAATCTAAACAAATGGCAAAACTAATAAGACCTTATAATGAAACCACGGGGAAAAACTGCTTCCCAGGGGGTTTCAACCAAGTGGCAGTACAAAGCTGATGAAAAATACTCTGTTCATGATGACCCAGAAGCTGTTTTTTACTGCAGTTGGAACTGGATAAAACCTGACACCAAGCCTGAGTTTTGGGGAGAGTCATTTAAGAGCAGGAATATGAAGGAAGGAGCAAATAACATTGACAAGCCCAATGGTGATGGCAGCCATCATCTTCCTGTCAATCCCTGGGCCACTGTGGGTACAGCCAGAGAAATCCAGCTGGCCAGGATGTGTGACTGCTGAAGGGGACAGTCTCCTGTCTCCAGCACAATGGTATTGAGAGTGGACAGTGGAACTAGACTGTGTTTGATCTCAGCTCCAGCCCTGCTACCTGCATGGCCTTGAGTCATGTGCTCTGAGGTTCTAGCGAGGGCCTCATCCCCTCTTGAGTTTTCTATGGAAATTAGAAACCCTCAGCTCAGGATGCTCTTGCCTATCCCTTTTGTGTGGGGGCAGTTTTCTGTTGGCCACACACTGTGAGCACCAGCTTAGACACACACACACACACACACACACACACACAAACACACACAAACACACAGACATCTGTGCACCACTGTACATTGAATAAGGATTATGGGGTGGGATTAGAAGAGGAACAGACATGGAGGAGGAAGTTAGAGAAAGAAAAACATGGGTTGAAGTCACCACCTACAGGTGATATCACTCCCCCATTGTTTAGGCCTTATTCCACTTACACCTGAGGACATTCCTAGAAGTATCTGCTAGAATCATTTCCATTGTGCAGGTGGGGAGACACAGACCTAGACAGACACCAGGACTTATCCAGGATGGAAAACAGGTACGAATGAGGAGCTGAGTCTGGAAACCAGTACGTCTTCTTACAGCTGCACACAGACCCTCCCCAGGAGCCGTGGAGAGGGCAGGGCAGCTGTAACTGTGGAAGAGGTGGGTTTGTTTGGAGAAGGGGGTGAGCAGGCAACAGCCCAGAGGGCTGTGTGTGGAGGTGTTGTCTGAGGAGGGGGTTCCAGGAAGTGGACCCCAGGAAGTGACATCACATCCTTAACAGACCCCAACAGAAATGGAACCTGGTTACCAGGCACCCACATTCTAGTGATGGCCCCAGAGCCAGCTCACTTGGCTGGAGAGAGTTACAGAAGAAACATGCTCTCTTCTTGTTTCCCAGTCTCTCGGGGCTTCTCCACCAGGAAACTCTGGACTGAGAGGTTGCTCAATGGCTGTAGGCATCTGTGGAACCCTCAACACAGATGACTCTGGCCTATTTTGAGGAGGCTGCCTGAGGTAAAACAGGGTGGCCTGGAGAAGGCCAGTCTGGGACCAGTCTCCATTGGGGGCCCTCCCTGGGCAGGCCCACTTCCCCTCATCTCCATGTCGGGGAAGGTGGACTTGAGGGGAGGTGTCCCTTCTGGGCAGGAATAGGTTGTTGAGCACTTGGTAACACGGCCACACCCAAGGACAGGGCTGATAAGGGGGAAAGAGGACTCCTGAGGGGCATTGTATCTGTGTCAATGGGAACACAAGGCCCCCACTTTGTCAGCTTTTTTGTCCCTGAAGGAAGTTTGTGCAGACAGTGGTGTATGTGTGTCAGGACTGGAGATGTCTTATGGGTCGGAGAACCACCAAGAGAACCAGAAAGGGCTCTGAGGTCTCTGCCTGACCACTGGGCACTGTGTTTGCAGGACTCCATACAGGAGATGGGACAGGACCTGGTCCATGGAGATCCCCGCTCCACCTCCCTGCAGGGGAGGCAGGTGCCCCACGACAGCAGCAGAGCCCAGGACGTGCTCAGGGTGAGTGCCAGCAAGAAGATTCCACATCCAGGAAGCCCCGGGCCCAACAGCTGCCCTGCTCCTCCCCTAGGCTGCCTCTTAGAGACCTGCTGGCAAAGGAATCTGATGCCCCATCTCCCCACCTGCCCTCACAGCCCAGGCCCAGCCCTGGTCACATGCAAGTCAGTGCCCACATATGAGTCCGAATCTCAGAAAGAGACTTTGACAGAACTTCAGTTCATGTAAAGTCAAGGGTGTTTCTGCATTTTTCTACACATTGTCCTTTGTCTCCTCCATCCCCACGTGTCCACATTGACCTGAAGATCCTGAGCCCTCCTACCCCAGGCTCAGCCACTGTGTTCTCATCTCTAGAATGGAATGTTGTGACAGCAATCACAGAGATGATGTACTGCATGCAGGGAGGTGCTGGCACTGTGGTGCTGACACAGGGATCTGAGACACTAATGCATTTCATCATTGTCCTTTGCCCCTTGTAGTGGTGATGCTGAGAACCTTGAATCTGCTCAAGGCTCCCCTGGTTCCATCTCATGCACAGGACCCTGAGGCTTGAGGAGTCAGTCTGGTCTCCAGCCCCAAGCTCCTGAGGGTCCCCAGTGCTGCCTCTGACTCATGTCTCTCCTTTCCACCCCAGGGGGGAGCTGGACCATCAGGCAGCAGGGACGAGGACTACAGGCTGTGGAGCCTCCAGCGACACAGGCTGGAGAAGCTGGTGGCAAAGCTGGTGCCTGCCGTTCTGGGTGGCCACCCCTCCTATCTGAACACATTTCTGGGCAATTATCGAAATTTTGCCACCACCCAGCAGGTGCTGGACCATCTGTTCCAAACGTGAGCACTCTGTCTTCATGGGACACTGATGACTCAGCCACCTACCAGCAGTGCCATGAGGCATTGTTCCTCTACCTCTCAAAGCCTCAGTTTGCCCCCCCTGCACACTGGGGTCAAGAGAGGATCAGGCCTAGGAGGGTAGGAACAGAGGGAGGCCTTCATGGATATTGCTTTCTGGGGACCTGGCTCACGGAAAGATCAGCTGGCAGGGCTGTGGTTGTGTGAATTTGTCATTGTCCTCCTACCCATGAAGAAGCCCCTGTCTCCTGTGTCACTGGGACTTTGACCGTGGGTGGAAGTGTTTTCCCATTTCAAAGGGGACCTGTGATGCCATTAGCTGTCCCTGTCCTGGGAGAGTGAGAGCAGGAATCCCTGGGAGGGACAAGTGGGGTCCCAAGCCCACTCAGATGTGTGCTACGGGGCTAGGTGGGCTCACTCATTCCTCAAATGTATAGGAAGGGCCCCCAGGGACAGGGGCTTTTCTAGGAACAACCATCATTTAATGCATCGAGCAGACAACAGCTTTGCCCTCCAGGGCTTGCATTCTCCTGGGAGTCACACTGTCACACTAGACAGCACATCCAGCTAGTGTGCTCAGGACAGTCCATGTGATGCCTTCCTGCTCTCCTCTAGATTAGGATGCATCCTCCCTTTTACTGAAGAGGATGGGGGACTCCTGCACCATCTGAAAGAGTGAGTCTCTTGGATTGAAGGGGGAGGGACTCCTTCCCCAAATAGTGTGTGAAGCTGTGGGCTCTCTGGTTGGGCAGAGGTGGGCAGCATCCTGGATCCCACATACCCTGTGATTCTGGCTTCACAGCAGAAGTCTTAGGGCTCCCCGTGGCAAAGAGGAGAAGAGACCCAGAAAGCTGTGGATGGGACTGTGGCGCTGTGAAGGGCATCTGGGAGGTCAGAGGAGAGAGTCAACCCCTAAGAAATCCCACACCAAACCCCTATCTCATCACTGCCCACACGCCCTTTGGGAGACACAGAACACAAGGAGAGGAGAGCATCCTGCCCACAATCTAGTGTAGCCTCAATGGTGGAGATTCAGGTGGTGCTCAGGGAACCCAGGGAGCCTCAGGGGATAGAAGAGCCCATCCTGATGATGGTGAGTGACAGGGGCAGAAGGAGACCCAGGAAGGGTCCCTGGGGGTTTATGCAGCCAGCAGGTGCAGGAGCTTAAGGCTGAGGTGAGAGGAGGCCCACGGGCAGGCTGGGCGACTGACACAGCCTGGGTGGCTGACACAGCCTGTCTGTTCCCTCCTGAGTCAGACACTCATAGAGAAGCTCCTGTGTGTCTTAGTGGGCAGTGAACAGAGCTCACAGCCTGCCTGTCCTTAGTGAGGTGCCATCCAGTAGGGAGGGGCAGGGAGATGGATATACCAGTGTGACAAGTGTCCCTGAAAAGGTGGAGATGTGGTCATAACATTGAGCAAAGCCTGTCCCTTCAGAAGGCTTGTAGCAGCTTCTCCTCTGTGTCCAAGCCCGCCTCTGCCCACACTGCCAGCTGAGATGGGACATGGAGCAGAGCCGGCCTCTGGATGGGCAGGAGCCAAAGGCAAAAAGGCCCAGGGCGCTGCAGGGCCACCCTGGGAGCCCAACATGGTAGGAAAGGCCAAGCCTCTGACTCTGGTGTCTCCCTGACTACCTCCAGGACCTAGTTGTCCATCCTGGGCACCTGGCGGCTCCAGTACCCAGATGATTTCCATCAGCCTCCAGAATTTCCAGGCCTTAAGACCGTGCTGGCTTACATAGAGCTGAGCATGCCTGGCTCAGACCTGGATCAGCAGGCCAACCTCCTACTGGCACAGCTGGAGCAACTGGAATTCCCAGAGGCAGACAGTGATGGTGAGGAGGATGCAGGGTGGTGACAGGCTGAGCGGGGAGGGGAAGGCACTGGACCATACAAAGTAGAGCCTGGGAAGACTCCCTGAGGGTGGAATAGGGACTGAGAGTTTACTGAGTAGTAGTGAGGGCTCCCCTGGCTTTGGGGGAAACGTGGGAAAGCAGTACTATTGATGAGAGTTTCCCTTCTTGGAGCCACAGCACCAGCTCCAGAACCCGCTGGAGAAACCCCTCTGGATGGAGAGCCAGCTCCAGCTCTACTGCCTGCGACAGCGCCAGAGCCAGAGCAGAGGGACGCGCTCTAAGTATCAGTCAGGCTCTGCTGCCTGCCCTCCCCTTCAGGGCTGGGATGCCCACCGTTCCTGAGGTGTCTGAATTAACAACTCCTGATAATTTTCAGAGGTGATAACATATTACTTGGGACCTACTGTGTCTGGCTGAGTAATGGATGAAGACAATGATCATCATTGTTTTTTGGTTTAAATTTTACACATTTAAAAATTAAAAATAAGCCAGGACATTGTCTTTATGCTGGGTCCTGTATATGTTCCCTGCAGGGGAATTTTGATTTGCAACAGGGGCACCCACTTGAGCTCAGATGCGCAGAAAGTGTCTTCCCAAACATATCAGGTACCAGAGAAGCTGCAGGAAGGTCCGAGCCTCAGGCCAGGCACCCTGGGAGGTGCTCACAGGCCCTCCCACCCCTCAGGCTCCCCATCAGAGACCCACTGCCCTGCCCATGTCCTGTCCTCAGGACTGGCAACCTTGCATTCAGCTTCTGCAGGGGAAGTACCTCTGCCTTTCCCCCAAAACCAGAAATAGGGGATGAGGGGGGCCGATGGTGTCCATCAGAGTAAAGTCCAGCAATCCCGTGATTGGAGGTGTCTGAGTGAGGCCATGGTCAGCGACCTCTCTCTTCTCTGCCTGAAGATGGATGCCCCCATGCACACAACATAGGTCCTCACAGGGAGGAGATTCTGAGCTCTTCCTGGAGCGGGTAAGACAGAAGCCCCTGTTTCAACTGGGAGCACACAAAAGAGAGATCAGAGGACCCAGGGGAAGGGCCGCCTGGGCTGAGGCTCGGCCTTGATGCTTAGGAGCACAGGCTCAGTGTCGCTTTGTAGGACGTGTCCAGAAATGATCACACCGAAGTCTGAAGGCAAAACCAAATTCACCTCAACAGAACACCTTCAGTACAGAAGCCCAGATATCCCTTGTCCACTTGGAGGTTTTGGAAGCTAGAGATCCTGTGTAGCTCATGATGGACCTGGGGTTAACTCACATGCTTCCAAGTTCTCAGAAAATCACATACAACACCTGTCAGACTTCTGATTCTCGTCAAACCTCTAAGGAGATGCTCCAATGTCAGCCAGTCATGGGAAACTTGCGATTCAGCTGTGAGGATCTGTAATCAGGCTGCAAGGGCCATCGAAGACCCTTGCAAGTCACCCACCTCTATGTTTTGTAGTTTTGCTTTGAGAAATTCTTCAACCCATCACGCCCCAGGGTTCATACTGTCCATTTCAGGTAAAAACTGTGTGTTCCTGCTTTGCAGACCTTGCAAACAACAAACTAGCCCTTTTGCTTCAAGACATCCTGATTCTTTTCTGGTATTTCATTATAACTTTAGGATGACATCAGAAACAGTGCATAGCTTGTTCAGATGAATGATGTCCAAATCTTGATTGAATATTTAACTTAGGTCAAGCACTGAGCAGAGAGTAGACTGAGAACTGACTGAGGAGCTTCCCAGTCTGGGAGAAGCTCAGAATCCACAGGAGAGACGACATGCTGGGAAGTGACTGCCATCCTAGGAAAATGGACAGGACTCGTGCTCGGGAAGTTCAGGGAAGGATCCTAGATTTAGAAGCTTCCTGGGGAGGATAGCATTGGGCTCCACTTTCAGAGATGAAGAAGACATCGTTGTGGAGGAAGCTGGCAGCAGGAGCAATAGAAGCAGGTCCTTTAAGGGCAAGGGATCAGAAGGAACATGACGCAGCTTTGAAAGTCATGTTTTCTAACATTGTCAGTGGCTATGATCATTACATCTGGTAAGTGACAAAGTGACAGGTAATAGAGGGTCATCTCATTTTTTCAAGTTCAACATCATTTTAGATGCAATGGGACAAAGACGCTGTGTGATACATTTCAAAACTGCATTGACATTTTATTGCTAATGTGGACAGCAAAGGGCCATGCATGTCTTTGGACAGACTTACTTCTCTGAACCAGGAACACAGGGTTGGGATGTGGACACGTGACCCAAGCATGTTCCCACTCTCTCCCTGCAGGTCCTGTGAGGCATCGGCCTACTTTCTGTTCTCTGCTGTGGGTGGGGCCCAGCTCAGTGGCTCCATCAACACTCCCTGCGACCCCACCCTTGGGAAGTGCCCGGTCATGTCATGATCAAGATGAGGACTTGCACTAGAAGGCACAGCCAAGACTTTGATCTTATGGAATTGGCTTTCTCCTAACAGCAAGACGGATGTTGTGTGTGTGTGAATGTTGCCTGTTTGCCATCCATGGAGACAGCGGCTCCCATGCCATTCCTCATATGGCCACCAGAGGGACATTTGTCACTGCTTCTGAGAAACACACTGCACCATTCCAAAGTGGTCCCTTCCACTTTAGCCTTCCTCAGAAGATGTTTTAGAAACTGAGGCTTTCTTTAAGCTATAGGGATTTGCTTTTCTTCTTCCACCTTGTTTGGAAGCTAACATAAATTTACTCCAATTCACAAAAAGAAGGTGAGCCACTGAGTGGAAACTGTCCCCTGGGATACATAGACGTGTCTCCTTCTGTTTCCAGCTCCCATGTGTGTCCATCTCTGTCCCTTCCTCTCTCCCTCCAGCCATCTGTACATATTGATTTCAATAAAACACTTTGACAATCAGTGTAATGCTGTAAAGATATTTAAATTGTGTTGTCTTTTGTATGTGTGTGATGTGGATCATTGAGTGCAAGAGCTCTGCTCACAGGACAGTGTTGTTGTCCCTGGATCCCTAGGAGACAATTGAAGGGGGGCAGTAGGCGTCAGTGGGAGTCACTCACCAGGAAAGATCTCCTGCTTAGCACAGCCAAGGTGGGTCCACACTGCCTCCTATGCTCACAGCACTTGAGTCTGCTTTCCCCTGGGGAGCTCTGCAAAATACCCTGTGTATCCTGAAGGAGCATCACGGTCAGAATCATGAACAGTGATGATAGTAAACTTGGGAGAGGGACAGGTTATGATTTTAATTACCTGATCCTCTGCCTACAGCAGCTTTCCCTGTATTGTGTTCTAACCAATGCTCAGCCACCTGGGAGCAGAGTCTAGGCCTTGTTTTCCAGTATATTACAGGTCTCTAGTCCAGCGCTTGGCCAAGAAGACAAGCTCGCACTCCTGAATGAATACACTTAGGAGGGAAGATAGGACAGATTTGCAAATGTATTTGAAATAGAGACAGTCCTGGAGCTGTCCAGACAAGAGGTCATCATACATAGGCACCTTCCTCAACTTGTCAGGCCCTTTACCCCTGAAGACCTTCTTAGAGCACTTCTCAGCCAGGACCCACCTGATCCCAGGGGTCTCCCAGGTCACATCTCACCATATGCTCTTGCTTCTGTTCTCACTTTGCCCCCACCTTGATTGTCCCTTAGGTCTCAGAGGACACCTTTAATTCCCTCAGGGATCCAATATCATAAAAATAGATCATATGGTCCTAAAGTTCCTTGCTGGGACTAAATTAACAAATCAATAACCACATGGAGAAATGCAGCTGTGTATGACTACTGCAATGGATGTTTGTCTTCAGCTTCCTCAGGGGTCGGGTGATGGATCCTCTAGGCAGTCTGAACTCTAGAACAGGTTCTTCTATCTTCCACTTGGGGCTGGGGACCTTGGCATCTTCTTTTATTTCCATTTCCTACACATTGGTGGCTTCTGTCTTTCCTTTCAAGTCAGGATCCTTAATATCATGTGTGAGCTGGATATGTTTCTCCAGCACCAGTCATTTCATGAAGGTCCATCTGGAGTCTGGGCAGTGTGAGCAGGTGTAAACTTTTGATGCCTTTGTGTTTGACCTGGTTGTGATGGCAGAGGCTGAGGGATGAGCTGAAAGATTTTTTCACACTGGTGACAGGGGTGATTCTTCATTTGCTTCCCATGCTCCTTCCTCATGTGGGAAATGTTAACATCTCTCTGCGTGAATAGGTGGTCACACCCTCAACATGTTCACCCAGGACTGGCCACTTTTTTTGTGGCCACTGATTTCTTCACAGGTGATGGGGATTTCTTTTCCAATTTCTCTTTCCCATTCATGGATCTGGTGTGTTCTGTGTTTTGATTTGCTTCATTTTGAGTTCCAGGCTTAATGCTCAAAGGCAAGTCTATACCCAAGTTTGGAGGCCCTTCCATGCTTTTCAGTGTTGCACGCATAGACGTGATATGGTCCATCATGAGTTGCTTCTGTGCATGTAAAAGAGAACAGTCTGGACACTTGAGAACAGACACCTGGTTTTCAACGTGCTGGTCAAAGTGGCGATATGGCAGGATTTGCAGGGTGAATACAGTGTTGCACATGGAACACTTATATATTATTCTTGGCTCTCTGATCCTGATGCCAGGGTGCTGTGTATAGGCATGTGAATGTGCGCTTGGGGCAGACTTAAATGCCACTGGAGAGACAGGACACTTGTAGAAGACTTCACAGT
This sequence comes from Vicugna pacos, assembly GCF_048564905.1. Taxonomy (NCBI): domain Eukaryota; kingdom Metazoa; phylum Chordata; class Mammalia; order Artiodactyla; family Camelidae; genus Vicugna; species Vicugna pacos. Next base: position 6,789,127 of record NC_132997.1, read on the forward strand.
GAGAACCTTGAATGTGAGACTTCAGCGTGGCCATGTCAGAGGAGACAACATTGCAATATGAACATCAAAAACCAACTCTCATGTGTAGTGTAGACAGTTCTTGGTGACGTGGGTCTGGAAGTGCACTGACCTGCAGATGGCCCTGCACTCGGGGCAGGCGCAGGGAGATTTGTGCTGATGGATTCTCTGGTGGGAGGCAGAGCTGCACGGGTTAGGAAACAGCATCTGGCAGACAGTGCAAGTCTTTTGTCCACTCATGTCTGCAGCCTGCTGGACGTGGGTAGCCAGCCATGTCTCATCCTGGAAAACTTCATTACACTGAAAATATTTCAGACTATGCCTACAGAGCTTGGATAGGTCTTCATCCCGAGGCATAGCTGGAAGGATGGCTGTGCCTTAAGGGGCTGATGTGACTGTCCCACTTTGCCAGGCTGAATTTATGTTACAGTGTGTGTGCTGGCCCCACAGAGCTCAGGAGAGTGGAAGATGAAGCAGGAGTAATGCTTGATGAAGAAACAATCATTTGATGTGCTGGGACCGGCTTCACAATCAAGTGGGAGCCCTGCATCACCTCTCCCTTCTCCTTGTGCCCACGGGCATGGGACAGGAGGCTTCACTTGTTGTCAATAATCAGGTTCTTACTACAGTGGTTGCATGTTACTTCAGTGCACACACTGCATCTGTCTTAGTGTTGGGTCAGGCTCTTTCCAGGGCAAAAGAGTCCCCATACTCCAAGCACTTGTACCCACGGGTTTATAATGTGATGCTCGTGTTGGCAGGAGGACTGAGGTTGGGGATGTAAGCTGGGACTGGGCTGATGCTGCGCAGCACCTTGGTGAAAGCTTCCACCACAGAACTCTGCAGGGAGGACACCGCCTGGACCCATGACATCTTTTTGGGTGGCTGCGAGGCCACGACATTGATTATTGCCTGCTTTATTTGCTGCTGAGGTGTGGTGAGCACTTGGCAGAGCTCAGACGTGGCCTGAGTGCCTTGAGGCAGAAGCTTTAAGTTGGCAAGGTGCAGAGTCTTTGGCACAGGTTTGGCATTGGCCAGGCTGGAGCCCGGCACCATGACGGTTTGCTGCTGGGTGGCATTGGCGGCTTTAATGATGGCGCTGCTGGTGCTCTGAATGGAGGCTGTAGATATGACTGTGTCTTTGACCATTGTGTTGTTGGTGAGCTTCACATCAATGACTTATGAGCAGCCATCTTCACAGCTGACACCAGGAGGAATGTGGTCACCACAGGCTTGATCATGACCTGTTTGGGCATCAGCTCGGCAGGGGCAACAGCATTGGTGATGACCACTGACTGCACAGGTGCCCTGAGGCTGGAAGGAAAGGACAGTGGCTGAGGCTGGAGACAACAGAAGCGACATCACAGACACCACCATGTACCCCATCTGCTCTTCAGCTTTTTTCCAGCATCAAGATCATCTTCTGGCAACACCCCTATCACCATCCCCTTGATCTCCCCAGAAGATGTCTTGTTGGTTTTGATGCGGACTTTGGGGATTGCTGGTGTCAACCCTGCAGGAGAGGAGGGTGATCCCTCCCTACTGTTCTCACTGGAGATGCTCCAGGGACTATCTGGCTGCTTGAAGGATGGTTTTTTCATCCCTTTGATGAGACTCTGGGATTCAGGAGAATTTTCAATGTCTCTAGGGCTGTCATTTACTTCTTTGAGTAACAGAGAGGACTCCCTGGAATTGGTCACTGGTTCTTTAGAGGATTGAAAGGGGCCTTTTTAGCACTGAGGGCTGCAATCACAGCTATACAGGAGGAAAGCCTAGAAGATGGCTTGGTCCCTGATGGTGCCACACCACCAAGGGAGCTGTCATTCTTCTCAGAGCTCAGCTTCCCCTCGTGGACTCTGTTTTCAAGCACCCTTTCAGAGCTTTCCTTCAATTTATCACCCATTTTTCTGACTTTAAAAGGTTCATAAACAGTTAGATTTATACAATTTGTCTCCATTTCTCTCTTAACAACTTTGTTTTTATCTAGATTGCCTGATATAGAGATTCCAGTTTTGCTTAAACTTAAGATGTTTCCCTTCATTAATTAGCAAGAAGCAGCCAGACTATATATAAACTTATCTGTTAGAAGAAAAGTGCATGGCCTGTCTAAAATCTGTTCTATTTCAACATATTTTAAAAATGACCTAGAAGTTCATAAAGAATAAAAGAAAAATCTCTTCTAAGTGTTCTCACCTATAATAAAAAACACAAAAGAAAATACATTGCCACGAGAGGAGGAGGAACAGGGAAGTTTCTGACTTGATTTTTCTTCACGGGGCAGGAGAGGAAAGAGTACACATTGCCCCTCTTAGGAAATATGCATCCAGCCCCCTCTCTCCCTCTTCTTTATTCCTGTCAAGGTATTTTTGGAATTATAAATAAGAAAATAATGATATGAATAGAATTTCAGAAAAGATCTAACAAATGCATTGCCAACATAACTGTGTGCTAAGGAACACATTGTCAATCACCCACAGTCTAAGTGACCCTTCCCAACAAAAGCCACCACAGGCCCCCAGCTGGGAGGCGGAGCACAAGTTACTCCTACTGAGTTAACAAGTCTTGCAGCTAAAATACTGAGAGATTTGTCAATCTTTAAATGTCTGTATTTCAAAAATATACTGGAAAGTGGAGAATATGCTGTAAGGGCAATAGCTACGGTCACTGCAGAGGGAAAGGAAAGCCGGATCTAAGAATGTCTTTGACCAATTTCTAGGGAAGGGGCTGAGACCACAGCGGTGGGGAGAGAGGGGTCCGAGGGGTCCGTGCGGGCTGCACAGTGGAGAAGCGCACGCCCATCACACAGGGTAAGGGACCAGATCCGGGGTTCTGAGTGAAAGCCTCTCAATAGGGCCAGCCCATACTCCTCTGTCCCCACACCGCAGACCCAACATCGTGAGTGGCTGCGGGGTGGGAGAGGGAGTCACAGCATTTATCTCTAAGCAGCCTGCAGCAGGTACAAACAGAAAAAGTGGGAAACAGCGTGGCCTATTTGGGAAATTTAGGAAGTGCCCAAGGGGTCTGGCAGGATTAAAATTTGGAGAATGTAATTTTAAGTTTGGGGTCTTGCAGCAGTAAAGTCATCATTCCCTAAATGGTGGTAAGTCAAGAAAGATTGGTGAGAGAGGAGTTATGGGGTCAGACGTGCTCTTAAGGAAGCTAGCTGTGGTGGCGGTGGCGTGCAGGACTTCAGGAATGGGGAGTCACGAGAGCAGCAAGGACAGGAAGGGCAGAGAGGAGACTGAGCCCTGCAGGACATCAGGTCTCTGGGGGGTGATGGGAAATGACACCAGTGTCTGCCGGGCTCCCAGGCAGGCTGCCCTCACCACAGAGCAGCACTTACTGCACAGAATCACCTGATGTTCTGTTTCTTTTCCACTTAAGCATCGGGCAAACCAATCTCCTTTACATTTTGTTCTATCAGCTAGCTTTTTGAGGTTAGTCATAATCATCCCCAAGGCAACAAAGACATCTTAGATTCTATGAATTCACAACACTTTCCACAACCTAAGGACCTTATGATCTCTTTAGAGGCAAGAGAGACATAAATGGATAGCAATTTATTAACATAGGAAAGACAGCCCAAAATAAGTCACATTTGATAATAACTCAATTAATTTTAAGAACCATTATTTAAGAAAGACCATGACCGAAATCTGGGTGTGTGCATAACACAATATCTAAAAATCTTTAATTTAAATAGCATGCCCATCAGGTTCTTTTGGGGGTGGGGGGTGCTACTGAAGGAGCATCTTCTTTCCATTTGCTTGGCATGTGTTTCTCATTTGCCCTTAAAAATCTCTGGATTTTAAGGAAATAAGAAAAAGAGCTGAGCTGAAAAGATCACATACTGGAAGGGGAATAAAGAACTTGCAGTGTCGCCAAAGCCATACTAAAAACACTGGCCTTGATCCTGAAAGTGCTGGTGCCACCAAGGGCCAAGATGAAGTGGGCAAGTGTGCATTTAGATCAGTGCTTGACTACAACACAAATATGAAGAGATGGACAAGAAGGATTCAGAAAAATACACAGGATTCAAGAGAAATGGATACAGGGGGAAAGCAAGGCAATGTAGAAAAGTCGATGGCAAAAGTGAAGAAATGTGAGAGGGTTGATAGAGGCCCTTCAGATTATGGTCTTTACTTCTAGTCCTCCAGCCTCAGAGAAGAAAAACTAACCACCCCACTATACAATAGACCTCCCTCCACTCTTTCTTGCAACCTGAATGCCCCTGGCAGCTAAGGGGAAAACCCCTCCCTTTTATTTTAAAATCTGGCTCTTCTACTGAGCCTTTCTGTTAAAAAATATCCATATGTTTCCCCTTTAAAAGGAGACCATCCCAATAGCCAGAACCTGCCCACTTCTGTGCTGATTCAGCCCAAATGTCTAGACACTCACATACTTCTCATAGTTAAATCATGATGATCTAAATCTCACGTAGTAATCCCATTTCCCTGGCCAGTGGGTAGATCAAACTAAAGCAAGTGAGCCAATCTTGGCCAAGGTGAGGGGAAGCCTACTTTTTGCAGTGGGTGTGCAGGGGTCCTAGGGGAAAGAAACCATTGCTCTTACAAATAAACATATGGGAAGAGGCCACCTTCTTCCACTGGACATTAGTTAAGTAGACAAGTCATGTAGCTAGAGTCTGCACAGGGCCGTGAAGACAGCTAGCAAAAGACACGATGACATGCAGGGGACAGCAGAGTGTAAAGACAGAAATTGAGTCTTTGATGCTCTCACTGAGGCTGGACTTTTGCACCTGAAGCCAGTTGAGCACAGGTTGTAGCTGATGCTATCTTTGGCTTCAACCAAGGGCACAGTGAATCCATTCCTCCATTAGCCTGGGAGTTTCCTCATTAAGCCCAATATATTCTTACTTTGAAATGTATCTTCTAAACTTCACCAAATGTGAGGGGTTAAGCAAAAGTCGTAAGTTAATTACATAATGATAAGAAGTTGTCACAATGGAATCTTATTAAGACACATAAAACAACACTGAACTATTACTTACTGGACTCTCTTGGCAAAGACACCCAAGAAATAGTGCTGTGTATGAGGCCATGATGCAATCCTCCATGTGTTTGCCAGCATGCTGAACAGCTGAAAATATTTAAACCAAAAACTGTAACAGTACATTAAAACACACATGCACACACAGACACACCAAATCATCCAAGAAACCAACAACTCTGTTAGTCATCTTTCCTTCAGAATGGCTAAACATCAATAAATGATGCTAGGAAAATGGAATACCCACACATTATCAACAAAAAACAACACAAATTGAAGAGGACCTTAATATAAGAGCCAAATCATAAATCCCTTAGGAGAAAACACAGGACTAAATCTTTGTGACCTTGGGTTAGGAAATGGTTTCTTAAGCACAACAACAAAACCACAAATGACAAAATAAAAAATAGGTAAGTTGGACTTCATCAAACTTAAAGCTTTTGTGTTTCAAAAGATACCATCAAAAAAGTGAAGACAACTCACAGGATTTATCTGCAAATCACATACTCGATAAGAATCAAGTCACTAAAATATATAGAATTCTACAACTCAACCAAAAAATGACAACTTAGTTAAAAATATGGGCAAAAGTCTTTGAGAACTATTACTGTAATTTATGACAATAGCTCTCAGTTTACAAAGTGAGGCCAATAAAAGAATCCCCAAGTTTCAGAGCTATAAAAACCTTTAGGGGTCATATTATTCAGCTGCTTCTCCTTACAGATAAGTAAAGAAAGAGCCAGGAAAGGAAAGCAGACCTTGCCTGCATTGGACACATACCTTCCTCACTGCTAGGAAGCCTGTGAAGAACTCCTACAAGCACTAAAATATCAAAGCTTGTCTGCACTGCACTAGAGAGGCCATAAACATAGCAACATTATAACAATACATGAATTAAACATGTTTTGGAGGAAAAAGAACACATATTTAATTTGAATACATCAAAATAAACACACCTGTATTGAGGTCAAGTTCTTCATCATCTTTCCCCTCCTACTGTTTCTTTTCTGTACCATCCATCTTCTCAGTTGACACCCACCATATTTTTCCACTTGTTTCTTGCCTCTCTCCACTCTTATCATGCTGAGTGGTGGGAGCATCTCTGATCAACTCATCTGTTTTACTTTCTGCCAACTGGGCTGCTCTCTCTCGCTCAAGGAATAGCTGATAAAGATGATTTTTGAAGATCATTAAGAGAGATCACCAACCAGCATGTATATATGCAAATTTGTCTCAATTTGCTTTTAAATATTACTAATCCTAAGAAGCATGTTGTCTGGTAAACAAGAGTAAATATCAATAAAAGCCCTTGGTCTTTATCCAACTGAAGGCCAAAACAAAAGTATAAAAGCTGCTGAAATTCAATCAAGCAAATTAAGTGTATCTACTAATGATGTAGGCATTCTGTTTATAAGACTGGGAATCTCAACACTTTTTCTTAATTTGGATAATACTGAGAGGAAATTCAAGCAAACAGACAAATCAAAAGTTAAAAGAATTAAACAATTTTTAAATCCTAGCAGCCTGGATAAATTAACTGCAAAGAAGAAGGTACACTGAATAAAACATAATCTTGGGGGTAAGCAACATGGCTTCTTTAAAAGGAATTTAAAGGGATAAGGAGATAAGCAAGAACAAGTAAAAATAAAAAGCTAGTTCTCTGAGAAACACCTAGAAATGGATCTCAACTAGAATATTTGACAATGGAAGTACAATTGTCAATGGAAGGACACACCAAAAACTCTAAAAGGGAACCCACTAAACCTCTTGTCTTCACTCCTTTATTTTCATGTGCTGGTGCAGAGCTGAATGTACAGAAAGCATTTCATATACTCACTGATATGACTGGGGAAACCCAAAGTTACTAATGACAGCTACCTGAAAACCACAGGCCAAGGAGATCTCAAAAATTTGCTAAATATATACAAGCATGGTATATAAAATTTAACACCCTCAAGAAAATAAAATTTCAGCTTTATATGAAGTAGTGTTTCTTAAAATTGGTTCCAGGTTCCCTAGGGGTCCCCCCAAATCCTTTCAGGGAATGTGTGAGCTCAAAACTGCATTCATATGTATACCAAAAGGTCAACTGACTCCTTTCATTCTCTCACAACTATATGGTGGGAGTTTTCCAGAATCTACATGTCATGTGATTATGTTTATATATCAATGGCTAATAGAATGAGTACTTGAATTTTACAACTTTTTGTTTTGACTCCTAACTTTTCAATAGATAAACCACACATAAACAAAAGTTACTTAGTATGCCTAATAATTATTATAATGTATACTTTATATCACATAAAATTATACAGAATAAAGAAGTCCTGAAATCCAAATGTTTGAAAAGGAATGATTAGGCTCCTAGTTATGACTGAAGAAAATGACAAGTTGTTGCAGGTTATTACCTGAAGACACAGATCAAGCACATCTAGTTTCAGAAAGGCCAAAAGGATTAACAGGATAGCAAAGGCTGTGGAAAAATGGAAAAAAAAAGAAAAGGTTCATGATCACTTCTGAACATGTGCAAACTGTCACTTAAGGAAATGACAAAGGTAGCTAGGAACTGGCAGAAAGTATTATATGGGGAAAAGTAAAAAATACTAACACCCAGTACTGTCAAGAAGCAAAAACTCACATACAGTTTTACAGGGGAGTAAAAATCAACTGATGAGAGAGTATGTGATTGGGGTGGGGCAAGTTGGGGACATCAATTTTAAATATACATACTGTGACACAATTTCTAAGCCAGGAAATTACTCCAAAGACATATATACTTTCAAAGCCATGCCCCAATATTTAGGTACACACAGTCTTGGGCACAGATCAGACCAGTAAGTAATGCTGGAGGACTTGAATCAGAAGGGATAAAGCTAAAACTTGATTTGTAATTTGTTGTTAATAATCTACTTTTGATTCATATATGAAGAGGCCTTGTTTCTGCTTTTTGCGAAGAATGCCTAAGGAGTGATTACAGTAGTTGAAAACAGTCAGCAGAATAAGTAATGGCACACATTCTACCCCAGCGTACCTCTCACTGACCAGGTGAGAGAGGAAGAGGAAGAAGAGGAGGGGAGGGAAGGTAGGAAGGAGAGAAGGTAACACCTGATAAAGAAACTGGACAGATGTAAAACCTGAAGGTGTTAGTTTGTTTTTAACTTGTGGCTTACCTGCACTAAAGCCTGAATTGCATGGACCTGTTCAGCCATCCTTAAACTACCACCTCCCTCTCCACTACAGAAGGAAGAATCAAAAGAACATGATGCTTCCATGTTGACAAGACATTGCCAATTCTGAGCATTATACTCAACTAGATTTACCAGTAATCCTAAAGCCTAAAAAAGGTAAAATATGCCTGTTACCACAGGTGAGAATTAAAACAAGTGAATACAATATACAAATTTTATTGACAGCTAGAAAACCAATCAGTGTGCTATGAGCTTCAAAATGGTTAACCACTTTATAACTATAAATAATGGTCATTCCAAAGAATGATTTCACCACTTTTAGTTCTCACATTCTTTATTTTTACACATGGCCCTTCATGGTTCCCTTCTGTACTGTAAGAGTTACGTTCATAGGGAGTGAACTGAAACCCAAAGTATATTGAACAACTGGTTCTTAAATTCAAAACTAAGATGAAGTTTTTATCATCTTAATAGATCAAGTACTCATTTCTGAAATAGTCATTTGAACTCACCAGCTCTTGAATATCAAATCTCTGCTTCTCAGGTAGGTACTTTGGAACCTGAAGCACACAGTTCATCACTGTGCCCATCACGCCATCCTGCTCTCCTGTTGTGGTGCTGTCCCATTCTGAAACAGGGGATGGGAAGAGGATAAAGGTTGTTATTATTTTTATGACACTGACAACTAATATGTATTAACACAAATATTAAAAATTAAAAAAGTTTAGCTATTCCTTTATTGAAATACACTGTTGACAATATTTCTGAGCTGAGCTACTAGGCTGGTTTTTAAAATATCAACTGCTAAAAGCAGTTAAATCTATACATGAGTATGTGAATTACATGATGGCAATGTTAAAATGACTACATTAAGAAAAGAAGAAACAAGGTGATTAACTTATTTTTACATGTAATACAATCTTTCAGTGAGAACATATGTAGAAAATATGACTGATGTTTATCATTAGTTAAATTGAGCATCACCCCAATGATGTCCCTCATGCCATCTTCCACTGCTTTGCCCACATGATCAGTGATATTCTGGAGAGGCAGAGGCTGACTGTCGGGTAAACATGTACTGTTCTCAGCACGGTTATACTGCTTAATGAGTTCTTCACAATGTTGTAATGCTCTTTGGACAAATCAAAATAAAGAGTATTATGCTAAACAAACATAGTTACACTAAGAATTTCTACCTACTTGGACCTTACTGTTTTAAACTTGTCATAAATGCTGCTAAATTAATTTCTTTTCTATTAAAGAACTTATAATGTATTATCTACTCAACTCTGTACCAAACATGTCTGGCAATCACACTAGGTGCACAGATTTTATGAAAACTTGATACTATTAATTTTTCCAAGCAAAGTTGAAATTATAAACTCAATGCAGAGGTTTATAACTTTACTACCCACAGCTGCCCCCATTTCACCAAAGTCTCCAGCATAACAACCTCCCACAACCCATCCCCAAACAAGTTACACCTTTAAAAGCTAACACTGGGCACTTCTGAATTTCATTTAGATGTTTTTCTCATTTCAAATATAAGCTCCTAGCTTAGGTAAAGAATATTATTTATATTAATATTGCATAATAACCTTGTATAGATAAATATTAAATACTTCCTAAACATCAGAACAAATCATAATTTTTATGGAGGTACTGGGGATTGAACCCAGGACCTTGTGCATGCTAAGTGTGTGCACTACACTGAGCTATACTCAACCCCACATCATATTTTTTAACATGAGGTCATTGAACTGACATGTCTCCTGGCATCATCTATACCCAAGGATTCTCAAGATGCTACCCAAAATAACAAGGTAATGTCATCTTTAAGTGGGTCTAGTATTTCTGAAAATGCTCTTTAAATTGCCATGTCCATTGATTTTAAAACGTCTATGAGAGACAAACTAAGCTGACTCTGTCGGCCAAACCTTCATGTATCATACACCACACAAAACCCTTAAAGAAAACTGTACTATATCTCATTGCTCTCCAGCTGCTCCTTAAAACATACTCTCTGGTTAAGAAGTGGTTTCTTGTGTCTAACATGAAGTAATTTGTTCTTTAGAAGTTTGGGGATGTTCACCAGAATGACCACGCTGTTACTGTTAACTCACAGGCTTTAAGGAGCACTGAGCTAATAAATAAAATAAGGCTATTTGCAGCCACATGGATGGACCTGGACATTATCATATTAAGGGAAGTAAGCCAGAAGGAGAAAGATAAATACAATGATACCACTTATATGGGGAACCTAGAAAGATGACATGAGCCTATTTACAAAACAATAATTACTCAGAGAAACTAACAGACATAGAAACTTATGGCTTTGGTAACATGTAGTTACCAAAGGGGGAAGGTGAAGTGGGAGTCATAAATTAGGAGTTTGGGATTAGCAGATACAAACTATTGTAAACAAAATCAATAAACAACAAGGTCCTACTGTATAGCACAGGGAACTATATTCACTAGCTTGTAATAACCTGTGATGAAAAAGAATCTATGAATTGATATCTATCTATCTATAACTGAATCACAATGCTGGACACTAAAAACACAACACTGTACATCAATTTGAAAGGAAAGGAAAAGAAAGCATGACATTTCAGAAAAACTTACTCAGCTGATGAAACAATGAGTTGTGAATCTTTGTATGCTCTCAAGTAGCTTTGATTCTCTGGATTACGCACCATTACCTAAAAGGAAAAATTCTGAAATTTTGTGGCAATCCATAACATTCATTCATTCATTCATTCATTCATTCATTCACACATAACACATAGTGCTCCAGAAGACATAAAGATCAGGAAGGATGATCAGCCCTTGTCTTCTAAGGGAATAACAACCTATGTGTCCTAAATTGAAAATAGTACATCTATTGCTTTACTACCAAATTAAAACATCACTGTTATAACTGTGTGTTCATAATTAACATATTCTGTGCTATAAATTCCTGGTAATCAGTTACCAAGCACTTTACAGGTCAGAAAAGAACAGTCACTAATTTAATAAACAAACTATTGAAGTTCTTAAAGTAGATTCATCTAGAATTCTTAAAAATTATATATTTACCAAATGTACTTGAAGCACTCTAGAAGAGCCAAGGAATAATTTCCATTTCATCTATGCCAGAAACTTTTCATTTACACTAGATCATTTTCCCATAGATGTTTAAAAAAAAAAAAAACTCCCTTGCTAATCCAGTCTGGCCAACACACAGCCTATGTGTCTTGAAATTCACTGCCAGCATAAATTCTGATCTACTCTGAACTTGCTTCAGTCATTCAGAAAAGTCAAAAAACAAATATACTTATGGCATACAGTTCAGTAGTACTCTTCAAAACCAAATATTATAAATGGTGATCATAAACAATGTGACTGAAACAGTAGTTACCTCAAGAAAGTTCTTATTAATTAAAAAATTAAACAAAACCCTGACTGCATTTAACTATTATCTTCTACAAACAAGTTATTACGCAGAAGTCCACATTAAGGAAAGAACTATAACATTTGGCAATAGGAACAAACTTGACATGCATGATTTCATAAGGTGCAACAAACTTAAAAAAACTACACTGCTCATTTAAAATGTTAACTTTGGTTGCTCAAAGAATGCATTTTAATTTCAACTTGGATTAGCAAAATAAAACTCAAGGGATGTTTAATATAAAACTATGACAGTCTCACACACAGAGTCATATTTAAGATTAAGTAATTTCCCCCAATATTTGTTCATACTTATACTTTCTTAAACTCATAAACATCTCTCTGCTCCCCATAATGAGGCCATTAGTTTTTGTTCATCTTCATCTCTACTTAAATGGTCCACACATCTTTCACTAGGAGAAAAGAAATGAATATACATAAGCATGTCTCATCACTTCAATACTTATCCCCTTAACTAACATATAAAAGCCATTTGTACACATGCTATGAATATGCTAGAACTTCTTTGAATACTATTTATTCTAAGTTTTATTCTGTGAGATGTTAAAATATGAGACTGTAATTTATTTTTTTATTTCCATAACTCTCCCATATCAAACTGTTAATGGCTTTATTTTTAAAAGATTTTCAAGATGCTACTAAAAAGAACAGATCTTTTCAAACTGATGTCATTATTCTTTGAAGTACATGAATTTTCTTCAGGCTTTAAATAATATATTAAAATGTTTTATATATATATATACATTACACATACACATATTACCTTTATAAAATGATCTAGACCACTCCAAGAGCCAGAGTTCCTCTTTAAACAAGTCTCCTGCTCATTTAGAACTAAGGGACAGTAACGTGTCCAGAGCTAAATGTCCAGCCTGAAAATCAGAAACACCATTAATGATTATTGATGCACAACAAGAATTCTGAAGCAACAACTCTAGAGATTTTTATTTAAAAAAATACTGCATGCTACCAGCCCATAGTATTTTGGGTGGTTGTGTAATTAGGTTTGTTTGTTGTTTACTTTTAATTTCTTTTTCAATGGAGGTACTGGGGATTGAACCCAGGACCTCATGCAAGCTAAGCATGTTTTCTACCACTAAGCTAAAACACCATAGCATTTTTATAACACAGTAAATGCCTTTTTCTGTTAACCTAAACTTATTTAAATTGGTATCAGAAAAGTCTTGAACTGTAGAAATTTTTTTTAACGTTGTCTTATTTCACAGAAAATCCATTATTTCCAGTAGTTGATCATTTGCTAGTTCAATAAAATACATATTGCTACTGTTATTTCTACCATATAGAGGCTCAAGGGTGAGACTGACAAGCCAAAGGCTACATGTATTTCAACTACAGATCAATATATTGAATTAATTTACCACAAAAGTTGTAACAAGCAACACTGCATGAACAGGGTGTGGGTGTATCTAAACTTTTGCCTGATGGTAAAAACGTCTCTTACTGCTATGCTTTATATTTTTCTATTTTTAAAATAAGCCTGTTTTCATGTATTTATCACTTAACTGTATTTCTTCTACTGTAAGCCCCCGTCAAATATTCCTTCCTTATTTTCCAGCTAAGTTTCTTGTCTTCTTCCACATTGTTCTATATACGTTCTTATCTATTCTGAATAAAAATCCTGTTATCTTTAGGGCTTCAGATTCACCAGTTTTAAACTTTACACCGCAGCGGCAGCAGCTTGAATACCCATCATGTGACCACCATGACAGTATTATACACAAATGATGACTGAGGGCCACCAGTAGAGGGAGCACAGAGCACTCAGAACCTTATTTATAAACCAGTCTACTTTTCCTTTAATTTTTTTCCTTTTTTTTTATTGTATTTTTTAAAAACACACATAGTCACACTCCAATAAAGGGCAACCTGGTTCCTGTTGAAATAAAGAAGCTTTAGTTTATCAAAAGAAATGCTTTAATTAGCAAAGCTGAAAAGACCTGATTTTCTTCCCAAAGTGTCTTTCCTTTGAAAGAAGCAACTTTAAGTTTTCCTGACCTATTTGAAACTGAATATAACTTAGATATTTAGAAATGTAAAAAAATCTAATCAACAAAAATCTTAGTATTATTAGATTTAGAAGAGATCTAAAGACTTCATTTTATTCTTTATAAAAAAAGCAAGGTTGATGTGCAAGGTGATAAACATAAAACTAGAATTCAATACTATAAAAACAGATTAAATTTTACCCAATTCTCATTCTAAGGCCCTGAAAGAGTAATGTAATGAGATCAGTTCAGGTAAGTCAGCTCATGAGTCACAGTAGTGAAGCTGAAGTCTAATGGGGCTTTCTTCATTTAGAAAAGAGAGTACATAGTAATTTGGTGTTAATATAGCAAAGATTCACAAGATTTTATGCAAAAAAGGAAATTTATTGTTTGTTTCTACAGGCATAAAAAGGACTGTATGCTATATTCAGTATAAGCTAGTATTTAAAAGTAGCCTACAGTTCAAACATTTCATTTGAAACTGGAATAGTCCTCAAAAAGTTAAAAGCACAACCAAATCATTAATAAGAATACTACTCAGCATCTGTGAGCTCTTGGATATTTGAATTATATTTATTATTTTAATAATATTAATATTTTAAGTTATCTTTCCACAGCACATCAGGAGTAGTCATGTATTTCAAGGAAGAGGTCAAACAACTAACAAAACAAACAACACTTATGTGTAGGGGATAGTCACTCTATAAAGCAATGTCTATTGTAAGATTTAAAACGCACACCAAATTCAGGAATAGTTGAAGTGGGGGTGGTGTAAAAAGAAGCATCCTAACATTAGCAACTGTGTTTGGTTTTAATCATGTGGTTAACTCTTTAACACAATATAACAAAGTTATAATGGTATTTACCATCCTAATAAATTCAACGAATGATGGAGAAAATTCAAGGAACATGTTAATCATCATGTTATTCAAGAGAAAACGCCTGGAAAGCATTGAAAAGTACAACAGTATGGGAGACAAAATAGTAATAAAGGTATATTTATTCAATCATGCTGCAAATAAAAATTACAGGCTCAAATTTCTACCATTAAAATTAGTATATGTAAAAATATTAAAAGCACTTTTAAAAGTAAAATACATTTCAAAAATAGCATACAGATGGTTTGGTAGAAGGTAGAAGGATTGCTTATCTACAATCTTACCGCTTTTCTAATTTTCATAATTGAAAGGCCTGAGTACACGTCAATTTTGTATTCTGCCTTTTAATGGTAACTCATTTTCCCTCTCAAACCCCACTCAATATGAATCTATTCCCTGCTCTATCTTAACTAAACACAACAATAACCCTAAGTCATATGTGGCTAACACAAAGCCTTCTGCATTTTTGAGGCAAATGCTGCAGTCTTCAGTTTTTTGGGCAGTAGAAAAACCAATGCTTCCATAGTTCAGATGTTGGAAATATATGAAAGTTGGGAATATTTAATATATTTTTTTTTTTTAGTGACAAGTCCAATTATCTTCTACTGGCCTACCAATCTTTAAGAAAAGCTTAAAGCTTCTTTAAAAGAAGCCAGAAGAAAGTAGAAATAATATCAACCAAAAGCAACATAGTCATCTTAACCTAGGGAGTTGCATTGAGCATAAAGGTAGCCACAGCCATGACCCCCAGTATAAGAGACTTTGCTCCAGAGAAGGGCTGATGCCCAGGAATCTTCCTTCCGAGTCTTGATCTCTTATAGCAGTTAATCAGACATCCTGAGATACTCTGGAATAAGTGAATACTCACTGAAAATGGCTTTTGAAAATCCTTTGAATCTTTATCCCTGAAACCTACAAAGAGAAAGAATTCAGATCCCTAGTAGCCTCAATGTAGTTACATTAAAAACAAACAAACAAACAAACAACAACAACAACAAAAAGGAAAAGGATTAGGCAAAATACAATAAAAATTGTTACCAGGAAATACACAACAAAACTAAACTAAATACTGATGGGCCAGTTTAGGAACATCAGGCAGGGAACAGAATTACGTTGAGCAAAATCTCACAAGAATGTACCAAACTATAAGCAAGGGTTTAAATGATTCGTTGAAAGTCACATAACAACTATGACTAAAAACTTCCTGAAAATAATTTTTATTTTATAATGGAAAGAAGGAAACCACCATTGTACTTTCCAGGTCAAGGTGCTTGTTGTGCACAGTTTCACAGACTGTCTGAAATTTTTCTTTAATTTTATTCATGTCTTTTTCATTCAACAGCTTAGCTCAAGAAGCATCTTGTTCCAGTTCTAAAAGTCAAATCATTTGATCTAGGCTAGCTCTATCAGGACCCATGTTCAAAAGATCTCTACTCAGTATGTACATGAGAGCAGCTGTACAAAGGAACAGATTCTTCAACAGACAAAAAGAAAAAAAAGTCAGCAATTAGGGGTACTTTCAGGGGATAAGATCATTTTGACATTTGTTCATATTTTAGAAAGCTTGAAAATGTTTTATTCAGTGAAAACTCCCCTCTTTAAATATTCTAGGGAAATGTGAATTAAATAAATATATAAATAAAGCACTGCTGCTTAAAATTTTCCTTTCTTCAGAACTTTCCTACATAAATGCTTCTAGCTCTGGGACATTCAAGTGCGAAATGAAGGGTTTACAAAATAGTTTTTCAGCTAAATATAATCCTATTTTAAAATACCCTTCACTCTGTGTTCTTTATGATACAGTAAAGTTTTAGTTTACAATCAATAACCAAATGCAATGGTATAAGTGTAAAATCTGTATCAGAAACAGCTATTCTTCATGTAAAATAAACACAGCTGAGTTTGTGTCAATATATAAAGCTAGGATGCTCAAAGAAGCATATTCACACTCGTTTCTTTACAATAAACCTATCAGGTCCAGCTGAAGCAAGTAATTTTTAGAGAACCATTAATATATTCTCAAAATCATTCATATCAGGTAGAGTTAGCACACTCTGCTTATAATAAAATCTACAAGTATTGAAGGTGATGTAGGTAAGCATTAATATAACAAAAAGGTGTATGCTGGGATATTCTAACATGTGGAATATTCTGGTACTTAACACTTATTTCAGTGCACAGAAACACAATCAATTATCTAAACATTTAAGCTTTGAATCCTCAAAATTCTGACTAGGTAACTAAATGTTTACAGAGCAAACAATTTCTGGAAATTAAAATGGCATAGGTGTTGGGATATTTCCTTGAACAAAAATAAATCCATCTCAAAATACCGCTACTGATCATGATTAGTTATGACTTTTTTCCTAACTTTGAAATTGTTAACCCCAGCTTTTATATATATGCTTTACTTTTAAGAGAAAGTGTCAAAATCATAATGAAAATGAGGAATAGATTCTTTTTCATAATGGGCTATGTCCTATATTCAACATCCAGACAAAATGTCAAAAACATTTTTTAGTATCTTTTTACATTTTTCCACACTATTAACATCAAAAATAAATAATTTTTTAGTACTTTTTGACTAGAGAAAATCAATACTTACAGAATTGAATCTCCAGTATGATAACTAAGTAGTGTTTTAATAGTATAAACTGACAAGTTAAGGGGGAAAAAGGTCATTAGAAAATAACCTTACTTAATTTATTAAGAGAAAATTTGGGGCATTAAGCTCTAAATATTTAGCAAATAAGACTAACTCAACCCATAATTAGGAAATATTTATAGGTGAATGAAGGTATTTTTTTAATAGCCAAATAAAGTAGAATTTTTAAATAACGCTTCTCAATCCCAGAAACTTAAATCCCTGATGATGCTGGGAATCATCCAAGGTGTTAAAGACCATTGCTAGCATCCCATGTGCTCTCAGGTACATTATAAAACAGGGCATGGCACATTTAGTAGTCAAGCTCATAACACTAGAAGAGAGGAGACTAGGTTAGGGGACTGAAAATTCCTAGTACCTTAGTATTTTGTTTATGTAATACCAAAACAAGCAAAAGGACATGCGTTGGGGTGAGGAGATGTCAAAGCATTGCTCATACAGATCACAATATAAAAAACATGGGTAAGCCAAATTATTAAAAACTTACTGATGTATAGTATGTGATTATGCGTGCTATATTAAAAAAATATAAATAACACATAATCGCCTGTAGTGTATTCCTTACATTATTACTACCATTAAATTAAAGGCAAAAAAAAATCTCAGCTATCTTTCATAATGCTTCTGATTCATAAAGATTATAAATATCTACTGGGACACACTCCAAATGTCTGGATAATTCAATTAAATCAAGACATTCCATCCATTATAGTATATAAGAGATGATCCAAAGCAAAATGTACTTCAATCAAATTTACCATTTGCATGTGTAAAATTTGGGGCTAAGGAAGAACTGAAAAGATTCTTTAACATAACACTTCTCTTAAGCATCTGGAAGCTGAATCCTATTCTATACTTTTAAAAGGTCTTATCATTCAACTTTCCTTAATCCATGTAGAATTAAGTCTCTTAAACCAATCCCATTTTAACATCACTATAACCTACACCTATGATAACAAAACCACAAATGTTTAGCTCTACCCACTGAGGAAATTTTAATGAGAAAGAGGAGGCATACAATTATCAAATATAAAAATAAGATCTTACCTAAGGCCTCATGTGTTTAGAGGCTGAGTGCACTTTAAGCCACTTAACAAGTACGCAATATCATCAGTGAACTATTGATTTTCACCAAATTCCACTACATCACTGAAGTGCTTCACATGCTGAACAACAGTATCTAACTGCCAAGAAAACAGAAGTCCACTTCTTTGGTAACCCTGAAGTAGCATATTTAAATCTATGGGTTTGCTGGGCTCTATTTAAAAGTGTACAGTTTGTCAGATGGCAACCAAATTAAATGCTGTAAAAACACTGGTAGTAGTAGGATAAGTTCATGGTTCAACGCTGAGCACCAGGGTACTAATTTGTGTTCAGGACATTAAAAGGCTATAACACACAAAATTCTACCCATGTGCAGTAAAAGTGTATATGACTGCTTACTTCTTTGTCTTCTTCTCTGCATTTCAGTGCAGTAACAATATCTTGGTAGGGCTGAGCAGGTATTGTCACAGTATTTATCACAGTGTTTATCACGTTGGGTGGTGGTGCAGGAGATTTAAAAACTCCATCATCTTTTTGATTTGATTCCTTTGAAGCCTCACATATTAATAAAGGTATTAAATTAGCTGTTCTAAATAAATATATAAAAATAGCAACATCTCATCTAAATGGCAAATTTAGCTTAAGAATAATAATCCCCTCTCCCCCTGGCAAAGAAAGGAGGAGGCCTCTGAAAGATCACTAGGGATACTTTAAAAATTTTATGCCCTACAAAAGGTAAGACTCAAAATGCTTTATTCACAAAAGAACCACTCAGGAATTCCTTCTGGTCTTTTTAATCCTACATTTCATTCAAGTTATTATTTGTCCCCAAGACCATTAGAAGGAACAAAATTACATACATAAATAGCACTTATAAGCAGCTCAGGATGGACAGGAAAACTAAAACAGATGGATGAAAGGATTTTTAAAGTAGAGGCATCTGTATTTTAGGGTAGGAAAAATAGCCATCAAATGCACAATAATGTTTCTATACTAGTAAAAGGAGTATAATATATCAACTTAAGAAGACAAGGAACTGTACATTGTATTTTAGAATGATTTCTATCCTTACTTTTGTTATTCTAAAGTACTCATTCTTTGATTGCTCCAGATGGCTCAGGTTGTCACCATTAATCGGAAGTATTAATGTATGGTCCTATCGGTTATTCTGAAGAAAATAATTTGATAAGAATCTTTTTCAAATGTGTTTTGAATTGAAAGGTATTAGTGGAATGCAGGAAAAGTTCCGCTCTGAAAGCAAATTAATCACTCAAAGCCACTTTAAGATTAATGTAGTTTATAATATAGCTCTTAATACAAATATGAAATACATAATAGTGCATCATTTCCATAAAGTGTGGGTCAGGAGTAGTCTAATATTTTTTTGAGGCTTTCATTTATAACCGAGTAACACCAGAATTTCTGTTATTCTGTCCACAATCTTTACTTTTCCAATGAATAAAATTAAAGCCCCTAAATTTTAGTGAGGGAGTCACAAATAAACTATTAGGAAAGCCAGAGACTTTCAAATTATGAATGAAGATAGCAACTGATTAATTAATTTATAATTCATTACACAAACATGAAATGGCAAAGCACAGCTCACTTACCATGACACTCTGAGGTTTACTACTGGTGGCCCAGGTAGTTCTGAGTCTGGATGGCTCCAACGTCTGGCATTATATAGAGATTTTGTAGGAGACTAGAGAAATGAGAAAAAGGTCAACTGTTTCCACCTTACTTTGGTGCCTTATAAAATTATCTCATTAAAAAAATAAAATCATAAAGAATAATCAAAATACAGAATACATATCCTAGACAGAGGACAGACACACGTGGCCTTGAAGCAAACATGGGGTCACTGCGCTCTTCCACTACAAAATCAACACAAGCACTCGGGGAAAGGATCTCAGGTTCCAGCCTGTCTCCTAATGGCTTTATGTTCTGAGAATGTAGAAATGGTACAGACAAAACAGGAAAGGGGAAGGAGAGAACTGACATGTAATGAAACTAGTTCTAACTTTTCAGAAGCCACAGCTAGTTCTATTTTATCTTTATCTCAGGATACTGTAGCTTTTTTCTTTTTTGAGGTATAGTTGGCACACAACATTAGGTCAGTTTCAAGTGCACAACATGATGACTCCATACTTGTACATACTGTGAAATAATCATAACAAATCAGTTGACGAGGCCGAGCTGGTACTGTTTGCCACATAACAGGCCAGTGAATCGAGAGAGGAGTTTTGGGAACAAGGAATAGCATCTTTACTCAGAAAACCAGCAAATGGAGATAATAGCAGACTAATGTTCCAAAAAACCTTCTTACCCAAGTTCAAATTCAGGTTTCTTTTATACTAAAAGGGGAGGATTTGTCGTTGGTTGGGGCAAACCACCTAGAACCTGAATCCTTTCTTTGCTGCTGTTGATCTGGTCACAATGTTCCTATAAATCTCCATAAGACCAAGGCTTTTCTCTGTTTTGCAATTTTTCATTTCTACATGAATGGAAAGGTGTTTTTCTTTAAGGGTCAGAGTCTTGAGAATAGGCTCTCCTGTATATTTCAGGCTAGAGACAACATTCTTTAAGTGATTACTTTGTAGCAAAACCAATAGAATACAAAGGTTAAAATAATAGAAACCAATCAATATGGAGTCAGGTTGTTTTTCCCTATTTGAAGTCTAGATGAACATCCAGCACCATACATGCATAAACAATTTTTTTTTCTGATCAGAATTTTGAATGTCAACTCTCTTAGGAAGTTTCAAATATGCAATATAATATTAATTATGGTCACCATGCTGCTTCTTACATCTCCATGCCTCATTTGTATTAAAACTGAAAGTTCCTCTTCACCTTCACCCATTTCACTGCACCCACCTCCTGCCTCTGGCAATCACCAATATGCTCTCTGGATCTATGAGCTTGGATCTCTTTTTAAATTCCACATGTAAGTGAAATCCTCCAGTATTTGCCTTTCTCTGAGTTATTTCATTGAGCATAATGCTCTCGAGGTCCTTCTACATTGCCACATGGCAAGATTTCATTCTTTTATTTGGCCGAATATTCCATTCTACACCTATATCATCATTTCTTTATCCACTCATCTGTCATCGAACGCCTGGGTAGTTTCTGTATCTTGGATGTTATAAATAATGCTGCAGTGAGCATAAAGGTGCATATATCTTTTCAAGTAAGTATTTTCCTTATAAGCATGACTGTGACATTGAACAGTACACCAACAACTGACACATTGTAACTGACTGTACTTCAATTTTTCTTTTTTTAAAGTTAGTGTTTTCCTTTTCTTTGGATAACAACCAGAAGTGGATAGTAGTGTTGTATGGTAGTACTGTTTTTAATTTTTTGAGAAAACTCCATTCTGTACTCCATACTGACTACACCAATTTACATTCCCATCAACAGTTCACAAGGGTTCCCTATTCTCAACATCCTCTCCAATATTTGTAATGTCTTGGGATTTTTGTCTGTGTGTGTGTGTGAGATATTAACCATTGTATTCAGTGTGAGGTGATGTCTCATTGTGGTTTTCATTAGCATTTCCTTAATGATTAGTGATGTTGAGCTTCTTTTCTTGTACTTATAGGCCATCTGTACATCTTCCTTAAAATATTTATTTAGATCTTCTACCCATTTTATAAACATACTGCTTATTTTTTGTTTCCTATTGATTTGTATGATTTCTCATATGGTTTGGCTATTACCCGCATGTCAGCTATGATTTTCAGATAATTTCTCCCATTCAGAGGGAGCTTCTTAAATTTGTTGATGGTTTCCTTTGCTGTGCAGAAGCTTTTTAGTCATGTAGTCCCACTTGTTTATTTCTGCTTTTGTTTCCTTTGCTCCGTAGGCAGATCCAAAAAAAATTATCACCAAGGCTGACATGAAGAAGCTGACTCCTCCCCCCCCCTTTTTCCCTAGAAGCTTTACAGTTTCAGATCTTACATTCAAGGCTTTAATCCATTTTAAGTTAATTTTTGTGGATGGTGTGAGGTGGTGGTTCAGTTTCCTTATTTTGCTTGTGGCTGTCCAGCATTCCCATCAGCATTTACTGAAGAGATTGTCCTTTAACCATTATGTATTCTTACCCATTTGTTGTAAATTGACTGAAGTAACTGACAATATATGCATAGGTTTATTCCTGAGCTCTGTATTCAGTTCCATTCATTTGTGGGTTTGTGTCTATGCCAATATCATACTGTTTTTGATCACTGCCACTTTGTAATATAATTTGACATGAGGGAATGTGATGTCTCCAGCTTTGTTCTTCTTTCTCAAGATTGCTTTTGCTATTGGGTGTCTTTTGTGCTTCTATACAATTTTGGGGATTGTTTGTACTATTTCTGTGAAGAATGCCATTGGATTATATTAAAGATTGCACTAAGTCTGTAGATTGCTTTGGGTATATGGACATTTTAACAATATTAACTCCTTCAATCCATGTGGATGGAATATCTTCCCAATTATTCCTGTTGACTTCAATTTCTCTCATTGAGCTCTTATATGGTATTGTGGAAATTGTTCATCTGAACTTGGGTGTGCATCTATTGAGGTGAGACAAATGACTTGTTAGATACTCTAATTCAATTATTCCCTGTGCCTTTGAGAATCAGATTTACCAGTGAGGAAGAAAGGAGATACAGATGTCACAGAAGAGGTTAAGTAAAAATCTCACAGTTCTCAATTTGAATTGGGTGTATCTGTATAAACGACAGAGAATTTTCTCATGTATGTAATACCTAGCACTTCCCACTGAAATGACCTTGACACAGTGATCAAGCCGGAAGCAGGGGGATACCAATGTCGAATATTCAGTATTCAATATTATCTCCCACTAAAAGAAACTAAGGTTTCTTGGAGAAATGACTGATTGTAGTCCTGGGCAGGAAACATACAAGATGAGCTTGAAACATCTTGCCAAACCAGATGTCAAGGAAGCTTTCAGGCTACTAGGGTCACATCAAAAGGACTTAAGAGCTAACCTGAAGGGGCTCCAACTGGTGACAAGATGAGACAGCTTGAACATCAGCAAATACAATAACTGCAGTGCATTGTAATCCATCAAATATGTTTTAATCCTTGATTTCATTTTGGTTTTTAAAATTAATTTATCATCTTTGCAGGATGACAGGGCAGCAATTCATTGTCTTGATAATGGATAAGTGAATGAAAAGAAAGAAGCATCTAACGTGACTTTCCTCTATGAACTGTTTAAATGGGTGGTCCAGCAGTAGATGAAGGGAAGTGTCTCTTTACAAAATTAAACCAGCTGATAAGTTAAAAAGAAATGATGTAATTAAAATATCATACTTCTTCACCCCCAAATGGATTAACCAATGTAATCATTGAACATCATTGCTGCTAACACGTCAAAAATAGACAGACAACTTGACTTTGTGTCATTGGATGAAACAGCACATCAATACCTAGGGTCTCATCAAACATCTTGAATGTTAGTCTGATCAAGCCTCTGAATAACCACCTCAAGATTCAGCTCAGGAGTCACTTCTTCCAGAATGCCTCCCATGGTTGCTCTCAAACTACATTAGGCACCCCATCTGTGCTCCTAGGGCCCCTGGGCTGGCTACGTTCTCCTGTAGCACAGATCATACTCTTAGCCCACTGGTCTGTCCCTGCCACACCCGGCAGGCTGGATGGGCAGCCTGCCAGAACTCTTCCAGAGAGTGGTCTTGGCCCAGCTGGAAACCATCCCATCAACTCTCCCCAGCCTCACAGCCCTAAGGAGGGTCCCATTTCCTCCTCGTCTGCTGCCTGCTTTCTCCAGCTGAAATTAACAATTTTAAAGTAATTAAGCCCAGCAAACCATAATTGATTAAAAACAATTGGTGCCTGGCAGAGCTGTGAAGCATCATTTCTGCCTCAGCCTGTGTTTGGAGGGCAGTAGGGCAGGGGCCTGATCCAACATCCACACTCTTGGGGCCTAACCACCCTGTGGCAGAGATAAACATCTCCGAGCATCTAGCCACCTAAAGAGACTGTCAGGGGACTTCTTAATGAGATTAGGCAGGGCCTGAGAGCTCTGCCTCATGGTGTGGAGGATTTCTATTCAATTATTCAGAGCAAGACAGACCTGCCCAGGAGGATGTGGCAGCCCTTGTCAGTAAGGCAGCTCCCTCCTGCACTCCTACTTCTGCCATAGTCAGTCCAGCCTCCCAGGGTCCACGGTAGCCTGGGGCAGAGTCCCCACCAGACAGAAGGATGAGCAGAGCTGGCCTGGGGTATGGGGCAAAGCCTGGTCTCCTGCTGCCAACCTGGGATTTCTTCCCCTCCTTTGGAACCTAGGTGAGCTCTCAGGGGTGACCACAAGTGAACCATCCCCAAGGCAGCAGACAGCCCTGCCCACAACAGGGTATGGGGATAGGAAACACCCTCCCAGGTGGAAGAGGCTGAGTCAGGGGCCAAGGTTATGAGTTGTAACTACATCTAAAGTGGGGGCACGGTGTGTAATGCCAAGACCCGCTGCCCTACCCCTCCCTGGAAACAGGACGTTGACATCACACACGGTGAGGGGAAGGACCGCAGACACCCCAGGACCTGCAGGAGGCCACAGAGCAGTACGCCCCACCTTCTGGCCATCAGGTCTTCCTCCCTTCAGGACCTAAGGGTGTGAAGGGAGGTCCCAGTCACACCACATCCACAGGGACCCTCAGGACACCTGGTGGGGAGGGGTTCAGACCCAGGGTCCTCTCCCTTCTCACCCCCTGAGCCTATGCCCCGCCAGGCTGGTCCCAATTCTTCCCTCACTGGCCAAAACACCACCAACACCTCAGCCCACTCTATCCTACATGCCTGAAACACTCACTTCCTTTACTCAATGCCTCCTGACTTTTGGGCCAGCACAAGTGTTCCTCCCCCAGAAAGCCTTCCCACACTGCCCAGCCTCATCTGGTTTCCTTCCTGACCCCATGGGCACAGCACAGAGCTCAAAGCCTGGCTCCTTCTCTCCTAACACAGCCCGCCCAAGAGAGCTTTCAAATCCTCAAAGTCTGAGGTCTCCTGGAATCCACCTGTGCAGAAAGGCCTGATCACCAGGTGTGGCTCCACGGCTTCCAGCCCAACCCCGATCCCCAGAGCACCTTGGGGATGGGCAGAGAAGCCCCATGCTGCATGGCCACTCTCACTTCCTGGGGGCAGCAAACAGAAGGCGGAGGGCACGCTGGTGTTGTGTGGATCCAGCCTTCTTTCTCTTCTTCAGGTGACACCACCCATGTCCACTCTGCCTCTTTCACTCATCCCAGGGGCTGGGGTGGAACCAGGGCATCCCACTTCTCTGGCACCAGGACTGATCCAGAGGAGACTGTCTCCATGCCGGGCCCATAAGCAGCGATCCTGGGGCCCTTGGGAGGCCCTTGTTAAACAGTCTCCCTCTTTCCTGTGGGGAAGCACAAGGGGACTGGGCTGATTAGACATGAGCCTGCAACAGCCTGGGGGCTCTGAATGGATAAGGCTGCCTGGGAGGGAAGGCCCAATCCCAGGAAGGGAGTGACAGGGTGTGGAAAAGGAGGCGATGTTCCAAGGATACCATTTGGGCACCTGGATCCAGCCATGCCTGAAGTTACACAACCTGAGGCCTTTTCCACTATATGGCCTGATAAACATCCCTATTTGCTTAGGCTGGCACAGGTGTTCCTGACACCCATATGACTAATATAACTAACACAGAGAGTGACTTCAGACCCTCGGCAGGATTCCCTGGTGTGAGGCTAGGGGGTGGTATTCTCAGATGGTCCAACTTAGCAGTTCCACAAGCACACAGGTGGGCAACAGCTACCTCTCAGACATCTGAGGCAGAAACTCTCCACATCACTGAGGGCACATAGCTCAGCCTCCTTTTCATGGAAGTGAGGTCCTGACAGGAATGAGCTCTCTAAGCAGATAATCCTTGGACCCTCCCACCACCAGGGTCTCAGCCCATCTGCAGGTGTTATACCTGGGAGTTCACTAGGACACACAGGCAAGCACTCCTTTGTGTTTGCAGGCCCACACCTGTACACGCCATAGGTACCGTCACACAGCCACTCAACAAACACTTGCTCTGGCCCTGCATTGCTGGGTGTCCTGATACACAGAAAAAATGGTGCCTGTGCTCCCAGACCACACAGGTGGCCCCTAAGACATGTGGGGAGATGGGCGAGATGGCATGGCTGCGATGAGAAAGCCCCAGCCCTCTCAGGTAACAGAGCAGCCAGGGAGGGCTTCCTGAAAAATGTCCCAGAGGCAAGGCTGGAGCAGAGCTGACACATAGTCCCTGTCCAGCTGCACCCCGCCATCTAGGAGCTCCCCTGGAGCACTCACCAGCACTGATCAGTGGGTGCTGATACTCATCACAGACCTGCTGTCCTCCCTTGAATGAAGTTCCAGGAGCTAAGCAGCCTGACACAGCCGGACCCCTGAGCTGTGCTCCCCGGGGTGCTCCTGATGAGGATTCCATCATTAACTACAGAGCTTCTAAGCCCCTTCAGCCCTGGCTCACCTGGAGGGTTCTAATTCCTGCTTCCTCAGAGGCTGACGTGGCAGAGTTAGCAGATATATTCTTGCAAATGGGCACTGCTTACCCACTGTGCAGGGGTGTGGGGCGAGGGGTCTGGCAGCTCAAGCAGCCACGCTCACCAGCCCCACACCTCCAGTTGCTCTTCTCTCTGCTTCCCCAAGTCATCATCCCCATTTCACACATGTGGAGACTGAGGCCAGAGTCAGCAGGCTCCTGAGCCCACCAGAGCATTCCCAGGTGGGAGACAACAGTGGAAACCCAGACACAAATGAACATGTTTACAAAACAGAAAGAGACTCACAAACACAGAATATAGAACTTAGGGTTACCAGGGGGAAAGCAGAGGGAAGGGATAACTTTGGAGTGTGGGATGAGCAGATAAAAACTACTACATACAGAACAGACAAACAACAAGGCCCTGCTGTAGAGCACAGGGAGCCATACTCACAAACTTGTAAAAGCCTACAATGAAAAAAAATCTGTACGTGCATAACTCCATCACTGTACAAAATAAACCAACAGAACTTTATAACATTATAAATCAACTATACCTCAATTTAAAAAAAATGGATCTGGAAGAACCCAGATTCCAGCTTATACCTGATACCCACACAGCCACACAGACCCCAAGTCCAGCACCTGGAGCCCAGGGTGAGCATCTACTTCCCCCGGTGAACCCCCCTTCCCTCACCACCCACTCCCATCACCACAGGCACATCTCAGAGGGGATGGACAAGCCAGTGGCCCTGAGCCCCTGACAGAACAGCTCAGGTGGGGAAACACCTTCAAGAAATGAGTCCCCCAAAACTATTCCCCACTCCAGACGGTGAGCATGGGAAACCACCTCAATGTGACTGTAGCCTTTGTGCTGGGCCTTAGCATCCCCCATGGAAGTGGGTGCTGCCAGGAAGAGGCTGTGCTACCACCTCCTATTATTTCTTGCCAGTAGAAACCTTCAAATCCAGAAGCTGACCATGATGGAAAGGCCAGCATGAGGTGGCAGGATGGGGCTGCTATAAATGCAACAAGTCCCACATGCCGTGGGACCACGAGTGGTCCTGAGCATGACCCCAAGCTTGAGGGGGTCTCAGAGAACAGAGGTCCCATGTGTCCATCTGTCCTATTATCCATCCAGGGGCTTTTACTGACCACCCATGACCAACAGCACACCAGGCTTGGCTCTAGGAACTGAGCAGTGAATGAGACAGACGAGTCCCTGCCCTCACAGACCTTATGCTCCTCACAAATAAACTAATAACATAATTGCCGATGAGAAAGCTGGCAAAGAAGGAAAAGAAGGCTTTGTCAGGGAATGAGAGGGGCCCTTCTTGGAGCGAAGAGGAGCCTCTCTGAGGAGGTGAGATCTGAGGAAGAGCTGAGCCTGAGGAGGAGCCTGTCATGTGAAGAGCCTTCCAGGTAGGTGTGGATAGTGTGTCCAAAGGCGCCACAGTGGGAGCCTGCTTCACTTATTGGTGATATAGGAATAAAGTCAAGATTGCTGAAGCCAAGATGTCAAGAGGAGTGGCGGCAGTGAAGCAGGGGAGCTCAGCCCTTTTGGGGGTACATGGGGGCTTTCAGGCCCTGACAAGGGGTCTAGATTTTATTCTCAGTACTGCAAAGAGCCACTGAAGGGTTTCAATAGGAGAGGGAGGTGCCTGAATTAACTTTTCAGGTAACTCTTGCTGCTGCATGGACAGAGGCCTGGGAGGGAGAGCAGAGGCGGGGAACAATAAGTGACCACAGGGATCCAGGCTGAGGCTGGGGACATGGCGGTGGAGGTGGTGAGAACTGGACAAAGGCCTGAGATAAGGTGAGGGTCATGTGCATAGTGGCAGGGCAGGCAAGGAACAGGGAGAATGCTGGCTCGGCTACCAATCCTACACGTTTACCCCATCCAAGTACTAAGCAGGCCAGACCCTGCTTAGCTTCCCAGGTTCCTTCACATTTCTGAAGCAACCACTGCTTCCCTCTGCTCTCTGTATAATCCTCCATGCTCCCCAGGGCTGTCTGATATGATGTTCACACAGACCTGGGCACAGGGGCCCACAGGTTCTGGGTATTGAGAGATGCCTCCGCTTTTTAACAGGCCATCACCAGGAGCCTGTACTAGACCACAGCTGCTAAGTACACCGCATTTCTCCCCTCAGTGAGGTTCCTGGGCTGGCTCCCAGGGCCACCCAGTGACTGTCCATAAGGCTTCTACAGTGAAGGAAGGAGAAATGGAAAGTCTGGGGTCCAGGCCCTAGAAGACCCCTTGTGCTGTGATTCTGTAAAGTTCATATATAAAGAGTGTACATGGGTAGAAGCAGAACACAGGATGGAGTCTGGGGCAAAAATGCAGCCGTTAGTGGTACATCAGTGATTCCCCCCAAATAAGATCCCGTGTCGCCTGTGTACTGGCCAGTGACCCCATGTGGAGACACGGAGTAAGCTGGGGACATGAGCAGTGGGATCAGGCTGGGCCTGGCCTACTGAGCATTTTGGAGGTGGGTAAGAGAGATGCAGACACCCTGCGGGCTGGCTCAGGGCTGGGAAGGAGAGGCAACCCTCTGGAAGGCATGACTGAGACTCACAAGCTCTGAGCAGGCTGGACTATAAATGAGCAGGTGTGAAGTCACACACTGGAATCAGTCACCTGCACAGGATCCAATAGGGGTTCTCTGATGCATCACCCTTGGGCAAAAGCCCTGGGCTTGAGGACCTGAGCCTCACCCAAACCCATAGCAGGAGTACTAACTAGGGCTTCATTAGTGTCAGCAGAGCATCCAGGGCAAGCAGAGATCATGCCTCCCCCTCTTTACTGGTCAGACATCCTGATGACAGTAACTGTGGCTCCTGTTTCCTGAGCAACTCTTTAGTGCCAGGCACCAGCTTAGTTCTCCACTGACATTACCTCACTTGGTCCTGGAGATAACCTGCTAAGGGAGGTACTACTGTTCCCATTTTGTAGGCAGGAAAGCTGAAGTCAACAAATTAAGTCCCTTGTCAAGAGACATCAGGGATGCTGTGTGTTAAGTGGGTCAAGGACAGAATGAATAGGTCCAACAGAACCAAGTGAGAACTATTCAGGCTGCAGGATGTGAAGCCTGAAAAAGTCTGTGGGGCACAGTGGCTGTCTAAACATTTAAACAGGTGTGGGGTGGAGAGAGACTCAGGTCAGTGTATCCTAGTGTAATGGCCCTCGGAGCAGCAGGGATCTCATCCCATATGTGTGGGCCCTGAGGCCCTGGGGGGCCAACCTCTCAGTAAGAGCCAAGGATGGAGGGAGAGGTGAGTGAGGGCAGGGGCCCTGGAACCACCCAGGACTGACGGGGAGCAGCACCTGATGTCTGCAGCCATGACAGGGAAGGCAGCCAGGACCCCAGGGCTGAGCCAAGTAAAGGCCCCTCAGCACCTGGCACCAGTCTTGCAAGAAGGGCACCTCTGTGACAAGCCCCAGGAGCCCAGCCCAGTGCCAAGTTCAGGTCTCAGAGCTTTGGGCCTGGAGCTCAGACTAGGTTCCAGAGTGTGGCCCCTCCCTTTCTCCCAGGCCTCTGGATACTGAGACAAAAAGATGGAAAGAAGGCCCCAGCCCCAGTCCAGGAGCAGAGCTAAGGCAAGACCTAATGCCTCTGCCTTTGCACCAAGAAGAAAGGCTGTGTGGGGAGGAGAGAGCACAGAGACAGCCTGCCAGGCCAGGCCAGGTCTCAGCCTGCAGGGGCTCATGCCATGTCAGGGCCGGCACATGGACAGACTGAGCCAAGAGCTCTAGCCAAGGGCCTGGGGAGGATGGTGTCCAGCCAGCGGAGTCCATGTCTCTGCCCTGACCTGGGGGTTGGTAGACCCAGGTAGGGCCCAGAGACCAAGGGTTGTCATGCACACTTGTCCAGGGAATAGGAGAACAGAGCAAATGGTAGCCAGGACACAGAGAACCAAGGCCCACTTAAGGTACAATGTGCCACCACCCAAACCCTTAACCCCACCATGGGGCTCAGCACGCCGCTACTGGGCGCCCCAGTGGACAGCTGCTTGCCAACAGCCTCCTGCCTGCTGTGTGTACATCACCTCTCTAGATCCACCACCACAACACTGAGGTAGCCCCACTTCACAGACACTGAAACTGAGGCTTAGACAGGGCAGGTGACCTTTAAAGATCACACAGCAGATCAGTCACAGAGCTGGGATTTGAAACCAGCTCTGCCGGACCCCTTCCCATCAAATAGAGCAAGTTATAGGCTCTACAGCCAGCGGCGTGGGGGCTGGGCCAGGCTGGCTGGATTCTGGCCCCGATGCGCACTCACAGCTGTGAGGCTGCAGCAGGCTGCAGTTCCATGCAGCAAAGGGCTACAGGTTCCCAGAGCCCCGGACCACACAGGTGACTCAAGGCAGCCTCCCTGTGAGTCATGTGATCAATATCAACCTGCTTCCCTGCTCTTACCCCCAGCCTGCCCTGGCCCAACTCCATTCCTTTCCTGGTCAAACAGCGCCCACCTCTGGCCCAGGCAGGGATGGCAAGAGAGCACAAATCCTCCAAACCTGGAGGAGAAGGGCATACAAGGCAGGCCAAGGCACAGAGGGGCCATGAAATGCTGTCTCCAGGGTTGTGCTCCTGAGAGGGGAGATCACAGGACTGGGTGCCAGAGGCTCCTTCATAGGCAGTGAAGAAGACACCAGCCCATCCAGGTCAGGGGAGGGGCACCACCCCAGATACATGGCGCACAGTTACACCCACCCAGAAACACTCAAAACAACAAAGAAGTCCCTGAGCCACTCACACCTGTGCCACCAGCGTTGGGAGCACACACTGGCCCTCAGAGCTGGAAATGAGCCTCATAAGCCTTCAAGGTAGTCTGCAAGGAGCCCAGCCCACCTGCTCACAAGCTCTCCACTCCAGCCCCACAGTGCAGAGCACTCCCTGTGCCATGGCTTTGCGGGGCCAGGGAGGGAGCGTGTACCTTGCATAGCACCGGGACTGCCCAGGGGCACAGCGGGCCCTGCGCAGCCCAGCTGGTAACAACCACACTGGTCCCCAGTGCTGTGCCACCTGGCAGGCCCCATCCCTGTTAGCCCTGGGCACAGCGGCCATTCACTCACCTTCCTGCAGGGCCTGACAAGGATTGTTGACCTCGATGAGCTTGATGGAGTAGGTGATCTAGCTCTGCAGGATGTCATCGCTCAGGCTCAGGTCTGGTGCGGCCAGCTGGAAATGCCCTGTCATCCTTGGCCACATTCTCCTGGAAGATGGCACCTGGAGGACAGGAGGGTCAAGACCAGGCCTAGAGAAGGCCTCACCTTCCCCACCCCACCCCAACTCTTGGCCTTCAGGTCATGGTGCAGGCAGGACTGCAGGTTGCCAGGTGGTGGGAGTTCTGGGCTGGAGTTTCAGGTGGATAGGATAGTTTAAGGTTCTCCTTGGTCCACCAGCACAGAAATACACCTGCCTCCATAGGCCAACACACTTGACATGAGTCACACATGCACATGGCACATGCTGCCACCAGGTCACACAAGTCTCTCAAAACCAAGCCACTTCATGTATGAGCCATGCCACACCGAATGGAGTCAAGCTGGCATGACCTCAGGCAGCACCTAAAGGCCCTGATATGGTCACAGGACTGCCATCCCAGGAGCCAGAAAATTTCCCCACAGGACAATGGCCCTGGGCCAAATCCCAAAAATCGATTAATGACTTCCTTCTGTCCTGCTGGCCTAGAGCAGAGCAAGCAGGTCTGCAGTGGCTTTCCCGTGCCAGGGGGCTTTGTTATGCAGGGGCTTTTGATGACTGATGACAGGCAGCTCAGTGCCAGTCTGGCTGCCTGGGCTCTGCCTCCTGTTCTCCAACCCTCCCCACTTTTTCTGCTTCCAAGTACATTGGGGGGGTCTTCAGAAGGGGGACTTGAAGAATGTTCCCAGACTCCTTGCCTTCTGACACAACAAAGCTGAGGAGTCCAGATGGGGCCATTCTTAAACCATGAACAGCTCCTCCAGGGTGGTCTCCAGCTGGGCCTTTGCATTCTTGCATTGGTCAACTGTGCACATGCACCTGAGAGCAGTCAGACTCACCAAAACCTGGCTCTGCAGTCTGGACAACTCTGGAGTCCTCCCTCCTCTCCAGGCCCTGAGGGTCATCACTGTCCCAGGGCTGGGCCCAATGATTCCCCGAGCTGGGAGCTGGGCAGGAGGAGGGAGGTCCCCTTCCATGCTATACCCAGAGCTGCAACGCTGACCTCAGGACACAAGCCCCACTGACACCACCACCCACCACTGGGAAGCAGGCCTGGCCAGGTCTCTGCCTGGGGATTGCAGCGCACCAAGCCCAGGCCTAGTCCCTCACCCCCCTCACACCCCTGCCTGGCCGTCCCATCATTCCTGTCTTCTCACGCCTCCCAAAGCCCAGTTTGTCTGGGCTCCCTGGTCTTTCCCAACTTTCATAAAGGCTACTGCCAAGGAGCTCCCCCAAAGCAACCCCTGTCAGTCCCCCAAAACCTGCCCAACTATCTGGGATTTCCCCATGCTGCTACCAGCTCCCACACACTCCCCATCCACAGGCCCCTTCCTCCTCTTTTCTATCTCCCCTTCTTTCCTCTCCTGGTTCTCCCTCCATTGGGCTCATACTGCTCATCTTGAACACACACCCTCCCCCAACACACCACTGCCCAGGCTTCTCCCCTGGCTCTCACCCCCCAGACCATCTGCCAGCTCGCAACACTTGGGCCACGGGAAATTCTGGGACTGTCCAGGGTTGGGCTTGCATCGCCACAATCAGATACACACAAAGCCCCACACATATACTGAGAGATACACAGATATCCAGGGAAACAGGCAGACACTCTGTCTACTCTAACAGGCTGAGAGACACTCATGCACGCACCAACACAAGCTAGGATGGCCCCACACACCCCAATGCTCTCTTACAGTGACATCAACATGGTGACAGGCACGTACACAGCGACACACACTGACAACACCCACCCATCCACATTCCCCCATAGTTCAGGTTGGGACTCTCTGATCCTGCCCTGACAACTTGGTGAGACTAGGACCCTGTCTGCCCCCTGGCTCCCGCTGCTCTGAGCTGAGAGTAAAGGCTAGTGCTACCCTGTCTGAGGCCCAGCCAGGTTCTAGATGTGCCTCTAGCCCTGGGTTCCCCACAGCTGGGGCCCTAAATGTCCAGAGGCCACAAGGCCCCACAGGGGTATTGGAAACTCGGGGAGCAGCGGGAGCCTCGGGAGCAAGTTGCTGCCCATGCACATCTCCCCCATGGGGCAGCACAGCCTGGCCCTTCTTGGGAGCACCACCCACCAAGCCCCTAAGCCCAAGGTTGGTTGCCTCTTGCCCATCGCGCCACTGGGGCCCCCCGCTCATCCTCAGTCCTGCCTCCCACTGCACTCACCGAGGTGGATGATAGCGTTGACCTGCACCGACAAGCATTGGCATGTCCAGCAAAGACATCAGAGTCAGTATTTCCATGATTCCTGGGCTTGTGGCTTAGCCCAGGCCAGGGAGAGGCCTAGGGCAGCACTGAGCAGAGAGGCACCTGTCCGGGTGCAGTCCCAGACTGCTCCCAGGGAGAGGAGATCCTACCCGTGCATCTTCCCCAGCTTGCCAGCACCTGCGCCACTCCAGCCCCTGCCCACCCCAGCACAGTGCGATCAGGCTCCGGCTCCTACTGCAGAAGTGGCTGCGGTGGCGTGACAGCCTGAGCCCAGGCTGGCGCAGCTGGGGAGTCCGGCAGTGGCGGCGGTGGCACTTTCTGTGGCTCCTGAGGATTCAGAGGCGGTGGAGGCAGTGGCAGCAGCAGCCGGACCCCTGCAGCAGTTTGCAGCTGGCAGTATCTGGGTCCCCATGAGGAGCGAACTGTGGAGGATGCCCCCGTCCCTCCCCCTCGGCTCCACTCCACCTCCCTGCCCGCCTCCCTCCCCTCCGCCCTCCTCTTGACCAGGTGACTGGAGTCTCAGGCTTGCCCTGCAATGCTCTCCCGCTGGCAGCTTGGAGAGTGTGCCTCCTCGCTCCCAAATGGGGGACGATCTGAGGCCAGCAGGGCAGTGGGGAACCGCAGGGGCTGCGGCATGCAGACTTGGCAGCCATGGGCCTCATGCTCCCCGTTCACTAGAGACATGAATCTGAAGAAGGGTAGGACTCAGACGGCTCTTGGGGGTTCCAGGAGCCCCCTGGCGATTGTCAACATCAGCTGCTGAGTGCCTTACCCCATGACCCCCACCCTGGGCAGAGAATCCCTTGCGGAGCCGGGCCAAGGACAGCCAGGAGAAAGACGAAGAGGGACACTGAGCCAGGCACCAGGATGCAAAGGGAGCCACTATGGCGAAACATCTGGAGTAAAGCTGTGGCGGTGGGCTGGACCCTAGATGGCCGCAGGGACCTCGGTGTGCACCCATCCCCTACCCAACAACTCAGGGCTCAGC
This sequence comes from Vicugna pacos, assembly GCF_048564905.1. NCBI lineage: Eukaryota > Metazoa > Chordata > Mammalia > Artiodactyla > Camelidae > Vicugna > Vicugna pacos. The sequence goes on from NC_132997.1 coordinate 6,824,321, forward strand.
AGCGAGTCAGGCAGGACGCTTGGACTCTGAAGACCAATTCACGGCCAGAAACCGGTACATCCCTCACCTCAGTGCCTGGAGGTGAGGAGCTTTCCAAGAGGCTGGCCTGTTCACACTCTGACCCTGCGCAGAGCCTTTTACATGTGAGCCAGAGTTGAGAGTTCCTTTTTAGTAGCCAGGGGAAAGCGGGGCGCTCTCCACCACTAGGTGAATGTTTCTGGCAAGCCATCACCACCAGATGTAGGGTTAAGATATTTGGGCTCCAGCCTGGGAGGAGGTGGCAAGACTGAAGGGTAGCCACCATTCCCCATTGCCCCATCCCCCACCAAGTTTCAGACAGACTGGGCTCCACAAGGCACACCCAAGATTTTGGGGAGACAGCTGAGACCTTCCCAGACCAGGATTCCATGGAAGTTTGATCTAGAAGCAACTGACAGAGCCTCCAATCAGGGTCTAATCCTGGGAGCCCAGGAGTACCCATTATCCCTGTCATTGGCCTGGCCCCAAGGCCTCTACTTTGATCAGGATCAGGTGCTGGGCATGACAGATTCAGAGATGCTTTCCTGGAACTCCTCACCCAGAGGAGAGGCAGATAGTTACACAGATTATTAAAAGATACGGCAAGGACCCCAAATGCCATGTATGCACAGGCACATCCTGAGCTGTGACCCAGCCTGGGAGCAAGAGCCAGGGTATGACTCCCTGGAAGAGGTGAAAGTTCTAAAGGCTGAGTGAGGGTTACCAAGGGAGGAGGAAGGGAGGCTTTCAGGCATTGAATGCTGGTTAGCCAGCCAAAGCAAGAAGAAAAAGAATTTAGTGTGCGTGAGCATGTGCGTGTGTGTGTCCCAAGCTGCCTGCCACAGAAGACACTGGCACATTTTACTTTGGAAAGATAGGGGAGGAGGCTGTGCAGAGGGGGCCAGTGCGGGCTTGGAGAGCAGTGAGGCAGCTCTTGCAGTGGCTGATGGCACTGACTCAGTTGGGCAGGGGCAGCCTAGGGGAGAGGAGAAGCTGGCTTGGAGAAACAGCAGGGAGCCACATGGGCTGGCAAGGTGACTTCCAGAATGAGGGGCCAATGAGCAGAAAGTGAAAACTGACCATGCATGCAGGAGGCCGAGCTGTCCAGCTGGGTGTGGTGCTCACACAAAGGCACTTCCTCAAGAAACCTATCTTGACCATGAATTGTAAAACATGCCCCACTCAGGCTCTACAAACTCTCCATGTCTCAATTCTCATTCCCTGAAAGTTCAACCGTGCACTAGCTGAACAGTTATAGACAGAGGAGAAATAAATAAAGGATGGGTTTTATTATATAACAGTTTGGTTCCTATGGGGACTGTCTCCACCTCAGAAGCATGGTAGTATATTCACCCTCTAGGGGCTCAAACTTGAGATCAAGAGCCACAGGGTCAGGGATTCCACAAACATACTTGTTTGGACACCTGCAGTATGTTAGTAAAGTAGGCATGTGAAAATTCTAACCCAATTAGAAGTTTTTCTTGACATTATGCTAGGTAGAGGTAGCATGTTTGCAATGAGACCAATCTCAAGACCCCCTTCCAAATATTAAGAAGTCAACTTACAAACACACAGTTTTCAGGAGGCTCCTGTCAGTTTCTAGTTTGGATGATGAGATCCCTCTAGTTTGTGACCTGAGGGCTATGACTCACGTTGGCTTTCCCCTGGAAGCTCTTGGCCTGAGTATCACCTTCTTCTCCATCTCCCACAGTGTGCGGTCCTTCCCCATCCCAAGATGTTCATCTCCGAATGCTCCTCCTCCTACACTCCCAAGCCAAGCCAGTTTTCCCTGCTAGACTGGAATGGCCTGGGTAGCCCTTGACTAGCCAGAAGGGGCACTCTGCACAGGTCCCATTTCTCCTACAGCTGGGAGGCGGGCCCAGAGATCACTGGAACACTATGCCCCACTACCTCCAGGCAAGACTCTTTGAATCCTGTCTGCTACTGAAGTTGGGATTACCAGTTTCCAAGGACATTGGCTATTATTGGGGCTTTATCAGGCTCATCAAATCCTTAATCACTTATTGATCTTGGCCAGCCCAGTCCCTTAAGCCCTGATAAACTCTAGGCCTGCAAAAGCTGTCTCCCCCAAACCAGACTCCTGGGGAAGCAACTCTACCAGATGAAGTTCACCCCAACTCTAATAGCCTGGCTGGAGGAGAGAGATTAGCAATCTGTGGGTCATATGTTGTAAATCCATTTCACAGAGGGGAAAACTGAGGCTCAGAGGGAGTAACTTGCCCAAGGCACCTGGTGAGTTGCTGGCAGACCCAGGACTCAATCTTCTTGGTATGCTCCTCACGACACAATGATGTAGTCACAGAAATTAAAAGTGGGTCAGTAAATCCTTCTTTTGAACAGTTTAGCCAAACAGGTCCTTGTTTTTTTCTAAAAAGACCTTCAGTTATACCAATTCTGGCTATATTTATGCAATATTTACCATATGTAGGACGGGGCTCAGAACCTACATCTTACTAGGAGATGGTATTCCCATTTTCCACTTGGGAAAGAAAGTGCAAAGAGATAACATGAGCCCATCAGGAATCTTAACTGGAACACTACTGCAAGCCTGTAGCTTGCCACCAAACCTGCAGATGAAATGGCAAGGCAAAGAAAACTTGGTGGTCCGCCTGGAAACCACGATCGTCACTTAAAATTTTGTCATCCTGTAAAGCAGACCTCTCCCTTCTCTGTCATCTCATTTCTCATCCCAGCCAATAACTGGACAGAGGGAGCACCAGTTGGAATCCTGAAATTCCCAGGAGCCTCTTGCCCTGGCACATTCCCTTGGGCACTGTCTGCTGCACATAGAACCACCACTGCCCAAGCACTAAAGAGGTACCCCCTCTCCAATCACGCACCTTTAAGCAAACCCCCAGATCAGCAAGATAGCGTACCATTAAAGACTGCCTTTCTCCCTTCCTCCCCAGCATAGAGCCCTGAACCCAGGATTTCTAAGCTAATTCAGCCCAGACCTGCATAAATGTTACCACATGCAAGACAGGGCAAGACCTAGCCTTGGGGATTCTCTGCAGGGTTTCACACAGAAGACCAGTGCTCCTGAGAACACAAGGTGAAAGCCAACCTCAGTACTGGGATCAACCTCCTCCAAGGAGGGGTCAGCATCTTAGAAAGAGCCAAGCTCTATGCCCTGTATCTTCAGTTCCAAGCTGGGCTCTACCCAGTGGCTCGAAAGAACCCGCATCTGCCAGAATCTGAGCTGAGAGAATCCCACTGCTATTTTCCTCTCTTAACCAACTGGTTTTTTCTTTAAAAGAATATATATATATATATATATATATATATATATATATATATATATATATATATATATATATATATATATATATATGAATTTAGTCCTTATTTTTTATTATTTTATTTTTTATTATTTTTATTATTTTCCTCAGTCACTGCCTTTGGTCTTATGTTGTACATTAATTGCCCATCTCTACTTTGATTTCCTTACTCCTTCTCAGCCTATTCCATCTCATTTATACTGTTCCTCAGCATATGTTTTTTGATTTCATCTTCTTTTATATGACTGTACCTTTTATTTAATTTTCACTCTGGTTAGACTCATGGGTTTTTACTTTTCAATTTCCCAGGCCAGCAATCTTTTGCAGCCCTCATTCCATTATTTGAGGCTCCTATTCATTTAGCCTTTGGTTTTCTCCACCTTGGGGGTTGGGCAAGTGAAACTGAAGGTACCCTCCAGGCACCCCACCTTGCGGCAGCCTCCAAGGCAGGACCCACTTGTAGGCTCTGACACCCTGGCCACCCCCGCCTCCCCAGGTACTCTTTCCACTGCATTGCCAATGCAACAGAGGGGAACAAATTTGACTCTGTATTGGATCTGTTCCTTTAGTTTCAACCAGTGTGCGCTACTTTCTAGGCTCAGTCTTGCCAGCTCTGCACCTTTTGTGAAACAATGTTGCCTTTAGTGTGCAATATACAGGAGAACCTGTTTTGGGGCTCTGACCTTGAAGGATGTTAGCACTTCTGCAGTTAAGTGGAGATGGCAAGTTGCAAAATAGAGAATGACTTTTGATTTATTGCAAGTTTACAGGGACATCAGGACCTGGCCCACATGGACAGTTGCAAGAACAAAGAGTGCCTGCAGCAAGAAGCTTGCAAAAATCAACCACACCCCTTCCCCCCACACTTTTTATCTCATACAAAAGGAGCCTGTATTCTGACTAGAGCAGGATGGTTCTCCAAATACATTAGTCGGCCATTCCTCTCTGTCTATCGGCTTTCTGAATAAAGTTGCTACTCCTTGCCACAACGCCTTGTCTCCGAATTTTTTGGCCTGTCACATGGTTAGTAGAATGAGTTTGGACTCACCAACACCAGTGGCACAGTACAGGGGTGCATGCCTGGCAGCCAGGTGAGGAGGCTTCCACTTGTTGGAGCCACGCCCCACAGCCCAATGAGGAGGAAGGAAATCACACACAGCGCATCCGCCCTAGACAGGAGCACCTCCCTTTTGCAGGGCAGGGGCCTTTTTATCCTCATTCTATGGTCAGGAAACTGGGGCCCAATTCAGTCTGTTTGGTTTTCTTAGAACCAGGATAATCTGAAATGCTACCCATATGAGAAGTTACTTCCTCCACAAAAAACAATCTAGAAACTCAGAAACCTGGTCCCTTGACCCAGGCCTCCCTGACAGTGCAGTTGGCAGGACAAAAGGCCAGCTCAAGCCCACCTGTGGCTCTCATGTTGACATCCAGGGCTTCCCTTGGCCCCATGGAGCCCAGCAAGGTCCATCCTTTCCATAGGCTCCTCTGAAGGACAAAAAAAGCAGGCCAGAGTTTGCAGAGGGCCATTACCAAATACCAAAGGTGAGCAAAAAGAAGGAGGTTTCCATTACAAGGAAAAACCCTGAGTTGTCATCTCAGTCCCAGGCCTCCAGGGGCAGCCTGTGTCCCAACTTCCTCCTAGAGCAGTGGTCCTCTGGGTGTGTGTGTCCGCCAGTCTGGATCCAGGGTGTCCTTAAGAGGAGGTCCTGGCTTCCAGGGCTCTAGCCCAACCCCACTTCCCTCAGGCTTGAACTTGGGTGCTCTAAGTCCCTTGTGTTCAAGGAAAGGGTTCTGCTGCTGAGAGTCTAAAGTTTGAAAACCTCTGCCCTGATGAATCTCTCCAGAGCCGAAATGCTGGCCCAGGCCCTTCCCAGGTTGCATGCTGGGATCCCTGCTTCCCCAATACAAGGCCTGAGGAGGCTTCTCCTTTCTCTCCCTGGCCCCCGGGCCCTGAGACTCTGGCCTTTTTGCACTGAGGGAGCTCCCAATTCCCCCAGGAAGGACAAGTAGCAGGGAGCCAAACCCCAGGGTATCTTTTTCCAGAGCAAAATTCAGGCCTTCACACCCTGATCAGTCACTGCAAAGACTCTACAACCAGGATGTGGAGCACCACAGTGGCTCCTTCTCCTTCCCACCACTGCTCAGAGGCCTTCCCTCCCCTGCCGTCTGCTGCAGTAGGTCCCTGCAGTTGGTGCCACACGGGCTGAGATGAGCCCATGACCTGACTAAAGGAAGAAAGTGCACATCCCAAACTGAGAAAACAGCAAAAGGTAAAGTGTGGAGGTAGAAGCACATACAGAAACACTGAGGGGAGGAGAGCAAGATGTGCGAGGAGTTGGTGGAGGGGCCAGGATGGAATTTGCCAGGAGGGTCCTGGTGGGAAAATGCTGAGGCCAGTTCACTACTGTTCAGACATGTCTCTACAGCACAGGGGCCTAAGGTGGCCCTGGGCAGCCAGAGACATGTAAACCATTATGTCTTTAGTGGGCATCATAAGTTAGCCAGAGGGCCACTGATTAGCAATAGAGTCAAGACTGAGGGGTGAAGCCCCTGTCCCTTTGGCCACCAGGGAGATCACAGGAGGCTTACCCACCCTGACTCTGCACACCACACTCTGTGCCAGTGGCATATCTTCTGCCCTCATGAGGGATGGGGATTCAGGTGTCCACAAGTGAGGTGCGGTCCCAGGTCTCACCGGAACCCAGACTCACATCTGCTCCACTTCGGTGATGGGATACCCAAGTGTCACCATTCCTACTGAGGTAAGAGCTACAAAGTGGAGACCCCAGACACTCTGTGAAATGAATGTGAGAGGCTCAGCCCTTCCCATCTCATCCCATCCTACATTGGGTACAGCCTGGCCTGCAGCCTGTCAGAGCTGAACACCCACATTCCCAGATTCAGGGATTAGGGGACGTGCATCTGCCTGGAGCCTTTGCTCACCTGGCAGATAACTCCTTCTCCAGAATCATATGTCCAGCTAGACACAACCCCTAATGAATCAGATCACCCTGTTCATGGACACACCATTTCCATGAGCAGTTTTTCTTGCCTGTAAACTTCTCTTATGTGGCAAAGAAATGAAATTTTCATTGGTTTACACTGTCTGGAAATTACTGCATTTTAGCACTGTGTAAACCCAAAGGATGAAGGTGCTACCTCCTGGGGATGCTTCTGAGGACTTGGCTAGGATTGGGGCTTTTCCACTAAGTGTCTCTGAGAGATTTCTTTGTGTTAGCATAGTGACAGGAACAGATTTGTATTTTAAACATCAATCCTTTGGGTCAGAGGGAGTGTGAAAGGGAAGCAAAGAGAATGAATCCAGGACAGTGTCAGTGGTGGCCTGGACAGGAGGGGGAGGGTGATACAGAGAGGTGATGAATGCATTTGTAGTTGGGACCCAGGGACAGGGGAGGAGCTGACTGCATGTGGGGTGAGGAAGAAACAGGGAGCAGACAGAGCTCCAGGTTCTGGTTTGAGCAGGTGGGGAGATGGAGCTGCTGTAAGGATTAGGGAGGGGTGGGAAGAGAGTTGCAGATGGCAGTTTGGGGCCACACTTACGAGACTAGATCAAATCTGATATACATTCCTCATGAAATCATTGGGAAAAACTGATCCCCAGGGAATTCCCACTGAGGCTGAGGGTCTTCTCACTCCAGTGGATAAAAATCCTCTTGTTTCTGGGGAAGGTGACTGTTTACACTGGGGCTGGAACTTGGGAGAGGCATGTGAGGATGGGAACATAGAGGGAACACCAAATGAGACTGTCAAATCTCTCTAGGGACAACAACCCTTCAACTGCCCATCTGTCCCTGCACCACTGTGTGTCCAGCCAAAGAAGATTACTCTGCCAGGCTGTGTGCCCATGAAGGGGACAGTCTCCCTGCCCTCAACACTGTGGTTCTGAGTGTGGACAGTGGAACCTGACTGTGTGAGTCTGTGATCCCAGCTCTAGCCCCTGCTGCCTCTATGGCCTGGAGTCATGGTGCTCTGACCTGCTGGCCAAGGACTGAACCACTTTCCTCAGGTTTGTGTTGGAAATTAGAAACCATCAGACCACAGGAAGCTCTTGCCCAGCCCTCCCATGTGAGGGCAGTTTTCTGCTGGCCACACAGAGACTGAGCACTGGCTTACACGTGTGCACAAGCACACACAAACACATAGACACACATGGACAGTGATATTAAATAAGGACTATGGGGTGGTATCAGGAGATGAACAGATGTGAGGGTGGTAATAAGACCAAAAAAAAAGAAAAATGGGGTTGAAGGCATCACCTACAAGTGTCACCACTCCCACACTTTTCAGGTCTTATCTCACATGTGCCTGAGGACATACCTAAAGTACGAGCTAGAATCATCCCTACTGTGCAGATGGGGAGACCATCCTGGAGAAACACCAGGATAAATCCAGGATTGAGAACAGGTAAGAACAATGACTTGAGTCTGGAAGCCAGGGCTTCTCCTCACAGCTGCACGCAGAACCTCCCTGGGAGCTGTGGAGAGGGCGGGGCTGCTGTAACTGTGGAAGATGTGGGTTTGCATGGAGAAATAGGTGAGAAGGCAGAAGCCAAGAGAGTTGTATGTAGGGGTGTTGTCTGAGGAGAGGGTTCAAGGACGTGGACCAAAGGAACTGATGTCACTTCCTTGACAACGACCCCAACAGAAATAGAAAGTGGTTACCAGGCACCCACATTCTAGTAACTGCCCCAGAGCCAGCTCACTTGGCTGGAGACATTTCAGAGAGAAACATGTTCTCTTTCTGTTTCATGAACTCCTGGGTCTTCTCTTCCAGGAAACCCTGCAGTGACAGGTTTCTGAGAGTCTGTAGGTGTTGGGTGAACCCTCAGTCCCAATGCCCCTGGTCTGTTACGAGGAGGTCACCTAAGGTAACACAGGGTGCCCTGGAGCAGGCCAGTCCTGGCCCAGTCTCCTCTGGGAGCCCTCCCTGGGCAGGCCCACTTCCCATCATCTCCATCTCGGGGTAGAGGGACTTAAGGGGACATGTCCCCTTTGGGCAGGAATGGGTTATTAAACACGTGGTAACATGGTGTTCCTGTCATGGTCACACCTGAGGACAGGGCTGGCAGTGGGGAAACAGGACTCCTGAGGGGGCTCTTATCTGTGCCAATGGAAATCTAAGGCCCTCAGGTCATCAGCTTTTTTGTCCCTGATGAAGGTTTGTGCAGAGGGTTGAGTGTGTGTGTCTGGACTGGAGATATATTGTGGGTCTGAAAGCCAGCCAAGACAGCCAGACGGGGCTCTGAGGTTTCTGCCCGTTGGCTGGGCAGTGTGTTTGCAGGACTCCACACAGGACATGGGACAAGACCTCGTCCATGGAGTCCCCTGCTCCATTTCCCTGCAGGAGCTGCAGGTGCCCCACGAAAACAACACAGTCCAGGACGTGCTCAGGGTGAGTATGAGTGATGAGACTCCACCCTCAGGAAGCCCTAGGTCCCACAGCTGCTCTGCTCCTCCCCTGGGCTCCCTCTTAGAGACCTGCTGCCAAAGGAATATGATGCCCCATCTCTCCCACCTCCCCTCACAGCCCAGGCCCTGCCTTGGCCAGATGCAAAGTCAATGCCCACATATGAGTCAGAATCTCAGAGACTTTGACAGAATTTTAGTTCATGTTCAGTCAAGTGTGTTTCTGCATTTTTCTACAGATTGTCCTGTTTCTCCTATATCCCCACGTGTCCACGTTGGCCTCACAATTCTGATCCCTCCCACCCCGGGATCAGCCTCTGTGTTCTCATCTCTACAATGGGATGCTGTGATAGCAGTCACAGGGATGAGGTAGTTCATGCAGGGAGGTGCTGGCACTGCAGTGCTGATACAATGATCTGAGACATTAACGCATTTAATCATCACACACGACCCCTTGTACTGGTGATGCTGAGAACCTTGAATCCTGGGCAGCAACCCCTTCTACTTGCACGTTCCTCTGCAACTGTAGGGCTTTCACCACCACCCAGCAGGTCCTGGAACTTCTGTTCCTAAGGTGAGCACTCTGTCCTCATGGACATTAGTGACTCAGCCACTTACTAGCTGTCACGTGTGGCATTGTCACTCTACCTCTCTGAGCCTCAGTTTGCCCCTCTGCACATTGGGGTCAAGAGAGGATCATGCCCTAAGAGGGTGGGAGCAGAGTGGGTCCTTCATGGAAAGTGCTTTCTGGGGACCTGGCCCCTGGAATGGTCAGTTGAAGGGGCTGTTTTGGGCTAATTGGTCATTGTCCTCCTGCCCATGAGGAAGCCTCTACGTCCTGTGTCACTGGGACTTTGGCCTTGGTTGGAAGTGTTTTCTCATTTCAAAGGGGATAGGTGATTCCATTAGCTGTCTCTGTCCTAGGAGAGTGTGAGCAGGGATCCCTGGGAGGGAGAAGTGGAGTCCCAGGCCAATTCAGATCTGTATGATGGGGTGAGTTGGGCTCATTCATTCCTCAAATATATAGGAAGGGCCCCGAGGGGCAGGTGCTTTTCTAGGGTCAACCATCATTTAATGTGGAGAGCAGAAAACAGCCCTGCCTTCCAGGACTTCCATTCTCCCAGGAGTCATACTGTCACACTCGACATCACCTTAATGTAGTGTTCCCAGGATAGTCCACGTGGCGCCTTCCTTGTTTCCTCTAGATATGGATGTGTCCTCCCTTATAGTGATGAGGACAGTGGACTCCTGCACCAACTGAAACAGTGAGTCTCTTTGATTGAAGAGGGAAGGATTCCCCCAAATACTGTGTGAAGCTGTAGGCTCTGTGAATGGGCAGAGGCAGGCATCCTGCTCACCATCTGGTGGATTCTCAATGTTGAGGACCAGCTGGTGCTCAGGGGACCCAGTGAGCCTCAGGGGACTACTGAGCCCACCCTGTGGGAGGTGAGTGGCAGGGGCAGTATGAGACCCAGGCAGAGTCCCTGGAGGATTAGTCAGCAGGCAGATGCAGGAGGTAAAGTCTGAGGTGGGAGGAGGCCCACGGGAAGCCTGAGTGGCAGACACAGCCTGTCTGTTCCCTCCTAGGTCAGACACTTATAGAGAAGCTCCTGTGTTCCCGATAGGGCAGTGCCCAGAGCAGACAGCCTGCCTGTCCTCACAGATGTGCCATCCAGTAGGTAGGGGCAGGGAGAGGGACAGAAAAGTGTGACAGGTGTCCCTGAAGAGGTAGAGAGGTGGTCACACCACTGATCAAGGGCTGTCCCTTCAGAAGGCTTGTAGCAGCCCCCTCGCTGTGTTGAGGCCCGCCATTTGGCCAGACTGCCAGGTGAGATGGGATGTGGAGCAGAACCGCCCTCTAGACAGAGATTAGCTGAAGGCTAACTGGCGCAGGTCCCTGCAGGGCTGCTCTAGGAGCACCTTGTGTTAGGCAAGGCCAGGTCTCTGACTCTGGTGTCCCCCTGACTACCCCCAGGGCCATGACCTCCATCCTGGGCACCTGGTTGCACCAGTACCCAGAGGATTCCCACCAGCTTACATAATTTCCCTGCCTAAAGATTATGCTCACTTACTTAGAGCTGAACATGCCTGGCTCAGATCTGAAGCACTGGGTCCACTTTCTCCTGGCAGAGCTGGAGCATCTGGAGCTTCGGACACAGAGGGTGATGGTGAGCAGGATACAGGGTGTGTGATGGGCTGAGTGGGGAGGGGAAGGCACTGGCCCACACAGAGCAGAGCCTCTTGAGGCTGGAACTGGCCAGGAGCAATAAGGAGGCTCAGAACACTCATCCCTTGGACTGCAGTCTGGGAAGCTTCCTAGGGGTGGAATCTTGGACTGAGAGTTTGTTGATTGGCAGTGAGAGCTTTCCTGTCTTTTGGAGACACATAGGAAAGCAGTCATATTGATGAGAGTTTCCCTACTTGGAGCTACAGCACCAGCTCCAGAACCCACTGGGGAAACACCTCTGGATGGAGAGCCAGCTCCAGCTCTCCTGCCTGTGACAGCGCCAGAGCTAGAGCAAAGGAATGTGCTCTAAGTATCAGTCAGGCTCTGCTGCCTGCCCTCGCCTTCGGTGCCAGGACGCCCGCTGTTCCTGATGTGTCTGTGAATTTACAATTCCTGATTATTCTTAGAGGTGATATCATGTTACTTGTGGCCTGTTGTGTCTGGCTGACTAATGTATGAGGACACTGATTATCATTGTGTTTTGGTTTAAATTTAAAAAATTTTTAAAATAAAAATAAGGCATGTCATCAAGTTACATGCAGATCACTAGAATCCTCCTACACTGCTGGTGGGAATGTAGTTTGGGGCAGCAATTATGGAAAACTATATGGAGATTTCTCAAAAAAAACCCTAAAAATAGACTTACTGTATGATCTAGCAATCCCACAATATATCCAGAGGGAACTCTAATTTGCACTCCAAGCCGTGGAAGCAACCTAAATGTACATGGACACATGAGTGGATAAAGAAGCTGTGGTATATTTATACAATGGAATACTGCTCAAGCGTAAGACAGAATAAAATAATGCCATTTGCAGCAACATGGGTGGACCTAGAGACTGTCATTCTAAGTGAAGTAAGCCAGAAAGAGAAAGAAAAATACCATATGGTATCACTCATATGTGAAATCTAAAAAAAGGAGAGAGAGGAAATGACACTATGAACTCATCTACAAAACAGAAACAGACTTGCAGACATTGTAAACAATCTTATGGTTCCTGGGGAAAGGAGGTGGGAAGGGTTAGATTTGGGAGTTTGAGATTTACAAATGTTAGTCATTAGATAAAAAATAGATCTAAAAACTTTTTTTCTGTATAGCACAGGGAACTATGTTCAATATCTTCTTATAATCATTATGAAAATGAATATATGTACATATACACATGACTGAGACATTGTGCTGTACACCAGAAATTGACACATTGTAACTGACTGTATTTCAATAAAACTGAATACATAAATAAAAAAGGCAGGGCTCTGGATGTGTTCCATCCAGGCGAATTTCAAATTGCAAAAGCGGCACCCACTTGAGCTCATATGAGCAGAAAGAGTCTTAAAACATATCAGGTGCCTGAGAAGCTGCAGGAAGGTCAGAGAGTCAGGCCAGCGTGCCTGGGAGGTGCTCACAGGGCCTAGCAGCCCTCAGGCTCCCTCAGCAGACACCCACTGCTGTGCCCCTTGCACAGACCCTAGGACATGTCATTCAGGTTCTGCAGGGGAAGGAGCTCTGCTTTTTGCTCAAAACCACAAATGAGGAGGAAGGAGGAGCCATGATGTCCATCAAAATAAGGTCAGGGGATGCCATGGTCTGAGGTAACTGAGTGAGGCCATGGTCAGTGACCTCTCTCTTCTCTGCTTAGAGATTGAGCCCCCGATGCACAGAATAGCATAGGTCCTTACAGGGAGGAAATTCTGAGCTCTGCCTGGAGGAAAGACACAAGCACATAAGTAAACTGGGAGCAAGTGAAGCAGAGATCAGAGGATCCAGGGGATGGGCTGCCTGGGCTGAGCCTCTCCCATGATACTCAGGAACACAGGCTCTGTGTGGGTTTGTAGGATGTGGCCAGAAATGAGCACATCAAAGTCTGACTGCAGAACCAAGTTCACCTCCAGAAAACACCTCCAGTACAGAGCCCCAGACGTCTATTGGCCACTTGGAGGTTTTGGAAGCTTGAGATACTATATAGCTCATGACAGAAATGGGCTTCAGTAACATACTCCCGAGGTCTTAGAAAACCACAAACAAAATCTCTAAGGACTTCTGATTCTGCTAAGGGTCCCACCTGGTAATAATGCTAAGGAGCTGCTTCCATGTCAGCCAATCATAGAAAACTTGCGGTCCAACTGTGAGGACCTGCAGTCAGGCTGCAAGGGCTTTCGAATCCTCTTATAAATCTCTCACCTATATATTCTGAGGTTTTGCTTTTAAAAATCCTTCAACCCATCAACCCCCTGGATACATACTTTCAGTTATAAGCCAAGGCTTTTGTTTCTGGTTTGCAAACCTTGCAAACAATAAAACAGTTCTTTTGCTTCAAGATATCTGATTCTTTTCTGGTATTTAATTCTAATTTTAGGATGACATCAGAAGTAGTGTGCCACTCATTTAGATTTATTGTTGCCAAATCTTTACTGAGTATTTACTATATGTCAAGCACTGAGCAGAGAGCAGCCTGAGAACTGATTGAAGAGCTTCCTGGTCTGGGAGATGCTCTGAATCCACAGAAAGAGAGAAGACATGGTGGGAGATGCCTGCCCTCCTAGGAGAAAAGAACAGGGATCGTGCTCAGGAAGTTCAGGGAGTGATCCTAGATTTAGAAACTGCCTGGGGATGACAGGATTGGGCTCCACTATCAGAGACAAACAAGACATGGTTGTGGAAGAAGCTGGCAGCAGGAGCAATAGAAGCAGGTTCCTTAATGACAACGGATCAGAAGGAACATTATGCAGCTTTGAAATTCATGTTTTCTAAAGTTTTCAATGGATACGGTAATGACTCATGTGAAGTGGAAAAGTGCCTGGTAATATATGGTGATCTCATTTTTTTCAAGTTCTACATAAATTTAGATGAATTGAAATAAGTATTCTGTGTGATAGACTTCTAATTTGCTTTTAGGTTTTATTGTTAATATAAACATCAAAGTGCCATACGTGTCTTTGTTTGGATATACTAACTTCTCTGCACCAACCACACAGGGCTGGATGTGGACAGGTGACCACAGCACATTCCCACCCTCTCCCTGCAGTTCACGTGAGGCAGCAACCTCCTCTCTGTTCTCTGCTGTGAACACAGGGCCTGACTCAGGGGCTCCATCAACACTCAGAGACCCTGCCCTTGGGAAATGCCCGGCCATGCCATGATCAAGAGGAGGAATTCGAATAGAAGGCACCCCTAACCCTTTGACCTTATAGAATTTGTTTTCTTCTAGCAGCAAGACTGATGTGTGTGAAAGTTGCCTGTTTGTCTGACAGTTCCATGGGGCCAGCAACACACATGCCATTCCTCATACAGCCACCAGAGGGAGATGTGTAACCGCTTATGACAAACACTCTGCTCCATTCAAATATGGTCCTTTCCAATTTAGCCTTCATCAGAACGTTTTATAAACTGAGGATTTCTTTAAGGTATACAGATTTGCTTTTCTTTTTAAATCTCTCGTGGAAGCTAATGTAAATATTCTATAAGTCACAAATATAAGGTGAGCCACTGAGTGGAAGTTGTCCCTTGTGACATCCAGACATGTATAATTCTGTGTCCAACCCCTATCTGTGTCCAACTCTGTCCCTTCCTCTCTCCCTCCAACTGTCTGTAAATATATATTCAAATAAAACACTTTGACAATCAGTATAATGTAGGAAAGATACTTTAAATCTTCTTGCCTTTTGTGTGTGTGATGTAGATTTGGGTAGCAAGTGGTTTGCTCACAGGACCGCGGGATTGCCCCAGAATCCCTAGGAGAAAATTGAAGAGGGGAAGTAGGTCTCAGTGGGAGTCACTCAAAGGGAAAGATCTCCTGCTCAGCACAGCCAACCTGGGTCCACACTCTCTCCTATCCCCAGAGCACTGGGTCTGCTTTCCCCTGGGGAGCTCTGCTAAAATCCTGTATCCTAATGGGTCAGAATAAAGAACAGTGATTATATGAAATGTGGGAGAGGGACAGGTTTTGATTTTAATTACCCGGTCCTCTACCTACAACAGCTGTCCCTGTGTTGTGTTGTAACGAATGCTCAGCCACCTCGGAGCAGAGTCTATGCCTTGGTTTTGAGTATATTACAGGTCTCTAGCCAAGCACTTGGCCAACAAGACATGCTCTCATTGCTGAATGAAGACTTTTGGGAAGCAAGATGTGACAGGTTTGGGAATGTATTTGAAATGGGGACTCTCCTGGAGCTGTCCCAACAGGAGGTCATCATAAATAGGCACCTTCCTCACCTGCCAGGCCCTTTATACCTGAAGACCTTCCATAGCGCCTCTCAGCCAGGACCCACCTGATCCCAGTGGTCTCCCACATCACATCTCACCATCTGCTCTCATGTCTCTGCTCACTTCAGCCTCCTTGATTATCCTACTATGTGGCTCTCCACACTAGGTCTCAGGAGACACCTCTGACTCCCTCAGGGATCCAATGTCATAATATGAGATCCTATGGACCTAAAGTTTCATGATGGGACTGAGTTTACAATCATTAACCACATGGAGAAACACAGCTCTGCATGACTATCATAATGATTGGTTTTCCTTGGACAATCAATGTTAAACTCAATGGCATAAAGCAAATATGTTTTCCTTTGCAATGATCATCCCTACTGAATTTTGCCCTTTGTCTGATGATGCTCTAAAAGGCCTGACATACAGCAAGAGGAACAGAAGGAATTTGTGTTACAATGCAATATATAATGGTGTGATCCTTCTAAAATTGCTATTATCCAGGTGGGCTAGATATATGTTTAAAAAATTGTGTGAATATTACCCTTTAAATTTCTCATCTGTTTACATGAATTTACACAAATTTCTCTCATGTTTACATGAAATTGAGAAGATGGTGGTGAATCTGTTCAATTTCTTTCTCTGCATTAATTGAGATGATCCTGTTTTTCTCTTCACACTGTTAGTGTAGTATATTGCACTGATGCATTTTCCTAGGTTTCAGTCATCCTGCATTCCAGGAATCATTCCCACTCGTTCATGGTGTGCAATTCTTCTTACACAGATGGATATGAATGACTAGTACATAAGCATTTTTGTGCACTTCCAACTTCAGCTCAGGCTTCCTGAGCCCTGGTAGGGAGGCCAGTGAAGGCCAGGACACAACACTAAACCACAGAGGCTTGTTCCTTCTCATTAGTCATGGTCAGTGTTCTTACTAACCCCTGATTGTTGACTGACACAGTTGTGACTGTCAGACCTGCACTCACCCATTTCCCACTGTTATTTGAATATATAGTGACATAATCACCACAATAAGTCTGCTAAGGAGTCCAGGCTTGTACTGTTCACTGCACATCATACCAATAAATCAAGAGATGAGTTGTTGGGACAAGGAATAGCATCTTTTTCAGAAAGCCAGCAGACCCAAAAGATGCTGGACTAGTGCTGCAAAGAACCATCCTACCTAAGTTTGAATTCAGGCTTGTTTTATTTTTCAGGCTATAGGCCACTTCCCCTTAGTGATTACCTTATAGCAAAAGCAACAGAATACACAGTGAAAGTGAAAGAAACAGATTCAATGTGAAGTCAGATTCATTCTTCCCTATTAAAAGTCTATATGATATCCTTCACTGTACACAGATCCAAAAATCTTTTGTAGAATTTTGAAGGTCTCCTCTCTTAGCAACTTTCAAATATGCGATATAGTATTCATGTTCCTTAAATCTCCATGACTTATTTATATTATAACTGGAAGTTAGGACCTTTTCACTGTCACTCATTTCACCCCAGCCACCTCCTGCCTCTGGCAACCACTCTGTATCTATCAGCTTGGATTTGGTTTCTTTGTTGTTTTTCTTTTTTGCTTGTTTTTTTATGAATCCACGTGCAAGTGAGATCATGCAGTATTTGCTCTCTCTGTCTGGGTTATTTCACTTAACATAATGTCCTAAAGTTCCTTCCATGGTGTCACGTGGTAAGATTTCTTTTTCATTTGACTGAATAAGATTCCATTGTATATCTATACCACAATTTTTTTTCATGTTGCAAAACCAAACTTAAAGGATAAATACATCACTATTTGTGAACAGATCCGTGACACAACTTGACATTGAGATCCAACAGCCTGCTTTCAACATTTAAATCCACAGTGCCTGCTGGGGGCTGAAGGTATTGCACCAGGCCCTTGGATGCATGGACAGCTGGGCTGGCTCTAGAGGGAGAGGGTTTCAGCTGAAGTTTGCCTTAAATACTCACTTTGCTGGAGTACCACATGGTGGCAGCTGTTGCATAGTTTAAAAAAAAGGACGCACTAAGGGGAAGGTTACAGACAGGTTTGGTAAATGACTAAATCTCACTACATAAACATTCAAACTTAAATTACTGTATCAGCCATTCTAATATTTGTATAGAAATTCCCAAGGTGTGTCCCACAAGGGTAAGTGTAAACCAGGACATATGTTTTGGAAGTCAGCCCCTTGCAGTGCTAGTAACAGGAGTGTCACCAAGACTTGAGATGCTGTGGTGGCAGGACAGGTCACTTTCCAGAAGAGTTGCCTGGGGCCTAGCAGCTTCATCCTCCAATCCCCTCTTGGTGCATGTCGGGGTTTGGTGGGCCATCTTGGGGAGGTAAGGAAGAGGCAATCCTCAATAAGGGTGGAATATAGATTTGGGCTTCATGCTCCATCCTGCAGTCCCCCAGGAATTGAGAGACTGAGGAAGGAGGAGCAGCTGCTAACAGGGTGGGAGTGGGTCTGCAGGTGGCCCCCTGCACCTCTTCTGGGGTCTAGGCTGAGTTGCTGGTGGTTGAGTGCAGTGATGCAGGCTAGCATCTCCCTGCTGCAAAAGCACCAGTCCACATGGATGGCATGTAGGGCGGGCTGTCCTGGGGCCCCTCCACTGACAGGATGATAGGACAGCTGTGGGGAAGCAGCTTAATGGCCCAGACAGTATGGTCCTTTTTTAGAGCAGCTGACCCATGAAGGGAGAAACTTCAGTCCTTGATCTTTGGTATTTCTCATGGGGCCAGCAGCGGAGATGGTGCAGAGGAGCGCACGTGTGGGCACTGACCCGCCCTCAGGGTCTACTTAGGGTGGGCTGCACTGGCCAAGGTGCTTCTCCTTCCTGCCTGGAGGGGAAGGCACGGGCACCAGCCCTTTAGGGAGGCAGGGCTGTGAGGTCAGTCTCCTCCCTGCTCAAGGGTCAAGTGTGGTTCAAGTCACAGCTTCAGCAGACCTAATTTAAACAGTTCTTGTTTACTTAAAAAAAAAAAAAACCCAAAACACAGACCCACATCCTAAATGACAATAAATAACCTGTTTTCTCAACAATATTCCTTAGGAAAATCAAGAGCTGGCAGTCCCATCAACCTGAAGGTCTCATGTGTCATGGGCAAGAGGGGTTTTCCTGGTGAAAGATGAAGAGTGGGCCCCTGCATGTGGTGGGCAAGTTTGAGGGGTGTGACACTCGGGGTATCGGGATTTCACAGTGATGCCATTCTCAGAAGAACAGGTCCAGAGTAAAAGGTGAGATAAAGACAAACCGGAGCCTGCTCTCATTGGCTGAGGCTGATACCAGAGCTCTGCCTGTGAGATGCAGGGACGTGGGTTGACAAGCCCCAGGGTCTGGGTTGGGAAGTAGCCAGGCCGATGTGGCGGGGCTGGAGTGGCTGTTTTCCAAAGGGCAGTTTCTACACCCAACAAATTAGCCAAGATTGATGCTTCAACAGGTTAACTCAGCAATTCAGTGGGTTGAGGAAAATCTGGAAACACAGATCTCCACTGAGATGCTAGTGCAGTGGCTACAACAGTCTGCAGAAGGCCAGGGGACGCCAAGAAAGAAAAAGATGCTGCAAAGTCAGGATTCACCACCATGCATCGCAAATCAAATTCCTGGTGCCAGACCAGTCTCAGGCACAGGAGGAAAAGAAACAGTAACAAACCCCCACATTTTGTTCCTGGGAGAACGCAGGAAGATGCTCAGAAATACCGCGGCAGTGTGGTGTGCTTTGGAGTGAAAGCAGAGTCCCCCAAGAAGCAAGAGTGGGAAGGAAGAGCAGCAACAGCCAGGGAGGCTGGTGGCCTACACCGCAGAGCCTGGAGCCACCTCTGGGCCCACGTGCATGCCGCAGGACTGGGGTGCCGGGGTGCCAGGCTCAGGAGGGCCAGGCTAGAACTGCTGCATGAGAAGTCGGTAATGAGGCAACACCTGGCTCTCGGGAAGGTACAGAGCAAGTTCCAAGGCCATGAGCATGGTGAACTCAAACCCGATGAGGTTCGATCTGTTGAATTGAAACCTCCCTTCTAACTTGTCGATGAGCTGCTTCACAACATTCCTGTGCAGGTTGCTGCGGATTTCGGTCACCAGCAGCATGCAGGTGCCTGTGCACAGCTGGCAGGTCTGCCTGTTACACTTGCCCTGCAGGACCAGCTTCGAGAAGTGCACATAGGCCATGGACACCATCAGGGGCTCCAGGCTGCACTCTCATTTTAAACTTCTGATTTTACTAACTGTCAGCTTGAGGTGTGGGAACTTCTGGAAATGCTCGTTCATGTCCTTCTTAAGGTTGGAGGGCTTCAAATACTCTATCACCATGGTCCTGTAGGATGCAAAAATGAGGATGTGTTTGTGCTTGCCGCAGGGCCACTGAGGGTCGTCCAGGAGGTCAGGGTGGTACCCAAGGGCATCCCACATGTTGGCCCATAATTCCAGGCCGGCTGCTGTCACCCTGGTGGGGGCCATTTTGCATCTCAACCTTGGAAGACTGGGGGGGGACACTGGGCCAGGGCAGAGGCCATGGGCCATGGCTGTCCAGCTTAAGTGTGACCAGGGCTTTGGTGGGGTACAGGAACTTGGTGTAGGACACAACCTTTCCATCTGCCCCTAGCTCCACACCTTCCAACTGAAAGACCATCTCGGAAGACATGAAAATGTTGCTGGATGGATGCCTATGCTTCTGGCTGTTTGTTCCCCTGCAGGTCACTGATCCACCAGCCTTCTCCGTAGGGCAGGACCAAGAAGGCCACATGCAGGGAACATTTGGAACAAATCAGTATGATCCTACTGCTCTTGGTATCATACAGCCTCACGTTCTTGATGAAGTGAGTTTTCTTCAGGCCTTTGTGTCTCAGGGACCCAGATATGTGCATTGTCCACTGAACCGAGGTACATCCCACTGTGTCTTTCAGAAACTCAAGGGAGCAGTGCTGGGAGGCGATGCACCTTCTCTGGCACTGCCCATCGAGGCCTGGGCCCTGGCCAAGGCCCAGGCTAATGAGGGCAGGCACAGGGCTGAGCAGGCCCTGGGGGGGGGCCTAGGCCCTGCTCATGATATTGGGCAAGGACAGGCCAAAGGGCGGTCCAGGTGGTGTTGCATGGGGCTCGTGGGCCTCTGTCAGTGGCAGTGGTGGGGTGGGGGCTTCTTGCCTCCTGGGCCCAGGTTGAGGGACACCCATTTAGGGAGATGTTGTTCAGGAAAAGGACCATGGCCTGGTGGTGCCAAGAGTCCCTGTGCCTCAGCAGCGCCTGTGGAGGGGCTGTCAGGCAGTAGGGTGCTGGTGGGGCTGTGGGATGGGCCTGGGGATCCACTCTATACCACAATTTCTTCATCCATTCATCATCGTTGGACACTTGGTTTTTCTCTGTATCTTGGCTATTGTAAATAACGCTGCAGTCAGCATGGGGTGCATATATCTTTTCCAGTTAGTGTTTTCCTTTTCCTCAAATACCAGAAGTGGGATTGCTGGGTCACATGGTAGTTCTAGTTTTAATTTTTTGAGGAAATGCCATATTGTTTTCCATAGTGACTGCCCCAAATTACATTCCTACCAACAATGCACAAGGGTCCCTTTTTCTTAACATCCTCTCTAACATTTGTTATTTATTTCTTCCTTTTCTTTTTCCTGATTATAGCCATTCTAACAGACATGAGGTGATATCTCATTGTGCCTTTGATGAGCACTTCCCTGATGATTAGTGATGTTGTGCATCTTTTTCATGTACTTATTGGCCAACTGTATATCTTCTTTGGAAAAATGTTTATTCAGATCCTCTGCCCATTTTTCAATCAGAGTACTTGTTTGTTTGCTGTTCAGTTGTATAAGTTCTTTACATATTCTGGATATTAACTGCTTATGAGATACACGATTTGCAGAGTCTAAATGATTTGTTTACATCTTTGCTGCTGTTAAGAAGCCCCTGGTGCCATGTAAAGTCCACACTCCTGGTCCTGCTGCTGAGTCCTCCAGGAAGCACCAGGTGATTGTGCTTTCAACAAGGGTCCCAGGGATTCTCGTGCTCAAGGAAGTCAGGAAACACTGGTATAAAGTGAGTGGTAGCTGAGAAGGAGCCTTCCCTGATCGCCACCAAACCATCAGCAGGTGAAGCCAAATGAAGCTATTACCAACAACAGCCAGGGAAAAACAGATCTTTGATTTTTCAGTGTTTCCCACAAGTACAGGATCGTTAACTACCATGGAACTAGGGTTTGTCAGCAGTCTCTCCTTGAAGGAGATTTCAAAGACCCCAGCATCTTATATCATTAAAGTAACTGGGAGAAAGGTAAGCCAATGGGGGAAGTGGCTCTCCCTGAGAACCACATTATTGCAATGATCCAGTCAGGCTCCTTCTGTCTCTTATAGAAGAAACACAAAGAGCTGTGCTTTGTGTTTCATCTTGAAGGGTATTTGCTGGTCTCTGTTGTGAAAAAAGGTGTCTTTAATGCCAGGTAAAGCATGTTATGAGTTTTTAATATTTATGTAAAAGTAGTGGTGTGATTGGAAGTCATTAAAAAGGTTCTTTTTCTTAGGACTAGGTAAAGTCAGGGATGTCTTTTGAGATTCACTAATCATTACAGTTCCTCAGATGTGAGCTTTCTGTTATGCCCTTTGTCAGTTTTTTCATGTATTTTTAATTCTTTGTATGGAATTGCTTTTCTCTTTGATTTGTTTTTGATCGTATTTGTCTTCCTGATGCTGAAAATTTATTCTTCTGTCACTCACTGTAACTTCATTTCTGGTGTCTGTTTCCCTTTATGGCAGCCGTGCTTTCATTTTTTCAGTGAAGATCAACTTTTTTTGTTTGTTTAGCAAATTTGAAATTATACAAAGCATACATTCAACAAGGAATTGAAAATAAAATTTCAAACATTGGAAATGGGCGAGGAATTTAATATAGAAAACCTAAAATAGTTGGAAAGCAAACACTGTGTGTGATGGACACAAATAAATGTTGGGTTTGGAAAAGGAAAGTATTATTTTTCTAATTGAAAATAGATGAACCTTGTCAAGCAATTAAAAAAGTTTATTATAAGACAAGAAATAGTGTGGAAAAAAAGTATTATGAAAAATGTAATGAACAACTTCATACCTATATAATGGCCATATTAGGCTATATGAATAATTTTCTGGAAAACAAAGTTAACAAAATTAAATCTAGAAAATATAAAAACTCCAAACAGCCCACTTTCTTAAAAGAATTGTACAGTTGGTCACACATCCACCTCCTCCAGGAGGCCTGAGGAGCTGTTTCCTTTGAGCTGCTAGAAAGCTTGGCACCTATTTTACAAAGGTAGCTGTATCCCCTCCAGCATCCATCAACATCTTCAGGGCAGAACCGGGGCTTGTTTAACTTTAAACCATACATGTAAACATTCCTAACCACACACAGCCTATTTATTTCACTCGTAGTAGTTTGTGTCTCTTATCCTTTACCCATGTCTTGCCCCTCCCCACCCTCTTCTCCTCACCAGTAACAACTAGTTTCTTGTCTGTATCAGTGAGTCTGTTTCTGTTTTGTTATATGTACTCCTCTCTTATTTTTTAGACTCCATATATAACTGACAACATACAGTATTTGTCTCTCTCTGACTTGTTTCACTAAGCATAATATCCTCAAGGTTCATCCATATTGTATCAAATGGCAAAATTCCATTCTATTTTTATGCCTGAGTAGTGCTCCATTATATGTATGTACATTATATATACATATATAATGTGTATATATATATATATATAAAGTGTATATACATTTAACGCTTTCATCTGTTGGGTGATACTTAGGCTGCTTCCACATCTTGGTTTTTACAAGTAGTGCTGCTTTGAACACTGGGGCTCCTCACACAGAGGAGAAGCACACCTCTCTCTAGGGTTTCCCCCCAGGACCCATCCCTGCTGCCCTCCCACCCACCCCAGCACCCTGGACTACTGGAATTCTATGAACACCCCTGTCCACTTGCTATTTGTTCTACCCAGAAAGCTCTTCTCACAGACAAATAATTTCATCAAACCAGTTGGACCAGAGTCTAGAAAACCCTCTGACGGTGTTTCCTTTAAAGAGAAGGAGAGATGGGGTAGCAGTTGGAGGAAGAGGGGAGGGGTCCAGATCCAAGAGAGATGTAAACATATAAATGATTATTCTCCCCACCCTGGACGGTAAGCTCCAAGCTAGCAGGCTCTTTATAGGTTTCATTCACTGCAGTATTCCCAGTGCCTGGAATAGTCCCAGGCATACTGAAGAAAAAAATAAAGGTGACTTGTACCAGCCACATATTAAAACAAAAGAAGTGAGGATTTGCACCCAGGTGACTCTGAGCACTGAGCCCTGAAAGACCAACCAAGGAAACTGGAAAAGAAGCCTGTCTTGTGATGAACAGGTCAGGATCTGAAAGCCCCACACACGGCTCTGGCTTTCTCCTCCTTTCAATTCCTCTTGCAAAACGAGCAGGGAGGAGAGTCTCTGGAGGTCTGCAAGGCCTCTTAACCCAGGCTGAGAGCGAGTGACAGAGCCCTCTGGGCTCACCTGTAAGCGAGTGGCAGGAGGAGACACAGGGCTAGGCACTGGGAGGTTGCTCAGGATCCCAGGCTCCTGCAAATTCTGCAGGCAAACCCTGGGGCCCAGAAGGCTGCAACGATGACTCCCTGGATGATGGAAAGAGCCCTGGGGTAGGCACTGAGGGCCAGGGCAGACCATCCTCCAGCATTTGAGGTAAACCTGAAGGAGGAGTCATCCAGGTAAAGAGCTCAGTGGGCTCCCAGCCTGAGGCTTTTGCAGGGTGGGTAGGGGATGGTCCTTGGAAGAACAGACATAGGCCAGTGTGGCTGGACTGAGGGGAGCAAGGCGAATTGGGCTGCTAGCAGGAGGAGGGCCTTCAGGTCTGGCTGAGGATCTGGACAGTTCCTGAAAGTGCCTCTGAGAAGTTTCCTATGTGTTAGCAGAGTGACAGGAACAGATTTGTCTTCTAAACATTCCTCCCTTGGATCAGAGGGAGTGAGAAAGGGAAACAAAGCATGAATCCAGGACAGTGTCAGTGGTGGCCTGGACAGGAGGGGGAGGGGGATACAGAGAGGTGATGAATGCATTTGGAGTGGGGACCCAGGGACAGGGGAGGAGCTGACTGCATGTGGGGTGAGACAGAAAGGGAGCAGAAAGCACCCCAGGTTCTGGTTTGAGCAGGTGGGAAGATGGAGCTACTGCAAGGATCGGGGAGGGGTGGGAAGAGAGTTCCAGAAGGCAGCTTGGGGCCAACTGAACCTGAGACACTTACAAGACTAGATCAAATCTGATACACGTTCCTCATGAAATTACTGGGAGAAACTGATTCTCAAGGAAATTCCACTGAGGCTGAGGGTCTTCTCACTCCAGTGGATAAAAACCCCATTGTTCCTGGGGAAGGTACTGTTTATACTGGGGTCGGAACTTGGGAGAGACATGTGAGGATGGGAACATAGAGGGAACACCAAATGAGACTGTCAAATATCTCTGGAGACAGCAACCCTTCAACTGACCATCTGTCCCTGCACCACTGTGTGTCCAGCCAAAGAAGATTACTCTGCCAGGCTGTGTGCCCATGAAGGGGACACAACACTGTGGCTCTGAGTGTGGACAGTGGGACCTGACTGTGTGAGTCTGTGATCCCAGCTCCAGCCCCTGCTACCTGTATGGCCTGGAGTCATGGTGCTCTGACCTGCTGGCGAAGGCTTGAACCACATTCATTACATTTGCTTTGGAAATCAGAAACCGTCAGACCTCAGGAAGCTCTTGCCCAACCCTCCCATGTGAGGGCAGTTTTCTGCTGGCCACACAGAGAGTCAGCCCTGGCTTACACGTGTGCCAAAGCACACACACACACAAACACATAGACACACATGCACATTGACATTAAATAAGAACTATATGGTGGGATCAGGAGAGGAACAGATGTTAAGGGTGGTAATAAGACAAAAAAAAAGGGGGGGGGATGGGAGGCATCACCAACAAGTGTCACGACTCTCACACTTTTCAGGTCTTATCCCACATGTGTCTGAGGACATCCCTAGAAATACAAGCTAGAATCACCTCTACTGTGCAGATGGGGAGACTATCCTCGAGAAACACCAGGATAAATCCAAGATGGAGAACAGGTAAGAATGAGTTGCTGGGTCTGGAAGCCAGGGCGTCTCCTCACAGCTGCACACAGACCATCCCTGGCAGCCGTGGAGAGGGCGGGGCTGCTGTAACTGTCAAACATGTGGGTTTGCGTGGAGAAGCAGGTGAGCAGACAGCAGCCCAGTGGGCTGTGAGTGGAGGTATTGTCTGATGAGGGGGTTCCAGGAAGTGGACCCCACGAAATGATGTCACTTCCTTGACAACAGACACCAACAGAAATAGAAACTGGTTACCAGGCACCCACATTCTAGTGATGGCCCCAGAGCCAGCTCACTTGGTTGGAGACAGTTTACACAGAATCATGTTCTTTTTCTGTTTCCCGAACTCCCGTTGCTTCTCCAGAAAACCCTGGAGTGAGAGGTTTCTGAGAGGCTGTAGGCATTGGTTGAACCCTTAACTCCAACGTCTGTCATCTATTATGAGAGGTCACCTAAGGTAACACAGGGTGCCCTGGAGCAGGCCAGTCCTGGCCCAGTCTTCTCTGGGAGCCCTCCCTGGGCAGGCCCACTTCCCCTCATCTCCATCTTGGAGTAGGGGGACTTGCGGGGAGGTGTCTCCTCTGGGTAGGAATAGGTTGTTGAACACGTGGTAAACTGGTGGTCTTGTCATGGCCACACCTGAGGACAGGGCTGGCAGGGGGGAAAGAGGACTTCTGAGGGGTCTCTTATCTGTACCACTGGGAATCCAAAGCCCTCAGGTTGTCAGCTTTTTGTCCCTCATGGAGGTCTCTGCAGAGAGTGTTGTGTGTGTGTCAGGACAGGAGATGCATTATGGGTCTGAGAACCAGTCAAGACAATCAGACAGGGCTCTGAGGTTTCTGCATGGCTGCTAGGCACTGTGTTTGCAGGACTCCACCCAGGACATGGGACAGGACCTGGTCCAGGGAGCCCCCTGCTCCATCTCCCTGCAGGAGGGGCAGGTGCCCCACAACACCAACAGAGTCCAGGATGGGCTCTGGGTGAGTGCGAGTGATTAGACTCCATCCTAGGAAGCCCCGGGTCCCAGAGCTGCCCTGCTCCTCCCCTGGGCTCCCTCTTAGAGACCTGCTGCCAAAGGAATCTGATGCCCCATCTCTCCCACCTGCCCACACAGCCCAGGCCCTTCCTTGGCCAGATGCAAAGTCAATGCCCACATATGAGTCAGAATCTCAGAAAAAGATTTTGACAGAATTTCAGTTCATTTTCAGTCAAGGATGTTTCTGCATTTTTCTAAATTGTCCTGTTTTTCCTCCATCCCCAAGTGGCCACATAGGCCTGACAATCCTGATTCCTCCCACCCCAGGATCAGCCTCTGTGTTCTCATCTCTACAATGGGATGCTGTGATAGCAGTCACAGGGATGAGGTAGTTCATGCAGGGAGGTGCTGGCACTGCGATGCTGACACAATGATCTGAGACATTAATGCATTTAATCATCACCCACTGCCCCTTGTAATGGTGATGCCGAGAACTTTGAATCTGCTCAGGGCTCCCCTATTTCACCTCAGGCACAAGACCTTGAGGCTTGAGGATTCGGTCTGAGCTCCATTCCCAACCCCCTGGTAGTCCCCTGTGCTGCCTCTGACTTATATCTGTCCTCTTTCTACCCCAGGGGGTAGATGGACCATTAGGGAGCAGGGATGAGACCTACAGGGTGTGGACCCTCCAGCGACACAGGCTAGAAAAGCTGGTGGCAAACCTGGTGCCTGCTGTCCTGGGCGGCCTCCCCTCCTACTTGCACACATTCCTGGGCAAGTACAGAAGTTTCACCACCGCCCCGCAGGTGCTGGACCTTCTGTTCCAAAGGTGAGCACTCTATCCTCATGGGATATTGGTAACTCAGCCACCTACTAGCAGTCACATGTGAGATTGTCACTCTACTTCCCTGAGCCTCAGTTTGCCCCTCTGCACATTGGGGTCAAGAGAGGATCAGGCCCTAGGAAAGTAGGGACAGAGTGGGTCCTTCATGGAAAGTGCTTTCTGGGGAACTGGCCCCTGGTAAGCTCAACTGGAGGGGCTGTTTTGGGGCTAATTGGTCATTGTCCTCCTGCCCATGAGGAAGCCTCTGCCTCCTGTGTCACTGGGACTTTGGCCTTGGGTTGAACTGTCTTCCCATTTCAAAGGGAACTTCTGATGCCATTAGCTGTCCCTGTCCTAGGAGAGTGGGAGCAGAGATCCGTGGGAGGGAGAAGTGGGGTCCCAGGCCCACTCAGATCTGTGTGATGGGGTTGGCTGGGCTCATTCATTCCTCAGACTAACAGGGAAGTCCACTAAGTACCTTCCCTTTTCTAGGAAAAACCATCATTTAATGCATCAGGCAGACAACAGCCCTGCCCTCCAGGGCTTCTATTCTCCCGAGAGTCACAATGTCACACAAGAAATCACATTCAGGTTGTGCTCTCAGGACAGTCAATGTGACACCTTCCTGGTCTCCTCTGTGAGCCTTCCATGCAGGCCTGTTTCAATTCAGTGACCTTGGTCTATGCTATTGAACACTGCCCATTACTGGGGAGGCAGGTGTGTCCCAAGATCTGGTATCTGCCCCAGGAGCAGCTCCTCACTGCACCTCAGAGGCATTGACTGTCCCCAGCATAACCTCTTCTGATTTCTCCATCTCTTCTCCCTTGGTGGGCCCCAGAGCCCAGGACTTTTTCTCAGCATGGCCTGTGCCTCCCTCCCCCCTCAGGGTCATGGAGTTTGAGGCAAAGGAGGAGATGCGGATTCAGCAGGTGCAGTGGATAAAAGGGTGCAGGGCCTGACTCCTCCAACCCCACTGAAGTGGAACCTCAGGCACCTCCAGCCCCTAAAGTGGGCCCTCAGCCAAGTACCCATGTGCCCATTGGAGCTGAATGCAAAGGTAACAGGGGCTTAGGGATGGCCACCATCCCCACATCAGTCCTTTTCCCTCATGGGGCTCAATGGTCTTTCCTTCAACCTCAGCAGCCACCAAGAGGGGTTTCAGCTGCCCTTTGTCACGCTGGGGCATTGACTTGGTCAGTTTTGTAACTTCACTTCCACCTCCCTGTCTAAAGACCCCACATAAATTCTGCCTGGGAAGTGGGCGGGATGGGGAGACACTTGGAAAATTGGAGTTCCCCACTACCTGACTTCACTTCGTCAAGGTTCCCACTTAACTCCCTAACACGTGACTCTCTCAGAAGCTCCCCCTTGCCTCTCCCTCCTCATTCCTCATCACTGTGGGTGAAGATTCGGGTAGTCTTGACTCCAGCCACACCCACATCCATGTCATAAAAACACTGTCTGTACCAACATGTGTGCTGCATGCTCAGGAGCTGGGTGCAAGAGCCCCTTACATTATTTCCTCCTCCCACTCTGCCCCAGGGTGTGTGCCCAGGAAGGGTGGCCCCAGGGCCTGGCCCAGCCCACCTGCCCACAACTACATAGATTCCAGTGTCCCTCGGAGACCATGGCACCTAAGGAGATTCCCCCTGAGGCTGTGAGAGTATGTGGACACCATGGAGGAGATGGTGGGGCCTGTCCCCTCAGCCACTGGGGAGCTCAATGCAGAATTCCAAGAGGACAGAAATGAACTGAACCAAGAATAGAATGGGACCTACACGGATTGGATCTCCTGAGCTACAATGACAAACTGTGCTCCCACGAAGACTTCGTTACCAAGGTGGGCTGGGCCTGGAGCCTGGGGGCTGCAAGATTCCAGGGACTGGCACTCTCAGCACCAGGACTGGGGTTCTGCCCAGGCCTCTGGGACTTAAGCTCTGAACCTTGTCCCTGAGGGGGGTGTGTATGTGTGTGTGTGTGTAGCTGACTGCCTCAGTGGTTTAAAGTGTGCCACCTTGTGGAGGACAATGGGATGGGGCTCTGTTTTTCACTTTCCCTCCAGGTATTTATGGCTCACAAATTTACTCCAGGCCAAGGATACTCACAGCCTCTTCCTCCCATCTTAGGGGAAGGCAGTCATTCACTCTCAATTCCTGGCGGACTTGCTTTCCCCAGAACCACAGCTGGATCTCTTGGTCCTAGCTGAGGAGTTGGAAGGGAAGAAGGACTCACCCATGAAGAGGCAAGCCAGAGGAGGGAGGGACACTCAGGGAGACAAGGGAGGGATGGACCCCAGGTAGAAGAAGGAAGGCAAGGGACACCCAGGTAACCAAGGGAGGCAAAGACCTAGGACAGATGGTGGAGGGATGGGACCCCAGAACAGGAAGCCCACATGGCTCTGTTCATCCCTCCCATGCCTGGTAGGCCTGGCACCGTGGAGGGCCTGCTAGGGACTGCATGCAATGCAGGACCATAGGAAGGAGAAGACGGGGGCCCAGAGGGAAAGGAAGGACACACAGCTGGGAGTTAAGGCCCAGGAGGACAGCAGAAGAACTCTACCGTCTGTACTTTGACTGGAGTCCTGGAGACATCTACCTCTTGCTCTACAATGCCATCATCCCACTGCCCAGACCTCCTCCTCCCCTCACCTGTACATGCGAGGCCAGTCACTGTCCACCTTCCTCCTACCAGCTGGTGCAGAAATGACTCCTGGCCCTTGAAGCAGGAGTTGGGTGTGTGGGCACCCACCAGTCACAGTGCACCCCATTTGGACTCAAGTACTCATGAGTCTGACATTGGCCAAGATGCCCAGATGCATGACCAAGGCCCCCAGCTAGGGGTCAGTGATGAAGACAGCCCACCAGACGTTGATTTCAAGGAACGTCTAAGGTGCTACCAAACAGAGAGTGGCCTGTTCAGGACCAAACGCTTTATTATCTCTCCAGGACTCACAGTTTCCCTCCATTCAAGACTGGACAGCCCCTCTCTCCTCCCCAGGGTCAAAAGCACATTGCATGGAGCCTGGGACCCAGGGATGCCTCAGTTCTCAGAGAGAGGTCTCCTATTAAAGAGGCCCCAGGGCCAGGGGATGGGTTCAGTGAGGACAAGGAGAAGCTCCCCAGCCTGGCCTTCCTCTTGGCCTCTCAGTACAGCCTGTGGCCCTGGGAGATGTCCCAGAGCTCTGTCCCAGGGCCCTTGAAATTTGCCCTGGAGGTTCAGCGGCTCCCCAGGCCCCCTCCTCTCAGACAACTGGCCTCAGCCCAGCTCCTCCACCAGCTACCAAGTCTAGGACGTGGGCTCCAGTGGAGGCCCAGTGTCTGCTGAGAAGCTGTCCCTGCCCAAGACTGATCTCAGGATCTCTGGGAGGCCAGTCTTGACTCTGGGGCTGATTCACCAATCACAGGCAAAAAAAAAAGAGAAGGTGTGACCTGTTTGGCACAGAGAGTAGGAGAAGGAGAAACAGGCACTGCAGCCAGCAGGGAACAGCATGCCAGCCCTCCATTACCAGCCCCTTAGGGGGACCCCAGGGGACCTTAGGGGCTCCTCCTCATTCGGTGCTGACCCCAGCTGATGTGGGGACCTGGGAGGAAGGGCAGGGAAGGACGGGGGACCATCAGGGCCAGGGTGGGTGGGGTGGTGGGGAGTTAGAGGGTAGGGGAGGTGGGTCTGGGTGGCTGTGGGTAGGAGCAGCACCTTGGGGGGTTGTATGTAAAATGTGAATAATGATAGTTTTGTTTGGGAATGATCTCAGACCACTGTAGTCTTATTCCTGTCTGCACTGCTCTACAGAGAGGGGTCCTGAGAAAGAGGATGAGGAGTTCCCAGGAGCTATGGATCCACAGGTGGCTGACTAGATCTTCCTCCACATTGACACGGGGTCCTCAGACTGCTCCTGGCAGCCTGCAGCTCTCACTTTCCTCAGGGACCCCTGCATTGTCCTTTTCCCTCCAGCATGATTGGCCATGGGCTTGTGGGGCATTTCCTCATCATCTGCATCCCTGAGCAAACTAGGGATGGAGAGCTGTTTTTGTGCCTTTCAGCTCTGGACACTAACCAGTTCTCTAGAATGGAGCCTGGAGACAGCCCTTGTCTTTGGGGAGCTTCATTCTGCTTCCCTGAGGTGGACAGATGACAGTCCAGGGTTTCCTTTCTGGGTGTCCTTGGCCTAAGAGACCTTCCCTTATCTCTGCACCATTGTAGGAGGAGCCTCTTCTAGTCTCCTGGGATTATTGCAATGTGGGGAGTGGTGGAGGCAGCTCCCTCTTAATCCCAAGGACACAAGGGGAATTGGCTGAGAGGAACCTCATAAGGTGCCTGTTAAAGGTGTGTAAAAGGGGAATGACAGCATCACTGTGGGATTTGTGGGATTTCTGGGTGGGAGCATCTTGTCCACTGAGGGAGGACAACCCATCTTGCTGTGGCCTTAGGGGCTAATGAGTTTGCAAAGGCACCCCACAGTTACTATTCCTTCCTTTCCCACCCACGGCTGCATGTGTGTCGACACAGATTTGTATTTGCATCTGAAACAGTTCCTTCTATAAGGGAACCCTGTTGGTGGGAATGTAGTTTGGTGCAGCCACTATGGAAAACAGTACGGAGATTCCTCAGACAACTAAACATAGACTTACCCTATGATCTAGCAATCCCACTCTTGCACATATACCCAGAGAAAACTCTAATTGGAAAAGATACATACACCCCAATGTTCATAGCAGCACTATTTATAATAGTGAAGACATGGAAACAACCAAAATGTCCAACAAAAGATGACTGGATAAATTATGGTATATTTATACAACGGAATACTACTCAATCATAAACAAGAATAAAATAATGCCATCTGCAACAACATGGATAGAATTGGAGACGGTCATTCTAAGTGAAGTTAGCCAGAAAGCAAAAGAAAAATACCATATGATATCGCTTAAATATGGAATCTAAAGGAGAAGACACATATGGACTTATTTATAAAACAGAAACACACTCACAGACAGAGAAAACAAACTTATGATTATCAGAGGGGAAGGGAGTGGGAAGGGGTAAATATGGAGTTTGAGATTTGCAGACACTAACTACAATATATAAAATAGATAAACGACAGGTTTATACTGTATAGCACAGGGAACTATATTCAACATCTTGCAGTAACGTTCAATGAAACAGAATATGAAAACAAGTATATGTATGTTCATGTATGACTAAAGCACTACACTGTACACCAGAAATTGAGGACTAAAGCACTACACTGTACACCAGAAGTTGAGAACATCTATCCTGTTGGCTTTCCAATGTATGGGAGCCCCAAGAAGTGAAAGAGAAAAGAGAAGTAAAAAGGAAGAAAGAGCATCTCAGGGTCAGGCAGGTAGGCGGGCAGAGCAGGCTGGATGCGTGGTGCGGTAGCTCGAGATGTTTTTGGGGGAATCATTTGTTTTTAGTAGGTACATTATTGCGAGCAAGGTGAGTAATAAACTATACATAGTTCCTGGAAAGCTCAACTGGGATGCTTTTCATAAAAAAATATTTTTATTAATAGTAGAGAACATACAAATTAAATTCAACAGAATGGCATATAAATTATAGCTAACCACCAGGAATACATTATTAGGGATGTTGCTAATATCAAAATGAATTTTGTTTGCATTTTACTTGCACTCAAAACTATTCAGAAACTCTGGATTTTCCATTGCTCATGTAAGATGGTCTCCTCACATCCTTGAGCTCCAAAAACCATACAAGAGACTTCTTCATTAAAAGTCAAATTGACAGTTAAACCAGCACAACTAGGAATCTGGTCTGGAGCCTCTGTAGATGATTTATAGCACTGCTGGTCCTGCCTTTCAAACAGGTGGTACCAATATAGCTAGTCCCAGGGAGGGATGGGGGAGTGCTAGAGCTGAAAGTCATAAGGACAAGTTCATGGAGCAGATGAACCAAAGAGGAAGGCAGGATCTGCCTAGGTCCCAGCCCTTCTACGGGATGGGCTGAAGGGAAACATCACTGGCATCTTAACAGGATGTTCCTTCGGTGCAGGGACTGAATGTGCTGTGCAAACTGCATGCAGGTCATTTGGCATGTCCGCCTCCACCACATACACACTGAAGGGCAATAACACCTCCAATCAATGTAACAACAAAAAGCAAAACAAAACCCACAAACATATCAAAATGTCCCTGAAGCCTGGATAAAAATCACATTCACTGAGTACCCCTAAATAAGTAGAAAGAGACAAGAACAGTGGGTAGAGGTAGAAAGTCAAAGAC
This sequence comes from Vicugna pacos, assembly GCF_048564905.1. Lineage (NCBI taxonomy): Eukaryota > Metazoa > Chordata > Mammalia > Artiodactyla > Camelidae > Vicugna > Vicugna pacos. Next base: position 6,857,681 of record NC_132997.1, read on the forward strand.
AAACAGGGAAACACAAAATTTCACGGGGAACCAGCAGAAAAAGGGCATCCTTCAGTGACTTTCCCCTGCCAAATCAAGTCCCAACTCCTTAGAAAACAAAGTCCTTCAGAACTCAGCGCCACCTATCCCAGCTGCCTCCACTCCAGCTTTCTCCTCAAGGACACTCACCCCCACCCTCCCTTCCCAGACAACTCCTGGTTTTCCTGACCTGAGGTGTCACGTTCAGACTTCTGGGCCTCGGTGTGTCCATTCTCCTCTACCTGGAGTGCACTTCTCAAGGCAAACTCCCAGTCATACATTAACACCCGGCATGAAGGTTTGTGAAGCCAGACACAGACAACCTCACGCAGGTGCACAGCAATCAGACCTATGCCACATAAGCAATGCTGTGGGCAGTACTGTCTTTCCATTACCTTCTAGGACCTTGTTTCGTTTAGGCCTGGCCTAATTGAATTCCTCTTATGGCTCCTAACCCACTGAGTTCATGTGAATCTTCACAACTGTGTACTGTGAAGCACTCTGTTCCTGAAGAGAATGAAAATATTCAGGTTTTTTGAAAGAATTTTAGTCTTTGCACCTAGCTAGCATACTTTGTAAAACATCCCCTCTATGTATTTCTAAAATAATGACCATTCAAATTTGAATATGTTTCTGAGCAAAATTTGCTTTTAAGAGTAAAATATGCTAAAATTCTAAATTATTAATAACACTAATTAAAGAAAACAGGGAGTAATGAAAAGAGCTCTGGCAACTGAAACGGGATGTCAGTCTACAATCTCAAGTCTGACTCTAGTTGTGTAACCTTAGGAACTGGCTTCACCTCAAAATACTTTCTCATCTGACTGATAGCACTGCCCTTCCCTCTCTGCAGGTGGCTGTTCAGGTAACAGGAGACAAGGTACCTCGCACAGTACCTGACACGAGGTGTTCATAGTCTGCTTCCTTCCTTCAACACGAAAGGCACGTTCACATGAAGGTTTTAGATGTAAGGGAGCCCACACCACCATAAGTCTCTGTCAGCACAAAATACCACAGGAGTTGATTCTAATTAAAAAAAAAAACAACAACCCAAACACAAAGAAACAAAAAGACACTGTCACCCCCCACCCCGAAACGATTTTAAGGGATCTGGAGCCAGACAAGGGAGCCTGCATGTGGTTCTGCAAGAACTCCATCAGGGCCGCATACACACTGACCACCAGAGCATTAACAGGAAAAGTCCACAGTCATTGTGCTAAAACCTCTGGATGCCTTTATGCTAGAGTTCATGCCGGGTAAAAGGGGAAAAAAGTCAAATTAGGCCTAACTCCTAAGACTCCTTAAATAAATCAAAAGAGCGATGCTGACTTACCCTTCCTGAAAGGCGAACAGTACCATGCCTAAGTCATTTAAAACTTCAAGACTGAAACATTCCACACCCAAATTGGTGCCACTACATGCCTTTTAGAAAGCCTGCACATGAGGGCACCACGGGCACCACGGAAGGAGCTGAACCACAGCCGTTCTCGAAAAATGCAGGCAAGTGGAGAACAAGAGGATGATTTAAGGCTTGTGCACACCCGCCGCTGAGAACCGCTTTCCAGACCAAGGCCGCCTCCTCAAGTATCTGAAGTAATTCGCGGCTTCACTATGCGGACGTCAAGGGAAGGCCGCGAGGCGAGCACCCTGGGGCTGGGGGCCGTTCCCGTCCCGACGTCCCGGGGTCCCCAGGTCCCGACCTCCGCTCCCCGAGCCCCTCCCCCACTCCGCGCGCCCAGCGAGGGCCACCCGGCAAGCGCCGCGAGTAACGCCGCAGCCCGAGCGGCCCGGCCCCGCACGAGACCCCCGGCGCGCGGACCGCGGGGCAGCCCGGCTGCGGTCCGGCCTGGCTCGGGGTCGGGGTCGCGGGTTGGCGGCCGACGCCGCGGCCGCGTCCGCCCAGGCCGGGCGGGAGGCCGGGCAGGAGGGCGCGGACACTCACCGCATCACGCCGGAGGAGCCCTCGCCGATGAGGTTGCTGGAGCGCGGCCCCGCGGCGAAACCCGCCCGCGGACAAGCTCCGGTCCCGCGCCAGCCGCCGCCGCCGCAGCCTCCACCGCCTCCGCGCTGGCTCAAGGCTTCGCGGACACCGCTCTGCCCACACTGAGCCTCCCGGAGGGACCGCGCCGCCGCCGCCGCTGCAGCCGCCGCCTCGAAGCAGATGCGGAGCTTCGGAGCCGCCAGCCGCTGAGACCAACTGCCAACCGTCGCCTGCCTGCCTGACGAAAGCGCGGGCCGCTAGGCGGAGGGCGGGGCCCAGCTGAGGACGGCTCCGGGACAGGGCCGGGCAGCGAGCGCGCGGATTGGCCCCTGTGGTCTGGGGGCGGGGCTGAGCACTCAAGACAGAGACACATGTGTGAACTGGTGTCCACACAATTAGTAGTTTTTTTTCTATTAGGAATAATTCTCCTATAAACACTAGTATACAAGTTTTGTGGAGATCTATGTTTTCATTTCTTACAGCTGCATATCTGAGATTGTCATGGCTGGGTTGTAAGGACACTCTGTGTTTAGCCTTTTTAGAAACTGCCAGACTGTTTCCAAAGTGGCTGCACAATTTTACGTATTTCCACTAGTAGACTATGAGGGTCCAGTTTATGTCTACATTATAGCCAACACGTGTTATCCTTTGTCTTTTTGATGACAGTCATCCTCATGGTTCCGAAGTGGAATCTCATTGTGGTTTTGAACTGCGCTTCCCTGATACTGAGCTTCTTTCATATGCTTGTTGGCCATTTGTATATCTTCTATGGAGCAATATGTATTAGCAATTATGTATTCTAAATAAAAGTCTCTTTTCAGAGATATGATTTGCAAAAAAAATTCTCTCATTCTATGGGTTGTCCATTACTTTCTCGAGAATGTCCTTTGAAGCAGAAAAATCATTTAAATTTGGTAAAGTTTATTTTTTGTTTCTGTTGTTGCTTGTGTTTTGGTGTCATCTCTAAAGCTATGTTGACTAATCCTATGTCAAGAAGATTTATACCTGTGTTTTCATCCTTTTTTGAAACCATCTTAACCATTTGTAAGTTACAGTTTAGTGGTGTTAAGTATATTCACATTGCTGTACAACAGATCTCTAGAAATTTTTCATCTTTCAATTCTGAAGCTCTTTACGCATAAAATGCTAATTCTCCCTCCTCCTCCCCTAGACCTTGACAACTGCTTTTCTACTTTCTGTTTCTATGATTTTGACTACTGTAGGTGTTTCATATGAGTGGAATCATACATTAATTGTCCCTTAATAAGTGGCTTCTTTCACTTAGCATAGTATCCGACAGTTTCATCCCTGTTGTAATATACGACATGATTTCCTTCCTTTTTAAGGCTACATAATCGTCCATTGTATGTATAGCCCACATGACCCATTCACCTATTGATGGACATTTGGCTTTTCACCTCCTGGCTATTTTTGAAAACTGCTCCAATGAATATAGGTGTGCAAATATCTCTCTGACCTCCCGCTTTGAATTCTTTTGTATATATATATACAGAAGCAGGATTACTGGATTACATGGTAGTTATATTTTTAAAATTTTGAGGAAACTTCATATTGTTTTGCATAAGAGCTATACCATTGTGCACTCTCACCAACAGTGAGAAATATAACCACTATCAAGAACTTGGTGTATATACAACTTATAAAAATGTTTATGCTTTTTGCACAGTATAAATAATCAAAATTAAACATACTGAAAATATGTTTGCTTATATATGGACTCATATGCATATCATACTTGCCTTTGGCTTCTATTTCAACATTCTGACTTCAAAGTAATTAAAATCGGTATAGTACATGTTCTTTAAATTTTTAATATTATTTATAAGTTTGCATTATATGGATGTGTTAAAAATAATTTATCAATTCTCTTGTTGGTGAACTTTTATAAATCATAATGTTACTGGGTTATCAGATCCAGATGAAAAGTCTTCCTTTTCAGAACTTTGAAAATACATTTCATTAACTATAGTTTTTGTTATTGTTTTTAAAATTATGCCATCACTTTTATAATTCTTTCATGGTGGGTGATCAATGTTTCCTTGCTAATTGTTTTTAAGATTATATTTCATCTTTTCTGTCCTATACTTAATTGAGGTGTGACTAGTTTTAGGTTAAAAAATTTACCCTCTGCATGATCTAGTTTGCTTCATTAACTACAAAGACACATTCTTCATCAACTCTAGAACATAATATTATCTTTTTCAAATGTTTTTTTCCTTCTCATTCTCTCCTGTGTCTACTTCTAGAACCATGGATAAACGTGTATTAGACCATCTCATATATTCTGTATGTCTTCATCAGCTTGGACTGCCATAACAAAATACCAAACACTGGGTGGCTTGAAAAACAGATGTTTATTTCTTAGTTCTGAAGGTTGGAAGTCCAAGATCAAGGTGACAGATTCAGTTCCTGGTGAGAGCTCTCTTCCTTGCTTTCAGACAGTTGACTTCTTTCTGTGTCCTCCTGTGGTGGAGAGAAAAGAGAATCTCTCTGATGCCTTCTCCTATAAGGGCATTAATCCCATTAGGAGAGCCCTATTTTAATGACCTAATTACTTCCCTAAATGAATCCTCATTCCTAAATACCATCACATTGCAGTTAGGGCTCCAATATATGAATTTTAGGAGGACATAAGTCCATAGCATTCTGCCCCTGGTACCCCAAATTCATGCCCTTTTTGCATGCAAAATACATTTTGAGACTATCCCAATAAGTCTCAAAAGCCTTAACTCATTCCAGCATCAACTCAAAATTTAAAGTCCAAAGTCACATCTGAATAGCATCTGAATCACACATGAGTGAAACTGGAAGCACTAATAACCCTGAGGCAAATTTAGTGTATAGCTGTAAATCTGTGAACCAAACAAGTGTTGAGCAGATATGGTCAGATGAGCATATAATAAACACTCCTACTGCAAAAGGAAGAAACAGAGAAAAAGGAAGGGGTGACAGTTTCCAATAAAGTCCAAAACCTAGCTAGGCAAATCCCATCTGACCTTAATGTAGGAGAATAATCCTCTTTGGTTTGATGCTCTTCCCTCCAGGCCCACTGGGGAGGCAGTATCACTCTCACAGCTTGCTGAGGTAGCTCCCCTCCTTCAGTTTGGTGGGGTGCCACCCACATTCCATCTCTCTGTAAGGTCTCTGCCTACACCATGATGCTCTGTGACAGCAACACTCCCACACTTTGATTCTGAGGTTCCTGGGCCTGTGGTGGGATCCACAGCCCTGGTAAGCCATGCATTGCCTTTGGGTTCTCTTCTTCCCTTTTCTTTAAGGGAAGCACGTGTTCACAGCCAAATACCTCTCTTCTTCCGTTTTACAGAATCCAAGAATTCTGGCAGCCTTCCCTCATTCTGCCTGGCTTTCTCTGTCCTTTCAAGTTCCCATTGGCAATGTCTCTGCTGGTTTCATCCCTCTGTATTCCTGGCCTCTGCAGAGATAACTGATTTAATCACATCCAGAATTTCTTCTTCAAATGGTTGCTCAGCTATTCCCTTAGAGTTCTCTTTGGAACAAACCTTCTCATTCTGAAATATAGATAGGCTGAGAATTTTCCAAATCTCTAAATTCTAATTACTTTTGGCCAAACAATTCTGTCTTCAATTTATCTCTCTCCTGATGTGTTACGATAAGCAGTCATGAGAAACTAAGCCGCTTCTTCAGCACTTTGTTGAGAGATCCCCTCAGGTGAATATTCAGTTTCATCACTCACAAGTTCCACCTTCCACAAAACACTAGAATATAGTTCAGTCAATTTCTCTGCCATATGATAACAAGAATTGCCTTTCTTCCAGCTTTCAATAACATGTTCCTCCTTTCCATTTGAGACCTAACCAGAATAGCCTTTAGCATTCCGTATTTCTATCAACATTCTGTTCATGATTGTTTGTGTATACTCTACACATTTGGAGACTTTCTCTCCAGTGCCCCTCTTTCTTTCTTAGCCCTCACCAGAATCACTTTTTTCTTTCTTTTTTTATTGATTTATAATCATTTTACAATGTTGTGTCAAATTCCAGTGTAGAGCACAATTTTCAGTTATACATGAACATATATATATATATTCATTGTCACATTTTTTTCTCTGTGAGCTACCATAAGATCTTGTATATATTTCCCTGTGGTATACAGTATGATCTTGTTTATTTAGTCTACATTTTGAAATCCTGTATATCCCTTCCCACCCTCCCACCCCCTTGGCAGCCACAAGTTTGTATTCTATGTCTATGAGTCTGTTTCTCCTTTGTATTTATCTTTTGTTTGTTTGTTTCTTTGTTTGTTTGTTTAGATTCTACATATGAGTGATCTCATATGGTATTTTTCTTTCTCTTCCTGGCTTACTTTACTTAGATTGACATTCTCCAGGAACATCCATGTTGCTGCAAATGGCATTATGTTGTCGGTTTTTATGGCTGAATAGTATTCCATTGTCTAAATATACCACTTCTTCTTTATCCAATCATCTGTTTTTGGACATTTAGGCTGTTTCCATGTCTTGGCTATTGTAAACAATGCTGCTATGAACATTGGGGTGCAGATGTCATTTTGAAATAGGGTTCCTTCTGGATATATGTCCAGGATCGGGATTCCTGGGTCATATGGTAAGACTATTTTTAGACTTTTGAGGAATCTCCATACTGTTTTCCATAACAGCTGCACCAAGCAACATTTCCACCAACAGTGTAGGAGGGACCTTTTTCTCCCCAGCCTCTCCAACATGTATCATTTATGGACTTCTGAATGATGGTCCTTCGGACTGGCATGAAGTGATGTTTCATTGTAGTTTTGATTTACATTTCTCTAATAATTAACGATATTGAGCATTTTTTTCATGTGCCTTTTGGCCATTTGTATGTCTTCATTGGAGAATTTTTCATTTAGTTTCTCAGCCTGTTTTGGATGATGTTGGGGTTTTTTTTGCTTATTAAGTTATATAAGTTGTTTATGTATTCTGGAGATTAAGCTCTTGTCAGTCTCATGTTTTCCCAATATTATCTCCCATTCCATAGATTTTGTTTTGCCTATAGTTTCCTTTGTTGTGCAAAAGATTATAAGTTTAATTAGGTCCCACTTGAGGGTTTTTTTTTTTTTTTGCTTATTTTTCCCTATTACCTGGGTAGACTGCCGTAGGAGTACATTGCTGAGATGTATGTCAGATAATATTTTGCCTATGTTTTCTTCTAAAAGGTTTAGTGTCTTGTCTCATGTTTAATTCTTTAAGCTATTTTGAGTCTATCTTTTTGTATGGTGTGGAGGAGCATTCTAACTTCATCACTTTACATGCTGCTGTCCAGTTTTCCTAACACCATTTGCTGAAGAGACTGTCTTTATACTCCATTGTATGTTCTTGCCTCATTTGTCAAAGTTGAATTGACCAAAAATTTGTGGATTTATTTCTGGGCTCTCTTTTCTGTTTCATTGACCCATACATCTGTTTTTATGTCAGTACCATGTTGTTTTGATGACTGTAGCTCTGTAATATTGTCTGAAGTCTGGGAGGGTTATTGCTACAGCTTCATTCTTTTTCTTCCATATTGCTTGGCAATTCTGGGTCTTCTGTGAATCCATATAAATTTTAGGATTATTTGTTCTAGTTCTCTGAAAAACGTCCTTGGCAATTTGATAGGGATAGCATTCAACATGTAGATGGCTTTGGGTAATATAGCCATTCTAATCACATTAATTCTTCCAATCCAAGAACACAGGATATCTTTCCATTTCTTAAAGTCATCTCTAATTTCCTTAGTCAGTGTTTTGTAGTTCTCTGCATATAAGCCTTTCACTTCCTTGGTCAGATTTATTCCTGAATATTTTATTTTTTGGATGCAATTTTAAAGGTATTATTTCTTTATTTCCCTTTTCTGATATTTTTGTTGTTTGTGTAAAGAAATGCCACTGATTTCTGTATGTTATTCTTGTATCCTGCTACATTGCTGAATTCTTTCATCACCTCTAGTAGTTTTTGTGTGGAGTCTTTAGGGTTTTCTATATATAGTATCATGTCATCCACATATAATGACAATTTTATCCTGTCTCTTCCAGTTTGGATTCCTTTCATTTCTTTTTCCCGACTAATTGCTATGGCTAGGACTTGCAATATTATATTGAATAGAAGTGGTGAGAGTGGGCATCCTTGTCTTGTTGTAAACTGTAGCAAGAAGGCTTTATTCACCTTTTCACCATTAAGTATTATGCTGGCTGTAGGTTTATCATAGGTAGCTTTTATTATTTTGAGATATGTTACTTCTATACCCACTTTGGTAAGAGTTTTTATCATAAATGGGTGTTCAATTTTATCAAATGATTTTTCTGCACCTATTGAGATGATCATGTGATTTCTGTCCTCTCTCTTGTTGATGAGGTGTATCATGTTGATTGATTTGCATATGTTGAAACATCCTTCTGTCCCTGGGATGGACCCAACTTGATCATGTTGTATAATCTCTTTTATGGTTTGTTGGATTCTGTTTGCTAGTGTTTTGATGAGGATTTTTGCATCTATGTACACCAATGATATTGGCTTATAGTTTTCTTTCTTTTCTTTTCTTTTCTTTTCTTTTCTTTCTTTCTTTCTTTCTTTCTTTCTTTCTTTCTTTCTTTCTTTCTTTCTTTCTTTCTTTCTTTCTTTCTTTCTTTTTTTCTTTCTTTCTTCTCCTCCTCCTCCTCCTTCTACTTCCTCCTCCTCCTTCTACTTCCTCTTCCTCTTCTTCTTCTTCTTCTTCTTCTTCTTCTTCTTCTTCTTCTTCTTCTTCTTCTTCTTCTTCTTCTTCTTCTTCTTCTTCTTCTTCTTCTTCTTCTTCTTCTTCTTCTTCTTCTTCTTCTTCTCTTTGTCTGACTTTGGTATCAGAGTGATGGTGTCTTCATAGAATGCATTTGGGAGAATTCCCTCATTTTCAATCTTTTGGAACAGTTTGAGGAGGATTGGTATGAGCTCTTCCTGATATGTTTGGTAAAATTCCCCAGTGAAGCCATCTGGTCCTGGACTTTTGTTTGCATGGATATTTTTTATTGCTGATTCTATTTCACTTCTAGTGATTGGTCTATTCAAATGATATATATCTTCTTGGTTCAGTTTTGGTGGACTGTATGTTTCTAAAAACTTGTCCATTTTTCTAAGTTGTCCAATTTCTTTATTGGCATACAAGTGCTCTTCTGGAATCCTTCTGGCTGCACAAGGACTCTGTGTCAGGCAGATGGGCAGGAAGAATGATGTGAACATTGCTTCAAGGCTTAATGCCAGATCACTAAGTCCTGAGTCAGTTAAGCAGAAAAGGAGACATGAGGCTCCATCAGCTGGAGGTGTGTGGACAACTGAGGTGAGGCTGACTTTGGTTCTTGGACAGAGGGAATAGTTTTGTGTCTGTTTGGAGGCCAGGAAGGTGGAGAGTGAGTTGAGCCCCTTCAGACAAGGGAGAGCAGGGCCATGGAGGCAGGTGAGAATGCTGCTGGGAGTTAACTCCAGCAGTAGAGGTCTGAGGACTGCCAGCCTGAACCTCAGATCTCAGCCTGGAATTGGGCCTCCTCTGTCTGTTTCCACTCAGTCTCCTAGACCCCTCACATTCAAAAGCCCTCTATGCTGTAGGGTGGAATCCTCTTTCTCATAGGCTGGGTCATGTACTCTAGTCCAGCTCAATTTCCTGCACCCTGGGAACTTCCCTCTACCTCCAAAGGAAGTTGATCCTACCTTCTCTAAACCTCAGGAATAATGTTTCTTTACTTTGAGAAAACTCTTACTGCTCTGCATTGTAGTCACCTGGCAAAATGTCTTACTGTCTGTTATGGGCTGAACTGTGTCCCCTCAAAATCCATATATTGAAGTCATAACCCCCAGCAACTCAGAATGTGACTTTATTTGGAGTACAGCTTTTAAAGAGATAATTGAGTTAAAATGAGGTCACTTGGGTGGGCCTTAATCCAATATGACTGGTGTCATTTTAAAAAAGGAAATTTTGTACACAGAAACATACAGGGGGAAGATGATGTGAGTACACAGGGAGAAGATGACTGTCTATAAGCTAAGGAGAGAGTTCTCAAGGGGAATCAAACCTGCCTACTTCCTAAACTCAGACTTCTGGGCTCCAACCAAAACTATGAAATGATAAATTACCGTTGTTTAAGCCACATTGCCCATGGTGCTTGTTATAGCATCTGGAGCTGACTAATACACTTCCTCTGAAGGTCTGTGCACTCTCATGTCAGGAGTGTAGTCTGCAAGTGAAAACATCCTTCTCCCTCCCCAGTTGGACTGATTCAGCACCCTCAACCCTGTTTCCTCCTGGGACAGCCTCTCTGCCAGGTCCCGTTTCTTTGTCCAGGGAGCCAGATGACAGAACTCAAGGGAAGAGGAGAATGCTGAGGATCAAGAAGGGTAGGAGGCCCCAAAGACAGGAGCAGGATGAATATTTCATTTGTTTTTATTTGGTTTTTCAGGCTTGGTTTGGGGAGTGGCAGCTGTTGGACTATTAAGCCAAGAAGGGACTTCTGAAAGCTGATGCGGCTGGGGGAAGGAAGGGGTGAAAAATTCCAGCAAGGAGACTGGGGTCTGAGGCAGAGGGAAAGAGCAGAGGGGCTTAGCAGGACACCACAGGGCCTGTCATGGGGCCTGGAACATGAACAGCAGTAGAAGACAGGTCTGTGGAGTCACAAAGCCTGTGTCAGGCCCAGGTTAGCAGCAGATTGCAGAGGTTGGTATGGAAACTGGGTCTGAGGAGCAGCAGACATGGTATCAGGGAGAGATGTGAGCTTCTGGATCTCATCGATCCAGTCAATGAAGTAGGAGACACTGGTGAAGGCACTGGGGTAGATGGGATACTTGCAGTCCAAGCCCCAGCTGGCCAGCCCCACCAGAACCCAGGCATTGGTGAGGTCACAGACAAGGGGCCCCCCAGAATCACCCTAGGAAAGAGAAGGAAGTTAGTGTGTGTAGCTTACCCAAATCTGAGAAGACCAGGTAGCAAGGCCAGGCTCATGAGTGTCTGCCATCAGGCTAACTCAAGTGGGCTTCTTTGAACGTCCAACCATCAGTCTCCCTCTGTGATCAAGGTCATTAAGGCAGGCACTGGAGTCATGCTTTAGGAAACTCCTGAGTGACCCTCAGGACAGTCATGGATCTAAATCTACAACACCTGGACTCTTGCTCCCAGGGAGTTCTTGGTGGTCCAGGAAAAGTCTGAGAAGGGACAGCTGCCCCAACAGGCCCAAGAGGACTGGTCTGAGTGGAGCCTGGTAAGGTAAGGCCACTACAGACCCCAGTTCTTGCAAAACCCTGAGCTGCAGCAGAATATGCCCACTTGGGTCCTCCCCTTTATTCATTCATTCATTTAGGCCTTTGGTTTTCTCTCAAATTCTTGGTTGAGCATCCTCAGAAAATACTCATACCCAGGCCTGGCAGAAGCAGCCAGCTTTGCTTGGGAAGCAGGAGGGGTTCCCCAGAAAGCTGTTGGGAATTACTGGAGTCCTGAAATACTGTCAGGGCAGGACCATCTGGTTGAAAATCCTCTCACTTCATCAGGAAAATGGAGGGTCTCATCCTTGGATGTAGGGGCAGTGGAGCAGGGGCCACAGCCATGCTTGCTGCTTTTCCACTCATCTGTCCAACATGCACATCAAGTATCCAGGGCAGCCTCCATCCTCGTGTACAGGGGTGAAATAACAAGGCTCCTCCCTTATGGTGCTTTTGTCAATAAGCCAGCTAGCCTGTCATTGTTAGATGTGGTGTGTGGAAATTAGCCATGAAAGGGACAGGACAAGAAGTTTGGAGGAAGAAAGATTTCCTGAGCTCAGACTCTAAACAGGAAAAAGCCTAACTTTCTGATGCAGGAGCAGAGGGATCAGTAAGTGCAGATGAGGAGAAGAGGGATGAGCCAGATGGAGGATGCTGGGAGGACCTGTAGGGCTGGGAAGGTGAATGGGCTCTAGCCTGATTGATTCCTTTGATGTTCTCAGTGAAATAAGGAGCAAAAGCTCTAGTTGAGAGGGAGGGGTGGGGGAAGCAGCAGCGTGAAGGAGAGAGAGGGGTGTATGGTGTGGCCAGCCAAAAATAACCCTCAAAGATGCCCATCCTCATCTCTGGAACCTGTGGTTATGTCACCTTACCTGGCAAAAGACACTCTGCAGATGTGGTGGAGTTGGGAATCTTGAAGTAGGAAGCTTATCTTGGATTATCTGTGTGGGACCAAGGTAATCACAAGGTTCCTCATGAGGAAAGAGGGAGTTGAGAGGCCAGAGACAGATAAGGAGATGTAAGGACAGAGCAGAGGTTGGAGTGATGTGCTTTGAGGAAGGAGGAAGGGGCTATGAGCCAAGGAAAGTGAGCAGCCTCTAAAAAGCCAGAAGAAAAAAGAAAACATTCTCCTCCAGAAAGAACGTGCCTGGCCAGCAACTTGATTTTAGGCTTTTGACCACCAGAAACCTAAAGTGATAAATTTCTCTCATTTTAGCAACCCACTTTGAGGGGATTGGTCTCAGCAGCCCCAAGAAAGTCATACATGAGGCTTTTTGGAAATAGGGAATGTCCCATCATCCTCTCCACTCCTGCCCTCTGTGGTCCCTGCCTGGAGTACCCCGGCCCTCCCCACAGTGTACTCACTCGTAGTTTCACAAGGCCAGGGGAAGACTTGGTCCTTGTCCACTCCAGGCCTCAAGGATTCACACACATGAGCCATGTGGTTGCTGATATTATGATAAATGGAGATGGGAAGGGCTCCAACAGCCTCCTGGCCCACAGAGAGCTCTCAGAAGACAGAGGGAACCCAACATGAATATATCCCATGCAAAGTGAGCTGTGGTTTGCACTACTGTAGAGAAAGAGAAAACTGTGTATATGTGTGCATAAACTTGTGTGCATGTGTGTCTTGAGTCAGGCCAGGCCAGTGAATTATACCTTAAGTGAGAGAATTGTCTAAGACAGGCCCAACACAGGTACAATTAAGATAGGCGAGGGCAGACCAGGCCAGGACAAAGAAAGCCAACACTTGTTAAGTGCCTACTGAGTGCCAGGCACAGTATTCAAATTTTTATAGGAACCTTATTAAGTGGAGGCTGTTAGTGACCCCATTTCATGGATGAGGAAACTGAGCTAAGGCCACAATCCCAGTTAACAACACATTAATTACTGGACCCAGGTCTGTCCTACACCACAGTTTGAGTACTGAGTGTCCCTGTGGCCCTTCTCTCCTCAGACCTGTTTCTGGGTGCCCTGTGCAGAAGGAGGGACAATTTAGGGGAGAGAAGAGAGCCCTGGGTTGGAGGATGGGGGCCAGAACAGGTGATGTGGTAGAAGATGAATCTAGATGGAAACTCTCAGGTAGCCTGGGGTGACTGAAAGGCTAAGGGAGGCTGGAAGGGGCCATCTGCTGGGACTCCTAGGCATCTAGCTCAGTGGTGTCCTCAAGCTGGGGAGATCTAGAGGAGGAGTGAGGTCAAGGGGCACTGTGGATGTCTGGCAGGCAAGCAGACAAGGGCTCCAGCCCTGAGCTCCATTGGCATGACCTCTGCAAGGGGAAGGCAGATGGAGGACAAGGCTGGATGTGGGGTCTAGGGTGACAGTCAGATGGGGATTCAGGAAGCTGTGGGCTGAACCCTTTGTTTCATATCTGGGTGCAGCTGACTCTGTGAGAAGGACAGGCCAGTCCAGACAGTCAGAAAGTCCATACCCATTGGTTAGGCCTGGGAAACAGGAAACCTAGGTCCACCTCCCAACAACAGGGCAGGTTGCCAAGCTTCTTTCCTCAGGCTCAGCAGCTCACTGGGCCATCATAAAAACTGCTGTCAGCAAGGATCTCCCATAGGCCAGGTGCATCTCATCCCTCCTGTGTGGGTTTCCTGAAGTGACACAGCTTATCAACACAAACTGAGTGGCACTACAAACAACAGAAATGTATCCTCTCAAAGTGCTGGAAGCCAGAAGCAAGACATTGAGTGTCTCTGTGTCTATCCCCCCTCTTATAAGAACACAAGTCTTTGGATTTAGGACCCACAGTAAATTCAGAATGGTGTCATCTTGGGATTTTTATCTAGTCACATCTGCAAAGACTCTATTTCCAATTAAGGTCATATTCTGAGATTGCAAGTGGATACAGATTTAGGGGACACTATTCAAACCACTATATCATCCTTTCAACAATGCCATGAAGGAGACCTCAGAATCCCACAATGTGAATAAGGACACAGGCTCAGGATGTGAAAAGCCCACCAGAAGTTGCAGGGCAGGGACACATTGCAGGGCAGTGTCTCTAACTCTGGAGCCTAACACTCTCCCCTCCACTCCATGGTGCCATCTTTGTAAAAGATAAGATGTCAGCTTGGGAGGCTGGGCCCAAGGGGGATGAAGTGGGTTTGGACTCTGAGCACAGAGCCCCAGGTTGCTCTGCCTTAGTTTAGGTTGTCACTTTCCCTCTCCAGGCCTGTCTGCCCACCTATAACATGGGGCATGAACTTCACAATCCATATATGCAAAAGTGGACTCATATCTCGAATATGGAAAAGCATACAAATAGACCAAGAGCCCCTAAAGGAAAAGACAGACAACCCAAGAGAAAAATGAGAGGGGAAAGAAATCGAAGGGAAACTTTATAGAAGAAGACATCCAATGAAAATAAATATATGAGAATATATTTAATTTGTCATAAGGAAAATGAAGATAAAACCACATTAAGATCAAAATGAGAAAAGATAGAAAGTGTTAAGTGTTGACGAGGACAAAAACTCTCATCCACTGCTAGAATGAGTGGCACTGTGGCAACCACTTCAAGAGGTTTGGTAATATCTGCCAGAGCTGAATATACACATACCTTTTAATCCAACAGTTCTCCTCATGGGCTTCTGTGAAATGCAATATGAAACATTTGGAAGTGAAATGAAATAGAAAGTTTGCAAACTACTTGTATACCCATCAAAAGCAGAAGTGACATAGAACTCAGTGCCTACAACAGACTCCTGTAAGGCAATGAGATAGAACAAACTATAACCACAGGCAACAGGAGGGAAGAATCTCACACATATAATGTGAAGCCATGAAAGACTGACAACAGAAATAAATTATACTTACAGAAAATTCATAATCTAAGGTGTTGGAAGTGAAGATGGTGGTTTTCCTTGAGTGCTGGTGGCAGGAAAGGGACATGAATGGGGCCTTGGGGTGTTGCTCACATGTTGCATCACTGTGTGAAAATTCATCCACTACACACCTATGAAAACAGTATGAATATACTCTTTTGTAAGTATGTTATATTTCAATCAAAAATTTAAAATATGCCTCAAAAATAGATGCTGTCTGAGGGTCCTGCCAGTAGATGCTCGCAGGTGCAAAGGGCTTAGGAAGGGGTAGCCTGGGGGACACTGCCAAGGGATGGAACCCAGGGAAGACACATAGAGGGAGGAAACAGGAAGTACTGGGGGTTCTCCAGAAGGAGAGTAGAGGCAACACAGCCCCCAACCCTCCACCCTCAGCAAAACAGTAAGGACCTGAGAACAGGCAAGGGAAGAACAGAAATGGTCTCACACACTTGGCAGATGGCCTTTCCTGTCGAGAAGTCCCCAGCACACAGCATCTCCTCATGCACAGAGTAGTTCTTGCCTTTGCCAACTCTTTGTTCATATAACATATTACAGACCTTGTTCTCATTGAAGCCCACCTTTCCCTCCTCGATATGGAAGGGTTCGAGCAGAGGCACCGTGAGTATGAGGAGGTAAGAGAAGTGTGCTGCAGCTTAGCTACAAGCCACTCTACTCTCCCCACTATTCTTTACTGCTCACCACTCACCCCTGAGCGTGGGGTTTTCTCAGCATAGCTGAGCTCTCAGCACTGTTTCACTCTTCTACCTCTGCCTAAGGAGCCCTCTCCAGTTTCTCAAACTTTTCCAGTCTCATCCAGTTCCCTCTACCTCTCTCATAGCAACAGACCACAACTCTTTTCTCCCACAAATCCCACCAACACACACCCTTCACTGGTGCTTAGCAACCATCCACCAGCCTACTTACCCTTTCACAAACCATCCTATCCATTCTCCATTTGTCTATCACTAAACATTCTTTCCACCCACCAATCCCTCCATCTATCTTCCTAGCTTTCCTTTTGTCCTCTTCATCCACTCACCCTTCCATCCATTTGACCATCCACCCATCTTTTGACCCATCTCTCCATTCTCCCCTCCATCTACTGATATGTCCACTCACTCCATCTCTCTACCCACTATCCTTCCACCTACCCACCCACCCATCTTCCCTTACCCTCACTCATCTTCCCACCTACCCCTCCCCAATCCGTCCTCTCATCCAATCACTCACTTATTAATCTGTCCTCATGTTAAGTATTTTTTAGACACTAGTGACACAGGAGAACATTTTCAGTTCAGGGAGATCGGGTAAGTGAAGTGAATAAGTAGCATTATTTTAGATCTAATAAATGGTGTAAAGGAAATAGGGAGATGTGATATGAGGGGTTGCCTATTTTAGCTCATGTGATCCAGTAAAACTCCTCAGAGTAGGAGCTGAGTTGTTCATGTACGAGAAATGAGTCATACCAAGATGAGCAAGCAGAGCAAGTGAGGCTAAGCTGACAGCCACGGTGAAGGCCCTGAGGTGGGGGTGGCTGCAGCATATTCAAAGCAGGAAGGAGACCTGGTGGCTGGGATGGCATAAGCGAGGGATGCAGTAGGAGATATGCAGGGAGGATTGGGGGCCAATGTTATTCAGAGCAAAGCTACGGAGTCTGGACTTTTTTTGAAGCATAAATGAGAAGGCACTGAGGGTAGTAAGCAGAGAACTGGAATGTCTCCTGCTCTAAAGGAAACATTCAGCTGTGTGGAGACTGAAGCAGAGCACACAGGGTGGAGCTAGGAGACCAGTCTGGAGGTGCAGGCAAGAAATGATGGTTGATGGGACCAAAGTGCAGCAGTAGAGCACCTACCAGGTGCCAGGTACAGGGCACAGACTGGAATATTAAAACCAGAAAGACAAGGTCCCTGTTCTCAAAGAAGAAGCAGTCTCTCTGTGTGTATTTGTGGATATGGGTGTGGTGTGTTCTGTTTCTGTGAGTATTTCTGTGTGTGTGTGAGTATGTATGGTATGGGAATACTGGGGACATGGTTCTTCTATGACAGGGAGAGTTACTGACACACTAGCAGGCACATCCTACACAGTGAAGATAGGGTCCATCCAAAATGCCTGTAGACTTCTGCTGAGAAACACTGTACCAAGTAATTACATATATATTTGCTTTTTCCACCTAATTACGCACCATAAGCATTTCCCCAAACCATAAGCAGTCCTCTCTTTAATAAAGACTCTTGCTCACAAGTCTTTGCCTATATTTCTCCTTTTTCAATCTTAAAACACTCAAAATTTTTCCTGCATTATTCAGTTCACCTAATAAGCCTACAAAGTAGATAGCTGACCTGGGTTGGGAGAAGAGCAAAGCAGGCTTCAGGGAGGTCAAACACTCTTAAGTCATAATAATTCTAACTTGATCCTGCAGGCTCAGAGGTCAGAGGTCATAAATGTGCTTTCTCTCCACTTTTCCCAAGAGCCTCCTATAGCAACGGGAAATCAGTGTGTCGGTGGCCTGGAACAAACCAGTCCCCAATCAAGACTTCTGAGTTGAATCAAGTCAACTCACATCCATGGTTGATTAAAACCTTAGAGTCAATAGTCAGAAAGACTCCAAGAACCCAATTCTTGATTCCAAAAGTCAAAGATTTCCAAATTTTCAGAGATCTGGACTTAGGGAACACTGAATCTTTAGAATCACACACTTTCACAACTAGGACATCAGTCCAGTCCTTTTGATATGAGGCACGGCAAGCCAAGGACCAGTGGCCACTTTGCCTGGGGACTCCTCTGTCCTCCTCCCTTTCTCCTCCTCCCTGCCTCATCTGTCCCTCAGCCTCTCTTATGCCCCCTTACTTTCCTCATTGAACACCCCCCAGCCAGATATTGCAGGATGTGTTACTGGGTAGCTGCATGTCAGGAGCTGGGAGGCAGGCGGGGATGACATAGGAGGTGAAATTCACAGGAAAGAGCAGCTGCAACACGGCTATGTCATTCCCAAAGGTTGAAATTTGTCAAAGTCTGGGTACATGATAATCCAACTCATGCATATATTCTGGGTGTGCCTGGTGTGCTGGTACAGCTGGGGTGTTTCCAAACAAAACCCGGTAGTTCTCCAGGATGTGAGATTTTTCTGGATGAGGAAGGGTGTATTTTCACCATCATATCTGAGTGTGGGCTATCTTTCTTTGCATCCTCATCTAACTGCCCACAAACCTCTGCGCCCCTCTGCCCCCTATGATGCCAGGCAGCTTTTGTCTCCCCATTTCTAATGATAAGGAGCCCTTCTTTCTTGAGGCTAATTGATATTCTACTTACAACCACAGCATATGGCTTCTCCATCACACACTAGAATTGGAGGAGCATTGAATCTTAGGGCTGGATGGTGGAATAGGGGGAGTCATCAAATGAAGGCCTTTTTGATTGTACACAGAAGGAGTTCTGGTTCAATTCCAGCTCTAACATCAACCTTCTGAAGGCTCCCTACATCCCCCCTTCTGGCCCCACACTTTTCCTGACCCCTCCTTTCTTTAAACATCTTCCTGTCCAAGGGCTGCTTGTCCACACATTATAAGCACTTAGAACAGATTTGTTAAATGAGCAAATGAGCACAGGAAATGGGACCTTGCCTTGTTCCCTGAATACAAGTGGTGAAACATCCCACCTCCCTGAGGTTGCATGCATAGCTCATCCATCCGGACACCCTCCCCCTTGCTCCCCTCCAGCAAGCCCCTCCCTCTCCACACCAACTGGAGCACAGAGCTTCTCCTGACCTCCCCCCACCACTATGTGGTCTGCCCTTCTCATCCATGTTGGGCTTTCTCTTCTGGCAGGATGGAGTCATGGTGAGGTGGGGGCTTGCCACCCTTAATGCCACAGAGGAGCATGCATGGAGTGTGGTACAAAGTAGGTATTGGCAGGACTCTAGGTTCTCAAAGCTCCAGCTCCTGGACCTGGGCTGTGATGCCCCTGCTCCCTGGAGAACCCTCTTCATCTGTTCAGAAGCTGGACACTGAGCCAGGCCCAGGATGAACAGTAAGTTAGACACCTGAGCAGCTGTGTCACTCTCCCAGGGAGCCCTATCTCCCATTTATGTAACCTGGCAGCAGGGTTCCCCCAGTTCACACCAGTGACCACAGCTCCTTCTGGGAACTCAGTTTTGCACAAGTAAGAAGAAGAATGGCCCAGCTGCTGGCCATACACACAGTTCCAACTTCCTGCCTAGAGTCTGATACCCAGGAATGTGGGGACACTGAGAAGAAGCTGTGGTCTGAGGTTGGTCCACACCTCATGGCAGCCAAGACCAACACTATCAGTCTCCTGGGTGCATCTGTGTTGGGGGACAGGTACAAGGGCTGAAGGCAGAGCATGAGGAGGATCAGACAGGTGAGTGGGGAGGATAGTCCAGGTGGAGGGTACACAGGTCAAAGGCAGGGATTACATGCATTTGAAAACCACAGACTGCCCCAGAGAAAAGCCCAGAAGACTGTTGTGGGATGCCCATCACCGCTGTTCTCCCCTTCCCCTGCAAACCCCTCCCCTGCCAGCACCTCTGTTGGCACCCTAGGAGGGAGGACTCACTTGAGAAAGCAGTGGGCAGCAGAAACCAGCCAGTGGGAGTTGATGAGGGTGGCTCCACAGACATGCGAGCCTTGTTTGGCATAGTAGGCTGGCTTGTCAAGGCCACTGGCCCACCACCACATCCAGGTCACCATAGATATTCCCTATCACCTTGGGTTTCCCGCACACTGTGGAGATGCCCCTGCCTCCTATGACAGAGACACTGGTAGTACCTCAGATGCCACTACTAGGGAGGGCCTGTCCACTTCATAGATAGGAAAACCAAGGCCAAGCAACCAGAGGCCTAGCCAAAATGACAGGCTGCCACTGAGAACTGGACAGCAGAGGACAACTGAGCAAGGCCTTTGGAGATGAGGCCACAGTGGTCTGGTGGGTGGAGCAGGGGGATCAAGGGCAGCCACAGCAGCTGACACAGCAGCATCTCCATGGTGACGGATATCCCTGCATGAGCCTGTGAAGGGCTGGGCCATCACAGTCATTACTTCCCTCACTTAGCACACCTCAGTGCCTACTCTGCAGATCCAAGAGCTGCAGGTCTCAGAGGCTGCCAATATTACTTGCTTAAGGTCATGGTTGCTAAGTGCTTGTGCTCCCTCCACTTCATCCCAGTATCTCAGGGAAATAGGTTCACAGGCAGAAGTGTGCAGTTCTGTGTGACCTCAAGAAAGTCGCTCCCCTTCTCTGACCCAGGACCCTCCATTTCTAAAAGAGGGAGAGGGCTAATGAAGACAGCCCTTGTTCTAGGACTCACACTTGGAGGGCAGGGGTGTGCCTAGGCCCCCTGAGAGTGGGCATCCTGGTCTAGGGCTTGTGCTCCCAGGGCCTCAGGGAGGGAAGTGAGACCCCTGGGCCCCAGACTAAGGGCCACTTATTCAGCAGTCCTGGTGCTTTCCTCCAGCCAGCCTCCCAGCCTCAGGGCCAGA
Source organism: Vicugna pacos (assembly GCF_048564905.1). NCBI lineage: Eukaryota > Metazoa > Chordata > Mammalia > Artiodactyla > Camelidae > Vicugna > Vicugna pacos. The sequence continues at coordinate 6,878,255 of NC_132997.1, forward strand.
CCCTGCTACCTGACCCATTCCAGAGCCCCACATAAGTCCTGGGGCAGTTCCCTCCCAGAGGCTCCACGGTGGGGGCCTGTGACCCACCTGTGTTGAGGTGATCTCTGGGCTGCCTGTTTGGAGGCAAGGACAGAGAGGAGATGAGATACAGTGACTCAGGTCACCCAGGCCCTGGTCACAGCGCATCCCACTGAGGCCCTCTTGTGTAACCGGTCTCAACTCCGCCCTGAGGCCCCAGTTGCACCTGAGGCTCCAGGAGCCAACCACTGCCCATCAGGAGTCAGTGCACCACTCTTCACTGGCCTCTTCACACCTGGAGCCTGACCAGGGGTGGCCAAGTCCCTGTTGGAGGACCCCCACAGCTCCAGGGTGGCTGGGGGAAGCAGCAGCATCCAGAGGAGGGCCACAGGCTGGCTTTGGACTTCAAAGATCCACACCCTCATGCCCATTATCAAGCTTGCTGACCCCTGCCTGATCCCCAATTAACCCCTGCCTGACCCTGGCCTGATCCTGGTCTTAACCAGCCTTGAGTCTGGCCCCTAAGCCTGGGCTCTGACCCTTCCCTGACCCTGCCCAAGCCCAGCCCTGCTCCCATTCTGGCCTTATTAACTGTTTAAACAGCTCTGTTGAGGTGTGATTTATATACCATGAAGTTCACTTATTACAAGGGACAATTCAATGATTTTCAGTACATTTTTATTTCTTTATTTTTATTTAAAGAAGTTTTGTATTTTAGAGTAGCTTTAGATTTGTGAAAAAGTTGCAAAGACAATGCAGAATTCCCATAAACCCCTCAACCAGTTTCACGTAATATTAAGATCTTCTATTTGTATGGCTCATTTGTCACTACTGGTGAGTCAATAGTGACACATTAGTATCAACTAAAGTCCATTCTTCATCTCTTTCATTTCTTAAAGTTTAAAGTGTACATTGATGGTGAAATCAAAAGCTTCACAGATGAACAAGAGCTAAAACATTTCAGCACCACCAAAGCAGCTTAATAACAAATACTAAAGGAACTTCTCTAGTCATCAAATAAGAAAAGAGAACAAAAAGCAGAAAGATTAAAAAATAAAAAGACCTAGAAAAGATTGCTTTGGCTGTTCAGGGATTTTGTGTTTCCTTAAAAAATCTGGAATTACTTTTTCTAGTTCTGTGAGGAATGTTGTGAGTATTTTGATGGGGGTTGCATAGGATTTGTGGATTGATTTGGGTAGTGTGGCCATTTTGGACTGTTTTTGATTCCAATCCAAAGCACAAGAATTCTTTCCATTCCTTGTGTCATTTTGGTTTTCGGAGTATAGGTAACCCCCTTGGTTAAGTTTATTTCTAGGTATTTTGATGTTTTCAATGTAATGTAAATGTTTCTGCTGGTTGTAAAATTCTGGTTATTGAAATTAAAAAAAGAGAATGAAGGACCACAAATGGCAAATATCCTTCTTTCTCATGGGTGAGATTTATTCCATTACATATGTATGTATATGCTGCATCTTTATTATCTATTTAAATATTGGTGTACACTAAGGAGGCTTCCATATCTGGGCAATTATAAATACTGTTGCTGTTAATAGCAGAGTTCATGTATCTTTTTGAATTAATTCTTGTTTTGTGGTTGGCTTTATTCCTTTGATAACTATGTAATTTTAAAAAGCTAAAGCTCTAAACATTCTTAGAAACACTGAACAGTACATACATGTAAATTTAAAAATATATGTGCAGTAAAAAAATAAAAGAAGAAGAAGAAAAAGAAATGAGCTATCAAGCCATGGAAGACATGTAAGAAACTTAAAAGACATACTACTAAATGAAAGAAGCCAGTCTGAAAAGGCTACCAACTGTACCATTCCAACCAAATAATAATCTGGAAAAGGCACAGCTACAGAAACAATAAAAAGATCATGGTTTCTAGGTGTTTGGGGAGAGCGAGAGAGGGAGGAATAAATGGAGCACAAGGGATTTTTAGGGCAATGAAGTTATTCTGTATATTACAATGGTGGCTACACGTCATTATGCATTTGTCAAAACCCATAGAATGTACAACATTAAGAGTGAACCATTATGTAAACTGTGGCCTCTGATTGATAATAATGTGCTCATGTTGATTCTTCAATTGCACCAAATATGCCACATTGATGAGTGATGTTGAGGGTAGGGGAGTACATACGGTTGAGTGGGGAGGGCTATGTGTGAACACTCTGTATTTTCTGCTAAATTCTGCTGTGAACCTGAAAGTGCTCTAAAAAAGTAAAGCCTATTAATTGAAAATACATATGTAAACAAAACAAAACAAAACAAAAAAGAAAGTTCGCTGACATTTCCATATCAATTGCTGTAAACCTATGATTAGTATAAGGAAAATTGGCATCTTTACTATGCTGAGCCTTCCAAATCATAAAAACAGTGACTCTTCATTTATTTAGAACCTCTTGCTTTCTTTCATCAGCACTTCATAGTTTTTAGTATACAAGTTGTATATGTATTTTATTAGATTTACAACTACGTACTTCATTTTTTTCAGTAATTACAATTGGTATTTTATTTTGAAAGTATGCCTTATGAATATTTGTTTTTATTATTTAAAAGTGCAGTTGAGTTTTGAATGCTGATATTGCAATGTTACTGAACTCACTTATCAGTTCTAGAAGTTTTTTGTAGATTTTTTTTTTTTGGATTATCTCCAGCTACATAGATAAACATGTCACCTGCAATAGCAATAATTTTATTTTATTTCTTCCTTTAGAACTGGAAGGATTTTCCTGTCTTTTGCAGTATCTATAATTTCCAGTACTATAAAGAATAAGCATAGTAAGAGTGAACACCTTGCCTTGCTCCCAGTCTTAGGGAGAATTCAGTCTTTGATCATAAGAAATAGTTTTAATTGTGGGTTTTTGTAAATATTCTTTATCTGCTTGAGTTGACTTCATCCAAGGAACACAAGGATGGTTCAACATACAGAAATCAATCAATGTAATACACCACATCAACAAGACAAAGGACAAAAATCACATGATTATCTCAATAGATGCAGAAAAAGCATTTGATAAAATGCAACACCCATTTATGATAAAAACCCTCACCAATGTGCGTATAGAGGGAACATATATAAACATGATGAAAGCTATTTAGGACAAACATACAGCCAGCCTAGCACTCAATGGTGAAAAATGGAAAACCTTCCCAATAAAATCTAGGACAAGACAAGGTTGTCCCCTCTCACCACTTCTATTCAAATAGTCTTGGAAGCCCTAGCCACAGCATTCAGGGAAGAAAAAGAAATAAAGGGGATCCAAATTGGAAAGGAAGAGTTAAAATTGTCTCTATATGTAGATGACATGATACTGTATATAGAAAACCCTAAAAATGCCACACAAAAATTACTAGAATTAATAGAAGAATTCAGCAAGGTAGCAGGATACAAGAATAATGTAGAGTAATCAGTTGCATTTCTTTATGCTTATGATGAATCAATGGGAAAAGAAAGTAAAGAAACAATCCCTTTTAAAATAGCACCCAAGGTAATAAAATACCTAGGAATAAATCTAACCAAAGAGGTGAAAGACTTATATATAGAGAACTGCAAGACATTGCTTAAGGAAATTAAAGAAACTTTAAAAAATGGAAAGATATCTCATGCTCCTGGATTGGAAGAATCAATAGTGTTAAAATGATCATACTGCCCAAGGCAATCTACAGATTTAATGCCATCCCTATCAAATTGCCCAGGGCATATTTCACAGAACTGGAACAAATCATAATGAAATTTATATGGAATCAAGAAAGACCCAAAATTGCCAAAGCATTACTGAAGAAAAAGAATGAAGCTGGAGGAATAACTCTCCCAGACTTCAGACAATAATACAGAGTGACAGTTACCCAAACAGCATGGTATTGGTACAAAAACAGGCATATGGATCAATGGAACAGAATAGATAGCCCAGAAATGAACTCACAAACTTTTGGTCAATTAATCTTTGACAAAGGAGGCAAGAACATACATTGGAATAAAGGTAGACTCTTCAGGAAATTGTGTTGGGAAAACAGGACAGCAGCATGTAAATTAGTGAAGCTAGATCACTCCCTCACACCACACACAAAAATAAACTCAAAATGGATTAAAGACCTATAAAAAGACAAAATACAATAAACCTCCTAGAAGAAAACATAGGCTGTGGAGAAATGGAAACCCTCCAACACTGTTGGTGGGAATGAAGTTAGGTGCAACCAATGCAGAAATTAGTATGGAGAGTCTGCAAAAGATTAAGAATAGACTTACCATATGACCCAGCAATCCTACTCTTCAGCATATATTCAGAAGGAATCCTAATTCAAAAAGACACCTGCACCCCAATGTTCACAGCAGTACTATTCACAGTAGTTAAGACATGGAAACAACCTAAATGTCCATCTAGAGGATGACAGGATAAAGAAGTTGTGGTATATTGCCACTTTTGGAATTACTATTCAGCCATAAAAAATGAAAACATAATGCCATTTGCAGCAACATGGATGTCCCTGGAGAATGTCATTCTAAGTGCAGTAAGCCAGAAAGAGAAAGAAAAATACCATATGATATCACTCATGTGGAATCTAAAAAAAAAAAAAAAGGACAAATGAACTTAAAACAGAAACAGACTCACACACATAGAATACAAACTTGTGGTTGCCAAGGGCAATAGGGGTGGGAAGGGACAGACTGTGAGTTCTAGATTTGTAGATAATGACAGGTATATATACAATAGATAAACTTGTTAATACAGTATAGCACAGGGAAATATATTCAACATCTTGCAGTAAGTAGCTCACGGGGATATAGAATATGAAAATGAATATATATGTATATATTCACGTATGACTGAAAAATTGTGCTGTATGCCAGAAATTGACACAGCATTGTAAACCAATTACAACTCAACAAAAATAAATTTAAAAAATGTATGAAGGTCTTTGATATTTATTTATTCAAGTCATATTCATTGAGCACAATTTATTGAGTTATGCCAGAAACTTTTTTTTGACTGGGAAGCAACTGAAATTACAGCTGCTATGTTGGAGGGCACAGCACCAGTATGTGTCACACCATGGAGAAGAAAGACATTGTCAGATTAATACATTTCACGTGTTGGCAAGAAGCAGTTCTGCTAAAATATAACCAGTTAAGAAATGTCTTATTGTAGGATATAGCAATGTTATGAGGGAATGCAATGACAGAAGTTTCTGGCTCAATCTAAAAATGACTTAAAAGGGAGAGAGGAAGAATAATATTTCATCAGGGCTTACCCAAGGATGATATTACTTTTGGGAGTTATAGTCATTAGAAAGTTATACTCTGTAGTGAGTTGGCAGTGTTGTACTATGCAGTGAGTTGGCGGTAATATCCCAAAGGTAGGAAATATTCTGTAAAATGATCCAATTCCATTTGGGATTATCCACTCACATTTCACATTTGGGAATTATAGGAGAACTTGTTGGCACTTCTACCAGGTGTTTGACATCTATATCTTAAGTCAAATACATCACTATACTAATAACAAGAAAGCATAAACAAGTGAATTAATGGCTTTCTGACTTATAAACCAATGACTTGTAAGTTTTATTAGCCCACACCCACCCTCCAAAGCATGATTATACCTATTGAAAATAAAACTTTAAAAAATTTAGATCTTTAACTGTGATAAAAAAATAAAATAATACACCCCCACCCCCGGCCTGTGCCAGGTTCTCCTAAGATCTGGATGCCCTGATTGTAAAGATGCAGAAACTGAAACTGCAGAGGATGGAGGGCTGTCTTGGTCTCCCAACCGGCACCCTGCATGCGGGACAGTTGGATGCCAAACCAGGCCCCTTTGGGCAAGGGAGTGGGCCAGGATGTCCACCCCTGCCTGGCTCCTTTGGAAAGGGGTCCGCTGCCGCCGCTGAGGAAACTTTTGCAGCTGCAGGCTGGGGCTGGGGCAGGGGCCGGCCAGAGAAGCCTCCAGACGTGGAATTAGAGGGAAGTGGACCCAGAGGAAGTGGGATGGAGGTGATGGCCGGTTTAACGCCAAGAGTGTCCAAACGTGCAAAATGCGATCCCTCGGCCCTTCCGAAGGAGATGGAGGGCGCCGTCAGGTCTCGAGCCTCGGGCTGGCCTTTGCGGGGTGGGGCAGGGAACACAGAACCGGGCCCGGGCGCGGGAGCCTGCTCTGGGGCAAGAGAACTCGGTGGGCCAGGGGTGGGCGACTCATCCCTGCCGCCAAGCGGCTCCAGGGCTAAGACGTGTCCCCGGCTCAGCATGGCCCCAGCCCGGCCCCTACAGGGCGCCTCGGCCTCGGCGATCCCGGCCGGCGTCCCCGCGCCGCTCCCAGACAGGCGGGCGGACGGCTGTGCTCAAGCGCCGGACCCGGCTCGGCTCGGCGCGGCCCCCGGGACACCCCCAGTCGGAGCCGGGGAGGGGCGGGGCGGGGCGGGCCCGGGGGAGGGGTGCGCAGGTGAGCGGAGGACTCGGGGTGCCCCCAGTGCCAACGAGGGGCGGGCCCCAATCTGCTGTACTTCGCACCCCCTCCCTAGGAGCGGGGACCTCCGCCTGGGGACGCTCAGCTCTCAGTTCCCCAGCTGGTCAGTCTTTCTGCCGCCAAAACGAAACCGGGCGGGGGGGAGGGTGGGGGGCGGCAGCGACCTGAAGGCAGCGCGGAAGGAAGTAGAGCCGCACGTGCTGGAGGTGGCAACAGCGGTGACCTGGACTTCGGTATTCCCGCGCTCCCAGCTGTGTCCCTTGAGGCAAGTCACTCAGCCTATCAGAAACCTGGTGAGATAGGAGGGGGAAGTGATTCCCACCACCAGGAAATCCTTTCCAACAACTGCGGAGCGCCTTGTGTTCTGGGCCAGATCTCTTCCTCACTTGGGTACCCGAAAGCTGGTAGGGGACTTCAGAATCTGGGGGATTGAGCGGGGGGGGGGGGGCAGGGGAGCAGCCCAGAGGCAGTGACAAGGCTTCCCTGTCCCCACCCCCAGAGTCTTTTGGTCCCTGGGATAACACCACCCCAGACCCTGAAAGGGGGCTGTGTGCCCTGGCAGCTGCTGAAAGGGAGGCAGCCTAGTGACCAGATGGGCTGGTGGCCTCTAAGGTGACCTGGCTGGAAAAATTCCAGCAGGACCCAAATTCCTTAGAGGAGATAAGGGAGCTAATGGATATGCAAACTTGCACCTGAGCCTCTGGGGGAGGGGCTGGAGGCTTTAGGAGCAATTGGCTATTAACTGGGAAGGAAAAAGCAGTCTTCCCCATCTCCTGCTCCCTCCGACCCTTCCTCCAAGAGCCAACACAGGAGCCATCATTAATCAGAGTCAGGAACTGCAAGATTCCAACTTTGTAAGTTGGGGAAACTGAGGCCTACAAGTAAGCCTTGGGAAGAATGAGCCAAGTGCCTGAATTGCCAGCCATCTTCTAACACGTTGATTTTCAGGCCAAGCCTTTCCCTGCTAGCCTCGGGTCCTCTGTGTTGCCCCCTCCCAACTCTATCCTCCTGAACAGTAGCACCCCTAGCCCCACTGCCTTTTTCCAGCTACAGAGAGGGAAACAAAGAGTGCCCAGCCTGGGGAAACTGCTTTGTTCAAATCTGGCAGGACAAGCCATGCAGATCCCACCCTGGGCCTCCCTGGAGAGTAGGGGTAGAGGGCTGGCCAGTCAGGTGGCTTCTTCCCTCCAAAGTGAAAGGGTGGGTGGTAAAGGGAGGGAACTTTTGCCAGATCTTGTCCTGAATTTGGAGAATATGGCGCTAGATTCTGAGCAGACTCCATAGTGACTCTGGGGCAGGAAGACATCTAGAGCAGGAAGCCCTGCCAGCAGGAATGCAGTGTCTCAGCATGAGGCTTGGTGTGGGCTCAAACTGCACGCGCGCGCGCGCGCGCGCACACACACACACACACACACACACACACACACACACACACAAAATGTACACTCCACTCTTGGCACCTACCCACTCCCTGTGCAGATAAGCCTGAGCCCTCCAGTGAGGGGATTGGGATCACCCTTTCCAGGGGCCACATGCTGCCCTTCTTTTTGCCTTCTGCTGCCCTGACTGTGGCACCCCTGTCACCACCCAGAGGGTACTGTACCCTTCATGACCCCCTCTGCAGTCCCTTCTTCATCCTGCCTTCCACTGCAGGAGAATCAACTTCCTTTGAGTGATGCTTGCAGGAGTCGAAAGGGCCACACAGCCACCCCGTCACTGCCTACCTGAGGAGGGAGAAGCTGCTGTGAGTTCCTGAGACACATGTCAACCCCAGCAGAGTCATCCCTCAGGCTGAGGCCTGCAGCTCTCAACCTGCATGGGGACGTGCCAGCTTCAGGAAGCACATTTCCTGCAAGCTCAGCAGGGTGTGAAGCCCTGTGGGAGGAACAGTAAAGCCAAGAGCCTGGGGCAGCTCCTGCCAGACTAGAGATGGCTGGAAGCTGTGGGGAGGAGACATCCCTTGTGGCCTGGAAGTCTGCCTCTGGGGATGGAGGGTCAAAAGCACCCCAGGACAAGCCAGAAATCCAGGAGTCAGTTTCCTGGTTCCACTCTCAGCCTAATAACTACAGCTTCTGAAGAAATTCATCCCTGAGGTGGGACTGGCTGTGTGGCTGCTGAGGGCTCTGATGTTGAAACCCTCCGGCCCCAGGGAGGAGAGCTGGCTGCCACAATCAGAGAGGTGGATTTTAGCTTGAATTCATCCAGTCTTGGGAAGGCATTCAACAGCTCCCTCGCCTGCCTGTTTCACATGTGTCTCCACCCCTGGTTTGTTCTGCATTCCTTAGAGCACTGCTGGCTCTGCATGGTTGTCACAGGTGGGGATCTGACCATATCAACATTCCAATCCACCTTTTTCAACCTGTCACTTCCCTGCTGAAAATTTTCAAAGTGTCCCCAGAACTTACAAGGTGAACTTCAAACCGTATCTTCCAGCTTTCAAGGCTCCCATCTTCCTCTCCAATCTTATCTCAGTTTCCCCTTCAGCTGCTGCCCTAAACTGAGCACCCCACTTGCATTCACCCCCTCACTCTGCATTTCTCTCCTCCATCTTCCCATGTCTTGTTCATCCTCTCACACCCATGGCCCCTGCTCTGAACTCTCAGGACGCTCCTGTGTGTTCCCCATGAGCTCTTTGTGCTCACTACCATGTAGCATTATTTCATTCATGCCAGCTCAGTCACTGCCACTCGACTATTATATTTAGGAAGAAATAAAAGTGCTCTCTCTCTACTCCCACTGTGCCAGGACCCAAGAATTGACTTAGGGGTGAATCCCCATTTGTGGGCATTCTCCCTGCCAAGGGCTACACCTGACACTAGGTGGCACCAAGGAGCCTGTCTGACTTGGGACCAGATGTTCTGACCTGACAACTCCTGAGGCTGACAGATACCCTTGATCTTTCCTATGAAAATAAAGGCAGCCATCCAGACAAAAGGTAAGACAATTATATCAAGGTGTGAATTATATCCTGGTTCCTGAGGAGGCAACACACAATCTCTGCCAAGATTCCTTCCAAATAGAGACAACACAGAAGCATCCACTGAAGCCAAGCTTTGATCTTTCCCTCAGGCTGACTAGGGGACAGCGTGGGTCTAGGGCACTCAGTAGCACCCATGCCTCTTTCTGACATGGCCTCTGGGGTTAGGACTGGGAATGAAGGGTGAATCAAGCCAGAAATCTGGCAGAGGCCACTGCCCCCTACCTGATTCAAACATACCCCCAGGGCAGGCAGCCTAGCACCAGTTTTCAAGTCAACCACCAATGAAGCCAGCTGGAGCTCCCAGGAAAGAGGCAGGCAGACCATCCCTGGCTTGAAGGCAAGTACCATGGTGGTTGGTGGCCTTCAGGGATGGTGCACTGCTGGGCTGTCCCTCCCAGGCAAGGCTAACTTGAAGCCCTGTCAAAGGTTATTCCTGGGGATGATCTTTCTCAAATGGGTGCAGAAAACCTCAGGTGAGTGCAGGAAGTCATCTAGCTGTGGCCTCCTTCCTGCCCACCCAGATCCCCTGGGTGAGTCAGCAGGGGGTCCTGGCAGCATCCATACCTAGTACAGTGAAGGGCACATCATGCAAGGCCAGCTGGTGCCGGCAGAGCATGACTGTCTCACCAAGAGAGGCAAGGGCAGAAGGGGGCTCGGAACCTGCCTCCTGTTTACTGCTGGGTCTCTAGCATCCCTTCCCCTGTCCAGGCTTCCTCTACCAGGGATCATTCCAATAAAACAGGTATCTTTACAAAAGGGTGCAGGAAGAGTATGTCCCTCTACTAAAAGGAGCAAACCTCAGGGGGTGGGAATAGCTCTGTGGTAGATTATGTGTTTAACATGCACAAGGTTCTGGGTTCAATCCCCAGTGAATCCATTAGAAAAAAATAAATACACACACACATACACAAAAGAATAAAATAATGCCATTTGCAGCAACATGCATGGACCTGGAGATTGTCATTCTAATTGACATAAGCCAGAAAGAGAAAGAAAAATACCATATGATATCACTCATATGTGGAATCTAAAAAAAAAAAAAGGGGGGGGACACTAATGAACTTGTCTATGAAAGAGACTCACAGACATAGCACACAAACTTGTGGGTTACTGGGGTAAAGGGGAAGGGAGGAGATAAGTTTGGGAGTTTGAGATTTGCAGATGTTAACCACAATATGTAAAAATGAAGAATAAATTTCTATATAGCACAGGGAACTATATTCAATATCTTGTAGTAACTTTTATTAAAAATATGAAAACAAATATATATATGTATATGCATGACTGGGACACTCTGCTGTACACCAATATTGACACGTTGTAACTGACTCTACTTCAATTAAAAAAAAAAAGAAAAGGAAATTTTATAATGGAGAACCAAAAAAAAAAAAAAAAAAGAAAAAGAAAGAAAGAAAGAAAGGAAAGAAAGAAAGAAAGAAAGTGGGCCCCTTTTTAATAAATCTTACTAGCACTACTTCATGCATAGGTAAAATGGGGTTCTTCCTAGAAGGGGAGATTTAAGGAACCTGATCCCTAAATCTCTCTCCCATTGGCTTTTATTATATGGAAGTGTACAATTTGAGATAAATTTTTAGATTATAAAAGCTAGCTCTTATTGAATTTTTTTTCTAAAAGACAAATAGTCCTATAGAGGGGTAATATTTTAGATCTTCCCAGCTAATTAATTGGTTGGCTACTAGTTAAAAAGAAGATGGGGGTGGGTAATACTTTAGGAGTGCATGAACAGCCAGAGGAAGGAGGGCCACAGAGGTAGATATTGCTAATTTCACAGTCTTGCCTGGTTTAGTCCAATAACCCACTTCAGATAAGCAATGAGTAAACCTATAGATGAAATATCATTGGTCCTAAAGAATGAGGCATGTGGTAATTCTCTAACTAGGAGTTGAAAGGAATAGACAGGCAACCATTAATGATGCAAATAGCATCTTATATACAGGTGGAAAATTCTTACATTTTTTACTCAAATTCTCTCAAATCCAACAGACATGTTTCTGGGGGGAGCTCTTTTTTTTAACTGGAGTAATAGGAGAAATGGAAAATGCCATTCATTCATTCATTCATTCATTCTGTGAATAAATTGACCAATGTTCCTTTTGTGCTTACAGGAGTCTGGTACAGGGAATCTGGATACAAAAGTAATGGAAGACAAAGCCCTGCCTCTGTAAAGGTTACATCTGCATTGGGAGATGAATGGTACATACATGAAACAACTGGGGAAAACACAGGGCTTGATAAAATCAAATGTTAGGGTGCTTGGTTCAGGCTGCAAGCACTATAGAAACTCAGAAGCAAAAAAGATCACACAAGGAGAGAAAACAAAGAGCAGTTACTTTGAAAGGGATTGCATGAAGCTGCTCTTCCTGTCTCAGATGTCAGCAGTAAACTCTGTGCCTCTTATCACCCTGGGAAAGACTGAAATCAAGACTGTGTGATATTCCACACCTGTCCTGGACAAGTCTAGCACATCCCACTCTGAGAACAGTCTACCAAACACCTAGAGAAGGAAATCAACCATGGACACTTGAAAGTTCTAAAATAATTTTAAAAACTGAAAAAGAAACAACTTCTATTCTTGGTGTGTAAGTTCTTTGTGAAGCATTATGAACTTCATTATTCTGGTCTGTGGATTGTGATTTGGACCTGCTACATCCACAAAGTCAGGTTCACTTTTGTTCAAATTTAGGAAACTGTTGCCACAATTCCATAATCTAATATGCAGTACATATTTGAATGTACAAGCCAGCTGTTTGGTAGAATGTCCCTTAGTTTGAGTTTTGCCAATTGTTTCTTCATAATTAGTCATTTTATGTCTTAGAACCCAAATTAATTTCTGCCTCCACCAGGCCAGTCCCTTGGGTCAGGCAACTGAGGCAGTCATTTCAGGTCCAAGCTTGAGGGCTTATCATAGGCACTGCACCTTTCCCATGTTGATGAAGCATCATTGAAATTAAATTTCAAATTTTCTGTCTTTAACAGTCTCTCAAAGAGCCTATGAAAGACACTAACAGCACGGACCCTTTCAAGTGTCGTATCTTTGTTGTAAACCCCTGGATCCCTCACCCTTTCAGGGATGGCCCTGGCCCTATTCCTACATGGTGGTGAGAACAATCTAAGTCCATTTGGACATGTCAGCACTTTTCCTCAATTCTGGTTCAGTTCTGGAGGCTTCTGAGGAGCTAACCTTTCAGGATCCAAGAATGGGAATCTGCTTGATGAACTCAACTCTCCCTGCAGGTATCTACTGACCTGTGACCACCATGGTTGGTGCCTGGGCCTTGGTTCACACAGGCCACTTGGAAGATTGTCTCCCCGGTACTTTCTGGACTGCTGGCTCTTTCTACTACTTTCCTACCACTCTCAAGCATGGACAGCAAGACACTTGGTGAGTGAAATGAAATCCCTGACTTCCTAGGCCTTGCTGCCTCCCCGGAGCCCAAAGCAGGCAGAGTCTTTCTCTGTGTAAATCACTGATATGTGAATATAGTCATCACCTCTCTTCCCAACCCCCCTTCCTCCAAATCTTCAGTCCAGAAAATCCTTTTCTTACCCAAAGTCTTGCCTTTACTCAAATCTTGTATGTAGACTATTTATTCTCAAAGCATGTTTCCTGGTCCACTAGCATCAGTATCACCCAGGAACTTGTTAGCATGCAAAGTATCTTCCACCCCAACTAGTCCTACTGAATCAGGAACTCTTATTAAAGTAGGATCTAGTAATCTTTAATAATCTCTCCAGATGAATTGGATGCTAGATAAAGAAGTTTGAAAACTACATATCTACACATTGAGTTCTTTTTCTTCCCCTCATACATTGGTTTTCAAAGTTTAACATACATCAGAATCACCTGGATGGTTTGTTAAAAAAAGATATTTGAGTCCTACCTGCAAAATTTCTGATTCACCAGGTCTGAAGAAAGTCCTGACAATTTGCATTTCTAACAAGTTTCCAGGTGATGCTGATGCTTCTGGCTGAGTGGCCATATTTCAGAGAACTGTTGTCCCTATAAGAGGTTTTATTTCCACAATTGTCACTTCTCTTCCTTCCATCTCTCCCAGTAAGATCCATCTAATTATTATTGCTAATGTAACCAAATGTATTCTCTAGAAATCTGCTTACTTGTAGCTTTTTCCAATCCAGAACCATCTATCACAACTTTGTGAAGTTTACTTACATTTTTGAAAGCCAGTATCTGATGTTACACCAGCAGGGCTTAAAGCTTTTCATCCCAGGTTCCTCTCTAATTCAAGGGCTTCCATAGCTAATCCATCTGTAGGACATCCCACAAGATTCAGAAATAGGAAAAAGGAGGTGGGCTTTTGGGAGTATCCTAAACCTAGTTTAGCACCATAGAAAGGCAGAAGATACAAGACTAAATAAAAGTCTGTGTGGACCTACCATTTCTACAAGAGACTATCGATTTAATGAGGTAAATGTGTGAATGAGCATAAGTGACAATGAGCTCAGCTGCTACTGACACTAGATAAAGAAAATAATCAGGAACAATAAATGCTAAATTACCATACCAAAAAAAACCATTGCATACACGAGACAAGCAAACATTCTGCTTACCCCAAAACTGGTTCCAGAATATTAGACTTTGAGAATATGCAATGTGGACATGTATATGGTATGAAAGTGAGAAAGTCCTAAGCCCAAGCTGCCTTCTGTCTCTAATCAGTCACAAACCCTCCCTGTACAACCTTTCATAAGTAATTGATCCAGAAGGAATTGATCCCATTCAAAGTTCAGTAATAGTCAGAAAATAGCCACAAAGAAAAAAAAAAAACTACATGACACGCAAAAATCAGGTGAAGAATATTCACCAGATGAAGACATGCCACAGAATATGTTTTTCATTAATTATCAACTAAATTAAAGAAAATGTGGTCTCTAGAAATAAGAAATTAAAAGAGAGGGAAAAAAGGCAAGAGAGAAGCAAGGGAAAGAAGGCAAGAGAGAAGCAAATGTAAATGAACATAATTAAACAGACTCTAAGACAAAAAGGAGCATACAGAAGACAAAGGAAAACTATCCTTACTGAATTAGAGGAAAAGAACAGTTTAAATAGAAAAAGATGCTAAAGTTATAAGAAAAAGCTTTGGAGGATGCTGAAGACTTGAATCTCTTGACCTCACCTCCTCTAGGACTTTGCATGAATTTCACCATATCAATAAGATTTTTCCTGATGACCATAGTTAAAACATACACTTGGATTCTATCTCCCTTCCCTACTTAATTTTTCTCAAAGCAATACCTGAAGTATAAATTACACTGAATGGGATTAACAGTAGCTTAGACACCACAGGGAAAAGACATAACATCAAATAAAATGCAGATGGGGAAAAACCTGAGGACTGAATGGAACATCAAAAAGAAATAATGGCTAAAAAAAGTCTAAATTTGATTAATACTCTAAACTTACAAAAGTAAGAAACACAATGAACCACAAACAAAGAACAAAGGAAATCACACCAAGACACATCATGGTCAAATTGTTGAAAAGCACTAGCTGTAAGAAGAAAGTTGTAAATGAAGGTGGGGCTGAGGGAGGACACAATAATAGAGAGAAAAGTAAAAAGGCAGACAGCAGACTTCTGGTCAGAGCCAGAGGACAATGAGATAGTATCTTTAAAGCACTGAAAGAAAAAGCGCCAGCCTCAAATTCAGTAAACTACAAACATCTCCTTCAAAAATGAAAGTTAAGTACAGACTTTTTAAAGGTGAATGAAAACAGAAAATTTATTGCCAGCAGGCCTATGCTACAAATAATGTTTAAATGTACAAAGAAATTCTTCAGACAGAATGTGATACTAGAAGAAATACGGATCTACACAAAAGAATATAGAGCACTGAAAATGGTAATATGTAATTAAGTATAAGATACATTTTCCTCACTTTTAAAATCTCTTTAAATGATATTTGTTTAGAGAAAATAAGCATATGTTGTGAGGTTTATAACATATGTAGAAATAAAATATAACACAATGATATATTTTTTGAGGGGAGAATTACCCTTTTCTAAGGTTCTCAAAATATATAGGAAGTGTTATAAAATTATTTAAAGGTAGACAATTATAAAATATGTATCTTATAAACTGTAGAACAACTGCTACAAAAGAAAAAGTGTGTGTATCTAATAAGCTAATAGTGGATAAAATGGAATACTAATTTTTTTAAGTGGAAAAGGGAGAAAAAAGGAGCAAAGAATAGATGGGACAGAAAGAAAACAAATAGCAAAAGAGTATATTAAATCCTATATTACTCATAGCATTACATGCAAATGACATTAGAGGTTTCTACCAGCAATCCACCTTGTACATAAAGATACAAATAGGATAGAAATAAAAAAGATAAAAAACACTGATGTAAAGAATTCTGGAGCGACTACATTTATATCAAACAAAAGAGATTTCACAACATGGAATGTAACCAGTAGTAAATAATATTTTTAGTTTGTTGTGTGTTTTAGTTAACTTCTAGAGTTGGAAATAATAATTTTTTGATACTTTTGTAAAGTTTTATCATTGTTCTCTAGGAATAGTATTTTCTGAACTCCTCATTCAGGCATTGTGGAAGTTACAGCCCCTACCTGGATCATTATAGGAATGATTATTGAATTTATTGTGTATTTTTAAGCATCTTTGGTATGATCAGATTTTTCCCTTGTTGCTCTAACAGATTGCTTTGATAGATTTCCTAATGTATAGCAGCCTTTGCACTCTTTGAATAAATCCTAATTATTCATGTTGTTTTATTCTTTAGTTAGAATGCTAGATTCTATTTGTTTTTTGGAAAGGAGATTACAGTTATCTATTTCTTCTTTACAAAGTTTTGCTGTAAAACTTTGTGCAGTTAAGTTGTGCAGGCTTTGTCAAATGAAACAGGAGCTTTTGTATTTTTTTCTGTGGCTTAGAATCATTTAAATGACCTAGGAACTATCTGTTCTTTAAAGGTTAGATAGGTTTCACCTATAAAACCAGTAGGTAACATTTTTAGTGAAAGGTCTTTTTTATCTTTCCAATGTCTTCTGTGGTAATTGGTTTATTCAAAAAAATTCATATTTTATTACTGGGTTAATTTTGATCATTTATATTTTACTGAGAAATTACCCATTTCTTCTAGATTTGCAAATTTGCTTCATGGAGCTTCATATAATTTTGTTTTATAATTTTAAAAAATTGCCAAAGCATTACTGAAGAAAAAGAAAGAGGCTGGAGGAATAACTCTCCCAGACTTCAGACAATACTACAGAGCTACTGTAAACAAAACAGCATGGTATTGATACAAAAACAGACATATGGATCAATGGAACAGAATAGAGAGCCCAGAAATGAACCCACAAAGTTTTGGTCAACTCATCTTTGACAAAGGAGGCAAGCATATACAATGGAATCAAGATAGTCTCTTCAGCAAATGCTGTTGGGAAAATTGGACAGCAGCATGTAAATCAGTGAAACTAGAACACTCCCTTACACCATACACAAAAATAAACTCAAAATGGATCAAAGACTTAAACATAAGACAAGATATAATAAACCTCCTAGAAAAAAATATAGGCAAAACATAATCTCACACCTCTCAAAAATGTTCTCCTAGAACAGTCTACCCAAGCAATAGAAAGAAAAGCAAGAATAAACAAATGGGACCTAATGAAACTTACAAGCTTCTGCACAGCAAAGAAAATCATAAGTAAAACAAATCAAGAACCTACAGAATGGGAGAAAATTTTTGCAAATGATGAAACTGACAAAGGCTTGAATCTCCAGAAAATATAAGCAGCTTATATAATTTAAGAAAAAAACAAACAACCCAATCCAAAAATGGGCAGAAGACCTAAACATGCAATTCTCCAAGGAAGAAATACAAATGACCAATAGGCACATGATAAAATGCTGAATATCACTAATTATCAGAGAAATGCATATCAAAACTACAATGAGGTGTCACCTCACACCAGTCAGAATGGCCATCATTCAACAGTCCACAAATGACAAATGCTGGAGAGGCTGTGGAGAAAAGAGAACCCTCCTACACTGTTAGTGGGAATGCAGTTTGGAGCAGCCACTGTGGAATACAGTATGGAGATTCCTCAAAAGACTAGGAATAGACTTACCATATGACCCAGTAATCCCGCTCCTGGGCATATATGCAGAAGGAACCAGACTTCAAAAAGACACTTTCACCCCAATGTTCATAGCAGCACTAATTACAATAGCCAAGACATGGGAACAGTCTCAATGGCCATTGACAGATGACTGAATAAAGAAGTAGTGGTATATTTATACAATGGAATACTATTCAGTCATAAAAACCGACAACATAATGCCATTTGCAGCAACATGGATGTCCCTGGAGAATGTCATTCTAAGTGAAGTATGCCAGAAAGAGAAAGAAAAATACTGTATGAGATCGCTCATATGTGGAATCTAAAAACAAAAAAATAAAATAAAGAACATAAATACAAAACAGAAACAGATTCAGAGACATAGAATACAAACTTGTGGTTGCCAAGGAGGTGAGGGGTGGGATGGGACAGACTGGGAGTTCAAAATTTGTAGATACTGACAGGCATATGCAGAATAGATAAACAAGATTATACTGTACAGCACAGAGAAATATATACAAGATCTTGTGGTAGCTCACAGTGAAAAAAAATGTGACAATGAATATATACATGTTCATGTATAACTGAAAAATTGTGCTTTACACTGGAATTTGACACAACATTGTAAAATGACTATAACTCAAAAAATGTTTAAAAAAAACCTCTTACATTGTAATTTCTCTTTTCTCACTCCTAATTATTCATATTTTTACTTTCTTTTCCATTTTCTTAATCAAGTTTACACTAGGTTATCTATTTTATTGTTTTTTCCCTTAAATAAGTGCATTTGGATTCATTAATTATTCTGCTAAATTTTGTTTCTCATTTCATTAGTTTCAATTTTTATCTCTATAAATTCTCTCTTCCTATGTTGCAAAAAAAAAAGGTTCCTAATCTTTCTATAATTTCCTAGATAGAAAGCAAATTTCTTCATCTTTTATCTTTCTATTTTTTTAGGGGTGGGAGCGGAGGTAATTCAGTTTATTTACTTAATTATTTTTTTTAATGGAGGTACTGGGAAGTGAACCAGTATGCACTCTACCACTTGAGGTATACCCTTCCCCTGTCTTTTACATTTCTTACTTAAAAAAATTAAGGCATTATGACCATTACGATTATTTTTTAGCTCAGAGTACATCTTTGTCCCATAAGTTCATGTATGATGTGGCCTCCTTTTTCATTGCTTTCTATAGAGTTTATCATTTTAGTTTGATATCTTCTTGACCTAATGACTATTTAAACATATATTTCTGACTTTCCAAGTACTTAATGTTTTCTACTTTTGGTCAACATTTTATTATTTATTCTTAATTTTATTGGGTTATTAATAACCTTAATTTATACTTAATTATATCGATTCCTGTAAATACTTTTTGGTATATGAAGACTGTGTACTTTCCATTGGAGGTTTCCAAAATTATTCTAAAGATTTATTAATTTGAATTTGTTGATATAGTATTCAATCTCTCCTTGTCTTTATTTTTGACTACCAGGTTCTCTGACTCTAAAAGAAGTATTCTGATGTCTCGCACTCTAATTACATTTTAAATAGGTTCTACTTGGTTTGCTGTATGTATTTAACTCCTATTTTATTAGGTGTAAGAAAGCTTATGAACATTATAACTTCTTTATAAATATTGTGCTTTTTATTCACCACATTATATTCACCTGTATCCCATTTAGTACTTTTACATATAGAATAGTGCATTAATCATAAGTACACATAGTTTGCGGAAGTTTTAAAAGTAAACATATGCCTGTAACTACTAGCCAGATCAAGATACAGAAGAGCAGTTCTCAGACTGAGGTTGCGGTCCCTCCTCGCGGGGCAGAGGATGAAGGAGGCGGCAGGTCTTGTGCGAACCGGCTTAGATGCGCCAGGGCAGGGGCTACCACAGGAGGCTGGGCCAGATCCAGGGCCTGGATTTCGGGGTCGGGGCTGCCGCCTCAGCTGGGAGGTAGAGGGGCGTCTGCCCGGGGCTGGAACGTGGGGCCTGAGTGTGCCCCATGGTGCCGGAGGCGGCGGGCGAGGCAGGCCCCACTCCGGCCCTACCCGGCCTGGGTACCAAAGGCACCATGGCCTCTGTTGCGTGATGTACGCGTGGGGGGTTCTGGCGGGCGGGGCGGAGGATCTGCCACCACCACTCTGGCCGCCTCCACCGCCGCTGCTTTTGCTGGAGGCTGGGTGGATGTATGGGGCAGTGGGGCTCCTGGCGTCTGTGGTCCCCTCGTTGTGGCGGCCGCCACCTCCACCGACGACGGGGTCAGTGGAGAAGAGGGTGCGATCGAGGAGCAGCCCCTAGGGCGCCTGGCCGAGGCCAAGGGGTTCCTGGGCGGGGGCAGCTTGTCTGTCACTCGAGCAGGAGGCATGGGAGGGGTTTCATAGGGAGAAAATGTACCTGGGGAGGAGGCTTGGATTGTAGGGTCTAGGGTGAAGGCGGCTAGGCCTGCTCTCTGCTCATTTTGCAGGCTGGAGTGGCTGCAAGCAGCTGCTGCGGTCATGGGTATGACCTGAGGGTAGGGTGGTGCTGCTCATAACCAGGTCCTGCAGCTGAGGGCATTGCCCTTTTGACAGTGTTTTTAAATTGACACACATGCTTTGGATACTCCTTGACTATGGTGCTAGTCTCTCTTAGTCCTCTGTGGTGCTTAGAAATAGTGGAAGATGTAGTTGGAAAAGAAAAGAAAAGGAAAAAAAAAAAGATATAGAACAATATCAGCACCCCAGAGTCCTCCTTGAAGCCCTTCCCAGTCACTGAACCCCCGAAGTTAACCATTATTCTGACGCCCATAACCATAATTTGGTTTGTGTTTTAAATGTTACATAACTGAAATCCTATAATATGTAGCACTTTGTGCTTGGTTTATTTGGTCAAACATTATGTTTGTCTATTTTTCCATGTTTCTCTCAGTAGTAGGAGTTTACTTTTTATTGCTGCATAGTATTCCATGTCATAAACATACAAAAGTGTCTATCTATCCTATCATTGATTAACATTTAGATTATTTTCACTTTTGGTGGTTACAAATTATGTTGCTATAATTTTTCTACAAGTGTTTTTTGTACATATGTTTGATCCACTATTTCTATTCCTAGGTATGTACCCCACAAAAATTCATAGAGCTACACACCTATGATATATAATTTTTGGTGCATATGTTCTACTTCAGTAAAATGTTTACTTAATGCAAGATAAAAAAGAGAGAATATAAATAAAAATCAAAACTAAAAAGCAAAAATGTCAGCCTCAACAAAGATTTTAAAAAATAATAAAAAAGAGTATTACCTAATAACATTAGAAAACCTATACATAATAGACAAATACCAAGAAATTCCAGGCTGTCAAAACTGGCATGAGAAGAAATGGAGAACTTAAATATTCCAGTTAAATACCAGTAATATTTAATAGTTAAATATCAATACTTACTAGCTGAAATGGTGTCTGAAAGACAAACCATCCCCTCAAATTTCAAGTACAGATGGTTTTACATATTAGCATTACTAACACTTCAAGGAGTAGTCAATTTCTATCTTATAAAAGTGCTTACAGAACACAGGAAATGAGTTGCCCAGATTATTCTGTGAGGCCAGTGCAATGACTTCACAAGCAGATAAGGATGACACAAAAAATACTCAAAAGAAAATGATCGGTCTATTTCACTTGTGATCATAGATGCCAAACTCTATCTGAAAGATTAGTTATCCATTTTATCTTGGAATGAAGGGATGGTTTAACATGAGAAAAGTTGATCAACCTAATTCATCACATCAGAATACTGTAAAAATAGTAAAATATTTATAAATATTTATTAAAATATTACTAATCTTAATTGATGAAGAAAAATCACTTGATAAAACATAAAGAAGTCAATACTTATTTATGGTAAGCCTATCAGGAAACAAGGACTGAAGGGACTCACTTTAACTGAAAACCCACAACAAACACTATATTTATGGGAAAACTGAAGATGTAGTTTCTTTAAAATTGGGAACACGAGAAGGATACTCACTATCATTGCTACTGTGTAACATAAACTGGAGGTCTTTTCCAAGCAATAAGATAGAGGAAAAAAGAGCTGCAATTGTTGGAAGGGAAAATCAAAAAGTCCTTATTACCTACATCTTGGTGGTAAGAAAGGAGTTCCTAAAAATTTCAGAAGCATCAACCATTAAAAAAAAAAAAGGTAAATTCAATTTTATCAAAGTAAAGAATTGCTATTCAACAGGAGATAACCCTGATAAAGTTAACAGATGGATGATAGTTTGGGAGAGAATAATTTTATTGTCTAACATTGATCAAGGGGCTATACGCAGAATTTACAGGGAGATCTTGCAAAATCAGCAAGGAAAACACATAATCCTAGTGGAAAAAAAAGATAGGTGAAGGCTATGCACAGGCAACTTACAGAAGAGGAAACATAAAGGGCTATAACACATAAAAGATGCTCAAAGTCATTAGCTATCATAAACCTTCCTCTAATTGAGGGATGAAATTCAGAAAGTAAGATAATACCTAGGCTGACAGGGACACTAGGCAGGGGATTTATGGCCCTGTTATGCATTGCTGGGGGGAACATAGGCTGCGGGCCTTCTGGAGAGCAATTTGGCAGTACATTTTAAATCAAATATACAAGATTACCAGCAACTCCACTCTGATATCTATTGCAAAGTAATTCTCAGATAAGTCCCCAGTAATGGAATGTTTATTGTTTGTGGTGGTGGGGAGTGGGAGCCAGAACCAGGCTAGCCTAGGGTCCACTTCCCAGGGGATGCTTTTTTCAAAAGGTGATGGATGTACCGGAGAGTACTACACAGCAGTTAGAAGGCAAAGACTAGAGGCAACATGCAGCATAAGTGGATCTTCCAAACATGGCACTGAGTGAAAAGTGTATGAAGCAGAATGTGATTTCTTACACAGTATCATTTACATAAATTAAAAATATATGTATACAAAAAGCAATATACAATTTATAATAACAGAAAAAAACACGTTAGAATAGTTGCTTACCTTAAGGAGAGGAAATGCAAGAGGGGAATTTGGGCAAAAGGAAATAAGCTAACCAACTAACAAACAAGTGTGGATCTATGTGTAACAAAGATGATAAGGAAACACATATTAAGGAGTGTGAGTGACACAGCTCTGTTTTTGAGTTCCCCTTCCCTAACAACTGCAGGAACAGTAGCAACAAACACATAACAAACAATGAAGGGTAGAAAACTGAAAGGGATGCCAGATCAAGCGTAATTTTGAAGACTATGGTGGAGTTTGGCTCTAAATATAATGGGAAGAAGCCCTGGGATGGGTTTAAGGAGTGAGTTGTGACTTTTCAGACATGATAATGAATGCCGCAGGATGGACAGGTGACAGGATGCATGCAGGCTGATCCGAAGGTTCTTATCTCAGATGGGAGTTGAAGATGGCTCAGATTAGGCTAGTAGCAATGGAGATGAGAGAAGTGGGCAGATTGAAGTAATGTTTTGGAGAAAAACCTGACAGGAGGTGCTGAGAAATTGAATGTTGGTGTTGAAGAAAGGAGAGAAATGAAAGATGACACCCAAGCTTTTGTCTTCAGCAACTGGATGTTGCCATTGACTGAAGTTGGGAAGATGGGGATAAAGAGGGGAAATCAAAAATTCTTTTTTTTTTTGATCCATGTGTTTTTTTTTTCAAAAAAATTGAAGTATGATTGATTTACAATATCGCATTAGTTTCAGATGTACAGCTAAGTGATTTAGTTGATTTTTGTTGATTATAGTCCATTATAGGTTACTACAAAATATGGGGTGTAATTCTCTGTGCTACACAACAAATCCATGTAGCTTGTCTATTTTATGTGTAGTAGTTTGTATCCATTAATTCCATTAACCTAATTTGTCCCTCTCCTGCCCCTTTGGTAACCACAAGTTTTTTTGTTTTTTTCCCTATGTCTGTGAGCCTGTTTCTGTTTTGTGTATACATACATTTATATTATTTCTTAGATTCCATATATAAGTGGTATCATATCATATTTGTCTTTCTCTGACTTATTTCACTAAGCATAATATTCTCTATGTACATCCATATTGCTACAAATGGTAAAATTTCATTCCTTTTTATGGCTGAGTAACATTCCATTATAAAGTGTGCCACATCTTCTTTATCCATTTGTTGGTTGACGGGTATTTGAATAGCTTCCATATCTTGGCTATTGTAAACTATGAAACTGGGGTGCATGTATCTTTTCAAATTAGAGTTTTTGTTTCTTTTGGAATTGCTGGATCATATGATAGTTTTATTTTCAAATTTTTTGAGGAAACTCTATACTGTTTTCTACAGTGGCTGCACCAATTTACATTCTCACCAAGAGCATACAAGGATTTCCTTTTCTCCACATTGTCACCAACATAAAATTTCTTATTTGGATTATTAAGCATGTTAAGTTTGAGATGCCTATTTGACATTGAAGTGGTGAGATTAATAAGGCAGTTGGACATATGGTCTGAATTCAGGGAAGATACACTTCTGGGGCTTGAACCAGTACATACAGAGTTAAATATCTGGCTCCAACACTCAGTGTTTATGTCACCTCAATCAAGGTTCATCATTTCTGGATCTGAATTTATTTATCTATAAAATGACAATAACATCTGTTTTTTAGGGCTGTTATGAATATTAAATAAGATAACACATCTAGAGCACTTGGCATAGAGCATGTAGTAAGTGCTTAATAAAGGCTCCTGTGACTGGAGGACAGTGAAGGGAAAGTCAACATCAGGAGAAAGAGGTTGGCAGTGGGGGGATCATGTCAGAATTTTTCCACCATGGTAAATAGTTTTCAGTAAGTGGCTATTAGGGGTTTTTATGCCAGGAGGGACATGACCTAGCATTACTAGTCATATTGGCAGATCACTGAGGCATTAGTGTTCAGTATTGTTTTTTCAGACTATAGATAAAGAGCCTTGATTGTTGAAAACACACACACACACTCAAAACTACACAAATTTAAAACTTTGATTCTATAAGAATACACTCAGAAATTATAACAAATGGAAGCATTTTTACCTGAAAGGCATTAGAATAGTCCTGAAAATTCTTGACTCTGCAGTATTGTCAAGGATTTCTCTGCCAGTCTGGGCACAGTTCTATTTTGTATATTGACTGCTGTTGAGTAGTAACCAACTGGGGCTCAGGGACAGCTGTATTTTGTAGCTGAGCAGAGTTCCAGGCCCATAAAGTGAAACATCTGTGCTTTCTACATATCATTCTGCATTAACACTGATGCTGAATTCAGATTTGTCCAACATTTCAGGAAACACCGTCATTCTGCTGCATCCAATGGCTTCTCTGTATCCATGAGATGATGCATTGCTTCAGAAAATGTTACCTTTCCTAGAAGAATTATATAAATATCCAGTTACTGCACAAAAGGTTGTTTGATTTTTAGATCAAGAGGGCTGTGGATCACCTATACCTTAACTACAGTGAGGTACCCTCAGCAGCAGCCCAGAGGCAGTGGATGAGCAGGGGATTCCTGATAGTTCTAGTTTTGCATTTCTCTTTATTTATAGACCTGATGTAACAAGTGATGATGGGCCTCCATAATTCTTTCAGCTCTTCCTCCTTTATTCAGCCCATGAGTGGGACAATTGCAGTATCACATCTGGAATACTAAAGAGAAAGTTTTCCATGAAGCATTGAAAAATTCCAGCAGCAACAGACATGAGAATTCCCTTTGATCAGTTTTACAGCTAACTATGTTTGCATAATGAAGGGCCCCAAAACACAGTATTTAGAAACAACAACCTTTTTACCCATTTATCTAATGATTTTGTGGGTCAGGAATTCAGATAGGGCTCTGCTGGGCAGTTCTACCACATCATGTGATGCTGTGTGGGTCTCTCAGTAGTGCTCATGCAGAGGTTGTGTGGTCTGGAGGGTCTAAGACATTTTCATTCACATGCTTGGTGTCTTTTGGAGAATGGCAGGATGCTGGGCTCAGCTGGATTCGTCCCTCACTCAATGAAGTCTCAGGGCGTCTCCATGTGGTCTCTCAAGCAGGGTCATTTGGCTTCTGGTGAGACATCCCAGGGCTCTAAGAGATCAATGAAGAAGCTGGCAGCCTCTTAAAGGCTGTACCAGATCCACCAGAACTGAAATAGAACTGTTTCTGCTTTACTGGGCAAGGTGCTCACAGGCCAGCCCAAACTCCAGGGTAGGAGGATTACACTCCACCTTTTGGTGGGGGGAGGATCAAAGAATTTCAACCTCCACAATTAGGGACAATCGTGTTGTTGCAGTCCCCAAATAGCACTGATAGAGACTGTTATCTAGTGGTGAGAGCACAGACTCGAGAGTCAGACTGCCTGGCTTCAAATCCAAGCCTTACAGTTTCAGCTGTGTGACTTTGTAAATTTTTTAAAAAATCAGTTTTATTGAGATATAATTCATATGCAGTGACATGTACTCATTCTAAATGTTCATTTCTATGAATTTTGACAAATTTATATACCTTTATAGCCACCAGTGTGATCAAGATAAAGAGCATTTCTGTCACCCTAAAATGCTTGCTTGTACTCCTTTCCAGTTAATCTGGAGACCTCCAAGCCAAGCAACCATTGATCTGCTTTCTATCCCTACAGATTAGATTTATCTCTATTTCGCTTGTCTCCAATGACCAGTGATGCTGAGGGTCTTTTCATGTGCTTGTTGACTTTGATCTTCTTTCATAAAGTATCTGTTCAAATATTTTGGGTATGTTTTTAACATTTTTCATGACTCAGTTTGCTTATTAGAAAAATAAGATAATTGTAGACACCTCATGGTATCTTTATAAAGACTAAATAAGTTAATTCACATGTAAGCAACTAAAACAATTCCTGGCATATAGTGTGTTAGTTTACTATTGCAGCTATAGCAACTCATCAAAAGCTTAAGGGCAAGAACAACACAAATGTATTATCTTATAGTTCTTTAGGTCGTATGTTCAACACAGGTCTCACTGGGTTAAAACTGAATTGTTGATGAGGCTGTGTTCTTTTCTGGAGACTCTCAGGGATGGGGTTGGAGTTTTCTAGCTTCTAGAGGGCATTCACATTTCTTGGCTCATGGGACACCTTCCTCCATCTTCAAAGCCAATAATGCATCTCTCTGTGTCTTTCTTCTATGGTCATGCCTCCCTTTGAGTCTCCTCTTTTCTACCTCCCACTTCCACTTTTAGGGAATCCTGTGATTACATTGGGCCCACCCAAATAATCCACAATAATCTCTCTTGCTAGATAGGTGTTAGCTTTTCTTGAATCATTCTTATTATTACTGAAGTTCCTTAAAGACAGAATGAAAGACTTGCATTCAAATTCTGGGCTCCCCATTAACAGCTGTGTGACCACAGGTAAGTTCATTACCTTCATGAAATTCTATTTGCTTAGCTGTGAAGTTCCAATAATAGGAGCCATCATTAGAGAATTTTTGTAAGAAATACATGAGACAGGGTAAGTGAGAAAGCTTTATATCCCACCCAAAGCAAACAAATCCAATTTCCAGTTTAAAATGGTAAAATAAATGTACAAAGTTATATTATCTTACTATAGGAACCCCACTAAAGTGGAAAAAAATTAAAATGTGAGCAAAAATGCCAGCACATTGTTGGTAGGTGGAGGATAAAGGAGACAATGGAGTGGTGCCCCAAGCCCTAGCAGAGGGAATGGCACTGAGAAATGCATTCACTTTCCTGGAAGATCTCTGAGAAGGGGGAGGCTGAGAGGCACTGAGGCTGTGGAAGGTGGGGAGGAATCCCCAGGCTGGAAATAGGAGACTAACTGGGGGAAAATTTATTCAACTCCTAGCCCCTCCTCTGGCCTGTAAGCCACCAGGTGACCACAGGAGACCAGTAGTTTATTACCTGGAAAAATTGAACCAGAGAAGTGCATGGTGGAAAACAAAGAAATAATGATGGAAGACCCAGAGGACCAGCAGGCAGGTATATCCTCCCACCCTCTCCATGCATGGGGATACAAACTAGGCTGGAATTTAAAGAATTTTTCTGAGCAGAAATCAAGTATTCCCAGAGAAAAGACTTTAAGATACTGACATGAGTTTCCCTAATAAAAGTTCCATGTGACCTCATTACTTTGCAGTGATTTGAACTGCCAACCAACTTTTTAATGCATCCCTCCTTAATGTGAGCAGTCAAGGGTCATAGACATCTGAAGAAAGTCTTCAACATGAAGGACAGAGAAGAAAACAAACAGGAAGAAATAAGTTGGATGAAACAAAGACAAGGCAGAGAGCAGAACATTTAAAATAATTATACATTCTCAGAGAGAGAAAAGAGCTACTGCATTGCTGAGGAAGAACAGTAAGTATACTGCAAAAACACAAAGTCAGAGGACAAGAAAGAGCTCTTGAATATTTAAGATATGATTGCCAAAAATAGAACTAAATGCTCATCTACTGTAATTGGAAGTCAACATATGTCAAAATGTTTAAATCAACAGATGACAGTACACAGTAAGCATGCTATTTGGAAATAGTCAGCAAATATCTGAATAATCATTACCCCCAAATCAAATAGTTTTCAGTAGAAGGTCCTGGACTGCAGAACTGGGAGTTAGAGATCAGTGGGGTAAGGGTCAGAAAGTTTATTGCACTTTGATTCAATTTTTTTTTTTAGTTTCATTTGTCTTTTTTTTTAAGTACTGTTTTAAAATATGTATAATATAAAATTTACCATTAACAACATATAGCATATCACAAGGTTGTTCAGTCAGCACTATTTCATTCTCAGAATATTTTCATTAGTCCAAAAGGAAACCTTGCACCCAATAAACAATCACTGCCCAGTCCCCACTCCACCTAGCCCCTGGTAACTGTTAATCTGTTTTCTTGTCTCTGTGAATTTGCCAATTCTGAGTATTTCATATAAGTGGATTTGAACAATATATGGCCTTTTGAAAGTGGCTTCTTTCACTTATATATATTTTCAAGTTTCATCCACTCTATAGCATGAATTGGTACTTCATTTCTTCTTGTGACTAAATAATATTCCACTGTATTGATATACTATGCTTTTTTTATTCATTCATAATTTGATGGCCATTTGAGTTGTTTCCACATTTTAGCTATTGTCTATAGAGCTTCTATGAACATTTGTGTACAGGTTTTTGTGATGAATACCTGTTTTTAATTCTTTTGGATATATACTTAGGATTACAATTCCCAGGTCATTGGTCATTCCATATTTAACTTAATGCAAACCCACCAAACTGTTTTCCACAGTGGCTGCACCATTTTGTATTTCAACCAGCAATGTACAAGGGTTCCATCTCCACTTCTCACTCAAACTTGTCCATTCTTTTAATGGAACTAAAAATTTATAAAATTCTTAATAGAACTAACAGCTCTGTGTATATAGTGCTATTATAAATTAAAAGTATTAAAATAAAACTACAAAGTAATATCATTAATAATATAAATAAGGATGAAGAAAAATTGGGGAACTGTCAGAGCCTTATCAGGTATGTTAATTTCCTTTTGCTGCTATAACAAACTGCCAAAAACTTAATGGCTTAAACCAACAGAAATTCATTCTCTGGGGGTCAGAAATACAAAGCAGGTCACACTGGGCTAAAATCAAGATGTTGGTAAGGCTGTGCTCCTTTTGGAGGCTCCAGAGAGAACCTGTTTTCCTGCCTTGACTTCCTTGTCTTATTCAGCTGCTAGAGCTTGCCAGCACTCCTTGACTTGTGGCCCGTTTCCTCCATACTCAAAGCTAGCAGTGTAGCATCTTCTCTCCTCTCTTACCCTCTCCATTTTTACATCTCTTCTCCCAGAAAGTGACCCTCCTACCTCCCTCTTATAAGGACCCTGTGACTACAATGGGTTCACCTACATCACCCAATATCATTTTCCCATCTCAAAATGCTACACTTCATCCCATCTGCAAACTCCCTTTTGCCACGTAAGGTAATATATTCACAGGTTCTGGATTGAATGTAGAAGTTTTGGGAAGACTACTATTCAGCCTTCCACACCAAGGAAACTATTGTAGACTAAGGTCTTACTCATGGAGAAGCAACCAGAAAGGGCCTGTAAAGAAGAAAATGGCAAAGTGACTTGAAGAATTTATGAACTCCTCAAGCCTTAGTTTTCTAAACTAAGTTTAGTTTAATAAAAGGATAAATATGTTACCTACTGTACACTCTTGGGGGGAAATAAAATTTTTAAATGCTTAACTATCCTACTCACATTTCCACCAAGCACCCTTAAGGCTCTTAGCAGACTGCAGGCAAAGCTCATAGCTGCAAATTTTAGATATGACATTTCTTAGAAGTCTCATATTTTATCTGAGAAATTCCTGTGAATTATGCATTATATTTAATAATAGATGTGTGTTTCTTTTAATATAAAATAACACTTTAAGTGTGTTACCAGCAGGAACAATAAATTGGCACTCTTACTCTTTGATCTTGTATACCCCCATCACATCTCTGATGATCTCTGCTTGAAAAACAACATTATATAAATGGAAGCACATTGTAAACTGTGATGGGCAGTGAAAAATTCATATTATTGGATTCACATATAAAATATTGAAAGCATCACATTGGTCTTAGCTTCAAACAATGAATCTAAGGAGAGGAAAAAAATGTTTTTTTTTTTTTTAAAGTTAGGGAAAGCAGAACTCACAAAAACATATGATTTTTGGAATTTTACCCTGTATGAACACAGTAGTCCTGTTCTTCAAACTGTGGTGTAGTAGGCTTTTTCAATTTTGCTGATTGCCAGGGAGGTGGGAGATTTATTATCAAGGAGAAATATGTAAACAGGGATAAAAGCCAATGTAGTGTATGCAAATGTGAGAGATACTGGGATCTCTGGTCCCCCAATAATCTCCTTAAACCTCTTAAACATCATCTTTTTAAGATGGTCAACTAATGTTTTCTCAATCTTCTTTGAATCTTGTGCAGCTTCAAAAAGTATCACTTTCCTATCCAGATCACCATTTCTTTAGAAATTCTAGTGCCATTATTTTTACATCAATAAGATCAGTATTCACAAGGGCACCATGAAAGAGCATCAGGGTTGCCTAAGACTCCTGGGTAGTGGCAAAGAAATAGATAATTCAGGGTGTTGGAAGCCCTTCCTGAGATTTGAGGGAGACCTGTCCTGTGTTTCCTGCTCGACTATTAAAGTGGCCTCAGACCTGTTGAACCTTTAGCCAGGAAAGCAAAAGAAAAAGAGCAGGTTTCGTCAGGGGACCCAGGATTCATTTCCATAATTAACACCACTAGGGGGCCATCTCACCCACTTATGATTTCTTTTATCTTATTTATATTAGAGACCATAATACAAACTTGAAACACAGCTCCTTCTCAAGAAATCCTTAAAGGAAATAACACTCCTGTCCAGTTATTTATTAATGCATGCTGATATTGTCATTAGAAGAATATTGTTTTAACATGTATAAAAGGTGAAGCTATGTCACAACAATTGTATCTCTTTTTGAAAAAACTCACCATACAATTTTGGCAAATAGATGAATTAGATAATATTTTAAAATGTGTAGTCAGTTTAAATGGCTAAAAAATTGAAGTCTAATGAAGGTTTGTTATTGAAGGAAAGGAGTTTGGGGAGTGCACACACAAATGCTAACAGGACAGTGTCAAAACAAGCATTCATGAGGCTGATTGAGAATCTGCAGAATGAAACAAGCAGACACAGGCTGTTGTGGGTTCATGTGATTAAACAGCGATAGGTGAGTCAGGTCTGGTATAAAAGACAAAGACCACTTCAGAAGGTAAAAATGAATAGCTTAAAGCAGGAATTTAAAAATAATATCCCTGGTAAATAACCCTTTGATTATTTTTCTAAACAAGAAAAATGTTGCATGTTTTTATTCATGTCATGTAAGAAATTAAATCCCAATTCTTTTGTCTTCTATTTTCTAATAAATTATCAGTTTGCATTTGTTTCCTTTTAGTAAAATTAACAAGTCCAAAAATGCTATGAACTCCATCCCGATCCAAACTGTTCTCAAACAAAAGGACCTCGTTCACTCTTTGTCCTCCCTTAACCTGACCAGCCTTCTATTTTTACCTCTTTGTCCTGATATGACTTTGGCTCTTAATTTGAATTACCTTCACCTTGTACATGTTCTAACTTAACTTGGAGATATCGGTGTTTGGTTCACTAGTCACAGTCCAATTCTTACCAACCTATGTCGCCTTTAAGAGTCACCTCAAATTTCCATTAACTCATACATCAAATTGCTTCTAAGCATATGACATTTTGGACATGATTAGAAGGCCAAGTGAAAAATATTTAGCAACATCACATGACAAGGCCACTTGGACAAAAGTAACTTGTGGATGTGACTTCACACAATGGGAAATCATGAACTTTTTGTCACCCTGTATGTGGCACTGGGCCAGAGTAAACTTAGAAGCTACCCTCTGGCATGGTTCTGGAAATCTTTTCAGACTTCAAGATATCCAGAGTTTTTATATTAAAATATACATTAACATTAGGAATAATTAATGATTTTTCATGGATTAAAAACTGTATCAGCCCCTAAATCTTGTTGAAGAACACTACCCTCTTATAGAATATAAATCTCATTCATTACTAACATTTTGTTCATGCAATAGTTTGTCATATATGGGATTATAGGTAAAAGAAAGAGCATAACAGCAATAAGAATGGAAAAAACAAGGGAGTTGATTTAGTCATTGTTCATGTAAGTGAATATTGTCTTTTCAGAAAATAACCTTTTTTTAATTTAAAAATATATTTCTGAAGTTGTCACTGTATGCTCTGAACTGGGCTGGGGGTGATGGAGAACATAGGGCACTGAGAGAACATAGATCCTACTTTAAATGGGATTAGTCTTGTAGAAAGACTAATAAAATTAAGAAAGAATAGAAACCTACACTTAAATGTAGTGCATGTCAGATATTTTATGTACTTTAGCTCTTTTTTTAAAACATTTTTTATTGATTTATAATCATTTTACAATGTTATGTCAAATTCCACTGTAGAGCACAATTTTTCAGTTATACATGAACGTATATATATTCATTGTCACACAGCACTTACCTTCCCAAAAGTCTTCCACAGAAGACATTATCTTTCCCAATTTATCTATAAGGAAATGTGGTTCAGGAAGGTGAGGTAACTTGCCTGGGGTCACTTAGCTAGGAAGTTGCCAAAGCAGGATTCTCAGTCAGATATTTCTAACTTTAGAGAACCAAGTCATTTCCACTAGGAGAAACATGTAAACAGCATCTAGCATCTCCTGTTTCTAGTGTATTACTTCCGGTCAGGATGAAGGAGGATGCTGAATACTAGATGCTTGTACTCAGCTTGAAAGGTTCAGAGAGACATTTCAAGATTTTTGCCAAATCCCTATGCCACTACTTACTGCTTCAGATCTTGAACTCGATAAATCACCTGGCCTAGAAGCTTGGATCCTGTAACAGAAAAGATAACTGTTGGATTCAGAAATATTAGTGTTGCCTGACAAAGAATAGAGCCCATAAATTCATGGTAAACCAGTGAATAAGGTCTGAGAAGTAGGAAAATTTATTGAGTTTTCCTGGAGAGTTAATAGATTGGCCCTGAGTTACCAGTATCACCTGATTCTCCTAGGCAAATCCTCTTAGACCCCTACATGTGAAAGAGGGGCCTGGATGAGGATACCATGTGTGACTGTCAGTGTCTTTCATCTGTACTAAGTGACTGGCCCATTTAAGGGCTCAGTCCAGTGCAGGCCTGATGACAGCTGTGCTCTAGGCAGCTTAGCCAAAGACCTGCAGGTGGGCATAACAACAAAAGTTTTTTTTATAATGACTGTAGTTTCTATTTACTAAGTGCTACTAAGTAGTGGACAGAGCTGGAATTCAAACCAGTATTTATCTGCTTTCTCAGCATCATTTTGCCTCTTGTGTATATATGGATCAGTCTTGTCATTCTTTCAAGGAACAAATTGTTTTTATTCTATACAATCTATTCCAGAACATGGAAAGCCACCCAACTCATTTTTAACTATCAAAACCATGTAGCACAGCTTGGAGAGACAGGCTACCCCATCAAGCTGTATGATCTTAGCCTTAGTTCCTTATCTGCAAAATATAGATAATGCTATATCTGTAACTGTTGAAAGAATTATACAAGAAAATACAATGTTTGGAACATGGTACAAGTTTATCACAACTGCCATTATTATTATTGGTAATAAAACCTAACAAAGATATGATAAAAAGAAAAAAATCTTTTACAATTCTAAATAATCTAATAGCCAATGGAACTAAATAATATTTGAAAAAAATAATCTACCAAAAGAAAGTATCAGTTTGGTCTAATATTAGAAAATGTACTGTTATATCATATTGAGATTAAATAAGAAAAACCATATGATCATTACATTTGGAAAAGCATAAAAAGTATTACAATCATTTCTACTGAGAAAAATCTTTTTGTTCCCTATGAATACAAGAATAATTCCTTACCACATTAAGGAATATTATACACAGACAGCTCATATCATAATTATTGTGAAAATACCAGTGGAGACATTTCCATTAACATCAGGAACAAAACAAAGTTGTCTACCATCTTCCTTATAGTTATAATTTTATGTTTTGTTTACAGCAGAAAACAAAGATAGGAAGCGTGATGACTAGAAACAAGAAAACAAAGTTATCATTGTCTGTAGATGATATCACATACCTAGAAAAACTCTAGAGAACCAGCTAAAAAATATTAGAAGTGAGTTCAGCAAGATGAATGAATATAAGTATCAGTGGATTTCAAACACACCCGCCACAATCAGGAAATATGAGGGAAAAAATCTCTTTCACAATAGTAACAGAAATATAAAGAACCTAGAAATATAACCTTAATTAAAAAAGTTTCAGACTTCTGTGGAAAACACAAGACTATACTGAGAAACATATAATAAGGCTTAAATAAATAGGAAGCATATAGTGAGTGTATCTGTGTGGACTATTATAAATATATAAATTTCACCGCCATTAATTTCCAGATCTAATGCAATCCAATACGCTCTCAGTGGGATTTTTCTTAGGGAGTTTTGCTCGAAGAATAAATATATAAGAATAGCAAAAGAAAATTTGGAAAGGAAAGCTAATAAAGACAGGTGAGGGTGAACTCATTTTACCAGTTAGAAGATACATTGCAAAGGGACTGTAAAAAGTGGTATTTGCACAAGAATGGATCAATATAAGAGACTAGCCTTCAAAAAAGAAAGCACCTTATAATATACAATGGCCTGAGATACTGTAAAGACAATGTTACAAAACAAAGGAAGGAATGGATTACACAATAAATGGAATACAGAAAATATTAGGCTAGGTCCTAAGCTTACCCCATATGTCACACACACTAATCAATTCCAGTGATGTCTGTATAAAACAATGTATGTAGCAAATAAAACAACACAAATATTAGAAATAAATAAAATTGACACTCAGGAGAAGGGTTTTTTTTTTTTTTTCAAATTAGGAGTAGGAACATTTGAGAAAAGATCAATAGAATTGGTGACATAGTTTTAAACACTGTATATCAAAGCTCCCATTCCTTAAATTAAAATGAAAATATCATGGGAAACAGTAAAATGAAAAAGTTGGGGAAATGTTTGCCACTGATGATAGGCAAAGAGGTAACAGTTTTTTTTCTAGAGTTTTAATAAATTTGTAAGAAAAATACTAACACTTCTAAAGAAAAATGTATTAAAAAACATAAGTCATTTATGGAGGAATTACCAATGGTCAATAAAGATGGAGGAAAGTTCAAATTCCTGATAATCTCACAAATCTCAGCAACACTTTAACCCTATTTAATTGTCCACGCAGGGTGAGAGAGGGTCAGGTGGTGGCTGCTGCCAGATAACTGGGGGGAGTGTTCAGTCACTATCTTCCTGGGGTGGTATTTCGTGGTATGTTTCAGGAGACTAAAAACCTCTGGTCTTTTGGCCAGGGATTCTTCTAGAAAGGTGTCATTAGAAATGAAAAAGAGACGCAACAATGCTTTTTCACAGAGATGGTCTTTACATTCTATTTATAATATCAAAAACTGGAAATAAGTTAAATGAAAAATTGTATTGGAATGGTAGATTATGGTACATCGATGATTCTGAAAAAAATCTTATTTTAAAGAAATGTAATGATGTGTAAATGTTCACTATAGAATTTTTCAGTTTAAGTATATAATTCAGAAATGCATCCTTGAGAACGTACCTCGAGAATTTGGGGCAGGGTATTTCAGTTGGAATCGTTATTTTCATTTTTAATACTTTTTTTAAGAATAAGCTGCAATGTCTCCATAAAAAGAAAATAAAAGAAAGAAAACTAGTGTAAGTGTGTCTATGTGTATTTAAGGTGCAATATGTGTAAGTCAGTATGCTTTTCAAGAAACTGATCAAACATCGGCTCCCCTCGCCCGGCCCCGCGCCGCCTTCCGCGCTGCTGCCCACTTCTGGCTCTGGTGGCCGCTGCCTGAGTGGAGGAGCGCGGAGCCCCAGAGTGGGGGATGGGAGGGTCGGACGCGTGCTCGCGCCTCCCAACCGCCAGCCGCGGGGGCGCGCTCGGCCGGGCCCAGAGGCGGCGCGGGGCCGAGGGGAGGGGCCGCTCCGGCTGCGGGGGCGGCGCGCCGGGGGCCGCGCCCAGGTGCCCCCGGGTCCGAGCTGCAGCCGGGGCCGCGGCCTCCGGAGCCGTGTGCTGCAGCGGCGCCCGCCCCTCCGGCTCCGCGCACCGGCCTGAGGAGAGCGGCGGGGCGGCCCGCGCACCGGCCGCAGCCCCGGCTCGTCCTCAAGCCCGGCTCGCAGCACCTCTCCGCCGTCCTCCGGCTCCTCTTCGTCGCGGACGCCGGCTCGCCGGCCCCGTTAGTCCTCAGGGCACCGCGGCCGCCGGGCCTCGCCGGCCCCGCCGTGGGGTCGTCGCGTCTCCCCGCCCCGCGGGGCCGACAAGTCTTCCCGCCGGGCTCGGCCGGTTTCCAAGGCAGCGGCCGGGGAGAGTCCCGCGCCGACTCCGCCCGGAACGCCGCGGGGACCATCCAGGCGACAGTGGCAGCCGGGTAATCCCACCCCTCGACCCGGACTCCCTCCATAGTCCAGCCCCCTCCTCCGGGGTTCCCGCTTTCAGGAACGCCTGCAGCCCCGGGCGCCCCGAGCGCCCCGAGGCCTCCAGGCCAGGGTCTCCAAACCGAAGGCCCTCCACTCCCGCGGGTCCCATAGCGACTCTGTAACCTGGAGGCTCCTGGTCTCCGCCGGGAGTTTGGTTCGCACAATGAGGGACTCAGAATGCTCCTGGCGCGGGTCGGGAGGCAGTGCTGCATATCCTGGGAATAGACTAAGTCTCTCACTCCGGATGAGGTGTGGGAAAGTTTGCCAAATAAACAAAAACCCTTTTGGGTGAATCAGCTTTGAAAATACCCTTCACACTGCAGTGCTCCTAGAGCAAGCCCAAATTAATCACCAATATTGGATCACTCTTGAACTAGTGCCATTTCTTCAGTATGTTGGAGGTAATAATGCCTATTCTAAGGATTATTGTGAGAATTAGGAATAGGAATAATTCTTAGCACACTGTAAAAATCACTGGGATGATGATAGTGATGATGGTGATGAAAATCTGTGTCTAAATCTGCACTGGTGCAGAAAAATCAAGAGTGAATCCAATCCTCCATCCACAGACAAAAGTTCACACGCAGGGTATTGCAGGAACCCAGAAAGCTGGAGCTGGCGTGTGCCCTAGAGACCAGCCTCTCGCATTTTATTGCGGAAGAAACTGAGACACGTAGATGTTAAATGATTTGCCAGAGAAGTAGGCCTGAAGCCTCAGAACATTACTGAAAAAAAGACTTGTGTGCCTGGAGGCCAGAGGTGCTGGTGAATTAGCGAGCCCTTCACTTTTCCTAAGCTATTTAAATAATATGTCAGCAAAGGCCTGCTTACGAGTCAGACACGGTGTGCTCCAGGAGTCTCTTCTCTTCTCCTGAAATCAGTTATTAGCCTAATCGTTCCTAGCACTCATTGTTCTAGAAGCTGAAATCAGAATAACCAAAACGCACATCTTGGGGTACAAATACTGCCTGGATCAAAGTGATGTTTTTCTCCTTTTTAGCATTACATTTCTGTGTTAGGCCATTTCCTACTATGTTTCTGTAAGGTACTGTGTGCTGCAGTTGGTGAGGGGCTAACAGAGACACTGGTGGTGTACTAGGACTTGCAGAACGAAAGCAATGTGAATCCTACTATCACCTTTTCTTTTGCCATTTCTGACAACGGAGAAAATTCATTTCAGTCAATATTAATTCAGGCTCTGTGTAACTCCTGGGCTCGGCTATGGCTCTGTTTCTTCACTACAGTGCTGCAGTCAAGCGTAGGAAGCAGTTAATAGGTGTGGGTCCATCACACACATCCATTCTGCCTTTCTCTGCCTTATGTCCCCTTCCAGAGGGGTTCTGCTTCTCCTCTCAGTGCCTCTTTACTCCAATAAGCTAAAAATACATGATTCCACATTCTTTGAACTTAAACTTCTTCAACTCTAAATATGGGGTATTAATATCTTTATTAATGGTTTGCTGGGATAATTTAAATATAAAAGCTATTGAACAAAAATTATATATGTATATATAGACACACACACACACACACATATATATAATAAGTACTATTTACCTTCCTGTCCTTCTTCCCTGACTCCTTCCTCCCTCCCTTTATTTTCTCCATTATTCCCCCTCCTTCCTCCCTCGCTCACCCTTTCTTTCCTCCACCTTCATGCTGTCCAGACACATTGATCCTACACCCCAGCATCCTACAATGATCATGGACCACACATGCCACAGTCTCTACTCTTTGGGGACTACCTCTTCCATTTTGTGAACTAGAAGAGAAGCATCCATTTAGAATTTTGGACCAAGATCCTTCCATCTCTAAAACCCCACAATTCTTTTCATGACACCAAACCATCCAGCGTTTGTGGTAGAAGTACTTCTAGGGACAGGTTGATTATAAATATGTTTGCTTTGGGACTTGGGTTTTTAAAAGCTTCTGATAAAAATCACTCATTCCCTTTTTTAGAGAGAGAATTAGAGAGCTGCCTAGGTTGGGGAAAACACACATTTTCCCCTGATGACTTTTCAGTGTTCTGAAGTCAAGAAACTCATATTGATATATATTTCTTCATTTTCTAAAGAGAAATATGAATGTTTCATGTGCTCTTTTTACCTACAGTGGGTTTGGGGTTGAAACAATTATCTAAAAAGACAAATGTCTTGAGGACTAACCTGGAAGTTTGGTGTCAGTGAATTGTATTTATACCCGGCTTTCCATTATTTCAAATTCCCATTAAACTACACAATATTGTGCTGTGGTGTTTAGCTTTCACTCTTCTCTTCCTCCTAAGATTTGGAGACCTAGAGATACAAAATGAAATAAACCAAAAGGAGAGAATTTCCTAGAAATATTATTGAATTAAAAAATTACTTAGCTGGGTTAATACTATGATTCTTTGCACCCATTTCAGGGAAAGAATGTAGATTCAAATGTATCATCATAGCAAAAGAAGTATCATAAGCGTGAGAAATGTAAGAGGGGCAGGAAGAGAGGGAGGAGAGCACAGAGACAGAG
This sequence comes from Vicugna pacos, assembly GCF_048564905.1. Taxonomy (NCBI): domain Eukaryota; kingdom Metazoa; phylum Chordata; class Mammalia; order Artiodactyla; family Camelidae; genus Vicugna; species Vicugna pacos. Next base: position 6,917,475 of record NC_132997.1, read on the forward strand.
AAACAGATGAATAAAAATAAATTCTCTCCTAAAATCACAGGCATAAAAATCTTGAGTCATCAATCCAAGCTCCATTTCAGGAAGATTTTTAAACTCACAGTAACTGTTACATACCTGTCCTCACACTGGGTGGCTGCCTAGTTTACTATCAGAATGAAAGCTTGGGTTTAGGGTTTGAGTTGGGCTATTGCTATTTAAATGGTACACCCAATACAGGGGAAGGAAAAGACAATAAGCAAAAAGTACTGGATCACAGAGAGGAGAAAGCGCGGAGGGGGCTGCCGAGGACAACCCACCCAGCGCTAGGTTTCCTGGGGGCTCCCTGGCTACTTAACCTACCCAACTCCCAGAATGAGCTACAGAAGTCCTTTCTGAGGGAAGCCAGTCGGTCTCAGGTTCTTGCCCAAGCATCCATATGATCAAAATCACCATCCAGATGAATGTACAGGCAGAACATGATATAGACATACAATGGAATATTATTCATTGTCAAAAAGGAAGGAAATTCTGACACATGCTATAACAATGATGAACCTTGAGGACATTATGCTGTGGGAAACAAGGACAAATACTGTGAGATTCCACTTACATGACATGCCTAGAATAGTCAAATTGGTAGAGAAGGAAAGTAGAATGGTGGTTGCCAGTGGCTGACAGGAGGAAGCAATGGGGAGTTAATGTTTGGTGGGTACAGAGTGAAGATGAAATAGTTCTGAGGTGGATGTTGGTAATGGTTGCAGAACAACATGAACTGTACCCTTAAAAGTCATAAAAATAGTAAATTTTATGTTATGTGTGTTTTACCAAAATAACAACAACAATAAAAAAAATAATGAATAAATGAATTACTATGCAGGCCAGAAAGAGCAGCAATGGAGAAAGTTGCTTCATAGGAAATGAGCTGCCTCTAGATGAACTAACACAGGGGGATGGAGAGAAAGGGAGTAATTTTTACCATAGAAGTTTCCTGCTGTCTCAGACATAATGTTAATGTTATCTTACTCAGCAAAAACTCTGTAGAGCAAATCTCATCAGGAAACCAAGGCTCAGAGGTTACTAGCTTGCCTATTCTTACAGTGTGGGGGTGAGTCACATAAGGAATTTGAGGCCAAGTTTGTGACAAAACCCATATTCTTTCCTACACTGGGCTTTCTTTAAAGGGCTAGTTTTCAATGAGTTTGAAATACTGAAGATAAGTCCATACATAGGAATATTTAAGAAAATGCAAGCACTGCACAGTTGTGAGAAGAGAAAGCAGGAGGAAATGGTCTCTAACAAAGCAAGAAAGATGGAGAACCCGTGGCAGGATAAGAAAGTTATCATTAACTTCCAAAGATTATTTTGGCTTTCTTACCTCCTTTGACTTCTAAATTTGAAAGCTTAATAGTAGATATGCCTACTTTATCCCTAAACTGGAAGAGATGCAACAGGAGACTAAGCCAGCCTTTTCTGGATATTCTAATGATAATGGAGAGTTTGGCATTAGTTTGATTTTTAAGAGAAAAGAGGACCAATCCAAATCAAAGACAGCATAGCTCAAAATTGAATTAAAACATTGGGGGTCAGGGCATCATCTTAATAATATCAGCTATCTTTCTGATTTTCTTCACAAAATGAACAAAATGTTCTGTGGTAGAAAGAACACTGGTACAGGAATCATAGAAGGAGGCTAAATCTGTCATTAGCTGCTTTCAGTTATGTCACCTTGAACTCCTCTCTTAACCTCTGTGAGTGTCAGTTTTCTAACATATATATAGGAATAATAATGCCTAACTTACAAGGTTATTGAAGGGTTGAATCACATTATTCCTAACACAGCTGGATATTCATTAGTCTGCCTGGCATAGTTTGATTTAACATGCAATGGTTTTTAATTCACTATGAAAAAAATATACTTTATTTTTCAAGTAACTGGTCTCCTGTGTGAGAACAAGGGTAGGCAAGTTCAGGCCTATCTAAATCTCAAAGTTGCTAGTAAGGGAGGGAAATGTTTCATAAAAAATATTAAAAATTTCCATGCTTTGATGCAAAAGGTAACTGGAATCATATTAAAATTAAATGGAACAATATGATCCAGCAATCCCATTCCAGGGTATATATTCAGAGAGAATTCTAATTCAAAAGGATACATGCACCCCAATGTTCATAGCAGCACTGCATACAATAGCCAAGACATGGAAGCAACCTAAATGTCCAACAACAGATGACTGGATAAAGAAGTTGTGGTATATTTATACAATGAAATACTATTCAGCCATAAAAAGAATTAAATAATTCTATTTGTAGCAGCATGGATGGACATAGAGATCATCATTCTAAGTGAAGTAAGCCAGAAAGAGAAAGAAAAATACCGTATAATATCACTCATATGTGGAATCTTAAAAAAAAAAAAAAGACACTGTGAACTCATCTACAAAACAGAAATAGACTTGCAGAGAAGTAAACAATCTTATGGTTTCCAGTGAAAGGGGGTGGGAAGGAATAAATTTGGGAGTTTGAGATTTACAAATGTTAGCCACTTTATATAAAAATAGATTAAAAATGTTTTCTTCTGCATAGCACAGGGAATTATGTTCCATATCTTGTAATAATCTTTAATGAAAAATATGAAAACACATATTTGTATGTGTATGCATGACTGGGACATTGTGCTGTGCACTGGAAATTGACACATTTTAACTGATTGGACTTCAATTAAAAATAATGGAGATCCAATGAACAAAATAACATGGTGCCCTGCTGTCATATCACACTTTAGGCTGGCTATTAAAAAACAGAAAAACAAAGATACAAAAGAAAACACAACAAAACAAACAAGCAAAAAACTCCCTATCTTAAGTCTTTAGGAAAACTGATTGGTATTAGCTAATCACATTTATTAAAAGAAATACTTTATAGAGCCTTTTATTTTTACTAGCATTCTGCATGTATAACAAAAATAGTTCATTTAACTGAAGCCAATGGATAGCTGAGCAGATTCAGAACACATCTGCTGAAAGTGAGATTTACAGCTAAAATATAAAGCCACCATTTTTAAGCTACAATTATTGGCTTCAGTGGGGTGAAAATTATCTGAGAAACTAGGCTTTTCAGCCTCTCATCAGTTGCTTTTCAGTAAATGAGTGTTTTAAAAAGCTAGTTTTGAACTCCTGATCAGTGCTTGTCCATTGGTGTCACTTGGAGTGAGGTGGAGAATGAAAAAGTTGAGGCATTTTTTTTTCAATAAAATGTTCTGTGTCCATATTCCAAATTTGTACATAACCATTAAGATCAGTGGAATTGCAAATTTCATCCAATACTGACAGGCCATCTCCCAGATTACTAATTATTCATCCTACTTCATGGACTGGGAATTATAGTTAGGCAGGAAAATCATATAAAGCCTACAGAGACATGAGAGACTGGATATCTAGTTTCATAAATGCGTAGATGTTTGCATATTTACAATGGTGAAAATCATTAACTGTTCATTGCAAATATGTTTTGCCTTCATTGCTACAGAGTATTGTAACTTCAAGGCAAAGCCAGCTTGCCAGCATTTTTAAGAAAGAAAAAGTTTCTTAGGAAGGTTTATGACACAGTGGACCTCTTTTTTTTTGGGGGGGTGGCAGCTTCAAGATTTATTGAAGCAGGTGAGAGGACAATGTGCACACACAGAAACTCCAACACAAACTTTTGATTCTAAAAAGTTACACAGCAGTAGGCAGAGGGACATGGTGGCCAGTGGATGACCTGGTCCAGATGGAAGGAAACCAGATTTTTGGGTCTGCAGTGCTCTGTGGCATCTGCTAGGGAGAGGCAAAGCTAAGTGAAGGTCTCCAGCTCTGAACCCCAAGTCCCTAGAATCGCAGGACTTTCCATCTGCCCCCTTTTACAGAGGGGCAAAGTCCTTCCATTCTGTGCTGAGCCAACCGAAGATAGATCTGGCTATGGTCATACAGCAATATCACTCTTCCCTCTGCTACACAGTGTCTGTGATCAGCCCCAAAATAACCATGAGGAGGCCCCTCCAGGGGAGCTGGGATCCAGGTCACCAACCTGAGGGGAGCCACTGCTTTCCCTTGAGGCTTCTTCCAAACAAGTCCAGATCCCAGGCAGCACCCTGAGGGTGATGAGGAGGTCACAAAGCAGGAGCTCATGACAAGGATTTGCTCTCCAGTGTTACCTTATCTTTCTTCAAGCTGACATCTGTGAGAATGCCCCCACTTAGTCAGGGATGATCTGCAGGTGTTTTTCACATCAAACTTGGCTCAAGAAGGAATCTCAATCCTCCTCAACCTGACACGGACACAGCCTGGCTCTGATAACAGGAAGGAAAGCTCCAAGTCTCCTCACTGCCACTCACTCGGCAGCCCCCGGGGCCTGAGAGCCAAAAGCATTGGCTGGAGAGAAGCCAGAGTGTGTGAAAGTGCCAGCATTTGAAAGGGACAGGTGTGGACCCTCCAAACATGGGAAACTGCTTTCCACAGTTCCTCTCCCTGCATCATCAACTGGACCTCTTGTGTTAAAAAGTGCTTTAACATTCTTAAAAGACAAAATAGCAGAATAATTTATTTTTTCTCCTTCATCAAGGAACATGTAGCATTGGTTACCAGTTATAGAGGATGAATACACAGGTGGCAAATGTACTTCTCCATGTATGATGGTGAAATTGTGATTCATTTGTTTATTGATAACATCACTTAAGATCAACTGGAAATTTGGTGACAGCACTGGCTTTACTTTTTTATGAAAACATCTTAGTCCCTTTCAGTTTTGACTTTCTTATTTCTTAGGACTCATAGGGAGAGAAGAAAGCAAGCAAGAGATCAAACTCTTGGCATGTTTTTTTCTGATGTCAAATTTTAATATGTCAAAATGTTCCTAATAAAATCAGCTCCTCTCTTTCCCCCTCACTCCCTGACTGCTTCATGCACAGAGGTTGATGCTAACAGGTCAGGACCTGAGTTGACTGTGACATCTTAATTTGATCATCAAGTCATTTGGAACTCCTAACTGCCAAAATTCCAGTGATAATTTGGCATGTGTTAACAAGCCACTGAATAAGGAAATAATTTCACCTACTTCTTACCTTCCCCTTTTGCTTAACTGGCTACTCAACTAGTGGTTTTCTCATCTGTGACATTCTAAGACCCAGGGCCACCCCTTAACCCCACCTCTTTGGGACCTCTCATTTCCTTTTCTAGTTTATTTCTTACTTAAGCAGATTTCAATGAATCTCATTTTAGTCTCTGAAAGAATTAATGCTTTTCACTTGATGCCAAAGGATAAAACTTAATGTCACCAGCTTTTTTTTTAATGTTAACTGCTTATTCATTATTGTAGTTTGATATTGTTAATCAACTACTGTAAATAAGTGCTAATTAACATAATGTTAATTGACTTTCAAAGCAGCTGCAGATGGTTTTTACTTTTCAAAAACAGTTTCAGCATTATCAGCAACAGAGGAAGAACCACCGTATCTGACAACACAGTGATCCATTATTGTTCCAACATATACATTTTAAATTAGGCTCAATACAGTGTCTACTAAATTATATACTTTAATTGATTTAATAATGTCTAATGGGATTATAATAAATGAGCCTCATTGGATGAAGTCTAAATATAGTTAAAAGACATTTTTGAAGAGTCATGAAAGAAAGAGAATAGGAATGCTCACATGAACATATATACATAGAATTCTCTCCTATTTTCCTCATTTTGAAGCATTTTGTAACAAAAGTATAGGCTCATAAAGCAAAAGATTAGGAAATTATTGGAGCCAAATTAATGTTTGCAAGATAAAGAAGGAAACTTCATCTCTAAACAACAGGAAGAACCTCACTGAATTAGAGACACTCAGAAGTTAGCAGAGATTAACCTGAAGCTTAAAAACTCAGATTAGGGAAGTATGTCTTCCAGACATTGGACCAGAAGGCCACACCTCAGGCAACATGTGACAGACACATTCTTTTAGTTGAAGGCCTGGACATATTCATACATACAAACTAGGTAGACTTAGCCCTAAAGTAATGAAGCCATAAGACATCTAAGTGGTATTGGAATCAGGTTCTAATGTATCTGAGAAGACATCTAGAGTAATTTTCTTGTGTCTGACAAAGAAGAAAGATGAAAGCAGAGAGATAAAAATTGTATGTTTCTACTATAGAAAGCTTATCCTACTTCCAGCAATAATGGAGTATCTCACTGCAGATCAAGCCTCCTGCCGAAACCTAGATAATCCACATAAAACACAAAATACACATTTTTGTAACATATTAAAAGCAGCCAAGATACCCAAGACTTGAGGAGTCAAGATCACAGGAGGAGAGAAACTCATGTAAGTTGAATATTCTCTGTGCCACATTCAGGGTCCCTGCCAATTTTTGGCATAGAAGGGAAGGCTGGGAGTTGGGCAGAAGTTAGATGCTAAGAGGCAAGAATCCATCAGAGTTTTCAGTATCTCACACAGCTAGGGAGACAGAAATTGGACTTTTGGAGTTCATGACTGACTGGGAAGACAGGACTGAGGCTAAGACCTCTGAGATGAGAAGTGAAGAGGATACTCTTGTTTTCATTTAGAGGCATTTGTTGAGTTCTTAAGGTGTACAGGCAAGAGACTAAAAAGTCAAGTAGAAAGCAGGTTAAAAGCAAAAAAGGAGTTTGCAGCAGTCTCAGGAGTGTGAGGTGGTAAAAACTGGAGTTCAGGGTCTGCTCAGGAGGACTTCAGAACTAGGCTCATTTCCCTGATTTGCAGCAAGCCAAATGCTGAGACACTGAGGTTTGCTGCAGAGAAGCAACATAGATAGACCTGAAGATTGTCATTCTAAGTGAAACAAGCCAGAAAGAGAAGATATCATATGATATCACATATATGTGGAAGCTTTAAAAAAGAAAAGAAATGGATTTATTTATAAAACAGAAACAGATTTACAGACAGAGAAAACAAACTTATGGTTACCAGTGGGGGAAGGGGTGGGAAGGGAGAAAGGGATAAATTGGGAGTTTGAGATTTGCAGATAGTAATATATATATATATATATATATATAAATTTTATATATAGTTTATACTATATAGCACAGGGAACTATATTCAATAGCTTGTAGTAACCTATGGTGGAAAACAATATAAAAATGAATATATGTATGTTCATGTATGACTGAAGCATTATGCTGTACACCAGAAACTTGACATATTGTAAACTGACTATACTTCAACAAACTATATATTAAAAAAAATAGGTTTATTCAGGAGGCAGCCAAGTGATGAGGGGAGATGGGAGAACAAATTTCAAATCTGTTTCCCCAAAGGTGAGGGCTTTGGGATATTTATGGGTTAAAGAAACAGGGTGGTCTGAGGCATGGTGGGGAAAGGTGACTGGAGGTGAGAAAAAGGTGATGTCATTATTGTTCTGTACAGGAGCAACTAAGGTACATGCTTTTTCATGGGATGCAGGTGCAGGAAATGTTGGTGTTAGCTTGTTCTGAGGGTGGAGCTTTTGACCCTTTGATGCCAATAGGTCATGGATTGGACACGGTGCATAACCCAGTTGTGGATCAGTGGTTCCAACTAGCTGGGGCTCAAACTTGAAAACAGCTGATTCCAAGTTCCTGAAAAACAACTTGGGCAAACATTGTTTAGACTGTGTGATGCTTGAAGGATATGTGAGTTTCTGTAAAGACAAAGTGAGCTTAATCATTAAAGGCAGGTTACAGTTTACTGTTTATTAAGCAAGCTATAGTTTAATGGATCTAACCAATGACTGACCTCAGTTTCACTAGTAAGTATCCTAAGCTCTCAGTTGACGTGCTAGAGGTATTAAAAGTCTTACAGAGATTACAAGTTGTTTCAATCAGCCCAGTCTCTTGTTTACTATAGCTGTTTGTCAGAGGATGGGATATATTTCCTTTGAAGAATGATAACATCATCCTGAACATCTACAATTTTCCATTAACAATGTTGTACGTTCAGTAAAATATTACAAGTCATTCCAGGAAACAGCATTCTAAACAAAAACTGGCAATAGAAACATCCATAGTTAAGCTAGATGCTAGGATTAAGAGACATGGATTTTTTAAAATCCTGATTAATGTATTCAAGAAAAATAGATGTCAAGAAAGAATTACACCAGAGAAATTCTATAAAAGCATCAAAAGGAATTTCTACACCTGAAGAATGTAGCAAGTGAAATTAGGTTCTAAATAGGTTTAATCACATATTGGACATAACAAAAAGAGGATTTGTTAACTGGTTAAGTCAGTTAAAATATTCAAATTGAAGGACAGGGAGCAGAAGGTTCAAGAATGCAGAAAAGTCACATAAGAGATACATGCAACATGGGGAAAAGATCCAATGTTGAAATCAGAGAAGAAATGGAGATCATAGCGCAGAAGCAGTATTTGAAAAAATAATAGCTGAGATGTTTTTTCCCCCAAAACTGATGAAAGGTATCAAAAAAGTGCTACAAACTCCAAGCTGGATAAGAACAAAAGAAGCCACAATTAGACTCATGATTGTAAAATTTCTGCAAGCCAAAATCTTAAGAGCATCCAGAGAAAACTGACACTTTTAAAGGAGCATCAATCAGACTGATAGCTATTTTCTCAAAAGAGAACTGAAAACCAGAAGACAATACAATGATATCTCCAAAATGCAAGAGAAAAAAGCCAAAAATGTCAACCCAGAATTGATCAGCTAGTGACAATATTTTTCAAATGTGAAAGTGAAATAAACAGTTTTCTAGACAAACAAAAACAGAAAAATTCATCACCAGGAGACCCACACTAAGATAAATGCTAAAGGGAATTCTTTGGACTGGAGGAAAGTTATCCCAGAAATCCAAAAAGGAATAAACAAGAGAAAGAGTGGGTGGTAAATACAATGCTATTGATAGTTTTGCAGGGCTTAAAACAAACAGAAAATTACTGTTCGTGAAAACTATAACACAAAATTAGGGCATGTGTCATTTAGACTATCATTTATTATTAAGCCAAAAAACCTCAATCATATTGAATTGGTCAAGCCTTTGTGATCTCTCTGAAGGCTTCTGGGCAGAGTTCAGTCTGAGTGAAATTAGTTACAAAAGGGGCCAGGGGACCTTGGGAATATCAGGCTAAGGGCAGTGTCCAGGGCTGAGGGAGAAAAGGATTACATGGCCCTCTCTCTGAGAGGCGGGACTACCAGTGCAACTAACAGTCTCATGTGTAGACTTTTAAATGCTTCTACATGAAGAAATATTTTTTATCAGTACTCTTTCATTGTTTGCCCCCCTCAAATCCCAAATTTATGTTTGGTTATTAAACACAAGGGCCATTTGATGAGTAGCAGGGTGTTCTTTTTTTCATTTCATTATCTAGAACAAACTGAAACTAAAGTGTGAGAACTTGAATTTCATTGTTGCAGATCAAGTTAATTTGATCACACGACCAAAATTCCTAGATAGGACAGAAGGATCAGTGTCTTGGTGGCCTGATGGGGAGTTTGTTGTAAGGAGGCAGAATGAAGCTCCAAAACTGGATTGAAAATCATTACTTTAAGGTGGGCAGGAAAAGATGGTAAGTTTTCCTCTCTCCTCTAGCAATATAAACACATATTACCACAAAGTTGGCCATTTGTTGAAAAATTAATGGGATGTTGAAATCCAAAGAAATTAACATCATTTTGTGGCCCTTGCTACTTGTGGGATATTGGGCACCTCTTCTCCAAATATCTAATTCTCTCTTTTCATATGTCTAATCTGCTGTTAAAAATTTCTATTAAGTTTTTAATTTTTGGCTATTTCATTTTCCCTTTTTAGACTTTCTATTGCTTCTTTAAAGAAAAATTTACACTGCCATTTTTGTGGTTTTCTGCTATGAATCCTGTTATTTCTTTTCCTTTAAGAATAGTAAACACTCTTGCTCTCTAACCTGTCTCTGATACTTCTAACAGCTAAAGTATTTGCAAATCTGTTTTTGTTGACATCCTGGTGCTGTGTTTAATTATGTAGCTTATTTTCTTGTTGGTGTGCTAGGTCCTCATGCTTGGGAAAACATATATATGAGTAATCTGAGACCCAGGATAAATTATAAGTGCCTTCTTCCAGATATGATATATCTTTGCTTCTGAAAGATGTCTGGAGGAACTATCACCTTCAACCAAGTTCAAGGCTAGAGGGTCTTTGATCTACCTGGGGATGTGAAACCTACTTATTTGCAGGTGAGCTGCTTCACTTCTGGCTCTCTTTTACCCCAGGAGTTATTCCCTTTGAGTTTCAAGTATATAGTAATGGTGATTTCTTAAAGATTTTCTAGCTTGTACAGGCCCTAGGCTTTGATTTCTGCCTTGATCACCCCATGAATTACCAAAAGCAAAGTTCACTTTTGCCAGAATCAGCAAATGATGTCAGGGTAAAATTTGCTTCTGTGCTTGCTTAATATTTTCTCTCCATTTAGTTCTGGTAGTTTCTTCCTATCTTGTTTCCTCTCAGATGCTTTTAGGCAGATTTTTTTTGTATTATATTCAGCATTTTCAGTAGGATATTTGATCTAGATAATCTACCCCACTATTCCCAGAAACTGGAAGCCCAAGATAATAAATAATCTGCATTAAGATGATATTAGCTCACAGAATTTGCAGTTCAAGCAGATAGTGTGTACTTTCTAAGCTGAAAATAGCTGTTAAGTTGTCAGTTATTATTATTGTTAGAAAGTAGAAGAAAGAAACCCAGTTATTGTGTATTGGCTACCACCTTATATGGGGCTGTGTCATCCCCTCAGAATGGCTTTGGTTTTACAAGCTCCCATTCATAGTTTAGCCAAAGAAGAAAATGTATTAGAGCTTTGCTAGGAAGCAGAGGTTGGCAAACTATGACCTAAGAGCCAAATCTGATCTGTGGCTTGTTTTTATAAATAAAATTTTATTGGAACAAGGCCCCATATTCATTTACGTATTGGGTATGCCTGCTTCTGTATTAATAAGGAAAGAGTTGGACAGTTTCAACAGAAGCAACATGGACCACAAAACATATGATATTTACTCTCTGGCTCTCTATGGAAAAAGTTTGCCAATCCACTGATATGAAGTATTATTCCACCCAGGTCTTGTCTGACAAGTGGATGTGCTGGGAGCAAGTCAATTATTTTCTGCAATATTTGTGTACAATTTTAAATACTGGAAACTTAGTCTTGATACAATAGACTCCTCAGTCACACTGAAAAAAAAATAAAAAGGAAACAGCAATAATGAACACAATAAAATATCTTCAAGTAGCAACACTGTAGTTAAATCACTACTCTTATTTAGTTCAGAAAAATATTTTCCTTATCCTCCACAGATATTAGCTCACTTAGTTTTTGCTTTTTTAGAGAATGTATTTTCTACTTCATTTATAAAGTCAAACTCTTCATTTTTTCATTAACCTCTGCTCCTCAGTGCTATGTGAAGGAGAGAAGGCTTAGAGAAAATGGAAACTCACAAGCAGCAAAGAAAGGTGAATCCAGGCACCCATTAATTGTGGGAGAGTGGTTTTGAGCAGACATACAGCTCTCTTTCTCTACGCTGGACTAGCAGGGTTTGTGGGGCAGGATGAGCCAGCAGGGGTTTCTGCCAAAAAGCAAGATACTTTCTGAGATGATTCCTGCTTCTCAGGAGTAATGATAGAGATCTTAGCACAAAAATCAAAGAACAAAACAACTGGAAGAGGAAGCAACATTCAAAGTCCAGTACATTTCTTTTTGGTTCAGCACCAGCTCTAATGAACAGATCTCTTGTTTCTGTGTATGATGTCAATTAAGCTACTGTTCTGGCTCCCAGATACACAAGGGTGTTCTATATGTAAATGGTATTGATGTCATTCATGCTATCAATGTTAAGACTGCATCAATATCTCTGCAGAATTTTGGTTCAATCATAAATACCACAGAGTCTAGAAGACGACCAGGTCGAAAAGCATCTTACTGAGATGAATCAGAATACTGAAAAATACACCGGTCCCATTGTGAAAGTGTGTTGCTAAATTAAAAACAAGGAACACAGTAATTTCCTCGACCCAAAGCCCTGTTGGACGGATGTCTTCTGAGATGTGGTATGTATATAAAAGGGATGGGATCCAGGAGTGAGAAATAAAGAAATAATGAAATCATTTCTTTATAGAGGATCAGCTGCCTTACATGCATGCCACTTTGCATATTAAATCATCTGAAATTCCCTGGGGATCTGGAGCTGGCTCTTCACCTGCTGATGAGTTTGTAACTCAGTGCTAATTAACTGTAATGACTTTGAGAAATACCCTTCTAAATCACCACCCCATCCTCGGTTGCCAAAAGCCACCTGCACCTAGGTGGCTGACTAACAGCACCCCAATTTTATTCCATTTTTCATGTGGAATCCATTGTCCTCTGTCTTCACTGGAGAGCCAAGATGTCTCTAAATTTCTTCTGTGATGTGGTGTGGTAGGGAAGGAGAAGCTGCAGCCACAGAAGGTGGATATGTGAGAAAAGCTAAGGGGCTCTCTTCTCTAAGACCAGGACACAAAAGCCCCCTCTGTTCCTTACCAACTGGGCTCACAATTCTCATTCTATGAGAATGTAGGGGTTGATCAGATAATCTGAGGAACCAGGAGTGTCAGAGAAGGCAGTTCCCATGTGGCCAGTTCCTGGTGGCCTGGTGAGAACTGCAAGAGGCTGCTGGTAATTTTCCAGGCACTCAGCATGCTCCATGGTGCCCCTTGCACAGGCACAATGGCCACATAGCCAGGAAGCCAGATGGACTCTATTCTAGGCAAATGCAGAAAAGGGATGACAGAGTCTGGATTTGCTTAGCCCCTTAGCCTTGCTGCTGGCCTTCTGTCTTCCAGGGCCAGATTTACCCTTCATGGTCCCCAAAGGGAGAGCACATCCCAGCTTGGTCACCTGGAAGCTGTAGATTTGCTGATTTGCACCCTTGTGCATATTTTTATGTGGGCTGGGAAAACAGATGTCTCCATCCCGGTTACTGAAAACCCAGCTGGTTACTGCTGCATCAGAATGACCTGGATTTGGGGATCTGAGTTTTCCTTGCCAGAGCCTTGGGAAAGTCGGGAAATATGTCAGTCTTTGAGTTGAAGCACAGATGGTTGAGGTCAGAATCGCTGCATCCCTCTCTCTCCTGTGTGCTGTGGGGATTACAGGAACAGTGACAGTAAGCATAGTACATTACACCCAGTGCCCCTGCTCCCTTACATCATTTTTTAAAATTAGGCAGGTTAAAAATTAATTCAAACCAACCAACCAACCAACAGTAGAATCATCCTATAGTCTCTCCCATTTTTTAAACCACACCTGCACCACACCCTCCATTCTAGGTAATGATGGAATAGAACTTCATAAAATGGGTATTTGACCAGAATCTTCTGGCCAATGAGACAGCAAGTCTGCTGTGGAATACCTAGGAAAGCTTCCTCCCTCCTAAGAAAACAACACTTGAAGAAAGTTTTCTCTTTCTCCCACAGATGTTGCCCTATCTTCTCTAAGCAAAGGTGAGGGGGCGGGGAGTGTTTCAACAGGGAAGAGATATGGTTTGACTGGGGTTAAGTTTAACCAGAGCAGGAAGCATCACAGGGAGATGGCTGGAAATAACTGCTGGAGGGCTGTGGATGCGTCCAAGGTTCTGCTTCCCAAAGCAGGTGATGGTGTTATTTTTACAGTCCTGGCTGTGGCACAGCAACAACAAAGCATTTTGATTCAAGGCAACCTTGTGCTGGGTATAGAAAACAGTAATGACAGGTGAGGTGGTGTAGCGCTAAGAAATAGAGGTGGCTCTTTTTAGTAAAGACTATGCCAAAATGACATTTTCTGTAGAAACCCTTAAAGCTGTACACTTGCCTTTTCAGCCACTCTCATTATAATTACTCACCACTGAAATAATATATGTAAGGTGCTAAGTATAGTATCATGAGCATGGCAAGTACTCAGTACACATTAGCTACCGGCAGTATTGCAGATAGCAAAAGATCCTTCCTGGATGCCAAGGATAGCAGAATAATCTATAAAAATAACCCTGGGGGATCTGTCTCCCCTTCTCTGCCAGGTGGGAAGTCGGTTTGCCCTGTGGCATCATTATGCTTGTAATGTTTATCTTCTTCCTCCGGTTTCTCATTGTGCTGCTGGGCCCCTGGGGTGGTGTTGCTGGCAGGGCCCTGGCTGCAGGCTGCATGCAGCCTAGCTGGTCCAAATCTTCAAATTTAGGTTGCTGACCCCACAAGCACAAACCCCTTGGCTCCATGTCTGGTTCTCTCTGCTTCAGTTAGACAGGAAACCAAAGCTGGGCAAACCTCCAGATTTTCAGATAGGCCTTCTGTTCAGATAAGCTTCCAAGGATGTTTCTGCTTGGGAACAGTAACACACCTCAGGTTCCTTCCTGGGTTTTGACTTGTGCCTCTGTGACATGCCACCAGGTTTAGAACTGATGTTGTACTTGGAGTGGAAATGCCCACATGTGGCTTGAATTAAACAGACCTCCATGGATCAGAGATGCAAGGCTAACTAATCTCAGGGTGTTAAGCTGAAATTTTCTTAGAGGCACCGAGCAATCTCCCCTGTGAGAGATAAGTCTTTGGCCCATGCGGTTCTTTTTAACTGAGTTCAACTTCATATTGAATACATAGCAGCTTCCTGGTGACTTAGTGAAGCAGTACAGTAAGGTGGGAAAATGGGCTTTAGCCTCCTTCTGCCCTGTGTTCAAATCCCTGCTCCAGACCCTAGTACTTGTGATGAAATCATCAAATTTCTCTGATCCTATGACCTTTCTCATAGGTTTATTGTGAGGATCATATTAGTATGTGCCAAATGACCAGAATGTAATAAATTCTCCATACATGGGGGATATTATTTCTAACGCCCCAGGGAGAGGAGATTGCTATTGTTCAAATGTATTTTATAAGTCAAAAAATAATGTTAATAAAAATAATGACATTAATGGAAATAGGCTAGTTTGCTCAAGAGAACAGTTTCTTTCAGACATTCTCATTATACCTGATTCTTTCCACATCTTTCATACTGGTTACCCAGGCTTAAGATTATTCTCTAGAAGCAATATATGGGGAAGAAGTTCTTTGAAATGTTACTAAAACTAACAACAGTGTTTGCCAGCTCAGTTTGGAAGAATGAACATAGCCCTAGGAAAGGAAGTTCTTATTTTACCTTTGCAATCAATTCAGCTTTATCAAAAACAAGGGGAAACAAACTAGCATTCAAAAAATACGTAACAACTTTGACAAGGAGAGAAATTCAGCATTTGTCCCCTTTGATAGCAGAGCAGTCTATCCTGATATAGAGATCTCTTTATTCAAGTTTAGCTTCACTAAAACATGTGATGTTGCTGTACCTGTGAGGATTTGTTCAGCAAATGATATTTAAGCACCAACATTGAAGGATTCAGCAATGATAAAAAAAAAAAAAGACTGTTCTAGGTGAGGTTTGAATCTGAGGATCTCTAATGTGAGGCATTTAGAGCCAAGAATCTGAAATTCAAAATTCAAAATTGCTCAGTTCCGAGCAGGACTGCATGCCCTGATTCTGGGCTGGCTCTCTCCAAAACATACCATTGGGCCATCTCATTCATTCTTCCACCTTTCTTTCCCTTATGAGAATTTGTCAATTTTGATATCATTTATCAATTACCTGAGAAATGGATCTCACGATATAATTCATGGGACTCTGTTTGGTAAGATCTTTTCCTAAAAGAAAATTTTTTTTTGCTATTTTTATTTTATTTTATTTTATTTTATGTTGCCTTCATTTTTGTTTATTGAGTTATAGTCAGTTTACAATGTTGTGTCAATTTCTAGTGTACAGCACAATTCTTTAGTCATACGTGAATATACATATATTCATTTTCATATTCTTTTTAACTATGAGTTATTACAAGATATTGAATATATTTCCCTGTGCTATACAGTATCAACTTATTTATCAATTTTATATATATACCCATCAATATCTGAAAATCTTCATCTCCCAGTTTAGCCCTTCCCACCCTCCTCCCCCTGGCAACTACAAGTCTGTATTCTATGTCTGTGAGTCTGTTTCTGTTTTATATATAAGTTCATTTGTCGTCTTCTTTTTTTATTTTTGTTCCAAATATGAGTGATACCATACAGTATTTTTCAGTGGAAAAGGAGGAGAAATTAATATGGAAAACCTAAAATAACCAATTGGAAACCAACCACTCTGCTTGATGGATGCAAATAAATGTTGTTTTTGGCAAAAGGAAAGTATTGTTTTCTATTTGGAAATAGGTAAACCTGTCAAGCCAATAAAAAATAAGTTAATTATGAATAAGACAAGGAATACTTTACAAAATGTATTATAAAAAGGTAATGAACAACTGCATACCTATATACTGGCCATGTTAGGCTACATGAATAATTTTCTGGAAAACAAAGCTTACAAAATTGAGTCCCAAGAGGAGGGTATGGCTCAAGTGATAGAGCACATACGTATCATGCACAAGGTCCTGGGTTCAATCCCCAGTATCTCCTCTAAAAATAAAAGTAAATGAAAAAACCTAATTAACTCCCCTCATAAAAAACATCATGTATCCAAAATTGAGTCTTGGAAGGACAGAACCTTCAAACAGACCACTTTCTTAAAAGAAATGGAAATGTTGGTCACACATCCACCTCGGGGTGGCCTGATGAGCTGATGCCTTTGAGTTGTTGGAAAGCTTGGCAACTATCTTACAAAGGTAGCTTCTCCCCACCCCAGCATCTGCCAGCACCCCCAGGATGAAACTGGGGCTTGTTTAAGTTTAAAACATACAAGTAAACATTCCTATATACTCAGAGCTTATTTATTTTATATGTAGTAGTTTGTGTCTCTTAATCCTTTATCCCTTCTTGGCCCTCCCCGCTTCCCTCTCACCACAAGTAACAACTAGTTTGTTCTCTATATCTGTGAGACTGTTTGGGTTTCATTATATACATTCACTTGTTTTATATTCCAAATGCCACATATAAGTGATAACACCCAGTATTTATCATCTCTGCCTGACCTAGTCCTCTAAGCACGCTATCCTCTAGATCATTTCATGTCATTTCAAATGGGAAAATGTCATTCTTTTTTATGACTGAGTAGTAGCCCATTCTATATATGTATAAATATAAATGAAATAAATTATGTACATATTTATTTATTCATCTATTGCTGGGCACTTAGATTGCTTCCATTTTTGGCTATTGTAAATAATTCTGTTATATATATATATATTAGGATGCAACTATCTTTTTCAATTGGAGTTTTTCTTTTCTTCAAATATATATCCAGGTGTGGAATTTCTGGATCATAAGAGTTTTATATATAGGTTTTGAAGAATTTCCAAATGTTTTTCAAAATGTCTGTAACAATTTACATTCCCACCAATGGTGTACAAGGGCTCCCTTTTCTCCACTTCCTCACGAACATATGCTATTTGTGAACTTTTTGATGTTGGCTATTCTGGCAAGTGTGAGATGACATCTCATTGGGTTTTGATGTGCATTTCTCAGGTGATTAATGACGTTGAGCATCTTTTCATGTGCTGTGGGTCATCTGTATTTCACCTTTGGAAAAATATCTATTCAGAATTTATACCCATTTCTTTCTCTTTTTTAACATTTTTTATTGATTTATAATCATTTTACAATGTATCAAATTCCAGTGTAGAGCACAATTTTTCAGTTATACATGAACATATATGTATTCATTTTCTCATTTTTTTCTCTGTGAGCTACCATAGATCTTGTATAATAGATAAACAAGATTATACTGTATAGCACAGGGAAATATATACAAAATCTTATGTAGGCATTTCTTAATGAGAGTTTGTGTGCTATTGTGTTGTGTGAGTTTTTATATATTTTGGATGTTACCCCAATCAGATCTGAATTGCAGTTATTTTCTCTCATTTCATGCCTCACCTTTTCAATTAGTGCATGATTTCCTTTGCTGTGAAGAAGCTTTTCAATTAGCTGTAGTCTCAGTTGCTAATTTTTATTTTCATTTCTTCTAATTTCTGTAGTCAGAGCCAACAATTCAAAACCAAATCTGATGTTAAGGACCTCACTGCCTATTCTTTCTTGGTGTTATATGGTTTCAGGTCTTCTATTCAAGTCTTTAATCCATTTTGACTTTCTGTGGATGCTCTAAGATAGCAGTCCAGTGTGATTCTATTGCATATAACTGCCCATTTTTCCACACACTATTAATGGTGGAGATTGTCCTTTCTGCTACTGTGCATTTTAGGCTTCTTTGTTGTAATTTTCTTGACCATACATGTGTGGATTTATTTCTGGGCTCTGTATTCTGTTCCATTGGTCTAAATGTCTGTTTTTATGCCAGTACCATACTGTTTGTGTCACTACACTTTTGGCTTTTTTTCTTCTTCTCTAAATTACATGTGGAAAACCAGCAGGGGGACAGGGCTCCCGAGCAGTGCAGGGCCTTTTATCCTGTAGTCACCAAGGGCTATAGAGCCCACTGGGCTACCTGCTAGACAGCTGCAGGACAAGACATGGGACTGGGGACCTGAGGTTTCCCAAAGCCCCAGCTTCCTGCCACTTCCCAGGCGAGTACTGGGGCCCACGAGGCCACACTGACATCTCCCAGGACTATGGAAAGAGCCTTGGGGGAGGAACTGTGGGCCCAGGGCAGACCAACCTCCAGCATTTGAGGTAAACCTGAGGGAGGAGTCAACCAGGTAAAGAGCTCAATGGGCTTTCACTGAAGGCAGGGCAGGGGGTGGTCCTTGGAAGAACAGACAGACAGAGGCCAGTGTGGCTGGACTGAGGAGAACAAACCTAGGTGGGCTGCTGACAGGAGGAGGGGCTTCAGATCTGGCTCAGGATTGGGGCTTTTCCCCAAAATGACCCTGAGACATTTCTTGTGTGTTAGCAGAGTGACAGGAACAGGTCTGTATTTTAAACATCCCTCTCTTGGATTGAAGGGAGTAAGAAAGGAAAGCAAAGAGCATGAATCTGGGGCAATGGCAGTGGTGGATTAGACAGGGAAGGTGAGGGGGATACAGAGAGGTGATGAATGCATTTGCAGTTGGGACCCAGGGACAGGGGAGAAGCTGACTGCATGTGGGGTGAAGAAGAAAGAGGGATCAGACAGAGTCCCAGGTTCTGGTTTGAGCAGGTGGGGAGATTGAGCAGCTGCTGCATGGATGGGGGAGGGGTGCGAAGTGAGTTCCAGAAGGCAGAGTGGGGCAACATAAATCTTATGAGATTAGATCAGTTCTGATACACTTTATTTTTTCATGGACATATATTTGATTTGCAGTGTTGTTTAAGTTCCTGGTATACAACATACTGCTTCAGTTATACATGCATATATGTTCTTTCTCATATTCTTTTCCATTATAGGTTATTGTAAGTTACTGTATATACTTCCCTGTGCTATTCAGTAGGCCCTTGTATATCCTACCTTGTGTCTGTAATCCCACACTCCTGATTTATCCCTCCCCACCACCACTTTCCTCCTGGAAACCATAGATTATTTTCTATGTCTGTGATTCTATTTCTGTTTTGTAAATAAGGTCATTTGTATCCTTTTTTATTTTTTTTTTAGATTCCACATATAAGTTATATTTATCTTTGTCTGACTTACTTCACTTAGTATGATAATCTCTATATACATTCCATTTAGTTGGAAATAACATTCTTTCATTCCTTACAATGACTGAATAGTATTCCAAGGTGTATATATACCACATCTTTCTCATCCACTCACTGTCAGTAGACATTTACTGTGCTTCCACATCTTGGCCACTGTAAATAGAGCTGATGTGAACATTGAGGTGTATGTCTGGGAAATCTAGAGATTATCATACTATGTGAAGTAAGTCAGACAAAGACAGATATTATATGATATAATTAATATGAGAAATCTAAACAAAAGGCAAAAGTGATACCATTTTATAATGAAGTCACTGAGAGAAACTGCTTCCCAGGGGGTTTCAAGCAAGATGTAGTACTACAGATGACAAAAAAATACTCCATACCTCATGATCTGGACTCTGATTATACTGGGTTTGGACTGTAAAACCTGACAGCCATCCTGTGTCTTGGGGAGAGTAATTTAAGGACAGGAAAATAAAGGAAGCAGCAAATGACACTGACAAGCCTGTCTGGTGATGCCAGCCATCATTTGCCTGTCTGTCCCTGGCCCCTATTCATAAAGCCAGAGAAGCCCAGCTTGCCAGTCTGTGTGCCCCATGAAGGGGATAGTCTCCTATCCCCAGCTATATCCTATCTGCCTCCAGCCCTGTGGTTTTTAGTGTAGGCTGTTGAGCCAGACTGTCTAGGAGTCTGTGATCCCATCTCCAGCCCCTGCTACCTGTATAGCTTTGAGTCACTATGTTCTGACTTCCTAGACAGGACCTCAACACCTCTCATCAGCTTTGCTTTGGAAATTAGAAACTCTCAGACCTCAGGATGCTCTTGTCCATCCCACCTATGTGCAGGCAGTTTTCTGCTGGCCACACAGAGATTTAGCACTGGCTTACAAGCCTGCACAAACAACACACACACCCACATGTGAAGGTTGACATTAAATACAGGCTATGGGATGGGATCAAGAGAAAAACAGACACAGGGGAGATACTAAGAGTAAGTAAAAGGGTGTAGGAGGCATCACTAAGATGGGGCAATTCTCCCCCACTTTTCAGGTCTTATCCCACATGCACCTGAGGACAGCCCTAGAAGTACATGATAGAATAATCCCCACTGTGCAGGTGAGGAGACAGACAGGCCTGGACAGATGCCAGGATATATGCAGGATGGAGGACAGGTAAGAATGAGGAGTTGAGTCTGGAAGCCAGATTGTCTCCTCACAGCTACACACAGAGCCTCCCCGGGAGCTGTGGAGAGGCAGGGCTGCTGTAACTGTGGAAGATGTGGATTTGCATGGAGAAGGGTGAGCAGGCAGGTACGTAAAGGGCTGTGTGTGGAGGTGTTGTCTGAGCATGGGGTTCAAGTAAGGGGACCCAAGGAAGTGATGTCACTTCTTTGACCACAGACCCCAACAGAAATAGAACCAGGTAACCAGGCACCCACATTCTAGTGATGGCCCTAGAGCCAGCTCACTTGGTAGGAGACAGTTGAGAGAGAAACATGTTCTCCTTCTGTGTTCCCACCTCCAGGGCTTCAGCTTCAGGAAATCCTGAAATGAGAGGTTTTTCAGATGCTGTAGATGTTGGTTCAATCCTCAATTCGGATGACTCTGATCTTTTACCAGGAATTCACCTAAGGTAAAATATGTGGCCTGGAGCAGACCAATCCAGACACAGCCACCTCAGGGAGCCCTCCCTGGTCAGGGCTACTTCTCCTCATCTCCATTTGGGGGAAGGGGAACTTGAGGGGAGTTTTCCCTTCTAGGCAGGAACAGGTTGTTGAGCACTTGGTAACCTGGTGGTCCTGTCATTGTCACAGCCAAGGACAGGCCTGGCAGGGGGGAAAGAGGACTCCTCAGGGGCCTCCTACCTGTGCTTTGCCAATGGGAATCCAAGGGCTTCAGGTTGTTGGGTTTTTGTCCCTCATGTAGATCTGTGCAGAGAGTGGTATGTGTGAGTCTGGAGTCGAGACGTAGATCTGAGAATCAGCCAATACATTCAGACAGGGCTCTAATGATTCTGACTGGCTGCTAGGCACTGTGTTTGCAGGACTCTACACAGGACATCAGAAAGGACCTGGTCCGTGGGGTCCCCAGTTCTATCTCCCTGCAAGAGGGGCAAGGGCCCCAAGACACCAGCAGAGCTCAGTGCAGGCTCAGGGTGAGTGCGAGCGAGGAGACTCCACACCCAGGAAGCCCTGGGTCCCAGAGCTGCCCTGCACCTCCCTTGGTATCTCTATTAGAGACCTGCTGGCAAAGGAATCTGATTCCCTGTTTCTTCCACCCACCCTCACAGCCCAGGCCCTGTCTTGGCCAGATGCAATGTCAATGTCCATATATTAGACAGAATCTCAGAAAGAGACTTTGATAGAATCTCAGTTCATGTTAAGTCAATGGTGTTTTTACATTTTTCTACAGATTTTCCTGTTTTTCTTCCACCCTTACATTTCCATGTTTGCCTGACTATCCTGATCCCTCCCACTCCAGGATCAGTCTCTGTGTTCTCATCTCTAAAATGGAATGTTTTGACAGCAGTCACAGAGATGATGTAGTTCATACAGGGAGGTGCTGTCACTTCTGTGCTGTTCACTTATCTGTGAAGCTGATGCATTTAATCATCACCCACTGATACCTTTCCTGGTGATAAGGATAACCTTTATTCTGCTGAGGGCTCTCCTGTCCCACCTCTTGGCACATGTCCCTGAGGTTTGGGGATTTGGTCTGAGCTCTAGCCCAACACCCTGCCCTGGAGGTCCATGGTGTTGCCTCTGACTCTTATCTCTCCTCTGTTCCACCCCAGGCGGAAGATGTGTCAACAGGAAGCAGGAATGGGACCTGCATGTCATGAAACATCCAGAGAGACAGACTGGAGATTCTGGTGGCAAATCTGGTGCCTGCCATCCTGTCAGCAACCCCACTAACCACACATGTTCCTGGGCACCTATAGAGCTTTGGCCACCACCTAGCTGGTTCTTGACCTTCTAGTCCAAAAGTGAGCACTCTGCCCTCACAGGACATTGGTGATTCAGCCACCTACTGGCGATGAGATGGGGGAATGTCACTCCACCTACATGAACCTCAGTTTGCCACTCTGCACCCTGGAGTGAGCGAAGATCAGGCCCTAGGATGATAGTAAAACAGAGGGGGCCCTTCATGGAAAGTGCTTTCTGGGGCCCTTGCCCCTGGAAAGGTCAGCTGGAGGGGTTGTGGTTGTGCTAATTGGTCATTTTCCTCCTGCCCTTGAGGAAGTCTCCGCCTCCTGCATCACTGATTGTGGCCTTGGGTTAAAATAGTTTGCTATTTCAAATGTGATTTCAAATGTGATTTGTATTCCATTAGCTGTCCGTGTCCTAGGTCAATGAGAGCAGGGATCCCTGGGAGAAAAAAAATGGAGTCCTAGGCCCACTCAGGTCTGTGTAGTGGGACTGGTTGGGTTCATTCATTCCTCAAGTATAGTAAGGGACCCAAGGGACAGATACATTTATAGGAACAGCAATCATTTAATGCACTGAGCAGACAACAGCCCTGCCCTCCAGGGCTTCCATTCTACCAGGAGTCACACTGTCACACTAGACACCACATCCAGGTAGTGTTCTCAGTACAGTAAATGTGACAGAATCCTGGCCTCCTTTAGATATTGATACATCCTCCCTTACACCGATGAGGATGGTGGACACCTTCACCAGCTGAGATGGCCAGTTTCTTTGATTGAAGAGGAGAGGACTCTCTTCCCCAAATCCAGTGTGGATCTGTAGACTGTGTTGATAAGCAGGGAGCAAACCCTGAATTTCACACATATGATTTTTGCTTGAGAGCAGAAGTCTTAGGGCTTCTTCTGGCAAAGAAGAAAGGAGACCCAGAGAGCTGTGGTTGGGTCTGTGGCACTGTGAGGGGCATGTGGGAGGTCAGAGGACAGAGTCAGCCCCTAAGAGAACCCACAGCCATCCCCTCTCCATCCCAGCCCTGTCCTCACCTCCTTCCTGGGACCCAGAACACAAGGAGTGAAGAGCATCCTGCTCACACTCTGGTGGAGCCTCAATGATGGGAACTCAGCAGGTGCTCAGGGGACCCAGTGAGCCTCAGGAGACAGGTGAGCCCACCCTGTGGGAAGTGAGTGCCATGGGCAGGAAAAGACCCAGGCGGGGTTCCTGGAGTTTTAGGCAGCAGGAAGGTGCAGGTGAGTAGTGAGGAGGCCCCCGGGAAGCCTGCGTGGCAGACACAGCCTGTCTGTTCCCTCCTGGGTCAGACACTCATAGAGCAGCTCTGTGTTCCTGAGAGGGCAGTGCCCAGAGCACACAGCCTGCCTCTCCTCACAGAGGTCACATTCAGTGGGGATGGGCAGGGAGAGGGACAGAGCAGTGTGACAGGTGTCCCTGAAGAGGTGAAGAGGTGGAGAGTTGGTCACACCACTGACCAAGGCCTTTCCCTTCATAAGGCTTGTAGCAGCCCCTCCTCTGTGTCCAGGCCCACTTCTGCCCAGACTGTCAGGTGAGAAGGGATGTGGAGCAGAACTGGCCTCTGGGTGGAGAGGAGCCAAAGGCAAAGAGGCTCAGTTCCCCACAGGGCTCTGAGATCACAGCCTGGAATGAAAGGCCAGGTCTCTGCTGCCCTAGCCCCAGTTGTTTCCCTTTTTACTGAAGAATTAGCAGTGGTAGAATAGTGTTTAAATTCAGAGAAAAACACTGGTGGCTGCCAGATATGTTATCTTTCAGAGCTTAAAATCCAGTCCCAAGTGCAACATCCAGGGACCACTTTAAGGATCACTTCTCTCCTTAGCTCATGGTCTGACACCCAGTGATCAAGCCTGGTTTCCCTCCACTTTCCAGGAGTTCCTCTAAGCACGTCCTGGTCTCCTTGGAGGCCACAGCTCAAGTCTTAAAGGCCCCAGGTCAGGAAGGAGTTGCCTCCTCCTTCCATGCTAAGGAATTTCCCTCAAGCCTTTCATGTCTCAGAACCTGCCTCTTCCTGTGATGAGCCAGGGTCAGTCACTGTCTTTGCAGTAGTCCACTCCAGCCACACTAAAGGATGTGGTCTTCCCCTCTGATCTAAAAAGAGCAGACTCATCAGAGCACAATAGAGCACCAATAGCACAAAGATACACACACATGCCCTGGCATTGTCCCATCCTGAATTATAAAGAGAGAACAGACCCTTTCACGTCTGACACTTCTCTAAGTTTTGGTGGCTCAGGCTTCATACACGAGCTACGTCACCTGTACTGGTAAGGCGGCGTTTCACCTGCACAGGTGCTTTTCTACAAGACCTTTCCAAGAAGAAAGCTTCTCTGCATCACGTAGGCTGGGAGTGGGAGCTCAGCCCCAGGATGGCAGAGGTCGGGGGAAGGGTTCCCTTTCCACATCTTGCTCCAAATGCCACTGCCTTTGCCCTATGTAAAAGGTCATTGGCTTTCTGTCCCAACATCCACTACATCTCCACATGTTCTCAGGCGAGGTATCCTTATACATGAGGGTCAAGATTTCATTTAAAAGGCAGGACATTTTCCTTTTCACAAAGTAAAAGTGATCAGTCTCTACCTAGATTTCTGGAATTCAGTGCTTGAAAAAATGGAATTATATAGAGAGTTTATTCAAGAATTTTATACTCATGAAAATGTCTTTTATGTAAAAAGTCAACACAGAGATATCATCTGATATATAACGGCTGTAAAAAGATTACACTATTACACTCACATATTGTTCATAAAAAGCAAATACACACACATCAACTATATGAAGAACAAAGCTGAAAGGAAACAAAGACATTTACAGTGATTGCTTCAGTGATTCCTATTCTGCTTCTTTATGTTTCTTTGTATTTTCCAAAATTAATAACATTTGTTTCTATTTTACTCGGAAAAGTAAAATAAGCATTGGGAAAATTCAGACTAAGAAGCATCCACAAGATATAATAAAGACAAAAATTAACATCTGCATGGGACAGAATATTGTAGGAACCGTGTTCCCAGCTAATCCACTGACCCTCCTTGTAGAAAACAGAGGGTAGATGGTGCGTGCTTTTTCATAAAATGTCATCTCTTGCTATAAGTATGTAAATACTATATAAAATATACCACATAAATACTATATTTGCCCGTGTTTCACATTAAAATGAAAGACTTGACATGCCCAGTGAATACAGCTAATCCCTAGAATAATATTTCTAATCTTTTGAAAGGCTGAGGACAGTCAGAAAGAAAATTCCACACTGTGTACCACTTTTTTTCTGCTTAGCAAAATGCTACCCAAAAGCCTAAAAAGTACCTAAGGTCTCTTCTTGGTTTATTAATAGATTGACCAATATCATAAAGTCACTTTCCATGGCCCAGAAGGAAGCTTGCAAGAGCACAAGGCACATCAGCTGCTGCTCTGAATGAAGGTATCAATTACTTGCACACCCCCTCCTTTTCCCTGAAAACTTGAAAGTGTGTAGAACTAGTGACTATCTCTTCTTATCACAGCACAGACAGATGGCTGCAGGGTTCTCCTGTGAAATAGTGAGAGCCGAAGTGGACCCTGATTTCTCCAAGGAACAGCTAGCAGATCTGTTCATCAGTAGTGGTAAGTCTGTTTCAGCAAACTGAATTGTGGGAACAAAAACACGTCTCGTCAGTGATGCCATTACAAGGAAATAAATGTTGCTTGGGATAAATTTCAGTGGACTTTTAATTTATTCAGCAGCATTCCGATGAAAACTGGGACCCAGGTGAACACTTGCAAAGAACTATTTTCATGTACATATCATTACATTTATTGCACATCCTGTATTTTTTCTTTTTCTTCATCTTTTGTTTATATATTATTGTCTGCTATGAGCATACTATATAACTGGCACCCAATGATGCTAAAGGAGGAGGTGGTAGGAGCAGTCCACCTGGCAGAGCTAAGTATTGTGTCTTTGGTGCAGTTTAGAACTGCACAGTGATAAAAGCAGATCAGTTTTGGGTAAATTTTATTCTTACTTATAAATGCTCTGCAACCAAAGAACCCCTTATTGCTGCACCTGGGGTGAACTGCTTTCTCCACCTCACTCTTAGAGTGCTGTTCACTGGTACTTTGTTAAGCACATTACATGTATTAGTTAACTCATTTAATCTCCACAGCAGCCCTGTGCAAGTCAGTATTGTTACCTCCATTCCAAAGGTGAGGAAACAGGCACAGAGAGGTTCAATAACTTGCCACAACTACATAGTGGCAGAACCACGGTTAAAATGTCTATTAATAGAATGTTTTCATTAATTTTTCTATCCTTAGGCTCTAGAGTTTAACACCCCAAGCTTCACCACAGGTGGAGTTAGTGTAACCCTGCATAGCATAGCGTGACTAGTGGTTGTGAAACAAAACTGAAACGGACCAGCCTCCAGTCTCCAAGACCTCAAAGCCACAGAGACCCTGGGGGCCAAGGGGAGTGAAGGAGGGAGGCAGTTGTGCGCTGAGTGGAGAGGAGGGTTGAAATGTGAATTCAGGTCTCTTTTTTAGGGGAAGTGGTGATTCTCATCTTTGGAGCTATGATCAAGGAATATATCTTGTGGCTGGGGTAGCAGTTGACCAGGATGAGGAAGAAGGAAATAGCCAGGAGTTCCTAAATCAAAAAATAAAATTCAGAAGCAGTTTTAGAGAGGGATGGAGGAGTCCACAAAACCTGAGGCACATATTTTGGGGACAGGAAAATCCCACCAGAATCTGAATGTTGCTCTGGTACTGAGGTCAGTCTTTGACCAGATACTAGTGAAAGTTAGCTACAGAAAGTTGTTTTTCCCTGACCATGATACTAATAATAGCTAATATATATTAAGCTTTGACTCTGGTAAGCTTTATTCTAAACACCTGACTTATAAATACTTGAGACAGAAGTTAAGTACCCGATCCACAGATCCCATGGCAAGAACACAGCAGAGCAGGGCTCAGAACAAGCAGTCTGGCTCCTAGTCCTCAAAAGACTAGGAATAGACTTACCGTATGACCCAGGAATCCCACTCCTGGGCATATATCCAGAACAAACCCTACTTCAAAATGACACCTGCACCCCAATGTTCATAGCAGCACTATTTACAATAGCCAAGACATGGAAACAGCCTAAATGTCCATCAACAGATGACTGGATAAAGAAGAAGTGGTATATTTCTAAAATGGAATACTATTCAGCCATAAAAACTGACAACATAACACCATTTGCAGCAACATGGATGCTCCTGGAGAATGTCATTCTAAGTGAAGTAAGCCAGAAAGAGAAAGAGAAAGAAAAATACCATATGAGATCGCTCATATGTGGAATCTAAAACAAACAAACAAAGCATAAATAGAAAACAGAAGTAGACTCATAGACATAGAATACAAACTTGTGGTTGCCCAGGGGGCAGAGGGTGGGAAGGGATAGACTGGGATTTCAAAATTGTAGAATAGATAAACAAGATTATACTGTATAGCACAGGGAAATATATACAAGGTCTTATGGTAGCTCACAGAGAAAAAAATGTGACAATGAATATATATATGTACAAGTATAACTGAAAAATTGTGCTCTACACTGGAATTTGACACAACATTGTAAAATGATTTTACATCAATAAAAAATGTTTAAAAGTAAAAAGCAGTCTGGCTCCTGAACCTGACCTGAATCACTGCCAGCCATTGCTCCTTAAAAACTCACCTGTGCCAAATATTTATTTCTCCTCCTAGATTTATAACAAAAGCCCGTATGTGTTTTCAAGGTTCCATCTTGTTTCATCTCAATGTAAAAAACTAAAATATTTTGTTCTCACCCTATCATTGTAGATAAGCAATTAGACTGGATTCTGCTCTAAACTTAGAGAGCTAAAAAAATCTGAGAACAGTGAACTAGGTCAAGGAGGATGCAAAGGTGACCAACTCAGTGTTTCTAAACTTTTGGGAGCATCTTTTTAAAAAACAAAGCAAAACAAAACAAAACAAAAACACCTCTTCTTCCTAATTGCCCAATTTGGTGAGTGCACAAGTCTTTTGGCCCCTAAACTTGGAATTTAGGTCTCATTGGCAGACTTAAAAAACCTAAATGCCCACAAGTGCCAAAAAGCCACATTAAGTGGTGAAGCCAGCTAATTGGGACTGGGGGAGGGGAGGCACATCTTGGTCTCCCCAGGGCAGCAGCTTTCAGCTCTAGCCACTTGTTGGTGGTAGAAGCGTAGACCCAGGGTCCTGAGATCTTGTGATTTGGAAGAAGAAGCCAGAAATCCAGGTTTTTCTGTGAAAATCTGGGAGTTTGTTCTTTCCATATTTTCAACTATCTCTATTTTTAAAGCAGTATGAGGACCATTTAGAACCCCCAGGTTCTCATTCATGGACCCCTCACCCTTTTCACACAGCCAGTCTGTGTTCATGTCCTGCCAAGTGGGCCTCAGTGTGCCTTTTTCACCCACCCTTATGGTACCATCCTACTGTATGCCCCCTTTCCCCTGGCAGTGGCTGCTCTGCCTACCTCTTCTCCCTGAACATCCTTCATGGACCACCAGACTCCTGATTGAAAGTTCTGTGTGATTTCTGCCTCCCACATTCTTTCATCACTCACTGAATCAAGTCAATGCTATTCAAGACCTTCCATTCAAGGACATTGACCCATCTGATTTGCTTATCTGTCCCTTTTTAATTTAATTTTTGAGATATAGTGTAAGTTTAAGGTGTACAATGCATTGATTCCATACATGTACATATTGCAAAATGAATACCACTGGAGCATTAGCTAACATCTCCATCGCTTCACATAATTACCATTTCCTTCTCACAGTGAGAACATTTAGTATTTTCTCTCTTAGCAACTTACAAGTATAGAATACAGTATTGTTAACTATAGCCTCCATGTTTACATTAGATCTCTGGAACTTATTTATCTTATAACTGCACCCTTTGACTGTCATCTCCCCATTTCTCTCATCCTCCAGCCCCTGACAACCACCATTCTACTGTGTATCATCAGACTGGCATTTTTAGATTCCACATACACATGATATCATGCAATATTTGTCTCTCTGACTTATCTCACCTAACGCAATGCCCTCAAGATCCATCTGTGTTGTTACAAATGGCAGTGTTTCTTTCTTTCTCATGGCTGAATAATATTCCATTGTATATATATGGCACATTTTCTTTATCCATTCATCTGCTGATGAGTAGGTAGGTTGTTTGCATATCTTGGCTATTATGAATTAAGCAGTGAACATGGGAGTGCAAATATCTCTTCAAGATCTCTGCAAGATTTTATTGCCTTAGGATATATACCCAGAAGTAGAATTGCTGGATTATATGGTAGTTCTATTTTTAGTTTTTGAAGACCCTCTATGCTATTTTCCACAGTTGTTGTACCAGTTTTCATTCCCACCAACATTGTCGAGCGTTCCCTTTCTACACATCCTCACCAGCACTTGTTAACTCTTTGGTGACAGCCGTCCTAACAGGTATTGATATCTCACTGTGGTTCTGGTTTGCATTTCCCTGATGGTTGCTGATGTGGAGCTTCTTTTCATGTACTTGTTGGCCATTTATACATCTTCTTTGGAATATCTGACCCTTTTTAAAAATAGATACCTAAGCTCCAGCGAAAATATGGTATTTCTCCACACATATCCTTTGCTTTTCCACTCTCTACTCTTCTTTGTTTATGCTGCATTTTTTGCCTAGAATTACTCTAGGATTTCATCTAGAATAAACACACTAACTCTCTCTCTCTCTCTCTCTCTCACACACAAACACACTATGCTGCATGGCAGGTACTATGCCCATTACAGTGCTGATCGAAATAGCCATGGAAGCCCCTGCTTAAATGCTCTAAGGACACCTCAAATGAAGGCTTTTCTAATCGCCCCAGATATGACAACCACCTCTGATGAACAGCAGTAGGTTTTGTTTACCTCTGTGCCCCACCTAACTCTAGGTCAAGGCAGTGAGGGTACTATCTGGGCTTTTGGGCTTTTGGGCTGGCCCACACACATGTTGCGAGCTCCCTGAAAGCTAGTAATGTAGCTTATTCTTCTGTTTCACCTTGTACACTGATTGCCAATAATTGCTTTTTGAATGAGTGGATGATCAGGAAATAGCATGGGCAAAGAAAAAGGAGTTAGTCGTACTTAATTGTCAGCAGGTAGAAGAACTTGCTTATGGCGGAGGTAGAAAGAAGTAAGATTAGAGTGTGCAGGAGTTGTTAAGGCAATAGCTGATAATAGGGCATAAGGATAAGAGTGAACTGAGTTTGAAAAAGGAAGTTTTGGAACTATAGAATGAGGCCAAAAATCTCCACTCTAACTCCTTTCTCATGTAGGAAGTAGTGTAGCATCTCCAAGTATTAAAGGACTTTATTCTGTATGTGGCCCAGCAATTTATAAGTATCAAATACCCTCTTCCTTTTTTTAATAACAAAAGTAAGACATAAACACAAGATTCATCTGCCGAGACTGTGAAGGCATTTGCCCAAGTTTGCCAGCTGAGTGTATCATAGATCCTCATCTGCCTGAGTGCACACGTCCACTCAGCCGTGAGTTCTTCTGACTCTGCTTCCTACATCTCGTCTCCACCCCCTGCTCTCCTGTCCCCCTGCCACCTATCATTTCTTGCTCAAGGGACAATGGAGACCCTTCTTATTTTCTCTGGTCTCATTCCTTCCACAGGCCCCCTACAGGCTTCCGGAGGGCGCACCCTAGAATAGAAAACTGCTCAGGACAGTTCCCTGCTATTACACTGCAGTGGCTCCAGAATAAACACTGAAGGTCTCCAGATGTTAAGAACATTACAGTCTGGCTTCAGATCTCTCCCTTGCTGCTGTCCATCCTCATCTCCTAAAACTCCATCCACTGTCACCATCATTTTCTCAGTAAGACCAACTGCTGTTGACTGGTGACCAATGAGGAGGTCAAAGAAAACATACACTTTGAATAGATGGGGGCACCAGAGGCTTCTGAGCAGTGTGAGAGAATCTTGTGTGAGCCAGTGGGAAGGGTCTATGGAGACTGTGGTGTCCCTTTTTTTGTTGTGCAGAAAGCACCTAGCAGGGAATGTTCTTTTGGTCAAAGGGTGATGGAAAAGGACACAGAATAGCATGAGCAGAGATCTGGATGAAAGAAAGGGGGTCTCCTCCTCTATTCCATGTAGGCTTTTAGAATATTGGGGATAGGAATCTTTCAGCTATTCTCTTGCTTTTTTACTAATAAATTAAATTGATCAAATTGCATGACTTCCAAGTGAGGAATACACTGATTTGTAAGGTATTCGAAACTTATCCCTGGTTTTTAACCTTATTTTCTCTAAAGAAAGAGATTTAAACTACTAGAATTGGGCTGGGGTTAGAAAGTTGCACTTTTATCTTCCAATGGGCATCATACATGCATTACTGTATATGTTCCTCTATACAACTCTGCAGAAGAAAGCCAGTGGAAAGAGACACAGAGAAGGAATTTTTAAAAAAGTGTATGAATGAAAAAATACAAGAAGGAAAAACAGCAGATTTTTTGAAACTAATTAGCTTTAAGAAATAAAACTTACATGGAAATTAAAATGGTGCCAGTGAAGAAAATAATGTGGAACAGAACATGTCAACAAGGGTTATCTTTAGGCTAGCAAGGGTTATCTTGTGTTTATTTTAAAATAACATCTTCCTTATCATATTGACTTGTGTGAGAGACAGTCATGCCACATGGCTCTGTTATTTGCTAAGGAGGGTGTGAATGTGTTTTAGAAGTGGGTCAAATTTCTCCTCGGTGTAAGGTATTAAGTTGGGTTAGCAAGACCGACACTTTTTAAAATTGCATGTGACAGTAGTAGAAAAAAAATTAAACACTAAATTGCTATTTCAAAGAAATTCTTAGAATTAGAATTCCTGAGAGAAATTTCTACTTCAGACGTAATAGAGATGGACTTACTGTGATAATAGGAGGAGGCTGTGCAATTGAAGTCTACTTAAATGAGTGTTCCTCCTTAGACCCTACGTTTGTGGAGGCTCTTGGAAGGTTTGTCCCTTGCTTCTCATCTGGACTCAGAGCATCATCCCTACAGAGCTTTGTTTTAAGTGAACAGTATAGAAGATGTGCTGCCATCCATCTCAAAGGGGAGATTTTGGACTTGAGGTATGTTAGATATAAAGGAGTTTGGATTTAACTATAAATGTGATATGTTAATTATTTTTAAGCCCATGAGTCTTGCTCTAGAACTGCTATCCAGAACATTTAATACAATGGTGTGCAATGCTGGACAATAGCCCTGAGCCTACCCAAGAGGGTGTCTGTTTAAGATGACCAGCCTCTGGAGAGGAGCAGGGCTGATATAGCCTATAAAGTTGGAAGAGAAAAGGACAAAAAGAGTAGATTTGTTTCAGAAATAGGGCTTTGAATTATCACAGGGCAAAAGAAATCTGAACGGCTTTCCAGCACTGGCCAAAAGGAATCTCCAGCTGTAGCGTGGAGTGGGTGGCCATCTTGTGTCTACACAAACCCTGATCAGGGGCTGATAAATCCTTCAAGCCAGAAGGTGTAATGAGTTTCTGCTTCTGTGGTTGGTTAATATATTAGAACTGAAACTATGTTAACCTGAACTCAAAACATGCTATTTCTCAACTAAAATGAAATTTACCTTTGGACCAACTTGCTTCAGGATGTTGCTTGTAAGTGGTCTGTTGGAGACGTAGATGTTACTGAAAAATTGAGTATATTTTTGAGTAACTGAGGCCAGCAGTATTGAAGACCAAGCTTTTCATCAAAGAACCCAGTCTGTTTGACTCTTGATCAGTCCCTCAGGGAAAACCAAGATGAACAGAGATGAGATGGAAACAACCCAACAATCATGAACAGCACCCCCACCTCCTTTTGTCTAGGGCACAAGCTGTCCATTCAATGCGGGATTAACGAGCAATACAGTTCTTACCTGTTGACCCAGGAGGATGAGTTTATGTCTCCTGAACTCCTGTAAACTCAATTATCTCCAGTCTGAATCCTCCTGTCCTTCTGTCCCAGCCCGGCTGGACAGCTCAGGAGAGATGCCTGACTCAGCAAACACTCAGGCCTGAAACAGCCCATCCTCATCTCCCTGCCTCATGTGTGCTCTTCCTCGTATGCTTTCTGCCTCCATTACCTGCATGGCATCTTCTGATGGGAGCTTCCGAGTTGTCTGTGGTATTTCTCTCCACCGCTCTGTCAGGACAGTCAACCACTGAGCGTTACCGACTCCATCTCAAAACACCTTTTTGTTCTGTGCCTTGGCCCTCGATGAGGGTCCCACTCCCTCTTGTCCTCATCTCAGCAATAAGAGTCTGGGGGTGTTTTCCTGTTTTTCTTTCCTTTCCTGTCAGTTCATCACACCAGTGTAAGATCTCAAAGCAGGATTCAAATCATGTTTATCCCCCTCCTTAAAGACTTTCACCCATTCCCTCAGCTGGTAGTTTCTCCCCCGTGACTTTTGGGTTCTGAGACTTCATATGAGCAAATCTCACCCTGGCTGATCACAAAATGTCAATACCTGAGCTCAGAACAGACCAGTTAAATCAGAGCCCCCGGGGATGGATCCTAGAAGATCCTAGCCCAGGGTGAGGACCCAGCCTGCTGCCTGGCTGCTCAAAAATGGGCCTCCTGGATTCTGTTCCACTGATTTCATTCCTCTGCCCCGAGCTCCCAACCAAACCTAATTGAGGCCTGTATCAGCTTTGAGCTCACCAACATACCCCTCTTGCAACATGCCCCTCGATTCTGACCTTGGTTTGAGGCCCCTGTCCCCTCCAACCTTCGTTCTTCTGACTGTGCCATGTCTTAAACCTAGAAAGCCTTCTTCTGAACTGCATGTCAAGATGCACTTCCTTTTAATAGGTTCAGTTTAAAATGGCACACATCCCTGGTTAGAATTGATCACCTTTCTCATGCCACAGTGCTTAGCATGGTACATCCAGCAAGGAGGCATGGGAAATCATTTGCTGAGATGCAGTTCCTCTTTCCTGCAGACACGTTCTTTCTGGATGCAGCAGCTTCAGGACTACTGGAGCTAGTCAGACACTTAACACACATCAGGGAAAAGCTGGAGATCTGCAGTCCTTAGTTACAGAAAAGCAGATTCATCAACCATTCAACCTGGCCAATTTTTTTTTAATCAGTGGATATAAAAGTTTGTTAGCTTATCATTGTTGTTGTTGTTTAAAAAAAAAAAAACTACAGGTTTCTCAGACTTCCATGTCTCTGAAATAACATTTGAACCTGAGAAGCATAGAATTTTAGCACTCTTGACTCGATCGCTGTGTTGAAGAGGACCCAGCCCCCCCAAGTACAGCTAAATTGAGACGTGGTTGTTACTGTTTCTACTCTTCTAGTTTTTAAAGCTTCAGAAGAGATTCATTTACAGTGCTCAAGGAGTTCTTTTGAAAGTGAAAATGCATTTGTGTCTATAGTAACAAGGAGGCCAAAGGGAGTATGATACACTATCAGAAGTGTTTGTGAAAAGCGGAAGGCGTGACAGAATTACTCTCAAGTATCTTAAATTGATCTTTTTTCAAGGTTAATTTAGCTATGACTGGGGCATCTTAGAATCTTCTAAAACATTAAAAAGTAATTTAAATCTTTTTATTCATTGGTATATAGGAAGAATTATATATATTTTAACTACAATTTGAATGACATTAGAGTGCTTAGCAGGTGCCAGGCACTGTTTCAATTACACTTTTGTCCACTGACTTATCTTCTACATAAAATAACAATCTTCCATTTACTTTCCATCTTTCATTTGGGGTTGATATGTAGTTCAGCACCCCCTGTCTTTAGTGTGAGGACCCCTTAAATAAGAATCAGAAGTCCCAGACTGTAGTCCTTCCTTAACCACTGTTTCTGAAACCTTAGTCAGATCACTGTAACCTCTCTGAGATCTGTAAAATGAAAGGAGAGTTCTGCTTGTCTCTGAGGTCCTGTCTCCATAATTTTATGAATATTTTACGTATGTGTCATTAAAGGTCACTTAAGGATTTTGGCTTTCTGTATTGTGAAATACACATCTATAAGATACATACTACTTATATTTACAGATCAGTGAATCATTTAAAATAACCACTTAACCACTGATCGGTCACGGAATATCCCCAGTTTCCAGAATATACCCATGTGCCACACTCTGTTCACAAACTTTTCCTTCTGGAGATGTCCACTAGTCTGCCTTGTTGTAGTAACCATTTTCTTTGCTTTTTTAAAAAGTATTACTACATATGAACCCCTGAATTATATGTTTATTGTTGCCCCATTTGAATTATAATGTTCAAATTATACTGTATGTATCCTTGTGTGATTTCTTTATATATATATTTTCAAATTGAAGTATAGTCAGTGTACACTCTTGTGTCAATTTCTGGTGTGCATCACAATAATTCAGTCATACATGAACATACATATATTCATTTTCATATTCTTTTCAATCATAAGTTACTACAAGATATTGAGTATAAGTCCCTGTGCTATACAGTATAAACTTGTTGTTTATCTGTTTTATTTACATTAGTTAGTGTCTGCAAATCTAGGCCTCCCAATTTATCCCTTCTTCTCTGCCAATAGCCATAAGTTTGTTTTCTATGTCTGTGAGTCTGTTTCTGTTTTGTAAATAAGTTTGTCTTTTTTTTTTTTTAGATTCCACATATGAGTGATATCATATGGTATTTTTCTGTCTCTTTCTGGCTTACTTCACTTAGAATGACATTCTCCAGGTCCATCAATGTTGCTGCAAATGGCACTATTTTATTTTTTTATGGCTGAATACTTATTTATATTTTTTAACATTTTTATTGATTTATAATCATTTTGCAATGTCGTGTCAAATTCCAGTGTAGAGCACAATTTTTCAGTTATACATGAGCATATATATGTTCATTGTCACTTTTTTTTCTCTGTGAGCTACCATAAGATCTTGTGTATATTTTCCTGTTCTATACAGCATAATCTTGTTTATCTATTCTACAATTTTGAAATTCCATCTATCCCTTTCTACCTTCTGCCCCCTTGGCAGCCACAAGTTTGTATTCTATGTCTATTAGTCTATTTCTGTTTTGTATTTATGCTTTTTTTGGTTTGTTTTTGGTTTTGTTTTTAGGTTCCACATATGAGGGATCTCATATGGTATTTTTCTTTCTCTTTCTGGCTTATGTCACTTAGAATGACATTCTCCAGGAGCATCCATGTTGCTGCAAATGGCATTATGTTGTTGGTTTTTATGGCTGAATAGTATTCCATTGTATAAATATACCACATCTTCTTTATCCAGTCATCTGTTGATGGACATTTAGGCTGTTTCCATGTCTTGGCTATTGGAAATATTGCTGCTATGAACATTAGGGTGCTGGTGTGATTTTGAAGTAGGGTTCCTTCTGGATATACCATTTGTAGCAGTCCTCCACATGGTTGCTTGTAGTTGTGATTTGTTCCCTTTCATATCTGTTGTATGAATATACTCCTGTTGGAGTACAATGTATTGTTGGTGGACATTTGGGTTGATTCCCTTTGGGATTTGTTAAGGAACTGGTATTGGACCATTGTGTATGTGTGTGTGTATTCAGTAATGCCAAACTGTTTTTCAGAATCCTTATACTCCCATAGCAGTTTAAGAGCATTCCCATTGTGTCACATCTTTGCACACGTAACTTTTTGCCAGTTTATATAGGTTTCTGTAAAACCTTTAATCACCAAATTTCCTTTTGATCACAGCATGTCTGATCCTAGTGAAACAATCCTCTGCTACCAAGAAAATCATCATCATCTTAGAGAATTTGGAAAAATCTTCACTGTCTGAGTTGCTGGGGGACTTTTGGGGACCTCTGGAAAATCACAGCACTGAGAGCCCCTGTACTTTCCAGAAAAGTAAAGATAGCGGAGAGGGCTCGCTGAAAAGCAAGCTTCTTCAAGATCCTTTCAATCTTTCTATTCCCCAGAGTACACATTAGGCTTCCTGGTCTTCTTTCCTTCGTGCATATGAATTTGGATTTGTCCCTTGATACCTCTTGCTGAGGTTGGAGCGTTGCTTTCAGTTTGTTTTAGGAAATGTAACATCTGAATGTTACTGCTTTGATGAGAACCACTTTCTGATGGGAACCATTGCCAAGGCCTGTGTCCAGGGCTCTGACTTGCTGGTGCAGCAGCATTTCCACTGGGTTCAGCTGCAGTGGGACGGGGAGCCCATGCATGGGCTGCTGCAGAGGTTCCTGAGAAGGGAAGTTGTGAACGAGGTAACAGCCTACAGTCACAGGCTGCTGCCTGGAGAGGGGCCTTGCGTGCCAGGCAACCTGGGCCTGGGCTCTGCCATTTACGTGTGGTGCACAGCAATTAAAATTTTTGGATATTCAAGGGTTAAATAAGATAACACATACAAAATCCATAGTGGTTTCTGGAATATATTAAGTACTAAAAAAAAACAAGCAAATATTCATTGTTCTCAAGGAGTCTCTCCAAGTTTAAAATGCTGTGGGAAACTAGATTAGAAAGTTAACCACTCTTCTTAAGGAAGAGCTACTGCTTCCTTGGAGCCTTCACTGTCCATCCCCTTGAGCTAATCTTAATATTTGACTGTTACCCTGTCCTGTCATAAATATTAAGAAGTCATGTGAAAAAAATTAGAACGCTGTTGACACCTTTTTAAGAATAATAATCACTGTTAGTGATTTTTCAGAATAATAAAATATTCTATATTCTACCAAGTAACAAAATTAATTAGTGCTGACCAAAACTAGTACATTACTATTTAATTATTATTCTTAAATGAGGCCAGTAGCTGAGTGTCAGGATGGATCTGAAGTAAAAGAGCTAAGTTTAGCAGGGTTTTATTGTGTAATCCTGCACAGTGGGCCACACTTGGAGGACAGGATCTTCATTGTATCAGCATAGTATTTTAAGCTGTAACCCAAAACCCCTCTGCTAGCTGCTTCACATAAAGAGGCTTTTCCCCTTATATAACCAGACATCTTGCAGAAGGTGTTGCTGCCGTCCATTCACACCTTCATGATGGCAGAATCTCAGGTCTGGGTGAGTCTCTTGACCACCTTTCAGACTGCAGGATATCTGCAGGGCTTTGGGTACCATAACCTCACACAGACGTGTCTGCTGGCAGGAAGCAGGATGCTGTGTAGAGAGGGAGCTTCAGCATCTTCCGTCTCCTCTGTATCAGGGAGGAAAACAGCTTTTTCTCAAACTCCCAGAAACCTGACTTCCCCTTAATGGTTCATTAACTAGAACTACTTTCATGCCCACCTTTCCACCCCAGACCATGGCTAGAATGAACTTCCCAAGACCAAAGTGCTCCACCAAGTTCCTGAACAAAATTCTGTGTCTGTTGCATTAGAGCATATGAATGTACGTGCATTTGTGGGGTGGGGTGGGGGAGGCAGGCGGAGGGAGAAGTGTGGAGTGGGAATGCCTTCAGTGATTCCATGAACAGTGCCTGCCACTAGTAACTTGAATTAGTTTCTGAAATTTGTAATTTAATCAGAAGTCTTCTGCCCCAAGCTCTGCTAAAGTCAGTGCCTGGTTATCAATCTATGCTTTTGACCAAAGCACATATAATGTACAACATTAACCAGCAGGAAGGAAGGTAAGGTAAACATAGTCATAGGTCTGTAGCTTTTCAAATTATAGAGATTTCCATTAATTTCATCACTCTTATTATTTAAATCTTATTGCCAAAAAAATCACATAAATAATTGCAAAAGATACTAGTTTTTCTTAAAGATTTTATTGTTTAAGAGCAGTTTTAGGTTTACAATAAAATTGAAAGGAATGTACAGGGATTTCTGATATACCCCTTGCTCCCCAATCATGCATAGCTTCCCCTGTTATCACCAGAATCGTGCATTTTTCTTATCAAGAAGTAACCTACGTGGCACATCAACGTCCCTAGTTTACCTAAGAGAAAAACATCGAATGCGTCATGAATTTGCATGTCTTCCTTATGCAGGGACCCTGCTTCTCTGAAACGTACAAGTTTACTGGTTTACCAGTTTGGTTCTGTGGATACAGCACTATTTTGGATAAAATGTACCTCTTTTTCCCCTTCTCCACCTCTCTGGTGAAGCTAGTTTGAGAAGGATTGATTTTACTTGTTTTGAAAGGAAAGTTCCAAGCGTCAAGCTCTGCACTTTCCTCCACTGTGTTTAAGAACAGGCGAGTGGGGTGTGCTGTGAAGAACAGAAAGAGGGGAAAGGGTAATGCCTTTAATTTACCAGGAATCACTCAGGTAGGATAATAAAATGGGCTCTTGGAGTGAGTGCACAATGGGAATGACTGACTCCTGCAACACATTAGAACTCTTGTAACTGCAGGAAGGAACCAAACCCTTGGGGGCTCTCTGAAGCACGCTGGCACTTGTTCACAATTTCTTCTTCTGGTTCCTCACAGGGACAAAGGTAAACTGATCTTTAGGACAACATCAGGCTTCTAGAATTAAAAAAATAATAATTATATTTCTTTAGTAGGAAATTAATATTCAACTGTTATTAATTGTAGCACATGATCTCATTATTCCTGCTAGAAGAATATTGGAGAAAGTGGGAGAAATATGATTGTTCCTTTTTTTTGAAGAAAAGGGAAATTATAACAGATCCCTAAGCCTGGTGTAACACAGTGATGTCACTTTAGTGGTGCTGCTAGAGTCACTGAGCCACTCTTTCATTTTTTTTCTATACCAAATTCTAACCCTTCTTCATGTAGGACATACAAATATTCATATATTATCTTCAGTCTTAATATCATAATTATTATGATATATCATAATTATCATTATATCATAAAGATTTACATAAATCTGCTTTCTTATAAAATAGAGTTAATTGTGAAATAATTCTAAATTATTGAGATTTCTCCTCATAGTAAATAAATCTTCATCCTTTTATGAACCTTCTGTGCTACCAAAAAGGGACACTTTTTTATAAAATATAATTCTAAGGAGAATTGATCCCATTGAACTATGTGTATGATACAGTATTACTTAAAATAGATACATTTTAAAATTTGAAAACAAATGAATTTCCTTATGCCAGCAGAACTCTGTACATTTTGATGAAGTTAGCATTTTAGCTGACTTGCATTCTAGGGAAATTAAAAGTAGTACAAGGTGAACATGCCTCAGGTCCAGATGTACCATTTTCTCACTTATCCAAATTATTAAACTATTTCATGTCATCTTTATTCATTTGTTCAGAATCCTTTCTTGAACACCTACTATTTGCAAGACCTTGTGAGGTACTCTCAGTACATGTGAAAACTGATTTCTTCCAGAATTGATGTGTAAGAATTCATCTGAGGTGTCTTACTGCACTGTCACGTCTGAATCCTTGCATTTCACATAATGAGCTACAGATCTATTGCCGCATCTCATGCTAACACACATGATAGAGCATGGTATTACCTATCCCTCCTACAGCCACCCCAGGTGGAGGGAAAATCAGAATCGGCTACATTTTTGTTTTACAGTTTTAAATGTTTATCTTTTAAATTTTGGACTGATAGAAACAAAAGGAAAAGAATCCCTGTTCTAAACCGAGCCCCCATCTTGCTCCTTCCTGTGTCTCTAGTTACGAGGGCAGGTGCCCTCTCCCTGTGATCCCCTGTGCAAGATGGTTGACTGGGCCCTGGCTGTCTGGCAACAGCTCAGAGTGTGCCTAGCCGGCTTGGGCACACTGGAAGCACTTCTTGGACCAAAGTTATTTCCTATCTTGTCCTTTAATCCCAGGGTATATACAAGCAACAGTGAATTAAGTGTCATTTCTCCTTCTTTGTCCATGTAAAGTAGAGCCTAGGCCAGTTTGGGATTTTGGGGGGTGAGTGAGAAAGCTGCAGGGAATGCTGGGCTCCACACTGCTGGTGCAGGAGCACCAGGACTTGTCTGTTGAGCAGTTCTTAGGGAGACTGTTTTTTGCTAAGACTAGATAATAGCAGTTTCCCTTTGTTTACAAAACTCTCATCTGAGTTGTGGGTGACTTGCTGTGCAGTGTCTCCTGAGGAAGGTCCACATGACACATTCCGTCAAGGATCCTATAACCAAAAAAAAAAAAAAAGGAAGGAAGGAAGAAGGAAGGAAGGAAGAAGGAAGGAAGGAAGGAGGAAAGAAAGAAAGAAAGAAAGAAAGAAAGAAAGAAAGAAAGAAAGAAAGAAAGAAAGAAAGAAAGAAAGAAAGAAAGAAAGAAAGAAAGAAAGAAAGAGAGAAAGCCAAACAAAATGGCACAATTTCATTCTATTGATGAAGTGAAGAGCTTCCTCCTTTATTAATGAGACTTACGTACTTACTAGGTTTTCTTTTGGAGCAGTTTATGAGAACAGACATATATACAATAAGGTTAATGAGACAGAAAATCAGAAGAAAATTGAAAGGAGGAAAAATTTATCTCCATCCAGCTTACTTAGTAAGGGTTCTGAGATTAGCTATTAGATTTGATTCTGTGCTTTCTGGCATCCTGGGCAGAAATCCATTTTGGAAAGCAGGGGTTGCAAATAATATATCTTCTCTTTTGTAAGACAAACTGTCAAATTAGTAATAGCTCACTGGGGGAAAAGAAGAAGTGCTATATTAAAAAATACATAGCATTTTCTTCTTAAAAAGCAGAAAAACATTTATTCATATAATGACTCCTTTGTCAGTATCATGATTAAATTTAAGCCTTTTCAGAGTCTCAAGATTCTTAGGAGCCAGTTTTCACCTTTCCTGTTTGGAGCAGTTGTTGTCAAGGAGTAGACGCCCAGAGAATTTTATGCTCCTTATAAGCTGACAGGTTTACCTGCCTCTGGTTCGGGATGCTGGGTCAGAAGCCAGCACTTCATCACTTACAGCACAGCTGCAGCCTAGGTTTCATACGTGCATCAGTTCCCCAAGCTTCTCGGGTCCCCTGGGGTGATGCCTG
The DNA here is from genome assembly GCF_048564905.1 of Vicugna pacos. Taxonomy (NCBI): domain Eukaryota; kingdom Metazoa; phylum Chordata; class Mammalia; order Artiodactyla; family Camelidae; genus Vicugna; species Vicugna pacos. Next base: position 6,959,913 of record NC_132997.1, read on the forward strand.
GTGGCCCAGGTGGGTGCTGTCTTTGTATCAAAGCTGTGGAACTTCAAGCTTGGGTGGCAATCACCCTGTCTTCTAACAGGAGATGCTGGTGAATCTGTGTACCTTTTGTCCTGAAAGGAAAAATTTTCATTATCCTGCTGAGGAAACAAATCTGCCCACTGCTCCAGAAGGAGGCACTGTATTTTCTAAGTCTGTTTGCTGTACTAACATCCTTGGAAATGTAGTCCAGGACAACAGCTGACACAGGAGGTACAGAAATGCTGTGGAGAGTTGTCTCTGAAACATATAGGGAATTAAGAGATTTTTTTTTTGCCAAAGCTTATCATCTTTACCCCTTTAGCAACTTTAAGAGTAATTGTGTATTTTTTTTCTGAATTATGTATCACTAGACATGAACAAAGAAGCTGACCATAGACAGATGCTTGTTATCTGGATAATAGTTTTAACAGTCTTGAAAGGCTGATGCCAATAACCTAATAGCTTTGACAAGTTTCCTACTCTGGGAGTAGTTTTTTAATTTACAGCCTTTAATGGTAATTGTTTTTTTTTTTCTTAATGCTACAACAAAGTGTCATCTTTTTTGAAAGAATCTAAATTGGCATTGAGGGCTTCAAATTTGGGCTCAAGTCCCACAGCTACAACTATTAATGTGTAGAGTTCACTTGAGGTGATGGCTCGTTGACTGCATCCCTTCTACAGGGCTAACCCTCCACATGTAGACCCACCTTGGGGTAGGCAGATTTTATTTGCCAGTGATTATAAAATGAATCCCCATTGCAGAAATATTAAAATACAATCTATGTATCTTACTAAGGAAAATGGCAAGTAAGTTTAAGCTGTTTAGACACAGATTTTTAGGCAATCGTTTCCCCAGACTGCTTCAGTGTGTAAAGTTTTCTCCTTTCCACTTCCCCCTTACAGTAAATACTTATTTGGGCATTTATCTATTCAACACTCAAACATTGATTCCTGCTCTCCAAGATCTTATACAGAAAAAGGAGAGAGACATGTGAACAGCTTCATTTGAAATACATTGCACTTTTAAGGCAAACTCAAACTACTCTGGTGTTGGATAATTTCATTTATTCCCAAACTACCTGGGAATTATAGGATATATATAGAAACACTTAGGTTTTGTTTCATGGTCTTCAAACCTGTCCCTCATAATGTAATTTACAAGAGGTCTGGTCTTAACAATGAACCTGCCCCTCTCTCACAAGTTGGATGTCTAAGCTGTGGAATGCTGTCATTGCACCCAGAGTTCAAGAAGCAATATTGTCAGGAACCTCTGAGAAAAGACAGCCAGGCCTTGGGCACACAACCAAAATTCCTAGCCAAAGGCAGCAGGCTGTGGTGAGAGCTGCTCTCAGCATCTTGCTTAATAAAGCTGTTCTGCATGGCTGTTCCCTCCAGAGAGCAGGTATGTGGTTTCATGCTGAGAGGAGAGGAAATTCACACACTTACGTAAGACTTGTTTGAATTTGGTTTTAGGGATCTCTCTTTTCTCTGTGTAACTAGAGAAATTATCTCGACATAATGGTTGTCTCACAACATTGCTCTAGAACTCATCTATTTTTTAATTACTGGCTCACCTTTAAATACCAGATTTCAAAGTAAAGTTTGCTCGTTGACAAAACCTCTGCATGGATATTAAGCAGGCCCATGATTCTGAAGAGGCTATTTCTTTGGGAACTGGAAATGTTGGATTTTGCTTGACTCCATGAAACCGCATTATCACCACTCTCCTTTGTGTTGTTTCAGAGCTGGACCAGCATACAGCTGATTTCAAAGGAGGAAGTTTCCCTTTATCCATAGTTTCAAGTTACAACAGTTGTAGCCAAAAGAAAGAAAGTGGTGCCTGGAGAAAGGTGAGAACCAGTCCTTGCAAGAAGTCTGGGCATTTCTCTTCATTCACCTGGAACAAGCCAGACCTGAGTGAGGAAGGTAAGGGGGCCAGGCATGTCACCTACACACATGTGGGCAGCCACAGGTGGTTTCTGAATGCAGATGTGCTATTATTTTTATCATTATGCATTCAGCTAAACAAAACTGAGTATGTCAATGCATATTTTCAAGGAATAAAGTACATAGAGTAGGTACATTTCAAAAATATTGAGAGTACCCTACATGAAAAGATAACATTTTATACCAGAATTCTGAAATTAATTTTTTCTCTACTCTGTTAATGATCATCTGGTTTCGATTAATTTTTCTTAGGAGCCACACCATTACATATGTATGTAAAAAAATTGACCCATAAAAGGAAAGAAATATGCCAAAGAGCATCCCTAAGCCAACCTTAAATATTTAGAAATATGTTAGGGTCTCTTACATGTTTCTTTCTCATACATGGGATGTACCTTGTCCCAGGATTTACTCTAAGCACTGGAAACACAGAAGTGAAAACACGAGATAAAAATCCTTTCCCTCATATAGTTGACATTCTAGTAAGTCAGTGAACAGATTGTGTGTATAACTGGATATCATATACAGAAAAGAAATGTGTAAGATTGTATTCTAATAAAGAATAATTTATCTCTGGGGTTGGCTTTGACACTAGGATAATCAACAATTGTACAAATTACAAATGTCCTCCCTAAAGGAGATCATCTTTGAGTAAGAATGATGTTCCAACCTCATATGCATTGAGGATTTCTAATATACGTAATTAATTTTAGGTCTTCAGGGTACAAGTGGGCTCCTGAAGTAATACGTTTCATGTAATTTTATGGCAACTTTATAGCAGAGGGGTTGCTAAAATAAAAGGATATGATGTCTGAAATCTTATATTTCTTAAAGCAGAAAAAAGTTGCTTTAGTATATTTCCATATTTAAGCTTGTATTTTTAATAAAAATTTAATATGGCTTTTAACCATATCAATACATGCCAGATTTTTGAAATTACTCCAAATATGTGATGATAAATTGTGACCACTTTTTAAAAATGATTAAATAGACAGTAACTGGGAAAAAAACTCTCATTGTAAAATAAGCATTATATATTTATAATAGGATACATTCTGATCCCCAAAGCTTGCCATTACTTCCTAAAGTTAGAAATAATGAAGTTTGACTCATGGAATAAAATCATTACACTCCAGTCCCGCAAGAGACTCCCCTACATGAATTTCTGTAGCGAGAATTATACCCTCTACCTCTCTATCCCTTGGTAGTATTCAAAAGAGCTCTATGATGAGGATTGCCACCTCTGATTACAGATGTCAAAACTGAGGCTCAGAAACCCATGGCTACCTGCTCCAAATCCCTTCGACAACCCCATGGTTCTGTAATCCATGTTTTTGTATCTTGCAAGTCCAATGCTGTTTTTTTCCATCTGTTCCCCTTTAATCCTGCAGCATGTGGAATAGCCCATGGCAGTCGTACCTGGACACCATGCAGACTCTTCACTGTGGCAGTTCCAAGTGTGTGAGAATTTCTTGAGGGTTCAGCATCAGCCTCTTTCCTGAGCTAAGTAATTACCTAAACAATAAGCATTGTCTGTATATACTTTAGAGTTGACAAACAAAACCCATTAAATGAATATGAACTTATATTATGGAAATGAGTCTACCTTGGCAGACTATCATGCAAAATATTAAACAGTAAATAATTATAAATGATTTTAAATTCATTTATATGTTCAGTAATTAGTTTTAGAACTATTGGATATATCAGATATTCTTTGAAGTATGAAAACTCACTTGAAAGATGAATAATATTGTGTGCAACTATAGGTTTACACTGACTTCAACACAGAGATTTATAAAATTCATTGTCCAGTGTTGCGGTGAATAAACCACTGTTTGGTTAAGAACCAAGGTGGACATGCCTCTAGGTATTTTTCATCATAGTAATCTTTCCAACAATTACATTTGATATAAAATCATTACAACAAGGTTTGGGTTGAATTTTGTTTTTGTTTTTTAAATCATTGTTTAAAAAAATACCAAAATAGGAACCCTTTTGCATTCCCTGCAGACCACGGTGGAAGCTCATGAAATTTGGTAAAGACACAGCCTCTTTCTTTGCTGACCTAAAGCACAAAGATGTAGGTCACAGGCTCCTGGAGGGCAGGGCCCAAGCCTGTGCACTTATCTGGAATTAGGGCAAAACTGCTATTTAGTGCTTTCTGATAATAATGACAGAAGTAGGGATGAGTAAACAAGTACAGAGATTTTCTGATGGTCTGCCTTTAGTCAGGAGATTTCAGAATCATTGTTTAGAGATAACCTGTGTTAGCAGCATTCATACAATTTCTTTTCTTTTTTCTTATTTATTTATTTATTTTTCCTGCCTAATTTTTTTTAACATTTTTTATTGGTTTATAACCATTTTACAATGTTGTGCCAAGGGGGCGGGGGGGTGGGAAGGGATAGACTGGGATTTCAAAATTGTATAATAGATAAACATTCATACAACTTCAGAATTCACTCAGAAGCAAATGTTTTCATGAGCTTACAAAATGTAGGCTGTATTACAGAAACAGATATTTTGGTTTGGAAATGGCTGAGTGTTTCTCATACTTTGACTGTAACCCACAGTGAGAAATAATTGAAAGCATGACTAGTTACACATGGATAGATATGCATTTGCATGTACCCATAACTATTACAAATTGGTATGTTTACTGAAGGCAATACAGTCTGATATTTCCTATCCTGTTTCTTTTTTTTTTTTTAATGGATTGAAATCTGCAGTTTGAAATATTGGTATGATATGCAGTACTTCTTAATGGTGTGACTTTTTGTATACTGTTTCTACTTTGAATTTCTTTGCATTTTACAGAAAACAAAGTTAAATTTGTACACTATTAATGCCACCTGCACTGTAATACATCATGGGGCCCACACATCAGAAACTCTGCTTAACCTATAGTCAGTAGTGTTAGAAGGCAAACAAAAGTAGAGAAAGGGAAATTACCATCATCAAAGGGCAGGTATTAACTCCTTTTTAGGTACTTTGAGAACAAAGGCCTAAGGGCATGGGTAAGGGACCAGTGAGAATAGGGTCCACTGATAAAAGCAGAGTTCAGGAATCCCGAATTCATCTTCAGGAGGTGTGAGTTGTACTGACTTTAGTTATAAATATACATGAGGTAGTCATTCTCTGACCTTTCCATAGTGTCTTAAGAGATGGATTTAATCCAAAAATAGTTTCTCTGTACTGAGAAATTAATACAACGTTATACACTGACTATACTTCAGCAAAAAATTACAATACTCTCTCTTATAAATAAAGTTCAAGATGCACAGGGACATTCTTTTAAAATGCTTACAATTTTTCTTTAAACAGGTATCAAGAATAATATTGCAGCTGAATTGTAACAGGAATGCTTCTCTGTCAAAACAAAAAGTAAGTTTACCTTGCAGATTTAACTCATAACAAACAATACACATTCTTATTAGTTTGTGCAACAGCTATGCTGTTAATACAATTTCTTAAAAAGCATAGAGGTCATTCAAATGCTAGTATTAAACTGAAATCTAATGAATGAATGAAATCTAAAGAAAAAACTTCCTTAAGCTTAATATAACTTAATAATAGCCTATTTTGCTGTTTGTTAAAAGGTTAGAAATATCATTGGATTCATTTTATATCAAATTTGATAATTATTCTTAATGCATTTGCAAAGTTAGGGTAAATCCTATTTGTGAACTTTTAAACAGGCTTTAAATGTTACCTTTTTTTTTTAAATGATAGAATTACAGAAACATAGCATGACTTATTCTCTTATGTTGCTCCTAAGGAATTGAGTATAGCTCCAAATTTGTAAGCTGAAATAAAGAATTATTTATTATAGAATATTTGTAAATAGGTCCCCAGTGTAGCTGAATAAACTGTGTGCCCTCTCACTTGGCAGATAACATTTAAAATCCTGTGGCCTGGTTTACAGAATTACAGAAGGGGGAGACGTTGAAGGGAGGTAAAGGAAAGTTTCATGTGCTTGTTTCTACCAGGCCCACTGTTAGATCTGCTATATTCAAGGAACCTATATAATTTTTTGTGCTAATTCTATGATGTAGTATAAGGAATTTGTTCCAGATAAGGGAGCTCAGGAGCTGAAGTGTTGAGTCCAAAAAGAAAATCTGACCCAGGGCCATAGTGCTAATAAGTGGTAGATTCATACTTTCTCCACTATCCCACTGCCCCCTACACCATACAGTAGAGTGTTCAATGCCTTAGCTTTGGAGACAGAAGAAAAGGGAAGAGTATGAAGACTGGAATGTTATAAGACAACATTGATTTCTTTGTGTAATATTTTATCCTATGGAGAATTTTGAGTGGGAGTTATCAAAATCCAATGGGAGTGGGTTGTTGACTAAAATGACATTTATGAATGCCTTTAAAGGATATTAAAATCATTTTCCTACCCTCCACCAAATCCCCCAAAAAAGATGTGGTGTCTAGGTTCCATATTGGGAATTGGGCTGTTGCTCTCAGTTTGAAAAACTCTTCTGAACTTTGTGGTATGTCTTTAGAGAATAATATATCATTGATGTTGAATTTGGATCAAAGACTCTCTCTGGGTTCAGATGATGAAGCAGACCTCGTGAAGGTTCAGAGCATGTGTTACTGCAAACCTGAATCTGATATAAGCAAGGTAAGCAGGAGACATCAGGGAAGGCACTGAGTGGCTCCACCCAGCAGCACAGAGACTTCTTGGAGCCGCATTATTACACTCACTCCCTGATAGAAATTCCTTATAATTAATGCTCCAAATCAAAACATCCCTTACCTTGCTTAGAAAAGCGTTTCCTTCCAACATACAATTCATAGAATACGAGAGCCCTATTTAGCACAGCTAGTCATTTAGCACAGCTAGTCAGAAAACCATGAAGTTAAAAATTGTGTATGTTAATTGTCTTACCACAAGTTACACTAACACATCCTTTTTCTTTCCACATTCTTAACTTTGGCCCGTAAGTCATCTATCTGTAAGAGAACATTACAGCAGACTTGTGTTCTAGATAGAGCAACAACTCTCCTTAACAAATAAGAAAAATGGGTGGCCTGTGTAATTTGTTTAGTCAGTCTTTAAGCTGTGAAATTTGAGATCCAAATATGTACATCAATGACTCAGTCTCAAAGAAAGCATTATTATAGCATCAAGCTCAGCCTGTTCTGGCACTCTGATATCTGCAGCAACACTGACCAAACTTCCTTGATAAATGTCTTTTACTTCAAAGAGAGAAGGAAGGTAGTCATAACTTGTGCAGGTTCCACTGAGAGACTCCCCTATTATACTTGGACAGTTATGGTCTCTAGGACAGAGTAGAATTGACTACCTTATTTAACCTTGCTGGAAATGAGCTGAAATACTTAGCCACTGGAAAAATAAGGTAACAATCAAAGTCTTGCAAATTTTATATTCTTTTGTTGCCAAGTGACTTTAAAAAAAATAAAGGCTCATGTGGTTATCTTTTTTCTTAGAGACTGTTTCTCATGCATTTGCTGTTAGTTTCCCATGAAGTCTGCACGTATACAGTATAGGACTTAAGGGTCTGTTCTGTAGAATTTCTGACAGAGAAGAGAAGGATCACATTTCTGGTGTGGGCCTTCCACAGTGACTTTGTCTCACCTTGAATATGTCACAGTGTAACTGCAAAAGCACAACTTGATAAATTGTGTATTTTCCAGATTGCAGATTCCAGCGATGATTTAAGGAGGTTTGATAGTTCAGGAAACAATCCTGCATTGTAAGCAATTGTTAATAATTCAAGAATGCCAGTGTCACAAAAGGTAAAGGCCCCTTTCCCTCCAGAACAGGACAAAGAAGGATTGTTGTGGAAGTGACTTCACAAATCTGTCAATGTACATCACCAGGTTACTTTTAAACCATAGCTGGGAAATAAATAGGAGAAAGGTAAAAGTGTTCATTAGGTAACCAAGGTTAGAAAGATTACTGTTGAGCTAATAGCTTGAAAGAATCATATAGAAACAGCATTATCCCCTCCCCTTATATTTGATGCCTAAAAACTTGATTCCAAAATTTTGGGTGTCTTTTCCATTTGGCTTTATTATTTTATACCAAAACTAGAACTAATGTAACTTCTGTCTTCTTTGTTCTACTTTAAAAGGGAACACTGATTTTCATCTGAGAACTATTTTGGAAAATTGGAGTTAATTTACAGCAAAGGGCTGAGTGATAACCTAAAGGTCTTCTATACACGGTCTCACTTCTGGTTTTCTTTAACTTGCTGTATCATGCATGATGTTTCAGAGTCTTTCCTTTAAAAACCAATCAGAATGTCAAATAGAGGAGCCCAGATTCCAACGGAGTTCATTAACCTCTTGAAATAAAAGATTGGTTAATAAATGCCAAGAGATGAAATGGCCCAGCCTGATCCTCCTGGTGAAGGGAAACAATAAAACTGCTCCTTACCCAGCAGTGATTTTGTGAGGATGCATCTTTTGCAAGAGGCATTTAATGATGTGTGATTTGCTCACCAAGCCATGTTAATTCTGGTTCACATCCTGTTCTCGTCCCCTCTGATGGCGACTGACACCGCCCTGTGGGGAGCACAGAGAGCAGATTCTCAAGTGAGCGTGGTGAGACCACTGAATTATTCCTCCTCCTCAGCTCCCCTGCCCCTGCCCTCTCACTGCTTTATTAGGTTTCAGTCTTGATGAATTACACGTGAAACTGTGGGGCTGTGTGTGTGTTGGGGAGGAATAGTGATGAGGCTGCAGTCCCGTGTAAGAAATATGTAACTTGACCATCTGTAAAGAAGAGCACGACCTCCCTGGCTCACTCTCTAGAGTGTCTGCTTTTCTTTTTCCCAGTTGGGAGCAGTTTAAAAGCACAGTAAAATATAACTTGGAGAGCAGGTATGCAAGGATGACTAAGGAAGTGACCTGGGGTCTCTACTGAAATTCTGGCTGGAGAACACTTTGTTCAGGAGCTCCCCTGAGCTGTGGTTCAGAATACTTTTCTTAAGCCTCCAGGACTCTGCTTTAGGATTCCTTGTGGAACAATCTCCTGGCCCAGTCACTTACCTGTATAAAAAGTTTTCACTGCTAGTAACTGGCTGCTGTTGACTAGCATCTAAGGGAGACAGTTTTGTACCTGTTTCTGTGACATGACCATATTGGGTTGCCACAGTAAGGCACTGTCCATAAAAAAAATAGTACTGAAAGTAAGATAAGCCCTGGACAGCTTTGTGTTAAAAGGGACCTTAAAAAATTGGTCCTTTGATACTTACTGGGCTCTTAAAAAGAAACATGGAGTTGTTTAAATGCGTGTTTGATGTGGGTGTTAGGCCAGCTGCCTCCCGTTTTTCCTTTGCCCACTGGACACGTTCTGTTCCCCAAGGTTACCTATTTTTCTCCGAGCCTACCAGCAGAGGGCGAAGTAATACGCGTTTGGATTTGGCGTCCTCCTGAGAAAATACAATATCACTCATATGTGTAATTTAAAAAAAAAAAGGACACTATGAACTCATCTACAAAATAGAAACAGACTCACAGACATAGTAAACAATCTAATGGTTACTAAGGAAAGGGGATGGGAAGGGATAAATTTGGGAGTTGGAGATTTACAAATGTTAACCACTATATACACATAGATTTTTTTAAAAACTTTCTTCTATATACCACAGGGAACTATATTCAGTATCTTCTAATAACCTTTAATGAAAAAAATATGAAAATAAATACATATGTGTATATACATGACTGGGACATTGTGCTGTACACCAGAAATTGACACATTATAATTGACTGTACTTCAATAAATATTTTAAATAAATAAAAATTATTGTGTTCCTTCTCATGTCTTCTTTGACAGATGTACTTCATATCCACTTCAGATTTTTCAAAAGGGTGGCCCAGATTCATGGAAGCATATAGTACTTTGTGGTAGATATGAGGTTGAATGTCTGCTTTTTAATTTCAAATCAAGTCACATTTCCTCTTGGGAATAGCCAACCTATATATTGTAGAAACTGACTAGTATGGTGTCTTTCAAGAGACATCAACAGACTTATGCTTCAGGGGCACAATTTATACTGAACTCCATGTGAATAGCCTCCTTTGGATCGTGAAAAATATCCACCTTCCCAGATTACCTGTCATTCACATCCAAACTGAGAAATAGCCTGTCCTAAATTAGAGACATGTTGCTTTGAAACCTCAAATGACTGACCCATCTGTATAAAAATCAAAAGCCAAGATGTTTACGTCTTTAAGCCATTTTGAGTCTTTTTGTGTATGGTGTAGGGGAGTGTTCTAACTTCACTGACTTACATGCAGCTGTCCAGCTTTCCCAAAACCATTTGCTGAAGAGATTGTCTTTACTCCATTGTGTGTTCTTGACTCCTTTGTCAAAGGTTAATTGATCAAAACTTTGTGGGTTTATTTCTGGGCTTTCTATTTTGTTCCATGATCCAATGTCTGTTTTTATACCAACACAAAATGACACTATGAACCTCTTAGAAGAAAACATAGGCACAATATTATCTGACATAAACCTCAGCAATGTTCTCCTAGGGCAGGCTACCCAAGCAATAGAAATAAAAGAAAAAGTAAACAAATGGGACCAAATTAAACTTATAAGCTTTGCATAACAAAGCAAACCATAAGCAAAACAAGAAGACAACCTATGGAATGGGAGAAAATATTTGCAAAATTTGCAAAAGATGAGGCTGACAAGGGCTTAATTTCCAGAATATATAAACGATTCATACACCTTAATAACAAAATAAATAAACAAAAAAACCCAACTCAGTCCAAAATGGGCAGAAGACATAAACAAACAATTCTCCAATGGAGACACACAAATGGCCAATAGGCACATGAAAAAAAAAGCTCAATATCACTAATTACCAGAGAAATGCAAGTCAAAACTGCAATGGTATCACCTCACACCAGTCAGAATGGCCATCATTCGAAAGTCCACAAATGATAAATGCTGGAGAGGCTGTGAATAAAAGGAAACCTTCCTACACTGCTGATAGGAATGCAGTTTGGTGCAGCTGTTATGGAAAACAGTATGGAGATTCCTCAAAAGACTAAAAATAGACTTACCATGCGATCTAGCAATCCCACTCCAGGGCAAATATCCAGAGGGAATCTTAATTCAAAAAATATATGCACCCCAATGTTCACAACATCTCTATTTACAATAGCCAAGACATGGAAACAATCTAAATGTCCATCAACAGACAACTGGATTAAAGAAGCTGTGGTATATTCATACAATGAAATACTACTCAGCCATAAGAAAGACTAAAATAATGCCATTTGTGGCAACATGGATGGACCTGGAGAAGTTCATTCTAAGTGAAGCCAGAAAGAGAAAGAAAAATACCATATGGTATCACTTATACACGGAATCTAAAAAAAGAAAAAAGACAAATGAACTTATTTACAAAACAAGCACTCATAGACATAGAAAACAAACTTAAGGTTACCAAAGGGCTAAGGGAGTGGGAAGGGATAAATTGGGATTTTGATATTTGCAGATACTAACTACTATATATAAAATAAACAATATTCTACTATATAGCACAGGGACTATATTCAATATCTTATAGTAACTTATGATGAAAAAGAATATGAAAATGAATATATGCATGTTCCTATATGACTAAAGCATTGTGCTGTACACTAGAAATTGACACAAGTGTGTAAACTGAATATAATCCAATAAAAACATATCACATTTTTTAATATAGAAAAATATCCACAATACATAATTTTTTGAGTCTGCAAATACAGACCCTACACTTTCTTTTTAATGGCTGCATAGACAACCATATTATAGATGTGCCATAATTTATTCATCCATTTTCCTACTGATAGGCTTTATTCAAATTCCTTTAGTTTTTTTTTCCCTCATATTAAATTCTGTATTTTATCTCCTGCTGTTTTGACCAAAAATTAACAGTAAGATTTGACTTCTTTTTCCTTAAAAGAAACTTGGGGTTTGAGTCATGGGTATATTTTCTTCCCATTTAGTTTCTTGAGTTGCATACAGGAAAGCATTATCATTCAAATGTTCTTTTAATCATCTAGTCCACAATTTACCAGCAATCAGAACAAATTTGTAACTCATAAGCCATGTGCAGAAAAGAGATATCTCCCTTCACTGAGAAAATAGACAATTTTGTGAAACGTGGGCCATTATACACTGAACCACACTGAGAAGCCACAATGCACCTTCATTTGTTTTCATTTATGCTTTAACAGTTTTTTTTTGTATCTAGTGCAAGGCTGATCCAAATTTTGCTACATTTCAATTTACTTTTGACAAAACTGTCTATGACAATATCAATCAGGAAAACTAGAAGAATAAAGTTAGAATGCATAGTCAGCCCAAATGTTTTCTTTTAATTGAAAAATCAATCATTGAGAAAACAATGAAGGAGATTGTTTCAGTTTATTTAATGTTGTTTCTGCTATTATAACCTATGGCACAGTAAAATCTTCATACACTGTATTAAGTATTGGTAATTTTGTTTCTGTAGGGCAGATTCCTGGAAATGGTTTTGCTGTGTGAAAAGGCACAGGCTTTTGAGAACAATTAGTTGTAATGCTTTGCAGAAGGAGATCCTCTAAATGAATGCATCTCAGAAAGCAGCCACTTCTCTTACACTGAGGAATATTGTCCCTTACAATACAACAGAAGCCTGTGGGCCACAGACAGTGACTCCAGGGCCAAGGTGAAATACTCTCTTCCTGGTAGGCAGCTGCAGAGCCTCATGTTCCTTCTGGGACTCTGAGGAGGCTCAGGGAACAAACACAAGACTCCCGGGGGTGGACCTGGGGCTGCTCTGGTTTTTTTCCTCAATCCTCACGGTGCATCTGCTGGCTTTCTAGGCTGGAATCATCTAGGTTCCAGCTGTTTCTTCTGCCTTTAACACAGCAGACTTAGAACTTTCCAATTTCTGTTCTCTCAAGATCTTGAGAAATCTAGTCACTTCCAGTCACTCATGTATGCACTAAAATGCCACGTCCTCAGGGAGGCCTTCCCTGGCTCCTAGCCATCCAATGTAATTACCTTTCTTCATACCCTTCCTCTCCTTCATGCCAAGATTACTTCACAGCCCTTTTCATTGTCTGAATCCCAATGGCTCTGTGGTCAAGGTCCCTGCCTCCCCTGCAACCAAATATGATCCCTTTTCTACCCATTACACACTGAATGGCCAAAGGGGTTCCTAATCAAATCCAAGTAAATCCAAATTCCTCTCTCTGCTCATAACCTTTAGACTGCTTGCCAGAGCATTTAGAGTGATAGTATCTCATGGTGGTTTACTGGGCTCTACCTGAGCCCCAGGCTACTGCTCAGTCCATTTCTTTCTGTTCCATCCTGCTTGGCTCCCAGAGGCCACACTGGCCTTCAGCTCTTCCTCAAGGTGCCAGGAACTTGCCTTTACCTCCTGTTCCCCCTACTAGAACACTGAATGGAGACAGTCACAATTCTCATACCCTGGCTTCCTTCAGGGCTCAGATCAAAAGAGTACCCTGTACTGCTCTGCCCTGTTACTTTCTTCATAGTATTATCACCAGCTAAAATTATTTTGTTTACTCATTTACCTATTTATGCATTGTCCCTCTACCAGTAGAAAGTAAGTTCCATGAGGGCATGGACTCTGCTCTTTCTTCCTTTTCCTCATCCTCAGTGACCAGCACATGGTCAGTTCTCAATAAATGCTGCCTGTGAGTACAAATGAATTATACTATGTATCTCTCCCCCAACTAGAAAGTAAGCTCCTTGGAAACAGGGACCTCATCTCTCTGGTTCATTACTGTCTTCCCTAGTGCCCATCACTGTCCCTGGTGTCTGATGGACTCTTGGTAACTATTTGTTAAATGAATACAAGTGTGCCATTAATGGAGCTTGGGATGTGATGGTGATTATTTCTGTAGTGTATTTGTTTGAACCACATTTAGGTTAAAGGATTTAGAATATTTAGAAGAATATTCTCAAGATTACCTGTACTAAGCTGATTAGTATCTACCAAAACCATATGTCCACTTGAACTTGAGTGTGATCTTATTTGGAAATAGGGTCATGGCAGATGTGATCCCATTAAGTTGAGGATGAGTGTGGGCTTTAGAGGCCTGATAAGAGGGAAATTCTAGCACACAAAGATATGGAGGGAGAATGCTGTGTGATAATGGAGGCAGAGATTGGAGTGATGAATTTACAAGCCAAGGAACACCAAGGATTGCTGGCACCTCGGAGAAGCTAGGAAGAAGCAAGGAAGGATCCTCCCCTAGAGCCTTCAAAGAAAGCATGGCCCTGCCAGGACGCCTTGACTTTGGGCTTCTAGAACTTCCAGAACTGTGAGAAAGTAAGTTTCCACTGTTTTAACCTACCCAGATTATGTTACTTTGTTTTAGCATTCCCAGGAAACTTCTAATACACCATCCCTCTTTTTTTTTAATGCTATTCATCAAAAGATCCAATGGTATCAGTATTAAAAAAGATATGAAAAGAATTTGATAGTGATCTAGACATTCCTCCATTTTAAGTGTTGGAGATTATATAAAATACAAGATTTTTTCAAGGTGAGAAACTGACTACAAACTAGCTTGGCCTGTTGGATATTTTGCTGAAGAAATGAGAAGTGTTTCCCCATGCCAGGGAATCAGTGTTCAGTTTAAAAGCTGGTGAGGTGAGCAAACACACATTATCATTACTTCCACTGACAGAAAAGCCAAGAACACAGAAGGAGTTGAGTCATATGAGTATATCCTGAGACAACCTCTAGGAAAACCAAATGTACATCACATGTAACACACCTCACAGGTACACAATCATTAAGCAGCAGCATTATGTAAGGAATGATGCTTACTTGGCCTACACTCATTGCGTAAAACAATCTTAATTTCCACGCTAAGTCCAAAGTGAGGATTTCCTCAGCATGCATAACACTATTTAAAAGGCCCCTAGTGTAGAGCTTGTGGGTTTCACTCTTTCACCTTTCCATGCCACATTAGCAAAGCTCAATAATCCTTAATTTCAAGGAAAAGGGTAGGTTCTTTATTCTCTCTGAGCTTTTCTCCACCTAAAGCAAGTCTGAAGAGGTGTCACTGTCCACCTAGAGCTGCACTCCAAAGAGGGAGAGCCTGCCCAGGACGGCTGACTGTCTGACACATGCTTGAGTCATGCTGCCCACATGCAGTGATTCAGTCACACTGGCCAGCACTGCTCATTAGAGGAAGGAAAACTGGCCACTGAAATAAGGTAGTTGGCAGAGCTGATTTTATTATTTTTGTCTTCAAAGCAAAAAAGCTTGAAAGTAATAACACATTTGTCCAGAGGGAGAAAAGGAGGCAACTTCCTGGACTCTAAGAGGAAGCACTGAACAGCACCAGGTTGAAATTATATGCTAAATTCCATCCAAGAAGTATCTTTGGGGAAGTTGCATATTTCACATTTATTAATAACACTCTGCCAACCCCTCACCTTGGTATCAGTCAGTCCCTGAGGCACCACTACTTCATGTGGCTGTTCTTAAGAAAAACCCATCCACTAAGAAAGACTGAGCACAGGCCAACCTACCTTCTTCCTGCTGCTTCCTGGAGGCAAAGACCTCACCAGATCTGTGCAATGCATTTCAAGAAGATCCAACACACATTCCTTTGGGGCCTCTCATGCTTGCCACGGGCTCTTATAACCTAGACAGCAAGAGCCATGAAAAGAGAGCTGACACGGTAATTTAATGGAAGTTCTTCCAACAAATAGGATGTGTGTTCAAATACAAGGAAAAGAAGCAAGCCCTTTGAAAATGAAATGCACTATAAAAGGTAAGGTCAGAAGCAGAGCCAAGAAAAAGTTTTATTTTTTTTTAAATGCTAAGAAAATAAACAAAATGCCAGCTGGTTGTGCTGACCTGGCTTCCTTCGTAAGGGTTTTCTCTCTTCCTGAGTCAATGTAAGCATTGTTCCAACCCTTTTGAACTCCAAAGAGAAAAGTAAAATATTACATCATGCTTTGTATGCCTTTCTTGGAGCTGTATGGAGCACATTATTGAAATACTGGCATTTTTCCTTACCTTAAGGAATATTGTAATAAAAGATCTGATATTGATAAAACAAAACGTCTCTCAAAACAAAAGCAGAAAATACAAATGACAGCCCTCAATGCCTTTGGATTGAAATGAATTTTCATTCCTTTTTCAAAGAGAGTTCAACTTTCTCAAAGGATGAAAAAGAGTATTTTTACAGTTACACTGGTCTTCGCATGAGAAGTTTCTGCAAAAATTGGTAATGATATTTGATGCCAAGGGAACTGAGTAGTGATCATCCTTGTTCTCAACAGACTTGCCTAAAATATGTATAAGACCCTTATGATAAATTCACATTATCAAGTCTCTAAACATTTTCAAGTTCAGCTAACTGAAAACTTCGGGGAAATAAATCTTGTTTCCTGGCTTTCATTAGCTTTGGTAGGTGCTGCTGTTAATTCACTTACAGTTAATGACATCTTTGAACCATGTACAGCATTGTCCCAAAGCCAAACAGTACTCAAAGCTTTCCAGTTTCTCTAACTCAGGGCCCTGAAGCCCAAGCAGAGCCCTGGCCAACAAAAGGGTCACTTATATTAAGAGGTAAAATGGATTTGACTTAGAGTAACTGACTGAAAAAGCAACATGAGTTCATGTCACCTTCAACTTTTATGATTGAATAACAACATTTGGATTTTCTTCTTCACTTTGCTCTTCATTTGTTTTGATAATGCTCTTGATTGGGTCTGAGTCAACACTGGGTATCCTGAAAACCCTCTCCAAGGTAGTTGAAAATTTACCACTGTAAAGAGGCATGGGCCACAAAAATCTTTGGGATTGCTTACAACTCTCTGTACATCCAGCTGTAGAATCATTGCTACTGAAGAGTGGGAGACAAATCTAAGTTGTCTGCTTTCTAAGAAGTGAAAATCCTGGAATAGCTTTCACTTTTTCAACCGTGATCACATAGGGGGAAAACAGAACTGAGTGCAGCAACTATGGGACCCACTGCGAGGTCCATTTGAACAGTGTAAAAGAAACTCATTTGGCCACAGAACCACACAAGAAAACAATTCTACATCTGTTACTGAGTCAGAGGGTGATGTATGAGCAATTGCAGAGATATGAGGGAATTTCTGTGACTAATGGAAAGACCAGAGGAGGTATCAGAATTCAGTCTGGGGAACTGAGAGAATTACCTCACACAACATTGAGAGGAAGCCTCTGGCTGCCACTGCATCATGGACCCCACTGAGGGTGATCATTCAAAAGAATTCATTCTGGCCTACATTGTAATGAGCCATGAGTAAAGCCCAAATATGTTACTCTAGCCATGGTTACCTGAAGCAAAGATTAAGACTCCTTTGGAAATGGGTTCTCATTTCCCAAGAAAATGCAGAGGGATGAGCCCTCATTTGGGTATGTACTTCAAGGGGGTTTGTGGATCCTCAAAGCCTCAGGACAAAAATCCCCAATGTTAGAGAAGCTGACTTTCAAAGAGGTGAATTTGGGGCACCATTTCTACTTGGAGAGCCTCATAGTGAGAAGCTGAACCCTGACCTTACTGTGTGAGGGGAACAATGAGAAGACACATCGCCTCTCTGCCCTTTGATTATAGGTAAGAAGTCTGCTGTGCCTCATCACCCCACTCCCAGGTGGGGGCCCAGGAGGCACAGCTGATAAGGAAATTTCCCATCCTACCCCAAGCTTTCATATTCTGACAATAAAATCCCATCACTGAAGACAATGTGTATAGGATTCCTTTCTGTGACCTTGAAAAGCACAACTAATACACCTGCCAAGATGTGAGGTGGGATGTCCCACTGTGGTTACTCAAATGCCTGCTGGAAAGCTGGCTTCTATCCTCCCTCCCTCTTTCCTGTAGCTTCACAGGAAAGATGGGATGATTCCACATGCCAGCCCTTATCCTGGAGACTGTCTTGATTGTTTGACTCTTTTTGTGGGCCTAGAAGAAAGTACTTTCTGGGCAGCTGAACTCTAAAATGAGTAATTTGGTAACTTGGAAAACAAACGCTAACAAATGTTGCCCAATGAAAGGCTGTGAGGGTGTGGAATTGCTCCTCAATTAGAACTTGGACAGAATCCTAGAATTTTCTAGCTGTCCTTCAGTGCACAGTGTTTTTGAAAAGGTATTAGTCAAGACGAGTCACAACCAAAGTCACCAGGTCACAGGAGATAGAAATATCTTTGAAGTCCATAAAGATCAGGCTTAAAGAGCATTCAGGGCACCATCACTCTTATCCTGGCTATGCACACACATTTACATTCCCAGGAGAACACCCACCCTCACATCCTAGCAAAGGCTGGTGTCATGTGTTATACTAAAATGGAGGAGTGAGGGCTGCTGAACATTTGGATCAATGTTCCAATCAGAAAGGAGACTCAATAAAAAAGCTTTAAAGAGAGTCTTATATGTCTGTGAGTCTGTTTCTGTTTTATAAATAAGTTCATTTATCTTTTTTTATATTCCACATATGAGTGATCATATGTATATTCATATATTACTGAAGCATTGTGCTGTATATTAGAAATTGACACAACATTGTAAACTGACCATACTTCAAATAAAAAAAGTAACAAAAAAGTCTTGAAGAAAATAGATAATCACTTTTCTAGAATGGATCATCTTAAGTCAGGGAATTAGACAAGATTCTGTCACTTCTCATTTCTGGAATGATGATTTTGAAGACATTTTCAAGAAGGCATTAAGGGAAGGTCAAGCCATTTTCTCAAATAGATAATAACAAAATATTTTGTCTTAGAAAAAGCATGTTATCTGAAAAGTGATATTAGATAACCTATAGCTTCTTAGGTAGAAAATTCTGAACACTCTGGAGTAGTTGCTTACCAGTAACCATAACAGCGGTAGTCACATGTGACAAGAAGCCCACCCCTTCATCAACTGAGCTCTCATCCCGTCTCTCCACATATCCCCCAACCTGATCCCATCTCTCACAGCCTCCCAGGAATCACAGCAAAATCTCCTGCATCTTCAAACACTTGGACCACTCTTTCTCTTTCCACATGGTTTTAATGAAAACCTGGCTCCCTCTGAGCACACCGTTTTTATGGGACCCTCAAGGGAATTGCTTTCTTTTCCACATATCTTGTACCACTAGACCCAGAGGTGGAGGAGGATGTCCTCCCAACCTCTTTGTCCCATTAACACATTGTATCTTCCTCTTCCACAAATGTCCTTCTTTGAAGTTCTGACATCAGACTCCTCCAGCAAATGGTACTAGTCTTTTTTTATGGTCATACATATTTCTTTAGGGTTACCCTCTCTCTCTCATTTATTGAAGATTTGCTCTCCAGGTTCACTGATTTTAATATCAATGTAAATTTTCCTCTGATACCCTGACCTCTCAGCTTACTAGCACCTTTTCTTCCACCTTATTTCAGCTACCCACTCTCATGAAGTACCTGGCTTTGTTGTTATCAATATCTGCATCCCATCATGATCTCAATTTCCAGCATTCTATTCTCTGATCAACCTCTTCCCCCGGGATCCCAACTTCCAAAACTCAGACACCACAAAATTCACAGTCCGCTGAACTACACACCTTTTCAATATTCCTCCCCCATTCTGCATCCTTGTTTCTCTCCTCACCTAGTTTATACACCTGCTCCAAACTTAAGAGTCATTCCTTTCCATTCTCCTCAACTCCCTCATCCCCCCTTTCTTCCTGTTGTGCTTACTTGGCATAACCCTGAACCCAGTTAAATCCAGTTCTCTACCTATTGTATGACTATACCTGTAGAGCTGAAGATGGTTAAAAAACACACAACCATCCTGGCCTGCCTCTCTTCAGATTTGTGAACTATGTCACACATGGATCCTTTCATGACACCTGGCTATCTCTTTACTTTCCTGTGGTCCATTCATTCCCATAACTTACTTGGAAGCCATGTACCAAACAGAACCAGGATGCAGAAGTTATTACTTCTGTTAGCCATATGGGCATCTGGGTAGGACTTCTGTCAACCAGAACCCCTGATCCAGTTGCATCCTACCCTGGCAAACTGGCCCAGGGCTCCAAATGCCCTCCTACTTACCCACGTATTCTCATGTTTTTATGTGTGCCATGACTTTAAAAGACTGTGGAAACTGTCTTAGATAGAAGTTCACACTTCCTTCTGCTTAAATCCCCAATATTTCCTTTCCAATCCTCATGTTCTTATGTCTATCTTACTATTTAATTAATAAAATTGAGTGATTCAAAAGAAAACTTTCATAATTTCCACACCCACATTTATCAATGTACTTTTTCTCTTGTTCCCATAAATAATGTCCATCCTCCTCACTAAAGATGATCCCTCCTCTTGTGTCCTAGGTCCCTTCACTCTCACTCAAGGTACTCTGGGACAGCTCTCAAATCTTCCTGCAGCTCCATCAACTCCCCCTCCCCTTAGCTGACTATTCCTATATCCAGTATAATGAAAAGATTTTCTTTTTCTCATCTTAAAAACAAAAGTCTTGACTTCCATTTCCCATCCACTTACAATCCATTCCTCTCCTTTCCTATAAGTAAAACTCATAAAAGTCTATACTCATTGTCTCCAATTTCTCTCTCCAGTCTCTTGAACCCCACTCAAATGCTCTTGTAGAAGTCACCAATAGCATTTGTAATGCTGCTTCCAGGGGTCAATTCTCACTCCTCATCTTAACTGACCTACAACATTTACTAAATTGATTACTTCCTTCTTCTTAAAACACATTCTGAACTTGGATTTAGACACTATTCTCTCTGAATTCTCCTTCCTCCTATAATTTCCATCTTCATCTCATTTCCATGGCCTCCAAAGTTAGATGGTCCTCAGTCCTTATTTTTTATATTCATTCAGAATTCAGACTCTAGGTCATCTAATCTGAAAGCATCCTCAAACTTTAAAGTCTCTTAAGATCACTGGGGGATCATGATAAAAAGTCCATACCCATTCAGTAGTTCTGGAGATAGTGAGATTCTGCAGCCCTAACAAGCTTCTAGGTAATGTTAATCCTGTAAGTAGCAAGGATCTAGGTTCACTCTAGTGGCATGAAACAATCTACATTTTGATGACTTTCATATAATCTAGACCTCTCTCCTGAACTTCAGACATATATTCAGCTGCCCACTTGCTATTCCACTTGGAGTTCTCAAATTTAACATGTCTAAAACATGTCCTGAATCCTGCCCATCCCTTACCACCCCCCCAACTAGCTTCTCTTTCAGTCTTCCCAGTCAATAACAATTTCATCCTCAAAACTTCTCAGACCAAAAATTTAGCATCATCCTTCAGTCCTCTCCTCCTTTCCCATCCTATATCCAATTTATTATCACAGTCTGTTGCTTCTGTCTTCTAGGTACATGCAGAATCCAACCACCTCTCAGCTACACCATTGTTATCACCTTGGTCCAAGCTGCTGTGGTCTCTCACTGGGCCTTTTGCAATAGACTCCTAACTGCCTTTACACCCTTAACTGTTCCAGTCTAGTCTCAACCCAGCAGCAGAGTGACCCTGCTAGAAAATAACACCCAGCACTTCACCTCTCACTCTAAACACTCCAGTGGTTTCCCTCATCACTTTGAGTGAAAACCAGTGTTCTTACAGAAGACCATATCATCTCCCCTTCTCCCCGCCCCCTAATTCTCATGATTCTATTTCCCTCTCTGATCTCAACACAGCACCTTATACTGTTCCTCCAAGTTATGGAGTATGATTTTGCCTTTGCTTTGGCGCCTCCATTTCCTCACACTTCAAGAGGCCCAGATGACTTACTTCCTCACTTCATTCAGGTCTCTGCTCAGCTGTTACATCAATGAGGACTTTTCTGACTATGCTATATAAAATGATCCCTCTAAATCTCTGCTTAAATTTTCTCCTTCATTGCTGTGTGCTATTTTACATAGTGTAACCAATTGTTTATTTTTGCCCCCACCCACTAGAATATAAGGCCCATCAGACAGAGGACTTTGCCTTTTTCACTGCTGCTGTATCCATAGCATCTAGGACACAGAGATGGCACCCAATAATTTTTTGAAATTCTGGTTAAGAATTCTTACTTGATGTTACCACCACTTTTTTTTCATGTTTCACAACTTTAATAGAACATTCTAACTATTCTGTGCAAATTGAAAACACTGTATTCAGTTATAAATATGCCATAAGTAAGGCTCAGCACTCTACAGGCCTGGCCATGGTGTAGGCACGGCATCCCTGCCTACCCGAGGCTACAGTCACACAGTTGGAAACCCACATGCCAACCAAGAACAGGTCGCTCCCAACCCAGGGCTTTTAAGACAAGGTGAATATGGGGCCAAGAAATGGGAGCTGCTGAGAAAGCAAGACATTTTCCCACTGAATGGGAAAGCTATATTCCCAGCCTGAGCCCCACCCCACAAATCCCAGGTCTGCCCACAACCCTCATCCTCAGAGACAAGTGTGGTCCATTTGTCACAAGGACTAGCTCACCATCAGCAGTTTCTTCCATGCAGGCCTCACCCGGTAAGAGACAGACCACCTCTGCCCACTCAGGGCACCAGGTCTCTACTCACAAACCTTGTTTTAGAAACTCTAAGGACAAGGGACAGCATGGATCCCAAGCCCTCACTGGCATGAAAGGGTAAATACATACGAGATGAGCAAGAGCTCGTGCCTCAGGGTCCGTACCACCACTTGTTAAATAAGTGCCTCTGAAGTAACCTTAGGGTTCAGGCGTCATGCTGCCACTTGTTCTCAGGTGACAAGTTTCAGTGTCCCTGGTCACTGCTGTGCTGCTCCCCCAGTCTCCTGAGCATCCTGGCTTTTAGGCACCTTGATAGCCCAACCCACCAGTCCAGTGGTTCTTAGCTGGCTGCACATTAAAATTACCTGTGGAGCATTTAAGCTGTCAATAACCTAATCATATTCTCCCAAGATTCTTCCTTAATTGTCTTGGGGTGGGGTCTTGCCTCAGTGTTTTCTCAAGTTCTCCAGATTTTCCTAATGTTCATCCAGGTTTCACAGCCCCCACTCTGATGATGATCACTCTCTTAGTTTAGGCTGCTACAGAAAAATGCCACCACCATGGATAATTTTTTCTCACATTTCTGGAAGCTGAAAGTCTGAGGTCAAGGTGCTGGCAGATCTGGTATCAGGTGAGAGCAGGCTTCCTGCTTCACACGCAGCCAGCTTCTTGTGGCATTCTCACAGAAGGAGCAAAGAGCATTCTGGGATCCCTCTTATAACTGCTCTGATTCCAGGCATGGGGTATCCACCCTCCTGACCTAATCACCTCCCAAAGACCCCACCTCCAATACTATCATATTGGGCTTAGAGTTTCAACATATGAATTTGGGAAGGACAAAATTG
Source organism: Vicugna pacos (assembly GCF_048564905.1). Lineage (NCBI taxonomy): Eukaryota > Metazoa > Chordata > Mammalia > Artiodactyla > Camelidae > Vicugna > Vicugna pacos. The sequence goes on from NC_132997.1 coordinate 6,983,222, forward strand.
CGGTCCATAGCAATCATTTTGACCTCAAAATCATAGTCAAAGTCAGCGTGTTTTTTACACATTAATGTGAATGAATAAGAATCACCTGGAGGGTCTGTAAAAACAGTTTCCTGGACAAACTGCCAATGATTCTAATTCAATAGTTTGGGGAGAGAGGAACATAGGTTTCTAATTCTAACAAACCCATAGGTAATGCATGGTGCTGCGGGCATCAGGGCCACACTCGGAGAACTACTGGTCTAGTACTTTCAGGTTACTCTGTGTGTGGAGAACGTTCCAGTAGCCTTCCAGGGATTGGGTTTAGGAGCTTTCAGTGGGATGGGACTTTCTGCAACCTTGACCACACCCTCCAAGCACCCACATCTGGGGGCCACAGCAGCAGCAGCAACTCTCTGATTCTCCCTCCCCTCAGAATAAGCCCCAAATCTGATGGCAGGGCCAATTTTCCTTTTTTCTTTTTGTGGGGGAAGAGGGGGAGCTTGACTGTGAATTGTGCACTGATTTACTATTGATTTCAACTATTTATACAAGTATTTATTAAATTCCTATCATGCACAAGTACCAGCACCATGCTTGGCACTGGAGGATACAACAGTGTGTTCTTGCTACAGCCAAGTTAACCACCTGCCCCAAAGTCTTTTTCTGCATTTCTTCCAAGGATCAACAGGTAGCCTATGGGATTATCCCAGAGTTCTCCAGTTGGGAACGCAGATTAGGCTTCAACAGGAAGCTGGCTATGCCCTCACAGACCCCAGCAGCTTCTGAACAGTTTATCAAATGAGCTCCCCCTCTAAGAGACAAAAACTAGGTACTATCTTCCACACCAGACCCTAAAGGATGGCAGATAGAAACACAGTTCTTATGCAAATATTTTCCAGTCATTTGTAAGGATTTCCCCTGTCCTTTCCTTAATGAATAAATGTTTTAGTCCAACCTCTCCCAAAACACAGAGTGTAAGTGGCACAAGGAAACTGGGTTGCATGGCCAAACAAGCTGGGAAATAGTGCATATAATATTTCATACTTAGAGAGTCAAAAATGTACCTCTGTGTATGAAAAGCCATGAGAAGTCCTGCAGTAACTTGTGACATCCCACTAAACAGACTGAGAAACAACTGATACAGGTCAATCCAAGCCCTTTGTTAGTACACCTTTACAGGCTTTGGGTTATGTTAGACCGAATCACTTCAGCATTAACAAAGACTTAAAATCAACAACAGAGCCACAAGCCTGAATCTGGATAGTGCTGAAAATATGAGCTTTCTCTTGTTGTGAGCATCCTATTTTTCTGAAGAGATTTTCTGCTATTTGAGACTCAGTGGGAGGGCAGAGCGGGGCTTGGTAGCCTCTCTAGAGAGGAACACATAACTAGAAAGTGGTTCTTTCTTTGTGTGGTAAACTGTCAGGTGACTTCCCTCTGATTAAAAATGAGTCTAAAGGGCCTAAATCCCAAAATATATGAACAGCTCAGACAACTCAATAGCAAAAAATAAACAGCCCAATCAAAAATTGGGCAGAAGACCTAAATTGACATTTCTCCAAAGAAGACATACAGATGGTCAACAAGCGCATGAAAAGATGCTCCAGATCACTAGTTATCAGAAAAATGAAAATCAAAACTACCGTGAGGTATCACCTCACATTAGTCAGAAAGGCCATCATTCAAAAGTCCACAAATGACAAATGCTGGAGAGGGTGTGGAGAAAAGGGAGAGGGTATGGAGAAAAGGTGGGAATGTCATTTAGTGCAGACACTATGAAAAACAGTATGGAGGTTCTTTAAAAAAACAAAAAGAGTTACTATGTGATCCAGAAATACCACTCCTGAGCATATATCTGGAGGAAATTAATTCAAAATAATACATGCACCCCAATGTTCATAGCAGCACTATTTATAATAGCCAAGATATGAAAGCAACCTAAGTGTCCATAGACAGATGACTGAACATATATATATATATACACACACACACACACACACACACACACACAATGGACCACTATTTAACCATAAAAAAGAATGAAAGTAGTGCCATTTGCAGTAACTCAGATGGACCTAGAGATTATCATACTAAGTGAAGTAAGTCAAAGACAAATATCATATGATATCACTTATATGTGGAATCTAAAAATGATACAAATGTACTTATTTATAAAACAGAAATGGACTCACAGACACAGAAAACAAACTTACAGTTACCAAAAGGGGAAGAGGGAGAGAAATAAATTAAAAATTTGGGATTAGCAGATACAAACTACTATATGTAAAATAGACAAACAACAGGACCCAGTGTATAGCACAGGGAACTATATTCAATATCTTGTAATAACCTATAATGACGAAGAATATGTATATGTATAACTGAATCACTCTGCTGTATACCAGAAACTAACACAACATTGTAAAACAACTATACTTAAATTAAAAAAAAAAAAAAGAAATGAGTTTAAACTTTCTAACGGCTTAAAATCTAGGAATGAGATGTAATTTCTGGAAAGATCTGTAACCCCTGAGCATCACAACTCTCAGAACCTCTTTCACAGGGATGTGTGAGAAACAAAATGGGAACTATATATAAAAAGCACCTGGCACATATTCAGTGGGAAAAAAAAGAGTCACCTGGGAGGTGAAAGATCAGAATAACTGAAACCCACAAGAATCAGAAATAAGCTGGAGGGCAACTTCCAGGACAGGGAGGTGAGGAGCTCTGTGCACCTGATCCCCAGTGGAACAACCATTACTGCTCAAATTATCAAACAACCATGTAAAATCTCTGGAAATTGTACTAATGGCATACAGCAAATGGAGAAATATTATTCAAGAAAATATAGTAAGTCTTGGTAGAAACAGCAAAAGCCTATAGCAATTCAGCCATAACCTGCTCCCATTTTCCTTCCCTATCTTGTTATGATTGAAGCTCTACTCTGGTATGTTATGGCCAAGAGGGTGGAGAGGGGGTCCCTTTCCCCCCAGCTCAAGTCTAGGACTACAGTACCTCCTTGGGGGTGCAGGCCAATGGCATTTCTCATTCTCCCAGCTTGCAGTTTGGTGTCACAGAGGCTAAATGCCAAATGAGTGCAATGGAGCAGTCAGGGCCCCCCTCAGCCCTCATCTCAGTTCCGATTGCAGGGCAGAGGTTCATCTCAGGTGTAGCAGCCAAGAACACTTGGCCTCTGATCACCCTCATGCTAGCTCATTCACAGGGTGGAAGTTTTACACCAGGAGAGGAAAACCTGGAAGGCCAGAGTGTACTACCTTTACTCAATACCTTGCTATAAAGCTGGGATGTCCTTCAAGAGAAGTAGGAAATTGTATTTGCCCCCAACGCTGGAGCAATGGCCCAGAGACATTACCCAGATGGAGTCACATCATCGGAACGGAGAACTCTCCCCAAATGAAGTGACTTCATCTGGAACAGAGTGTGGGGCAAGCCTGAAGGTGCTCTCAGAAACCATGGAGATTCAGGTGGGAAGCAATTGAGAGCAGGCTGGTAGCTATTTTATACACAGTATATTCAATATCTCATAGTAACCTATAATGAAAAAGAATATGAAAATGGATATATGCATGTATATGCATGACTGGGACATTACGCTGTGCACCAGAAATTGACACTTTGTAACTGACTATACTTCAATTTAAAAAAAAAAAAGAAAAGAAAAAAGAAAGAAAGAAAAAAAAAAGAAAAAGAAAAAAGAAAGAAAGAAAAAAAAAAAAAAGCAGGCTGGTAGTGCCACAAGAACAAGCTAAACCATTAGGCCAGTGAGTTCACCAGAGAGGACCAGGAGGCAGCATAATCACAGAGAGGCACTACTCCAATTGACTTTAAAGCACAGTAATTTGCCTGCATCTCTCTGGTGGAATATACCCTAAAGATGAAGGAAACGAGGGAAAATGAAATCAAATATTTTTCAATGACTATAGTATGGGTGTAGTGTTGTACTATTATTCTGAAGTGGTGAGCAAGTGAATAATTACATACTATCCTAATTTTTATCACTGTTACTGTTTTTGAGAGCTGGGCTTCTTGGCAGGGGGAAAAGAATATGCAGATAGAAGACAGACAAAGGCAAGTAAAAGCCCTGTAGTCTCGAATTTGGATTGGAAGCAATAGTGTGACCTTTTGACATATTTTCTCTATAGTAGATATAGAAATAGGTATATATAGTAGATATAGAAATAGCAATATAGACATAAAAATAGGCATAAAATGCATTCCTTTGGTTGGTTAAAATCCACTATATAGTTTATCTATATCTGTCTCTTTGTTCAATTCACTGAAAAGACCAATCCAGTGACCAATGCAATAGCAAGGAGCAACTCTAGTGACCAGTTTGGTCTTCACATACCATTTCCCACTGAAAGGAATGAGGGGTCCTTAGAGAAGTGGTAACTTCCATCTCTGCAAGTAAGCTTAGAATACATACAAGTAAACAGAGGATATCTTATTCCAAAATTCAAAGAAATTATCAAAACATATTGGGGTATTTCAGAAGAACTCAGGAGCCAACTAGAAGCCTTGGGATCTAATGCCAGTTAATAGAAATTATGGGAGACAGAAATTTGTTAAACAACTCTATGGAGATGAAAATGGCAAAATCTAGGCTGGTAGAAACTGCAAAGCATAAACAACCCAGTTTCTTCAACAAGTAAATTGCATGGGGAAAAAAAGAAAAAGGAAAAGAAAAGAAAAGAAAAGGGAGGAAAACTCTATAAGGGACTTAGAGATCTATGAACCATTCACAATATGTGAACCTTAATTTGATCTTGATTTAAACAAATCGTGGGCAGTCCTTGCTTTATATTGTTCACAAATGAACAGATTTCTGTTGCCAGTTTAGTTAAATAACACCAGTCCTCCAGCAACGTGGTTCAAATCTCAGTTACCACAGTATATTAACTATGAGTAATTGCATAAAATGCAGATGTCACCACTAGGTCTTCAGCCCACAAATCACTATACAGCCATCCCTCACTATCCATGTGGGATCAGTTCCAGACCCCCCAGGGACACCTAGTAAAGGATATTCAAGTCCCTTATGTAAAATGGCTCAGTATAATGATCATAGTCAGTCCTCTGTATACACAGATTTTCCAACATGTTCGGGGACTAATCATGTCACTTCTTTCAAAGTCTGTTGGTGGTTGGTCAATGTGCAACTATTATTCAGGACACACAAAAACAGTAAAGTGTGTGGAGTGTGTGGTTGTGTAGCCTCTTGGTCTCTCAATGATAAACCTGCATGCCACTTTACAAAAACAGAAAATTGAAGGAAGAAATTGACCAACAAAGATGAAAATTCAGCAAAGAGACAAAAAGTGATATCGCTGAAAGTGAAATTCACACAGAATCTAGATGGAGTTATGAAAGAAACAGCTGACTGTGGGGATGTTGACCCTGCAGGCATTTAAGAGACTCTAGATCTGCAGCCAGAGGAAATCAGTGAAGGCAAACTTAGCAACACAAATGGGGAAAGCGGTTGTGGCAAAGAGACAAAGACACAAAGACTCCGAGAGGAAGTGACATCAGCAAAAATCTTTATGTTAAACAAACTCTTGGATACATTTCACAATATTGGAGGCACTAAGAATAAAATGTTGGAAGCGGATCCAAAGTTAGAAAGAAGTATGACAACTTTCCAAGACATACAAGAGATGGTGCCTTCATATTGTAAGTTACAGGACCCGAAGTTAAGCGAGCACTCTCAAACTATTCTTGATAGGTATTTTATAAAGAATTAAAATACTTAAAACACTTGATGTTCCTAATGTTTTAAATGTATTACTATGTACTAAATAAATACTAGTTTTACTAGATTTTTTCATTTTCTTATCTATTTATAACCAAAGTAGGAGTGTTTTTAATGTTTAATAGTTTAATATTTGCAAATATCATAGATCAATTACAATTTTACCATTAATTATGTAAATTATTTTTGCATGGTCACTTTACAGACCTACACTACAGTGCAAAGTGAAGACTACCTGTATTTGAAGAAAAAAATGAAACAATGATATTTGTACATTGAGTGGATAGTTGAAGATACTAAGGACTTTTATTTTTTAGTTGTTGTAGTGGCATGGTGGATATGTTTAAAAAAAAAAAAGATGACAGAGAAAGTCCTTACCTTTTAGAGATACATACAGTTAAAGTTATATGATAGTTAGAATTTGCTGAAAATAATGTAGGAGGGAAGTGCAAGGCAGTATTGGTGAAATAAAATTGGCCATGAATTGGTACCTACTGAAGCTCAGTGACAGGGATATGCAGTTTATTTTATGTCTACTTTTGTATATATTTCAAATTTCCAAGAAGTTTTTTAGATGCTAATTGACCAGAAAAAATGTAAAAATATCATCATTCAATCTTTAATTGCAATGTTTAATTTTACTTTGTGGCTCCCTGGCCACAGAAGAGCCAGGCAACATTGCCAGGTTCAAGGGCAAACGCCTGGTGTGGGCTCTCAAGTAGGAAGGGAGCTAAGTCTGTTCAAGGACACTTGAGTTCTTGCTTTGCCTTCACAGGACACTGGAGCATGTGACATAAATGGGAGATAGGAAGGAATAAAAATAAAGATTTCTTCCCCACAAGAGCATTGTCTATGATCACACATTTGTTTACACAACTTTTGTTTAACCCCTGGTATTGGCTGCCAGTGAAGAGGCAGGGAGAAGAAAGATGGTTGTTTTGAAAATTGTCTTGTTTTTAGAAGCTTATTGAGCTCTGACAAAAACAATGGTTGAACAATCAAGTGTGGCCAAAGACTCTTTTTTGAACACTTAATCCAATTTAATTTCCAGCTTTATTGAGATATAATTGACAAAGAGCACTGTGTAAATTTAAGGTGTACAATGTGTTGATGATTAACCACAGTAGCATTAGCTAACACCTCAATCATATCACATAATTGCCATTTCTCTTTTGTAGGTGAGAACACATAAAATTTACTCTCTTAGCAACTATCAAGTATGTAACACAATATTCATTAACTATAACCACCATGCTGACATTAGATTCCCCTGAACTTATTCATTTTGTGACTGAAAATTTGTATCCTTTGACTAACATCTCCCCATTCCTTCCAGCCCCTGGCCATTGGTTACCACCATTCTACTCCCTGTATTGATTTATTTTACTAAAACAGAGAAAGCCTATTTCTTTATATTATACATTTTTGTAAATTACAATTTTAATGTCATAGGAGTTAATTGCAAGATAGATTTCTGCTATTTATTTTTAGCATCTGTGCCAACACTTGTCAATCAAAATATAATTCGGTCTTAGTTCCCTTTATCTGTACATCTGTCATTGCTGTTAAAGACGTTTCCTTCTATTACTCCATAAGTGTCAAAGGTGAAGGAGGAAGAACATAGCTAAAGAGTTGCTTATACACCAAAATTGTTCAGGCTTAATTTTCAATATTCACAATGGCTTCAGGAGAAAATATCTTTGGAGATTCATTTAAGTTGTTGGGTGAGTCTGTGCACATTTCAGTAACTGGCATATATGTTTTTTGGAAAAAAATCAGTTATCCTAACAGTAGAACCAAACCTCTATAAGGGAGCACTATTTGAGAGTCAATCTGTACTTTTTGTACAAATCTCATACTTTGATGAATGGAAGATGTAAACTGGGTCAACTTTTGATCCAAGTAACCATTTAGCATTATTGCTGCATGAATTCATTTTACTACATGAAAGTAAAGGCCAGCTTTAGCATATTCACTTAAAAGTTTCTGACCACCTTTCCCAATGCACTGTATCATTTTATAGTTAGAAAAACTGAGTTGTTAAAAAGCAAATGAATGTTCCCACCACAGTGAAATAAAGATAAACCCTAAACTTCTGCCAAGAAGTCTCCCTTATCTGAGAAATACATAGATACTGATTCCCCAGTTTCCTGTCCACTGACAGAAAGTGACTCTGGTCTCTGGTTTTACAGATAGGGAACAGCTAATAATTCACAACCTATTGATTTGGAGTTCTCATGCCCCATGCCTCTGTCTTGGATTTATGTTTCTCTCACTGTATCTTTTAATAGCAAATTGTGATTATCTGCACCTGCTTTAACAGTCAAACAGGTTTTTCTATTGAGCTTTATAAACCTCATTCTAAATTGTTTTCCACATAGTATTTGAGGTTCTTTCTTTAGCAAACTACTAAAATATTTACACTGGGGGTTTTACTAGCCTTTCACTCTAATACACTGTAATTTCCCAAACCTGGAAGGTCCCCAGTAACTGGAAGGAAATGTACTTGTTTTGAGCTTTAGCTTTTTTTTTCTTATAAAGAGGAAGACGAAAGTGAAAAGGCTGAGAAATAAATGAAAAAAGTATGAGTCAGACGCAAGTGGATGTAGACTGAGACAAAACTCAAAACTCCAGCTTTACATAGAGAAAACAAGTAGATAAAAGTTTGTGGCCAAAATAATTTATTTTAAAAAATGAAAAAAAAAGAGGGGAAAAAATCTGATATAAGAAAAAGTCAGGGGTTAGGATAAGCAGTGGTGCTTAGGTGAACAGCATTGACTTTTCCTTTCTTGTTTCTGTGTTTTTCTTCTTAAAGTGGGTTGTTAGAATTAGGGCTTCTTTTGTCACATTGAGTTTACATTTGACTCCTTCCAATTTGCAAAGTTTTGTTTGTTTGGCTTGTGTTTATTCAAAATGAATTAGACTTCTACTTTCAGATCCAATATGTAAAGAACTCAGAAGTCACCACTCAAACCTAACAATAACTAAAAAGTTGAGCAAATTGAAAAATCAACAAATCTTCTTAGATCTTTCAGAGAAGTAAGTCATAGGCCAAACTGCTACTCTCCCTCCAAAATTGGAGACATAAAGGGGGGTACAAAAATCACAACTTACCTGAGTAGAAACAACCAAGCAGAAACTTCCTTAGGAATCAATGCTGGGGTAGTGTAATTGGCAAGTTTCTAGAGACTCAATGTGGACCAGCCTGAGAGATGAAAACTCCAAAGGGACTCGGTCATCAGGGGAGAGGGACCCACACTTTGATGAGTTTGTAGCTCCAGGAGCTCTAACAGGTTCTCACAGTAAAAATGAGTGAAAATTCCCATCTGCTTCCAGCAGGAGGAGGAGAAAGGAAACCATTTTGAGAAATACCAGAGCATTCTATTTTTCTTACCAAGGCCTAACCTCAGGAGAAACTGTTTTACCAGAGCCTAACCTACCTGGAGAAGGGAAATGTCCAACTCCAACCCCTTCTACCACCCTGCTCCACTTAAGAGGGGGGGAAGTTCTGAGAAGAACTGGTGAGGTTCCAGGGGCACAGGTAAGACCTAATCATAGGTCTACAGAATACTCACCTCCTCCAACACCTTACTACTATGTAACTAATGGCCTATTTCCCACAGTTCCTTTTTCCTAGTACATCATGCTTGGCTTTCAAACAAAACAATCACAAGGCATACAAAAAAGGTAAGAAACAGTTTAAAGAGACTGAACAAGTATCAGAACTGGAGTCAGATAGGCCAGGAATTATCAGGCCAGGAATGCATATAAACTATGGTTAATATCCTAAGGGGTCTAATTGAAAAAAGTAGAAAGCTACAAGCACAGAGAGATGGAAACTCTAATAAAGCATCAAAAAGAAGTGCAGAGATCAAAAACAATGTAACAGAAATGAAGAATGCATTTGATGGGCTCATTAGTAGGCTAAATATGGCTGGGAAAAGAATCACTGAGCTTCAGGATATGACAATAGAAACCTCCCAACTGAAAAGCACAGGGGAAAAAAGCCTAAATATTCACGAACTGTGGGACAACTACATAACATGTAATACATCTGTAATAGGAATATCAGAAGAAGAAAGAGAAAGAAAAAAAAGAAATGTTTAAAGCAATAGTGACTGAGAATTATTCTCCCAAATGAATGTCAGACACTAACCCACAGATCCAGGAAGCTCAATGAACACTAAGCAGGACAAACAACACCCCCCCCAAAGTCCATACATAGGCATTATATTTAAACTGCAGAAAATCAAACATAAAAAAAAAATTGAAAAAAGAGAAAAAAACACCTTACTTATAAGAAGAAAGGATAAAAAATATATCTGACTACTCCTCAGAAACCATGCAAGAAGAGTAGAGTGAAATATTTAAAGTACTGAGAGATAAACCCACCAACCTAGAATTCAACACTCTGAAAAATTATCCTATAAAAAAGGGAGAAATATAGTCAGAAACAAAAATAGAGGAAATTTGTTGCCAGTAGATCTACCTTGAAAGAAATGTTAGAAGAAGTTTTTCAACAAGAAAAAAAATTATATAGGTGAGAAGCTCAGACCTATAGGAAAAAAGAAGAGCATTAGAGAATGAGTAAGTCAAGGTAAAATAAAAACCTTTATTTTTCTTATTGTTAATTGAGCTAAAAGAGTAGAGCTTGTTCACTAAATAATAGTAACATATTTGATTACATGTCGCATGCATAATAAAAATGCTTACATATATATAAGATGAATGATACAAGACACAGGAGTGAGGTATTAAGAATACTTTGTTATTATAAAGTACTTGTACTACCCTTGCAGTGCTAGAGTGTTATTTGAAGGGGATTCAGATTAGTTGTAAATGTATATTGCCAACTCTAGGGCAACCACTAAAAAATAGTTTGGAAAAAAAAGTATACTTGACATGCTAACAAGGGAAAAGAGTGGAATCATATAATTCTCAATTAAACCTACACAAAGGAGACAAAATGATTAAGACAAAAACAGGAACAAAGAACAGGGTGGTGAATAGAAAACATTACATATACAGCAGATACTAATTGAACTACATCAGTAATCCTTTAAATTTTAATGGTCTAAGCACTAATCAAAAGACAGAGATTGTCAGAGTGAATAAAACAATGAGACCCAACTATATATTTTACCTGCAAGAAACCCACGTTAAATGTAAAGACATATATAGGTTAAAAATAGAAGTATAAAGTACAATATACCATGCTAACATTAATCAAAAGAAATGGGAATACTAATATTAATTTCTGACAGGGTCAACTTCAGAGCAAAGAAAATTTTTAGAGATAAAGAGGGGCATTGCATAATTATAAAGCAGTCAATACTCCAAGTAGCCATAGCAATTCTTATTGTGGATGTGCCTAACAAAGGAAGTACATGTACGCACACATTACATGAAGCAAAAATGGGCAGAACTGCAAGGAGAAACTGCAATAGATGGATCCACCGTTACAGATGGAGACTCTAATACCCCTTTAATTAGAAATGACAGATTCAACAGGCAGAAAATCAGCAAGGACATAGTTGAACTCAACAGCACCATTAACAAACTGAGTATGTGACATCTATGGACTTCATCCAACAACAGCAAAATACACACTCTTCTCAACCTTGCATGGAACATTCACCAAGATAGATCACTTTCTGGGCCATAAAACACTTTAACAAATTTAAAAGAACAGAAATCACATAATGTCTGTTCTCAGAGTGCAGTGCAATTAAACAATAAAGCAATGACAGACAGATAGCCAGAAAATCTCAGAAGATCTGGATATTAAACATTACATTTCTAAATAACATGAGTCAAAGAAGAAAGCTCAACATAAATTTTAAAAAATATTCTGAACTAAATGGACACAAAAAGCAACTTATCAAAATGAGTGGCATGCAGCAAAAGTAGTGCTTAGATGGAAATCTACAGCATTGAATGGACATAGGGAGAAAAGAAAGATCTAAACTCAATTATCTAAGCTTCTAACTTAGAAATGAAAAAAAGAAGAGCCTATTAAATCCAAATTAGGTGGAAGAAAAGAAATAATAAAATTTAAGCAGTCATTAATGAAATTTAAAATAGGAGATCAATAGAGAAAATAAATAAAATTAAAACCTTATTCTTTGAAAAGATCAACAAAATAGATAAGCCTCTAACTAGGCTAAGAAAATAAAACACATACATTACTAATACCAGAAATGGAACAGGGAGGATCACCATTGATCCCATGGATATTAAAAGGATAATAAAGGATAATATGAAAAACTCTATTCCCATACATTTGATAACGTAGATGAGATGGACCCATTCCTTGAAAGACACAATCTGCTAAAACTCAGACAAAAAGAAGCAGATAATTTGAATAGACTTTTAAAAGAAATTGAAACAATAATTAATAACTTTCTGAAACAGAAAGTACCAGACCCACATGGGTTCACTGGTGAATTCCACCAAACATTTAAGGAAAATTTTTACCAGTTTCTGCAACCTCTTGCAAAAAACAGACACAGAAAAGATATTCTAACTCATTCTTTGAATCCAGCATTACCTTAATACTAAAACTGACAAAGGCATTACAAGAAAACAAAAGACCAATATCTCTCAGGAACATAGAAGCAAAATGCTCAACAAAATATTAGCAAGTCAAATCCAATAATATATAAGAAGAATTACACACCATAACCAAGTGGGATTTATCCTTGTTATACCAGGCTGGGTTTAGAATTTGAAAATCAGTTAATGTGATTCATCACAATGACAGGCTAAATAAGAAAAATCACATGATCATATCAATATACACAAAAAGAGCACTTGACAAAATCCAATACCAATTCCTGATAATATCTCTCAGCAAAGTAGTCTACATAAACCTTCCAGCTAACATACTTAATGGTGCAAAATTTGAAGCTTTCCCACTAAGATCAAGAACAAGGCAAGGATATACCCTCTCACCACTGCTCTCAGCATCCTATTGGGAATTTTACCAATTCAACAAGAAGCAAAAACAAAAGGCATGTGAATCATGAAGGAAAAAATTAAAACTGTTTTTGCTCATAGGTAACATAATCATATACGTAGAAAATCCAAAAGAATTAAAAAACCTTAATGCAAATAAGTGATTATAGAAAGGATGTAATATACATGGCAAATATTTAAAAAAGCCATCACTTTCCTATTTCCAGTCATAAACAAGTGTAATTTGAAACTAAAAACACGTTTACATTAGCATCCTCCCCAAAATGAAATACTTAGGTATAAATCTAACAAAATATACACAAGACCTACATGAGGAAAAGTATAAAAGTCTGATGAATGAAATAAAAAAGAACTAAATAAATAAATTATTTCACGTTCATGGGCAGGAAGACTCAATATTTTCAAGATACTGGTTCTTCCTAAGTTGCCCTATAGATTCAGCACAATCCCCGTCAAAACCCCAACAGGTTATTTCCTAGATATCCACAAGCTGATCTAAAAGTTTATATGGAGATAATAAAGACTCAGAGTCCCAACTCAATAATGAAGGGGAAGAAAAAGTACAAGAACTGAACAACTTAACTTCAAGATCTCCTATAAAACTTTAAGAGACTATAGTATTGGCAACAAATATACAATTAGTTCAATGAAACAGATTAGCGAGTCCAGAAAAAGACCCACATAAATATAGTAAACTTATCCATGACAATGAGGAAAAGCAATACAATGGAGAAAAGTAGTCTTTTCAACAAAGAGTGCTGGAACACCTGGCTATCATCATGCCAAAAATTTATCTAGATACTGACCTTACGCTTTTCACAAAAACTGACTAAAAATGGATCGTAGACCTAAATATAAAATACAGAACTATAAAACTTGTAGAAGATAACATACAAAACATAGATGAACTTGGGCATGGCAATAACTTTTTATATACGACACCAAAGGCAAGATTCATGAGAAAAAAATTGATAAGCTGGATTTCATTAAACTTAAAACTTCTACACTGCAAAAGACAATGTCAACAGAATAAAACAAGCCAAAGACTAGGAGAAAATATTTGCAAATGACACAAATCTGACAAAGGACTGTTATCCAAAACATACAAAGAAATCTTAAAACTCACCGTTAAGGAAATGAACAACCCAATCCAAAAAATGTGCAAAAAACTGAACAGAGGTCCCACCATATAAGATACACAGCTGGCAAATAAGCATATGAAAAATGTAAAACATAATCTGTCATCAGGGAAATACAAATTAAAACAGAAATGAGATACCACTACACACCAATTAGAATGATCAAATTCCCAAACACTGACAATACCAAATGCTGGTGAGGATTCAGGGAAGTAAGAATTCTCATTCATTGCTGGTGGGAATGCAAAATGGTAGAGGGTTTGAAGATTTCTTACAAAATTAAACATATTCTTACGACAAAATCCTTGGTATTTACCCAAAGGAGATGAAAACTTACATCCACATCAAAAGTTGCACAGATGCGTTTATTCATAATTACCAAAAGTTGGACACAACAAAGATGTCCTTCAGTAGGTTAATGGATAAATAAATGGTGGTACATCCAGACAATGGAATATTATTCTGTACTAAATGATATATCAAACCATGTAAAGACAGTTTTCACATCGTAAGGAGGAAACAAATGCAAGTTACTAAGTAAAAGAGGTCAACCAGAAAAGGCTACCTACTGTATGATTCCAACTATATGACATTCCAAAAAAGACAAAACCATGGAAACAGTAGAAAGATCAGTGGTTCCAGGGGCTAGGAAAGAAGAAGGGATGAATAACGGTTCACCAAGAATGAGACTTAATGTAAACATTGGATTTTAGGTGCTAATGTTGTGTTCATCATTGATGCGGGGCAGTAGGTCTCAGTGGGAGTCACTCACCGGGGTAGGTCTCCTGCTCAGCACAGCCAAGGTGGGTCCTCATCGACTTCTATCCCCAGAGCACTGAGTCTGCTTTCGCCTGGGGCGCTTTGCTACAATCCCGTGTATCCTAAAGTGTCAGAAGAAAGAACAGTGATGATAAGAACTGTGGGAGAGGGACAGGTTTTGATTCCAATTACCTGCTCCTCTACCTACAACGGCTTTCCCTGGATTGCATTATAAGGAACGCTCAGCAACCTGGGAGCAGTCTACACCTTGGACTTGAGCATATTACAGGTCTCTAGCCCAGCACTTGGCCAAGAAGATGGACGTGTACTGCTGAGTGAATAGAGTTGGGAGGGAAGATAGGACGGGTTAGGGGAATGTATTTGAAATGGGGACTCTCCTGGAGCTTTCCTGACAGGAAGTCATCAAACCTAGGCACCTTCCTCCCCTGCCAGGCCCTTTACTCCTGAAGACCTTCCCACAGAGCCCCTCAGCCAGGACCCACATGATCCCAGGGCTCTCCCACATCACATCGCAGCATCTGCTCTCACTTCTGTTCTCATTTTGGCCCCCTTGACTCTCCTACTGTGTGGCTCTGCACTCTAGGTCTCAGGGGACACCTCTGACTCCCTCAGGGATCCAAAGTCAGAATATTAGATCCTACGGACCTGAAGTTTCACGATGGGACTGAATTTATGAATCAGTCACCACATGGAGAAATACCGCTCTGCATGACTGTCATAATGCGGGGGGGGGGGGGGTTCTCTTGAACAATCCATGTTAAATCGATGGCATAAAAGAAGCATGTTTTTCTTGCAATGAGCATCCCTACTAAATTTAGCCATTTCTCTGATGAGGCTCTAAAAGACCTGACGCATTACATGAGGAACGGAGTGAAGTGATATTGTGCTATAACGCAGTATATAATGCTGTGATACTTCTAAAAATTGTTATTATCCAGTTGGGCTAGGGTAATTGAAAAAAAAATAACCTTGTGTGAATATGACCCTTGAAATTTCTCATGTTTCCAGGAAATTCAGAAGATGGTGGTGAACTCACCCATTTCTTTCTCGGCATTCGTTGAGATGGTCCTGTGTTTTCTCCTCACACTGTTAATGGAATGGAGTACAGTCATGCATTTTTCTAAGGTGAAGCCATCCTGCATTCCAGGAATCAATCCCACTTGCTCATGGTGTGCAGTTCTTCTTACACAGATGGGTACGAATGACTAGTTTATAGATTGTTTTCTGCCCTTTCTACCTCAGCTCAGGCTTCCTGAGCCCTGGTAGGGTGGCCGGTGATGGCCAGGACACAACACTGAACCACAGAGGGTTTTGCTTTCTCATTAGTCATGATAATTGTTCTTAGTAACCCCTGATGCTTGATTTACACAGTCATGACTGTCAGACAGACCTGCACTCACCCATTCCCCCCCCCACCCCGTGTCTCACTCTCCACTCGATCCTTCTGGGATTCATTCACTTCTTTTTTCAACCCACCCGTTCTCACTCTCAGTGACAGCCTGACAGCGGCAAACTCTCTGAGTCTCTTGGATCTGAACACAATGATATTTTGCTTTTACTCCTGAGTCATGGCTTAGAAGGAAAACTAGATGGACATTCCTGTGATGTGTCCCTTCGCATCTGAGATGTCATTCTGAAGTCTTGAAGTCAGTGGCAGCCTGGCCTCGCACAAAGTAGGCTCACTTGGACCGCCGGGCCCTGGCTGGTCTGAGAAGCATCCGTGCAGATGGGGCACTGCCCTTGGAGGGGCATCAGCAGGGCCCTCGCGGGTCAGGAGGCAGGGGAGGGGAAAAGTGGGCAAGAGCCTCTCCTGTGGTTTCCATGGGGATCAACAGGGAGGCAGGACTAGCAGGTGGGAGGACTCAAGCATCTCTGGGTGGAGGGGCTGTCCCTACTTGTCTGTCCCCGCCCTGGCTGTGCTCACTGGCATCTTCTACTGTCTCTAGGAACTGACTAGCCCTGGGAGGGGCAGCCCCTCCAGGCTCAGTGGGACCCAGGTGTCAAAGTGTCAGAAAACAGACAATAAAAAACGGCTAGCATACATGTCCAAACCACAGGCCTCCGTTTCCACATCCGTGGAGGGCGGGATTGGCCTCAGTGGCCCTCCAAGGCCCAGCCCTGCACTCTCAGAGTCCAGCCAGCTCCCAGGACCTCCCCAAATTCTGGTCCTAAGCGTCTGGGCTCAGCTAGGCAGCCACACCACTACCCAGCCCTGCAGCTCAGGCATTTCAAGGCCAGTGGGTCGCCTGGGGCCTCTGTGGGAGAGCAGGCCGTGGTGGGGCTGCTGGCTCAGCCTCCAGGTTGGACTTCACAAATGGAACGGGGGGCTCTGGGCTGGAATAATGCAGGCTTGTTCGCCACGGGAAGGACGGGGGTAACCGAGTCAGAGCACAGACTGCCAGTGCCTGGAGAACCATGCTGAGGCCAGGGCCGTCGGGGTCGGCAACTGGGAGCGCGCATCCTGCCGGGATCCTGTAAGATGGTGGCTGCTGTTTAATGCTGACGCTCACACTGCCCAGAAGGCTTCTGGAAATAAACACGCTCTCATAAACACAGGAACTTCCTGAGAAACAGTCAAACAAGGCTGGGAGACAAATGCAGGGCACGCGGCACGCGGCCCACCAACCGTCAGACAGCACCCCTCGCACCCACTCCCTTTGTCACCACGGCTGCCTGGCCTGTCAGTGGAGACGGCGAGTGGCCTGGTTTCCTGACCGCTTGGCCAGTGGCCAAAAGTCAGGGCTGAGGTTGGCACTTGTCCACCAGTGCTGTCCAGGGGACAGCAGGTGCCACAGAAGGATCTGTGGGGGCTCCTTGTGTCTGGCCAGAGGGACAAGATCTGCAGAGGGGTGTGGGGGTGCTGATCCTGCACCCAGGAAGTACACTGGCTAACTGGCCGTCCTTTCCTGGAATCCCTGAGAGCCAGCAAGATGGGCGCCTTGACATTTGGGGCAGGACTGAGCCACCCCATGTCTGTCCTGAGTCTTGTCTTTCTGCCTGTCCTCCTGACAAGGTGGCGCTCTGCGCATTCTCATCTGGAGACAGGACGACAGAGGCTCACAGGGGCACAGTGACCTGCCCAAGGCCACACAGCCGCAGCCAGGAAGGACTCAGACTCCATGTCCAGCCCCTTCCCACTGGGACATGGCCTGTAGCTGCAGAAGGCCCCAGCTGCAGCCCACAGAGGGTTCTCGGGAGTCGTTTTGACTCCAGAACCAGGGAGAGCAGGAGACCCCCCACGCCCCACATCTGCAACTGATAGCTACTGATAACAAAAACAACAACAAAAAAATAGGCACGTCCAGAGTGGCCCAGGGCCAGAGTATCCTTCTTGAAGGCAGAAGTTGAGTCAGCTGGCCTCCTTCTTGCCAGGTTGGGTGGGATCCTGGTCCTCAGCACCTGCCACGGCACTGGTGGATTGGGGGACCCCGCAGCCTCTAAAACAAGCTCCTGGACCCCCTTGCCAGCCACTTGTCATACCTTCTCCCTTCTGGCTGCCAGGATTTCTTTAATATTCCTCTTCCCATCCAGGTCCGAGAAGCACCCCAGGCTGTCGGGGATGGTGTGGTGGGTCTGGCAGGCAGGACAGGTCACAATGACCACACCCTGGTGATAGGCAAGCTTGGAGATATGCTTGGAGGACCCAGTCCCACATACATTGCAGGTGAAGACTAGCTGGTAGTGCGCGGGCGCGGGTCCCTTCTCGGAGCTGGAGGGACGCCAGCCCCAGCCCCAGCCCCAGCCCCAGCCCCAGCCCCAGGCCCGCCTTCTCCCTGCGGCCTCCAGGCAGGCACCGAGCCCCCAGCCGCCACCTCAGGCCAAGCATCCGGGAGTCCCGCGCCTCTCAACAGTCTCGGCAGGCAGCTCAGCTCTGCCCACAGGATCCCGCCCGCAGGCCCAACCCGCCATGATCTGCGCAGCGGAGACTGACCCCCGCCCCGGCTCTCCAGGCGCCCCGGCTCTCCCCGCGCCGACAAGGCCGCCCCCCACCCCAGCTGTCCCGCCGCAGCCATAATCGCCCATCGCCCCATGCCCCGGCTTTCCCGGCGCGGCCGAGAACGACCCCCGGCCCGGCTCTCCCCGCGCCCCGGCTCTCGCCGCGCGGCAGAGGCCACCTCCGGACCAGACTGTACAGCCGCAGCCTAGATCGCCCCACGCACCAACACCGGCTTTCCAGGCGCGGCCGAGAACGACTCCCGCACCGGCTCTCCCCGCGCGGCCGAGGACGCCCCCCACCCCAGCTCTCCCCGCGCCCCGGCTCTCCCCGCGCGGCCAAGTCCGCCCCCACACCAGCTGTCCCGCCGCAGCCGAGATCGCCCCACGCCCCAAGCCCCGGCTTTCCCGGCGCGGCCAAGAACGACCCCCGGCCCAGCTGTCCCGCCGCAGCCGTGATCGCCCCCCGCCCCATGTCCGGCTCTCCCGACGTGGCGGAGAACGATCCCCCGCCCGGCTCTCCCCGCGCCACGGCTCTCCCCGCGCCCCGAGTCGCCCCGCGCGGCAGAGGCCACCTCCGGACCACACTGTACAGCCGCAGCCGAGATCACCCCCGCCCCAAGCCCCGGCTTTCCTGGCGCGGCAGAGGCCGTCCCCGGCCGCGGCTCTCCACGCGCCCAGGCTCTGCCCGCGAGTCAGCGGCCACCTCCGGACTACACTGCCAGCCGCAGCAGAGATCGCCCCCTGCCGCAAGCCCCGGCTTTCCAGGCGCGGCCGAGGCCGCCCCCTGCTTCGGCTCTGCCCGCGCGGCCGAGGACGCACCCCACCCCAGCTGTCCCGCCCCAGCCGAAATCGCCCAACGCCCCATGCCCCGGCTCTCCCCGCGCGGCCAAGGCCGCCCCACACCCCAGCTGTCCCGCTGCAGCCGAGATCGCCCCCCGCCCCATGCCTCGGCTCGCCAGGCACGGCCGAGACCGACCCCCGCCCGGCTCTCCCCGCTCCACGGCTCTCCCCGCGCCCCGGCTATTCCTGCGCGGCAGAGGACACCCCCGGACCAGAGTGTACAGCCGCAGACGAGATCGCCCCGTCCCACACAATGGCTTTCCCGGCGCGGCCGAGACCGACCCCCGCCCCAGCTGTCCCGCTGCAGGCGTGATCGCCCCCCGCCCCATGCCCAGGCTCTCCCGGCGAGGCCGAGAACGACCCCGACCCCGGCTCTCCCCGCGCCCGGGCTCTCCACGCGCGGCCAAGGCCGCCTCCCACCACATCTCTCACGCCGCAGCCGAGATCGGCCCCCGCCCCATGCCCCAGCTCCCCCGGCGCGGCGGAGGCCGCCCGCGCCCCTGCTCTCCACGCGGCCAGGGTCTGCCCGCGCGGCAGAGGCCACCTCCGTACTACACTGTACAGCCGCAGCCGAGATCGCCCCCCGCCCCAGCCCCGGCTTTCCATGCGCGCCCGAGAACGACTCCCGCACTGGCTCTCCACGCCCGGCCGAGGCCGCTCCCTGCCTTGGCTCTCCCCGCGCGGCCGAGGACGCCCCCCACCCCAGCTGTCCCTGCGCCGCGGCTCTCCCCGCGCGACCAAGGCCGCCCCCAACACCAGCTGTCCCGCTGCAGCCGAGATCGCCCCCCGCCGCATGCAGCGGCTTTCCCGTCGCGGCCGAGAACGACCCCCGCCCCAGCTGTCCCGCCGCAGCCGTGCTCGCCCCCCCGCCCCATGCCCAGGCTCTCCCGGCGCGGCCGAGAACGACCCCGGCCCCGGCTCTCCCCGCGTCCCGGCTCTCCCCGCGCGGCCAAGGCCGCCCCCCACACCAGCTGTCCGGCTGCAGCCGAGATCGCCCCCCGCCCCAAGCCCAGGCTCACCTGGCATGGCCGAGAACGAACCCAGCCCCAGGCTTCCTGCGCAGCTGCCGCCTCCGCCCGCCGCCCTGGCTCACCCAGCCCAGCCTAGACCGCCCCAACCGGGCTCCCCGCTCCTGGCCCACCCCTTCCCCTGCCCCTCCACTGCAGATTTCTCCCCTCCTGTTCTGGCCCTCCAGGCACAGCTCATACCGCCCCTCCCCGCCCCGCCCCAATTCCGCGCGCGGCCCAGGCCACGCCTTCGACATCTTGGGAGCAGGCTTCCCTAGGCTGTCGCTTTAAAGATGGTTCGGATGGAAAAAAAAAAAAAAAAAAAGGAAAAACAGAAAACAGCATAAATACAAAACAGACACACTCATAGAAATAGAAAACAAACTTGTGGCTGCCAAGGGGGAGGGGCGTGGGACGGGACAACCTGGGAGTTGGAAATGTGCAGATACTGACAGGCAGATGCAGAATAGATGAACAAGATTATACTGTATAGCACAGGGAAATGCATACGAGATCTTGTGGTAGCTCACAGCCAAAGACATTTTCCAAAGAATATATGTATGTTCATGTATCACTGAAACATTGTGCTCTCCACGGAAAATTGACCAAATGATAAAGAAAGATTAATTAATTGCCCAAATACCTGTCTATATAAATCAACCTTTTTAAATAAAATACCAAAAAGGGGAGGGGGAAAGAAAAAGCTGCGGATTCTTTCCATAGCATCCCGGTGTGTTTGAGCACATGGAGTGACCCTACTCGTTCCTTCAGCGAGCATTCGTTGAACGCCTCCTGTGTGCCTGATACTGTGCCTGGTGCCCAAGAAATACTCCTTCTCCTGAAAAAGCGTACAGTCGCACATGGAAATAAGCAGCTACAGCAGCGTCTGGGCAGTTCTGTCCTACTCAGCCGGGCCCCGCTAGTTCAGACATGATCACAATTCGGGGAAGGACTGAGATAAGGACTGTATTCGTGCTAGTCTAGAAAGCAAGTCGTCTAAGCGAGCTGAAAGAGAAAGCACCGAAAAGTACAAATGGCTTCAAGGGCCCTAAGAGCATCCATTGACATGCTACAGCAGTGAAGGCAGAATCCACTCTAAGGAGCAGAGACCAGAGAGAGCACTCACCTTACAAGGGCAAAACTCTGACTGCCCTGTTGCCATCCCAGTTGAGGGAGTGGGACCTATAGGAAGGAAAAGTGCCCTGAAAGTACAAAGGTAAGTGGTAATATGATAAGGCTGAGAACGGGCCAAATGAGCAGCCGTGACAATGACACAGTGACTTCCGTGAATCAGTCTCGTGTGAGCTGCCTGAACATGGAACCCCCAATATCTCAGTGGCTTAATACAATCCCGGGCTTTTCTTCACTTGCGTAACGTCCAAAAGGGGTTTATCTTCCTTGGTGGGTAGCTCTTCTCCTAGCCAGAGTTCAGGGATCCAGGTTCATTTTATCCACTGAATCTATCATTTCGACATATGGCTTCTCAGGTCTCAAGGACGTGAAGGAGAACGTGTGGGAGATTTTCATGGGCTGTGCTGAAGTTCACATGCCACCGTCAGACCTCAACAGCTGAGCATGCCCGACTGCGAGGGAGGCCGGGAAATGGAGTCCAGCTGCATCTGTGCCCACGAACAGGAGGAAGTGACCTTGGTAAGCAGCTAGGCCAGACCGCCACACGGAGCTAGAGGTAGAGGCCAGCTCCCTGTGGGTGGGCACCCCCTCTCGCCCTCACCTTGCTATCTCTGATGCCGAGTTGAGAATCTTGGGCCCCCGGGTCATGAGGCCCCTACTGCCATTTCCTCCATGCCATGCTGCCCGTGGCCTTGCTCTCTCTCACGTCCCCATTGTAGTCCATCAGAACAATTATTACTTCCTGATCACATCCTTCCTTGTCATTCAGTTTACTCGCTGGCCTTCCTCCTACCTGGACGGAAGCTCCCTGAATGCGTGGAAGCAGCCTATGAGATGGTCACGTCACTCTACTGATGTGAGCCACCATCTGCCCATCTGTCCCTGGGTCACTGCATATCCAGCTGGAGAAGTTCAGCCTGCCAGACTGTGTAATCAGACAAGTGGACAGTTTTCCTGCTCCCAGGACTGTGCTACTGAGTGTGCACAGTGGACACAGGCTGTCTCTAATCCCAGTTCCAGCCCTGCTACCTGCGTGACCTTGACTCATGAGCTCTAACCTTCCAGCAAGGGCCTCAGGCTTTCTCACTCGGTTTGCCTTAGAGAACCGAAACCCTCAGACCTCAGGATGCTATTGCCCATTTCTCCTGTGTGGGGACTGTTTCCTACTGGCGACACAGAGTGTGAGCACTGGTTTACACACCCATACACACACACACACACACACACACACACACACAAAGACACTCACATTGACACCCGTGTACAATGACATTGAATAAGAATTATCGCGTCCCATCATAAGAGGAACAGACACGGAGGAGGAAGTCAGAGGAAGATAAGTTGGGTCGCAGGCAACACCTACAGGTGACATGACTCTCCAATTTTTTAGGCCTTATTCCACTTGCACCTGAGGACATCCCTAGAAGTACTTTCTAGAATCATTCCCACTGTGCAGCTAGGGAGACACACTGGCCTGGACACACACCAGGACTTCCCCAGGATGGAGAACAGGTAAGGATGAGGAGTGGATTCTGGAAGCCAGGGCGTCTCCTCAAAGCTGCATGCAGACCCTCCCCGGCAGCTATAGAGACGGCGGGGCTGCTCTAACTGTGCAAGGTGCGGGTTCGCGTGGAGAAGGGCGTGAGCAGGCAGCAGCCCAGAGGGCTGTGTGTGGAGGTGTTGTCTGAGGAGGGGGTTCCAGGAAGTGGACCCCAGGAAGTGACATCACATCCTTAACAGACCCCAACCGAAATGGAACCTGGTTACCAGGCACCCATATTCTAACGACGGCTCCAGAGCCAGTGCACTTGGCTGGAGACAGTTGAAGACACAGGATGTTCTCCTCTTGTTTCCCGGTCTCCCGGGGCTTCTCCGCCAGGAAACCCTGGACTGCGAGGTTCTTCGGTGGCTGCAGGCGTCTGTGGAACCCTCCACCCAGGCGCCTGTGGCCTATTTTGAGGAGGTCACCTAAGGTAACGCTGGGTGGCCTGGAGAAGGCCAGTCTGGGACCGGCCTCCATTGGGGGCCCTCCCTGGGCAGGCCCGCTTTCCCTCATCTCCATGTCGCTGAAGGGGGACTTGAGAGGAGGTGTCCCCTCTGGGCAGGAATGGCTTGTTGAACACTTGGTGACCTGGGGGTCCTGTCATGGCCGCACCCAAGGACAGGGCTGATAAGGGGGAAAGAGGACTCCTGGGGGGCATCTTCTCTGTGTCAATGGGAATACAAGGCTCCCACTTTGTCAGCTTTTCTGCCCCTGAAGGAGGTCTGTGCAGACAGTGGTGGATGTGTGTCACGACTGCAGATGTCTTATGGGTCGGAGAAGCAGACAGGGCTCTGAGGCTCCTGCCTGGCCTCTGGGCACTGTATTTACAGGACTCCACACACGGGACGGGACAGGACCTGGTCCACGGAGATCCCCGCTCCACCTCCCTGCAGGAGGCGCAGGTGCCCCACGACAGCAGCAGAGCCCAGGACGCGCTCAGGGTGAGTGTGAGC
This sequence comes from Vicugna pacos, assembly GCF_048564905.1. Lineage (NCBI taxonomy): Eukaryota > Metazoa > Chordata > Mammalia > Artiodactyla > Camelidae > Vicugna > Vicugna pacos. The sequence goes on from NC_132997.1 coordinate 7,007,278, forward strand.
GAGGAGACTCCACACCCAGGAAGCCCCGGGCCCCGCTGCTGCCCCACTTCTCCCCTGGGCTGCCTCTTAAGAGAGCTGCTGGCAAAGGGATCTGATGCCCCGTCTCCCCCATCTGCCGTCACAACCCAGGACCTGCCTTGGCCAGACGCAAAGTCAGTGCCCACGTATGAGTCCGAATCTCAGAAAGAGACTCGGACAGAACTTCAGTATACGTAAAGTCAAGGGTATTTCTGCATTTTTCTACACGTTGTCCTGTTTCTTCTCCATCCCCAAGTGTCCACATTCACCTGAAGACCCTGAGCCCTCCCAGCCCAGGCTCAGCTGCTGTGTTCTCATCCCTTGAACGGGGTGTTGTGACAGCAGTCACGGGGATGAAGTGGTGCAGGCAGGGAGGGGCCGGCACTGCGGTGCCGACACAGGGATCCGAGACACTGATGCATTTCATCATCGCCCTTCACCCCTGGTACTGATGATGCCGAGAACCTTGGATTTGCTCAGGGCTCCCCTGTTCCACCTCAGGCACAACAGCTTGAGGCTTGAGCATTCGGTCTAATCTCCAGCCCCAAGAGCCAGGGGGTCCCCGGTGCTGCCTCTGATTCATGTCTCTCCTCCTTCCACCCCAGGGGGGAGCTGGACCATCAGGGAGCAGGGATGAGGCCTACAGGGCTTGGAGCCTCCGGCGACACAGGCTGGAGAAGCTGGTGGCAAAGCTGGTGCCTGCCGTCCTGGGCGGCCAGCCATCCTATGTGAACACATTTCTGGGCAGTTATCGAACTTTTGCCACTGCCCAGCAGGTGCTGGACCATCTGTTCCGAAGGTGAGCACTGTGTCTTCATGGGACATTGGGGACCTGGCCACCTACCAGCAGTGCCATGAGGCATTGTTCCTCTACCTCTCTGAGCCTCAGGGTCCCCCCTGAACACTGGGGTCAAGAGAGGATCAGGCCCTAGGAGGGTAGGAACAGAGGGAGACCTTCATGGAAGGTGCTCTCCAGGGACCTGGCTCACGGAAAGGGCAGCTGGCGGGGCTGTGGTTGTGCGAATTTGTCATTGTCCTCCTGCCCAAGGGCTAGCGTCTGCCTCCTGTGTCACTGGGACTTCGGCCTTGGGCGCAACTGTTTTCCCATTTCAAAGGGGATCTGTGATGCCATTAGCTGTCCCTGTCCTGGGAGAGTGAGAGCAGGGATCCCTGGGAGGGACAAGTGGGGTCCCAGGCCCACTCAGATGTGCGCCGTGGGGCCAGGTGGGCTCACTCACTCATTCCTCAAATGTACAGGAAGGGCCCCCAGGGACAGGGGCTTTTCTAGGAACAACCATCATTTAATGCATCGAGCAGACATCAGCCCTGCCCTCCAGGGCTTCCATTCTCTCGGGTGTCACACTGTCACACTAGACAGCACATCCAGCTAGTGTGCTCGGGACAGTGCATGTGACGCCTTCCTGCTCTCCTCTAGATACGGATGCGTCCTCCCTGTTACGGAAGAGGACGGGGGACCCCTGCACCAGCTGAAAGAGTGAGTCTCTTGGATTGAAGCGGGAAGGATTCCTTCCCCAAATAGTGTGTGAAGCTCTGGGCTCTCTGGTTGGGCAGAGGTGGGCGGAATCCTGGATCCCGCATATCCTTCGAGTCTGGCTTGAGAGCAGAAGTCCTAGGGCTTCCCCTGGCAAAGAAGAGACGAGACCCAGAGAGCTGTGGATGGGACTGTGGCGCTGTGAGGGGCATCTGGGAGGTCAGAGGACAGAGTCAAAAGTGAAGAAAACCCACAAGCATCCCCTATCCATCCCATCCCTGCCCACACGCCCTTTGGGAGACACAGAACACGAGGGGTGGAGAGCATCCTGCCCACCATCTAGGGGAGCCTCAATGGTGGGGACTCAGCTGGTGCTCAGGGGACCCAGGGAGCCTCAGGGGACAGCTGAGCCCATCCTGATGATGCTGAGTAGCAGGGGCATGAGGAGACCCAGGCAGGGTCCCTGGAGGATTCTGCAGCCAGCAGGTGCAGGAGCTAAAGTCTGAGGAGTGAGGAGGCCCGTGGGCAGCCTGGATGGCCGACACAGCCTGTCTGTTCCCTCCTGGCTCAGGCACTCATAGAGCAGCTCCTGTGTCCCTTAGAGGGCAGTGGCCAGAGCACACAGCCTGCCTGTCCTCACAGACGTGCCATCCAGTGGGGAGGGGCAGGGAGAGGGACATAGCAGTGTGACAGGTGTCCCTGAAGCGGTGGACAGGTGGTCACGCCACTGAGCCAGGGCTGTCCCTTCAGAAGGCTTGTAGCAGCCCCTCCTCTGTGTCCAAGCCCGCCTCTGCCCACACTGCCAGCTGAGATGGGACATGGAGCAGAGCCGGCCTCTGGATGGGCAGGAGCCAAAGGCAAAAAGGCCCAGGTCCCTGCAGGGCTACCCTGGGAGCCCAACGTGGTAGGAAAGGCCAAGGCTCTGACTCTGGTGTCCCCCTGACTACCCCCAGGGCCATGGCCTCCATCCTGGGCACCTGGATGTTCCAGTACCCAGACGATTTCCACCAGCCTCCAGAATTCCCATGCTTGAAGACCGTTGTTGCTTACGTCGAGCTCAGCATGCCTGGCTCAGACCTGGAGCGGCAGGCCCACCTCCTCCTGGCACAGCTGGAGCAACTGGAACTCCCAGAGGCAGACAGTGATGGTGAGGAGGATGCAGGGTGGGGGATCTGGTGGGTGGGGAGGGGAAGGCACTGGACCCCACAGAGCAGAGTCTGGGAAGACTCCCTGGGGGTGGAATCCTGGAGTGAGATTTGACTGAGTAGCAGTGAGGGCTCCCCTGGCTTTGGGAGACCCGTGGGAAAGCAGTCCTACTGATGAGAGTTTCCCTTCTTGGAGCTACAGCACCAGCTCCAGAACCCGCTGGGGAAACCCCTCTGGGTGGAGAGCCAGCTCCAGCTCTCCCGCCTGCGACAGCGCCAGAGCCAGAGCCAGAGCCAGAGCCAGAACCAGAGCAGAGGGACGCGCTGTAAGTATCAGTCCGGCTCGGCTGCCACCCGTCGCCTTCAGGGCCAGGACGCCCACTGTCCTTGAGGTGTCTGTGATTTAGAATTCCGGATTATTCTTAGAGGTGATAACATATTCCTTGCGGCCTGTTGTGTCTGTGTTTTATGGTTAATAGAAACATCAAAGTGCCCTACATGTCTCTGTTTGGATAGACTCACTTCTCTGCACCAGACACACAGGGCGGGGATGTGGCCAAGTGGCCCCAGCACATTCCCACCCTCTCCCTGCAGGTCCTGTGAGGCAGCGGCCTCCTCTCTCTTGTCTGCTGTGGACCCAGGGCCCAGCTCAGGGCCTCCGCCAACACTCCCTGAGACCCCACCCTTGGTAAGTGGCCGCCCATGTCATGATCAAGACAAGGACTTAGAAGGCAACCCCAAATTTTGATCTTAGAGGATTTGTTTTTTCCCAGCAGTGAGACTGATTTTGTGTTTGTGTGAATGTTGCCTGTTTGTCCGACATCCATGGAGCCAGCGGTTCACATGCCATTCCCCATACGGCCACCAGAGGGAGGGATGTCACTGCTTCTGAGAAACACTGTTCCATTCCAAAGTGGTCCTTCCCAATTTAGCCCTCCTCAGAACATGGTTTAGAAAGTGAGGATTCCTTTAAGCTATAGAGGTTTGGTTTTTTTCTTCAATCTCGTTTCAGGTCTAATCTCAATACACCTTCATTCACAAACAGCAATTGAGCCACTGAGTGGAAGTTGTCACTTGGGATACACAGACGTGTGTTCTTCTGTGTCCAGCCCCCATCTGTGTCCACCTCTGTCCCTTCCTCTCTCCCTCCAACCGTCTGCGTTTGTAAATATCTATTTAAATAAAAGACTTTGACAATCAGTGCAATGTACAAGAGATATTTTAATTCATGTTGCCTTGTGTGCGTGTGATGTAGATTTGGGTAGAAAGCGGTCTGCTCACAGGACAGTGGGGTTGTCCCTGAATCCCTAGGAGACAATTGAAGCGGGGCAGTAGGTCTCAGTGGGAGTCACTCACCGGGGAAGGTCTCCTGCTCAGCACAGCCAAGGTGGGTCCTCATCGACTTCTATCCCCAGAGCACTGAGTCTGCTTTCGCCTGGGGCGCTTTGCTACAATCCCGTGTATCCTAAAGTGTCAGAAGAAAGAACAGTGATGATAAGAACTGTGGGAGAGGGACAGGTTTTGATTTCAATTACCTGCTCCTCTACCTACAACGGCTTTCCCTGGATTGTATTATAAGGAACGCTCAGCAACCTGGGAGCAGAGTCTACACCTTGGACTTGAGCATATTACAGGTCTCTAGCCCAGCACTTGGCCAAGAAGATGGACGTGTACTGCTGAGTGAATAGAGTTGGGAGGGAAGATAGGACGGGTTAGGGGAATGTATTTGAAATGGGGACTCTCCTGGAGCTTTCCTGACAGGAAGTCATCAAACCTAGGCACCTTCCTCCCCTGCCAGGCCCTTTACTCCTGAAGACCTTCCCACAGAGCCCCTCAGCCAGGACCCACATGATCCCAGGGCTCTCCCACATCACATCGCAGCATCTGCTCTCACTTCTGTTCTCATTTTGGCCCCCTTGACTCTCCTACTGTGTGGCTCTGCACTCTAGGTCTCAGGGGACACCTCTGACTCCCTCAGGGATCCAAAGTCAGAATATTAGATCCTACGGACCTGAAGTTTCACGATGGGACTGAATTTATGAATCAGTCACCACATGGAGAAATACCGCTCTGCATGACTGTCATAATGCGGGGGGGGGTTCTCTTGAACAATCCATGTTAAATCGATGGCATAAAAGAAGCATGTTTTTCTTGCAATGAGCATCCCTACTAAATTTAGCCATTTCTCTGATGAGGCTCTAAAAGACCTGACGCATTACATGAGGAACGGAGTGAAGTGATATTGTGCTATAACGCAGTATATAATGCTGTGATACTTCTAAAAATTGTTATTATCCAGTTGGGCTAGGGTAATTGAAAAAAAAATAACCTTGTGTGAATATGACCCTTGAAATTTCTCATGTTTCCAGGAAATTCAGAAGATGGTGGTGAACTCACCCATTTCTTTCTCGGCATTCGTTGAGATGGTCCTGTGTTTTCTCCTCACACTGTTAATGGAATGGAGTACAGTCATGCATTTTTCTAAGGTGAAGCCATCCTGCATTCCAGGAATCAATCCCACTTGCTCATGGTGTGCAGTTCTTCTTACACAGATGGGTACGAATGACTAGTTTATAGATTGTTTTCTGCCCTTTCTACCTCAGCTCAGGCTTCCTGAGCCCTGGTAGGGTGGCCGGTGATGGCCAGGACACAACACTGAACCACAGAGGGTTTTGCTTTCTCATTAGTCATGATAATTGTTCTTAGTAACCCCTGATGCTTGATTTACACAGTCATGACTGTCAGACAGACCTGCACTCACCCATTCCCCCCCCCACCCCGTGTCTCACTCTCCACTCGATCCTTCTGGGATTCATTCACTTCTTTTTTCAATCCACCCGTTCTCACTCTCAGTGACAGCCTGACAGCGGCAAACTCTCTGAGTCTCTTGGATCTGAACACAATGATATTTTGCTTTTACTCCTGAGTCATGGCTTAGAAGGAAAACTAGATGGACATTCCTGTGATGTGTCCCTTCGCATCTGAGATGTCATTCTGAAGTCTTGAAGTCAGTGGCAGCCTGGCCTCGCACAAAGTAGGCTCACTTGGACCGCCGGGCCCTGGCTGGTCTGAGAAGCATCCGTGCAGATGGGGCACTGCCCTTGGAGGGGCATCAGCAGGGCCCTCGCGGGTCAGGAGGCAGGGGAGGGGAAAAGTGGGCAAGAGCCTCTCCTGTGGTTTCCATGGGGATCAACAGGGAGGCAGGACTAGCAGGTGGGAGGACTCAAGCATCTCTGGGTGGAGGGGCTGTCCCTACTTGTCTGTCCCCGCCCTGGCTGTGCTCACTGGCATCTTCTACTGTCTCTAGGAACTGACTAGCCCTGGGAGGGGCAGCCCCTCCAGGCTCAGTGGGACCCAGGTGTCAAAGTGTCAGAAAACAGACAATAAAAAACGGCTAGCATACATGTCCAAACCACAGGCCTCCGTTTCCACATCCGTGGAGGGCGGGATTGGCCTCAGTGGCCCTCCAAGGCCCAGCCCTGCACTCTCAGAGTCCAGCCAGCTCCCAGGACCTCCCCAAATTCTGGTCCTAAGCGTCTGGGCTCAGCTAGGCAGCCACACCACTACCCAGCCCTGCAGCTCAGGCATTTCAAGGCCAGTGGGTCGCCTGGGGCCTCTGTGGGAGAGCAGGCCATGGTGGGGCTGCTGGCTCAGCCTCCAGGTTGGACTTCACAAATGGAACGGGGGGCTCTGGGCTGGAATAATGCAGGCTTGTTCGCCACGGGAAGGACGGGGGTAACCGAGTCAGAGCACAGACTGCCAGTGCCTGGAGAACCATGCTGAGGCCAGGGCCGTCGGGGTCGGCAACTGGGAGCGCGCATCCTGCCGGGATCCTGTAAGATGGTGGCTGCTGTTTAATGCTGACGCTCACACTGCCCAGAAGGCTTCTGGAAATAAACACGCTCTCATAAACACAGGAACTTCCTGAGAAACAGTCAAACAAGGCTGGGAGACAAATGCAGGGCACGCGGCACGCGGCCCACCAACCGTCAGACAGCACCCCTCGCACCCACTCCCTTTGTCACCACGGCTGCCTGGCCTGTCAGTGGAGACGGCGAGTGGCCTGGTTTCCTGACCGCTTGGCCAGTGGCCAAAAGTCAGGGCTGAGGTTGGCACTTGTCCACCAGTGCTGTCCAGGGGACAGCAGGTGCCACAGAAGGATCTGTGGGGGCTCCTTGTGTCTGGCCAGAGGGACAAGATCTGCAGAGGGGTGTGGGGGTGCTGATCCTGCACCCAGGAAGTACACTGGCTAACTGGCCGTCCTTTCCTGGAATCCCTGAGAGCCAGCAAGATGGGCGCCTTGACATTTGGGGCAGGACTGAGCCACCCCATGTCTGTCCTGAGTCTTGTCTTTCTGCCTGTCCTCCTGACAAGGTGGCGCTCTGCGCATTCTCATCTGGAGACAGGACGACAGAGGCTCACAGGGGCACAGTGACCTGCCCAAGGCCACACAGCCGCAGCCAGGAAGGACTCAGACTCCATGTCCAGCCCCTTCCCACTGGGACATGGCCTGTAGCTGCAGAAGGCCCCAGCTGCAGCCCACAGAGGGTTCTCGGGAGTCGTTTTGACTCCAGAACCAGGGAGAGCAGGAGACCCCCACGCCCCACATCTGCAACTGATAGCTACTGATAACAAAAACAACAACAAAAAAATAGGCACGTCCAGAGTGGCCCAGGGCCAGAGTATCCTTCTTGAAGGCAGAAGTTGAGTCAGCTGGCCTCCTTCTTGCCAGGTTGGGTGGGATCCTGGTCCTCAGCACCTGCCACGGCACTGGTGGATTGGGGGACCCCGCAGCCTCTAAAACAAGCTCCTGGACCCCCTTGCCAGCCACTTGTCATACCTTCTCCCTTCTGGCTGCCAGGATTTCTTTAATATTCCTCTTCCCATCCAGGTCCGAGAAGCACCCCAGGCTGTCGGGGATGGTGTGGTGGGTCTGGCAGGCAGGACAGGTCACAATGACCACACCCTGGTGATAGGCAAGCTTGGAGATATGCTTGGAGGACCCAGTCCCACATACATTGCAGGTGAAGACTAGCTGGTAGTGCGCGGGCGCGGGTCCCTTCTCGGAGCTGGAGGGACGCCAGCCCCAGCCCCAGCCCCAGCCCCAGCCCCAGCCCCAGGCCCGCCTTCTCCCTGCGGCCTCCAGGCAGGCACCGAGCCCCCAGCCGCCACCTCAGGCCAAGCATCCGGGAGTCCCGCGCCTCTCAACAGTCTCGGCAGGCAGCTCAGCTCTGCCCACAGGATCCCGCCCGCAGGCCCAACCCGCCATGATCTGCGCAGCGGAGACTGACCCCCGCCCCGGCTCTCCAGGCGCCCCGGCTCTCCCCGCGCCGACAAGGCCGCCCCCCACCCCAGCTGTCCCGCCGCAGCCATAATCGCCCATCGCCCCATGCCCCGGCTTTCCCGGCGCGGCCGAGAACGACCCCCGGCCCGGCTCTCCCCGCGCCCCGGCTCTCGCCGCGCGGCAGAGGCCACCTCCGGACCAGACTGTACAGCCGCAGCCTAGATCGCCCCACGCACCAACACCGGCTTTCCAGGCGCGGCCGAGAACGACTCCCGCACCGGCTCTCCCCGCGCGGCCGAGGACGCCCCCCACCCCAGCTCTCCCCGCGCCCCGGCTCTCCCCGCGCGGCCAAGTCCGCCCCCACACCAGCTGTCCCGCCGCAGCCGAGATCGCCCCACGCCCCAAGCCCCGGCTTTCCCGGCGCGGCCAAGAACGACCCCCGGCCCAGCTGTCCCGCCGCAGCCGTGATCGCCCCCCGCCCCATGTCCGGCTCTCCCGACGTGGCGGAGAACGATCCCCCGCCCGGCTCTCCCCGCGCCACGGCTCTCCCCGCGCCCCGAGTCGCCCCGCGCGGCAGAGGCCACCTCCGGACCACACTGTACAGCCGCAGCCGAGATCACCCCCGCCCCAAGCCCCGGCTTTCCTGGCGCGGCAGAGGCCGTCCCCGGCCGCGGCTCTCCACGCGCCCAGGCTCTGCCCGCGAGTCAGCGGCCACCTCCGGACTACACTGCCAGCCGCAGCAGAGATCGCCCCCTGCCGCAAGCCCCGGCTTTCCAGGCGCGGCCGAGGCCGCCCCCTGCTTCGGCTCTGCCCGCGCGGCCGAGGACGCACCCCACCCCAGCTGTCCCGCCCCAGCCGAAATCGCCCAACGCCCCATGCCCCGGCTCTCCCCGCGCGGCCAAGGCCGCCCCACACCCCAGCTGTCCCGCTGCAGCCGAGATCGCCCCCCGCCCCATGCCTCGGCTCGCCAGGCACGGCCGAGACCGACCCCCGCCCGGCTCTCCCCGCTCCACGGCTCTCCCCGCGCCCCGGCTATTCCTGCGCGGCAGAGGACACCCCCGGACCAGAGTGTACAGCCGCAGACGAGATCGCCCCGTCCCACACAATGGCTTTCCCGGCGCGGCCGAGACCGACCCCCGCCCCAGCTGTCCCGCTGCAGGCGTGATCGCCCCCCGCCCCATGCCCAGGCTCTCCCGGCGAGGCCGAGAACGACCCCGACCCCGGCTCTCCCCGCGCCCGGGCTCTCCACGCGCGGCCAAGGCCGCCTCCCACCACATCTCTCACGCCGCAGCCGAGATCGGCCCCCGCCCCATGCCCCAGCTCCCCCGGCGCGGCGGAGGCCGCCCGCGCCCCTGCTCTCCACGCGGCCAGGGTCTGCCCGCGCGGCAGAGGCCACCTCCGTACTACACTGTACAGCCGCAGCCGAGATCGCCCCCCGCCCCAGCCCCGGCTTTCCATGCGCGCCCGAGAACGACTCCCGCACTGGCTCTCCACGCCCGGCCGAGGCCGCTCCCTGCCTTGGCTCTCCCCGCGCGGCCGAGGACGCCCCCCACCCCAGCTGTCCCTGCGCCGCGGCTCTCCCCGCGCGACCAAGGCCGCCCCCAACACCAGCTGTCCCGCTGCAGCCGAGATCGCCCCCCGCCGCATGCAGCGGCTTTCCCGTCGCGGCCGAGAACGACCCCCGCCCCAGCTGTCCCGCCGCAGCCGTGCTCGCCCCCCCGCCCCATGCCCAGGCTCTCCCGGCGCGGCCGAGAACGACCCCGGCCCCGGCTCTCCCCGCGTCCCGGCTCTCCCCGCGCGGCCAAGGCCGCCCCCCACACCAGCTGTCCGGCTGCAGCCGAGATCGCCCCCCGCCCCAAGCCCAGGCTCACCTGGCATGGCCGAGAACGAACCCAGCCCCAGGCTTCCTGCGCAGCTGCCGCCTCCGCCCGCCGCCCTGGCTCACCCAGCCCAGCCTAGACCGCCCCAACCGGGCTCCCCGCTCCTGGCCCACCCCTTCCCCTGCCCCTCCACTGCAGATTTCTCCCCTCCTGTTCTGGCCCTCCAGGCACAGCTCATACCGCCCCTCCCCGCCCCGCCCCAATTCCGCGCGCGGCCCAGGCCACGCCTTCGACATCTTGGGAGCAGGCTTCCCTAGGCTGTCGCTTTAAAGATGGTTCGGATGGAAAAAAAAAAAAAAAAAAAGGAAAAACAGAAAACAGCATAAATACAAAACAGACACACTCATAGAAATAGAAAACAAACTTGTGGCTGCCAAGGGGGAGGGGCGTGGGACGGGACAACCTGGGAGTTGGAAATGTGCAGATACTGACAGGCAGATGCAGAATAGATGAACAAGATTATACTGTATAGCACAGGGAAATGCATACGAGATCTTGTGGTAGCTCACAGCCAAAGACATTTTCCAAAGAATATATGTATGTTCATGTATCACTGAAACATTGTGCTCTCCACGGAAAATTGACCAAATGATAAAGAAAGATTAATTAATTGCCCAAATACCTGTCTATATAAATCAACCTTTTTAAATAAAATACCAAAAAGGGGAGGGGGAAAGAAAAAGCTGCGGATTCTTTCCATAGCATCCCGGTGTGTTTGAGCACATGGAGTGACCCTACTCGTTCCTTCAGCGAGCATTCGTTGAACGCCTCCTGTGTGCCTGATACTGTGCCTGGTGCCCAAGAAATACTCCTTCTCCTGAAAAAGCGTACAGTCGCACATGGAAATAAGCAGCTACAGCAGCGTCTGGGCAGTTCTGTCCTACTCAGCCGGGCCCCGCTAGTTCAGACATGATCACAATTCGGGGAAGGACTGAGATAAGGACTGTATTCGTGCTAGTCTAGAAAGCAAGTCGTCTAAGCGAGCTGAAAGAGAAAGCACCGAAAAGTACAAATGGCTTCAAGGGCCCTAAGAGCATCCATTGACATGCTACAGCAGTGAAGGCAGAATCCACTCTAAGGAGCAGAGACCAGAGAGAGCACTCACCTTACAAGGGCAAAACTCTGACTGCCCTGTTGCCATCCCAGTTGAGGGAGTGGGACCTATAGGAAGGAAAAGTGCCCTGAAAGTACAAAGGTAAGTGGTAATATGATAAGGCTGAGAACGGGCCAAATGAGCAGCCGTGACAATGACACAGTGACTTCCGTGAATCAGTCTCGTGTGAGCTGCCTGAACATGGAACCCCCAATATCTCAGTGGCTTAATACAATCCCGGGCTTTTCTTCACTTGCGTAACGTCCAAAAGGGGTTTATCTTCCTTGGTGGGTAGCTCTTCTCCTAGCCAGAGTTCAGGGATCCAGGTTCATTTTATCCACTGAATCTATCATTTCGACATATGGCTTCTCAGGTCTCAAGGACGTGAAGGAGAACGTGTGGGAGATTTTCATGGGCTGTGCTGAAGTTCACATGCCACCGTCAGACCTCAACAGCTGAGCATGCCCGACTGCGAGGGAGGCCGGGAAATGGAGTCCAGCTGCATCTGTGCCCACGAACAGGAGGAAGTGACCTTGGTAAGCAGCTAGGCCAGACCGCCACACGGAGCTAGAGGTAGAGGCCAGCTCCCTGTGGGTGGGCACCCCCTCTCGCCCTCACCTTGCTATCTCTGATGCCGAGTTGAGAATCTTGGGCCCCCGGGTCATGAGGCCCCTACTGCCATTTCCTCCATGCCATGCTGCCCGTGGCCTTGCTCTCTCTCACGTCCCCATTGTAGTCCATCAGAACAATTATTACTTCCTGATCACATCCTTCCTTGTCATTCAGTTTACTCGCTGGCCTTCCTCCTACCTGGACGGAAGCTCCCTGAATGCGTGGAAGCAGCCTATGAGATGGTCACGTCACTCTACTGATGTGAGCCACCATCTGCCCATCTGTCCCTGGGTCACTGCATATCCAGCTGGAGAAGTTCAGCCTGCCAGACTGTGTAATCAGACAAGTGGACAGTTTTCCTGCTCCCAGGACTGTGCTACTGAGTGTGCACAGTGGACACAGGCTGTCTCTAATCCCAGTTCCAGCCCTGCTACCTGCGTGACCTTGACTCATGAGCTCTAACCTTCCAGCAAGGGCCTCAGGCTTTCTCACTCGGTTTGCCTTAGAGAACCGAAACCCTCAGACCTCAGGATGCTATTGCCCATTTCTCCTGTGTGGGGACTGTTTCCTACTGGCGACACAGAGTGTGAGCACTGGTTTACACACCCATACACACACACACACACACACACACACACACACAAAGACACTCACATTGACACCCGTGTACAATGACATTGAATAAGAATTATCGCGTCCCATCATAAGAGGAACAGACACGGAGGAGGAAGTCAGAGGAAGATAAGTTGGGTCGCAGGCAACACCTACAGGTGACATGACTCTCCAATTTTTTAGGCCTTATTCCACTTGCACCTGAGGACATCCCTAGAAGTACTTTCTAGAATCATTCCCACTGTGCAGCTAGGGAGACACACTGGCCTGGACACACACCAGGACTTCCCCAGGATGGAGAACAGGTAAGGATGAGGAGTGGATTCTGGAAGCCAGGGCGTCTCCTCAAAGCTGCATGCAGACCCTCCCCGGCAGCTATAGAGACGGCGGGGCTGCTCTAACTGTGCAAGGTGCGGGTTCGCGTGGAGAAGGGCGTGAGCAGGCAGCAGCCCAGAGGGCTGTGTGTGGAGGTGTTGTCTGAGGAGGGGGTTCCAGGAAGTGGACCCCAGGAAGTGACATCACATCCTTAACAGACCCCAACCGAAATGGAACCTGGTTACCAGGCACCCATATTCTAACGACGGCTCCAGAGCCAGTGCACTTGGCTGGAGACAGTTGAAGACACAGGATGTTCTCCTCTTGTTTCCCGGTCTCCCGGGGCTTCTCCGCCAGGAAACCCTGGACTGCGAGGTTCTTCGGTGGCTGCAGGCGTCTGTGGAACCCTCCACCCAGGCGCCTGTGGCCTATTTTGAGGAGGTCACCTAAGGTAACGCTGGGTGGCCTGGAGAAGGCCAGTCTGGGACCGGCCTCCATTGGGGGCCCTCCCTGGGCAGGCCCGCTTTCCCTCATCTCCATGTCGCTGAAGGGGGACTTGAGAGGAGGTGTCCCCTCTGGGCAGGAATGGCTTGTTGAACACTTGGTGACCTGGGGGTCCTGTCATGGCCGCACCCAAGGACAGGGCTGATAAGGGGGAAAGAGGACTCCTGGGGGGCATCTTCTCTGTGTCAATGGGAATACAAGGCTCCCACTTTGTCAGCTTTTCTGCCCCTGAAGGAGGTCTGTGCAGACAGTGGTGGATGTGTGTCACGACTGCAGATGTCTTATGGGTCGGAGAAGCAGACAGGGCTCTGAGGCTCCTGCCTGGCCTCTGGGCACTGTATTTACAGGACTCCACACACGGGACGGGACAGGACCTGGTCCACGGAGATCCCCGCTCCACCTCCCTGCAGGAGGCGCAGGTGCCCCACGACAGCAGCAGAGCCCAGGACGCGCTCAGGGTGAGTGTGAGCGAGGAGACTCCACACCCAGGAAGCCCCGGGCCCCGCTGCTGCCCCACTTCTCCCCTGGGCTGCCTCTTAAGAGAGCTGCTGGCAAAGGGATCTGATGCCCCGTCTCCCCCATCTGCCGTCACAACCCAGGACCTGCCTTGGCCAGACGCAAAGTCAGTGCCCACGTATGAGTCCGAATCTCAGAAAGAGACTCGGACAGAACTTCAGTATACGTAAAGTCAAGGGTATTTCTGCATTTTTCTACACGTTGTCCTGTTTCTTCTCCATCCCCAAGTGTCCACATTCACCTGAAGACCCTGAGCCCTCCCAGCCCAGGCTCAGCTGCTGTGTTCTCATCCCTTGAACGGGGTGTTGTGACAGCAGTCACGGGGATGAAGTGGTGCAGGCAGGGAGGGGCCGGCACTGCGGTGCCGACACAGGGATCCGAGACACTGATGCATTTCATCATCGCCCTTCACCCCTGGTACTGATGATGCCGAGAACCTTGGATTTGCTCAGGGCTCCCCTGTTCCACCTCAGGCACAACAGCTTGAGGCTTGAGCATTCGGTCTAATCTCCAGCCCCAAGAGCCAGGGGGTCCCCGGTGCTGCCTCTGATTCATGTCTCTCCTCCTTCCACCCCAGGGGGGAGCTGGACCATCAGGGAGCAGGGATGAGGCCTACAGGGCTTGGAGCCTCCGGCGACACAGGCTGGAGAAGCTGGTGGCAAAGCTGGTGCCTGCCGTCCTGGGCGGCCAGCCATCCTATGTGAACACATTTCTGGGCAGTTATCGAACTTTTGCCACTGCCCAGCAGGTGCTGGACCATCTGTTCCGAAGGTGAGCACTGTGTCTTCATGGGACATTGGGGACCTGGCCACCTACCAGCAGTGCCATGAGGCATTGTTCCTCTACCTCTCTGAGCCTCAGGGTCCCCCCTGAACACTGGGGTCAAGAGAGGATCAGGCCCTAGGAGGGTAGGAACAGAGGGAGACCTTCATGGAAGGTGCTCTCCAGGGACCTGGCTCACGGAAAGGGCAGCTGGCGGGGCTGTGGTTGTGCGAATTTGTCATTGTCCTCCTGCCCAAGGGCTAGCGTCTGCCTCCTGTGTCACTGGGACTTCGGCCTTGGGCGCAACTGTTTTCCCATTTCAAAGGGGATCTGTGATGCCATTAGCTGTCCCTGTCCTGGGAGAGTGAGAGCAGGGATCCCTGGGAGGGACAAGTGGGGTCCCAGGCCCACTCAGATGTGCGCCGTGGGGCCAGGTGGGCTCACTCACTCATTCCTCAAATGTACAGGAAGGGCCCCCAGGGACAGGGGCTTTTCTAGGAACAACCATCATTTAATGCATCGAGCAGACATCAGCCCTGCCCTCCAGGGCTTCCATTCTCTCGGGTGTCACACTGTCACACTAGACAGCACATCCAGCTAGTGTGCTCGGGACAGTGCATGTGACGCCTTCCTGCTCTCCTCTAGATACGGATGCGTCCTCCCTGTTACGGAAGAGGACGGGGGACCCCTGCACCAGCTGAAAGAGTGAGTCTCTTGGATTGAAGCGGGAAGGATTCCTTCCCCAAATAGTGTGTGAAGCTCTGGGCTCTCTGGTTGGGCAGAGGTGGGCGGAATCCTGGATCCCGCATATCCTTCGAGTCTGGCTTGAGAGCAGAAGTCCTAGGGCTTCCCCTGGCAAAGAAGAGACGAGACCCAGAGAGCTGTGGATGGGACTGTGGCGCTGTGAGGGGCATCTGGGAGGTCAGAGGACAGAGTCAAAAGTGAAGAAAACCCACAAGCATCCCCTATCCATCCCATCCCTGCCCACACGCCCTTTGGGAGACACAGAACACGAGGGGTGGAGAGCATCCTGCCCACCATCTAGGGGAGCCTCAATGGTGGGGACTCAGCTGGTGCTCAGGGGACCCAGGGAGCCTCAGGGGACAGCTGAGCCCATCCTGATGATGCTGAGTAGCAGGGGCATGAGGAGACCCAGGCAGGGTCCCTGGAGGATTCTGCAGCCAGCAGGTGCAGGAGCTAAAGTCTGAGGAGTGAGGAGGCCCGTGGGCAGCCTGGATGGCCGACACAGCCTGTCTGTTCCCTCCTGGCTCAGGCACTCATAGAGCAGCTCCTGTGTCCCTTAGAGGGCAGTGGCCAGAGCACACAGCCTGCCTGTCCTCACAGACGTGCCATCCAGTGGGGAGGGGCAGGGAGAGGGACATAGCAGTGTGACAGGTGTCCCTGAAGCGGTGGACAGGTGGTCACGCCACTGAGCCAGGGCTGTCCCTTCAGAAGGCTTGTAGCAGCCCCTCCTCTGTGTCCAAGCCCGCCTCTGCCCACACTGCCAGCTGAGATGGGACATGGAGCAGAGCCGGCCTCTGGATGGGCAGGAGCCAAAGGCAAAAAGGCCCAGGTCCCTGCAGGGCTACCCTGGGAGCCCAACGTGGTAGGAAAGGCCAAGGCTCTGACTCTGGTGTCCCCCTGACTACCCCCAGGGCCATGGCCTCCATCCTGGGCACCTGGATGTTCCAGTACCCAGACGATTTCCACCAGCCTCCAGAATTCCCATGCTTGAAGACCGTTGTTGCTTACGTCGAGCTCAGCATGCCTGGCTCAGACCTGGAGCGGCAGGCCCACCTCCTCCTGGCACAGCTGGAGCAACTGGAACTCCCAGAGGCAGACAGTGATGGTGAGGAGGATGCAGGGTGGGGGATCTGGTGGGTGGGGAGGGGAAGGCACTGGACCCCACAGAGCAGAGTCTGGGAAGACTCCCTGGGGGTGGAATCCTGGAGTGAGATTTGACTGAGTAGCAGTGAGGGCTCCCCTGGCTTTGGGAGACCCGTGGGAAAGCAGTCCTACTGATGAGAGTTTCCCTTCTTGGAGCTACAGCACCAGCTCCAGAACCCGCTGGGGAAACCCCTCTGGGTGGAGAGCCAGCTCCAGCTCTCCCGCCTGCGACAGCGCCAGAGCCAGAGCCAGAGCCAGAGCCAGAACCAGAGCAGAGGGACGCGCTGTAAGTATCAGTCCGGCTCGGCTGCCACCCGTCGCCTTCAGGGCCGGGACGCCCACTGTCCTTGAGGTGTCTGTGATTTAGAATTCCGGATTATTCTTAGAGGTGATAACATATTCCTTGCGGCCTGTTGTGTCTGTGTTTTATGGTTAATAGAAACATCAAAGTGCCCTACATGTCTCTGTTTGGATAGACTCACTTCTCTGCACCAGACACACAGGGCGGGGATGTGGCCAAGTGGCCCCAGCACATTCCCACCCTCTCCCTGCAGGTCCTGTGAGGCAGCGGCCTCCTCTCTCTTGTCTGCTGTGGACCCAGGGCCCAGCTCAGGGCCTCCGCCAACACTCCCTGAGACCCCACCCTTGGTAAGTGGCCGCCCATGTCATGATCAAGACAAGGACTTAGAAGGCAACCCCAAATTTTGATCTTAGAGGATTTGTTTTTTCCCAGCAGTGAGACTGATTTTGTGTTTGTGTGAATGTTGCCTGTTTGTCCGACATCCATGGAGCCAGCGGTTCACATGCCATTCCCCATACGGCCACCAGAGGGAGGGATGTCACTGCTTCTGAGAAACACTGTTCCATTCCAAAGTGGTCCTTCCCAATTTAGCCCTCCTCAGAACATGGTTTAGAAAGTGAGGATTCCTTTAAGCTATAGAGGTTTGGTTTTTTTCTTCAATCTCGTTTCAGGTCTAATCTCAATACACCTTCATTCACAAACAGCAATTGAGCCACTGAGTGGAAGTTGTCACTTGGGATACACAGACGTGTGTTCTTCTGTGTCCAGCCCCCATCTGTGTCCACCTCTGTCCCTTCCTCTCTCCCTCCAACCGTCTGCGTTTGTAAATATCTATTTAAATAAAAGACTTTGACAATCAGTGCAATGTACAAGAGATATTTTAATTCATGTTGCCTTGTGTGCGTGTGATGTAGATTTGGGTAGAAAGCGGTCTGCTCACAGGACAGTGGGGTTGTCCCTGAATCCCTAGGAGACAATTGAAGCGGGGCAGTAGGTCTCAGTGGGAGTCACTCACCGGGGAAGGTCTCCTGCTCAGCACAGCCAAGGTGGGTCCTCATCGACTTCTATCCCCAGAGCACTGAGTCTGCTTTCGCCTGGGGCGCTTTGCTACAATCCCGTGTATCCTAAAGTGTCAGAAGAAAGAACAGTGATGATAAGAACTGTGGGAGAGGGACAGGTTTTGATTTCAATTACCTGCTCCTCTACCTACAACGGCTTTCCCTGGATTGTATTATAAGGAACGCTCAGCAACCTGGGAGCAGAGTCTACACCTTGGACTTGAGCATATTACAGGTCTCTAGCCCAGCACTTGGCCAAGAAGATGGACGTGTACTGCTGAGTGAATAGAGTTGGGAGGGAAGATAGGACGGGTTAGGGGAATGTATTTGAAATGGGGACTCTCCTGGAGCTTTCCTGACAGGAAGTCATCAAACCTAGGCACCTTCCTCCCCTGCCAGGCCCTTTACTCCTGAAGACCTTCCCACAGAGCCCCTCAGCCAGGACCCACATGATCCCAGGGCTCTCCCACATCACATCGCAGCATCTGCTCTCACTTCTGTTCTCATTTTGGCCCCCTTGACTCTCCTACTGTGTGGCTCTGCACTCTAGGTCTCAGGGGACACCTCTGACTCCCTCAGGGATCCAAAGTCAGAATATTAGATCCTACGGACCTGAAGTTTCACGATGGGACTGAATTTATGAATCAGTCACCACATGGAGAAATACCGCTCTGCATGACTGTCATAATGCGGGGGGGGGGGTTCTCTTGAACAATCCATGTTAAATCGATGGCATAAAAGAAGCATGTTTTTCTTGCAATGAGCATCCCTACTAAATTTAGCCATTTCTCTGATGAGGCTCTAAAAGACCTGACGCATTACATGAGGAACGGAGTGAAGTGATATTGTGCTATAACGCAGTATATAATGCTGTGATACTTCTAAAAATTGTTATTATCCAGTTGGGCTAGGGTAATTGAAAAAAAAATAACCTTGTGTGAATATGACCCTTGAAATTTCTCATGTTTCCAGGAAATTCAGAAGATGGTGGTGAACTCACCCATTTCTTTCTCGGCATTCGTTGAGATGGTCCTGTGTTTTCTCCTCACACTGTTAATGGAATGGAGTACAGTCATGCACTTTTCTAAGGTGAAGCCATCCTGCATTCCAGGAATCAATCCCACTTGCTCATGGTGTGCAGTTCTTCTTACACAGATGGGTACGAATGACTAGTTTATAGATTGTTTTCTGCCCTTTCTACCTCAGCTCAGGCTTCCTGAGCCCTGGTAGGGTGGCCGGTGATGGCCAGGACACAACACTGAACCACAGAGGGTTTTGCTTTCTCATTAGTCATGATAATTGTTCTTAGTAACCCCTGATGCTTGATTTACACAGTCATGACTGTCAGACAGACCTGCACTCACCCATTCCCCCCCCCACCCCGTGTCTCACTCTCCACTCGATCCTTCTGGGATTCATTCACTTCTTTTTTCAATCCACCCGTTCTCACTCTCAGTGACAGCCTGACAGCGGCAAACTCTCTGAGTCTCTTGGATCTGAACACAATGATATTTTGCTTTTACTCCTGAGTCATGGCTTAGAAGGAAAACTAGATGGACATTCCTGTGATGTGTCCCTTCGCATCTGAGATGTCATTCTGAAGTCTTGAAGTCAGTGGCAGCCTGGCCTCGCACAAAGTAGGCTCACTTGGACCGCCGGGCCCTGGCTGGTCTGAGAAGCATCCGTGCAGATGGGGCACTGCCCTTGGAGGGGCATCAGCAGGGCCCTCGCGGGTCAGGAGGCAGGGGAGGGGAAAAGTGGGCAAGAGCCTCTCCTGTGGTTTCCATGGGGATCAACAGGGAGGCAGGACTAGCAGGTGGGAGGACTCAAGCATCTCTGGGTGGAGGGGCTGTCCCTACTTGTCTGTCCCCGCCCTGGCTGTGCTCACTGGCATCTTCTACTGTCTCTAGGAACTGACTAGCCCTGGGAGGGGCAGCCCCTCCAGGCTCAGTGGGACCCAGGTGTCAAAGTGTCAGAAAACAGACAATAAAAAACGGCTAGCATACATGTCCAAACCACAGGCCTCCGTTTCCACATCCGTGGAGGGCGGGATTGGCCTCAGTGGCCCTCCAAGGCCCAGCCCTGCACTCTCAGAGTCCAGCCAGCTCCCAGGACCTCCCCAAATTCTGGTCCTAAGCGTCTGGGCTCAGCTAGGCAGCCACACCACTACCCAGCCCTGCAGCTCAGGCATTTCAAGGCCAGTGGGTCGCCTGGGGCCTCTGTGGGAGAGCAGGCCATGGTGGGGCTGCTGGCTCAGCCTCCAGGTTGGACTTCACAAATGGAACGGGGGGCTCTGGGCTGGAATAATGCAGGCTTGTTCGCCACGGGAAGGACGGGGGTAACCGAGTCAGAGCACAGACTGCCAGTGCCTGGAGAACCATGCTGAGGCCAGGGCCGTCGGGGTCGGCAACTGGGAGCGCGCATCCTGCCGGGATCCTGTAAGATGGTGGCTGCTGTTTAATGCTGACGCTCACACTGCCCAGAAGGCTTCTGGAAATAAACACGCTCTCATAAACACAGGAACTTCCTGAGAAACAGTCAAACAAGGCTGGGAGACAAATGCAGGGCACGCGGCACGCGGCCCACCAACCGTCAGACAGCACCCCTCGCACCCACTCCCTTTGTCACCACGGCTGCCTGGCCTGTCAGTGGAGACGGCGAGTGGCCTGGTTTCCTGACCGCTTGGCCAGTGGCCAAAAGTCAGGGCTGAGGTTGGCACTTGTCCACCAGTGCTGTCCAGGGGACAGCAGGTGCCACAGAAGGATCTGTGGGGGCTCCTTGTGTCTGGCCAGAGGGACAAGATCTGCAGAGGGGTGTGGGGGTGCTGATCCTGCACCCAGGAAGTACACTGGCTAACTGGCCGTCCTTTCCTGGAATCCCTGAGAGCCAGCAAGATGGGCGCCTTGACATTTGGGGCAGGACTGAGCCACCCCATGTCTGTCCTGAGTCTTGTCTTTCTGCCTGTCCTCCTGACAAGGTGGCGCTCTGCGCATTCTCATCTGGAGACAGGACGACAGAGGCTCACAGGGGCACAGTGACCTGCCCAAGGCCACACAGCCGCAGCCAGGAAGGACTCAGACTCCATGTCCAGCCCCTTCCCACTGGGACATGGCCTGTAGCTGCAGAAGGCCCCAGCTGCAGCCCACAGAGGGTTCTCGGGAGTCGTTTTGACTCCAGAACCAGGGAGAGCAGGAGACCCCCACGCCCCACATCTGCAACTGATAGCTACTGATAACAAAAACAACAACAAAAAAATAGGCACGTCCAGAGTGGCCCAGGGCCAGAGTATCCTTCTTGAAGGCAGAAGTTGAGTCAGCTGGCCTCCTTCTTGCCAGGTTGGGTGGGATCCTGGTCCTCAGCACCTGCCACGGCACTGGTGGATTGGGGGACCCCGCAGCCTCTAAAACAAGCTCCTGGACCCCCTTGCCAGCCACTTGTCATACCTTCTCCCTTCTGGCTGCCAGGATTTCTTTAATATTCCTCTTCCCATCCAGGTCCGAGAAGCACCCCAGGCTGTCGGGGATGGTGTGGTGGGTCTGGCAGGCAGGACAGGTCACAATGACCACACCCTGGTGATAGGCAAGCTTGGAGATATGCTTGGAGGACCCAGTCCCACATACATTGCAGGTGAAGACTAGCTGGTAGTGCGCGGGCGCGGGTCCCTTCTCGGAGCTGGAGGGACGCCAGCCCCAGCCCCAGCCCCAGCCCCAGCCCCAGGCCCGCCTTCTCCCTGCGGCCTCCAGGCAGGCACCGAGCCCCCAGCCGCCACCTCAGGCCAAGCATCCGGGAGTCCCGTGCCTCTCAACAGTCTCGGCAGACAGCTCAGCTCTGCCCACAGGATCCCGCCCGCAGGCCCAACCCGCCATGATTTGCGCAGCGGAGACTGACCCCCGCCCCGGCTCTCCAGGCGCCCCGGCTCTCCCCGCGCCGACAAGGCCGCCCCCCACCCCAGCTGTCCCGCCGCAGCCATAATCGCCCATCGCCCCAAGCCCCGGCTTTCCCGGCGCGGCCAAGAACGACCCCCGGCCCAGCTGTCCCGCCGCAGCCGTGATCGCCCCCCGCCCCATGTCCGGCTCTCCCGACGTGGCGGAGAACGATCCCCCGCCCGGCTCTCCCCGCGCCACGGCTCTCCCCGCGCCCCGAGTCGCCCCGCGCGGCAGAGGCCACCTCCGGACCACACTGTACAGCCGCAGCCGAGATCACCCCCGCCCCAAGCCCCGGCTTTCCCGGCGCGGCAGAGGCCGTCCCCGGCCGCGGCTCTCCACGCGCCCAGGCTCTGCCCGCGAGTCAGCGGCCACCTCCGGACTACACTGCCAGCCGCAGCAGAGATCGCCCCCTGCCGCAAGCCCCGGCTTTCCAGGCGCGGCCGAGGCCGCCCCCTGCTTCGGCTCTGCCCGCGCGGCCGAGGACGCACCCCACCCCAGCTGTCCCGCCCCAGCCGAAATCGCCCAACGCCCCATGCCCCGGCTCTCCCCGCGCGGCCAAGGCCGCCCCACACCCCAGCTGTCCCGCTGCAGCCGAGATCGCCCCCCGCCCCATGCCTCGGCTCGCCAGGCACGGCCGAGACCGACCCCCGCCCGGCTCTCCCCGCTCCACGGCTCTCCCCGCGCCCCGGCTATTCCTGCGCGGCAGAGGACACCCCCGGACCAGAGTGTACAGCCGCAGACGAGATCGCCCCGTCCCACACAATGGCTTTCCCGGCGCGGCCGAGACCGACCCCCGCCCCAGCTGTCCCGCTGCAGGCGTGATCGCCCCCCGCCCCATGCCCAGGCTCTCCCGGCGAGGCCGAGAACGACCCCGACCCCGGCTCTCCCCGCGCCCGGGCTCTCCACGCGCGGCCAAGGCCGCCTCCCACCACATCTCTCACGCCGCAGCCGAGATCGGCCCCCGCCCCATGCCCCAGCTCCCCCGGCGCGGCGGAGGCCGCCCGCGCCCCTGCTCTCCACGCGGCCAGGGTCTGCCCGCGCGGCAGAGGCCACCTCCGTACTACACTGTACAGCCGCAGCCGAGATCGCCCCCCGCCCCAGCCCCGGCTTTCCATGCGCGCCCGAGAACGACTCCCGCACTGGCTCTCCACGCCCGGCCGAGGCCGCTCCCTGCCTTGGCTCTCCCCGCGCGGCCGAGGACGCCCCCCACCCCAGCTGTCCCTGCGCCGCGGCTCTCCCCGCGCGACCAAGGCCGCCCCCAACCCAAGGGCATCCCACATGTTGGCCCATAATTCCAGGCCGGCTGCTGTCACCCTGGTGGGGGCCATTTTGCATCTCAACCTTGGAAGACTGGGGGGGACACTGGGCCAGGGCAGAGGCCATGGGCCTTGGCTGTCCAGCTTAAGTGTGACCAGGGCTTTGGTGGGGTACAGGAACTTGGTGTAGGACACAACCTTTCCATCTACCCCTAGCTCCACACCTTCCAACTGAAAGACCATCTCGAAGACATGAAAATGTTGCTGGATGGATGCCTATGCTTCTGGCTGTTTGTTCCCCTGCAGGTCACTGATCCACCAGCCTTCTCCGTAGGGCAGGACCAAGAAGGACACATGCAGGGAACATTTGGAACAAATCAGTATGATCCTACTGCTCTTGGTATCATACAGCCTCACGTTCTTGATGAAGTGAGTTTTCTTCAGGCCTTTGTGTCTCAGGGACCCAGATATGTGCATTGTCCAATGAACCGAGGTACATCCCACTGTGTCTTTCAGAAACTGAAGGGAGCAGTGCTGGGAGGCGATGCACCTTCTCTGGCACTGCCCATCGAGGCCTGGGCCCTGGCCAAGGCCCAGGCTAATGAGGGCAGGCACAGGGCTGAGCAGGCCCTGGGGGGGGGCCTAGGCCCTGCTCATGATATTGGGCAAGGACAGGCCGAAGGGCGGTCCAGGTGGTGTTGCATGGGGCTCGTGGGCCTCTGTCGGTGGCAGTGGTGGGGTGGGGGCTTCTTGCCTCCTGGGCCCAGGTTGAGGGACACCCATTTAGGGAGATGTTGTTCAGGAA
This sequence comes from Vicugna pacos, assembly GCF_048564905.1. Classification (NCBI taxonomy): domain Eukaryota; kingdom Metazoa; phylum Chordata; class Mammalia; order Artiodactyla; family Camelidae; genus Vicugna; species Vicugna pacos. The sequence continues at coordinate 7,030,744 of NC_132997.1, forward strand.
AAGGACCATGGCCTGGTGGTGCCAAGCATCCCTGTGCCTCAGCAGCGCCTGTGGAGGGGCTGTCAGGCAGTAGGGTGCTGGTGGGGCTGTGGGATGGGCCTGGGGATCCACTCTATACCACAATTTCTTCATCCATTCATCATCATTGGACACTTGGCTTTTCTCTGTATCTTGGCTATTGTAAATAACTCTGCAGTCAGCATGGGGTGCATATATCTTTTCCAGTTAGTGTTTTCCTTTTCCTCAAATACCAGAAGTGGGATTGCTGGGTCACATGGTAGTTCTAGTTTTAATTTTTTGAGGAAATGCCATATTGTTTTCCATAGTGACTGCCCCAAATTACGTTCCTACCAACAATGCACAAGGGTCCCTTTTTCTTAACATCCTCTCTAACATTTGTTATTTATTTCTTCCTTTTTTTTTTCCTGATTATAGCCATTCTAACAGACATGAGGTGATATCTCATTGTGCCTTTGATGAGCACTTCCCTGATGATTAGTGATGTTGTGCATCTTTTTCATGTACTTATTGGCCAACTGTATATCTTCTTTGGAAAAATGTTTATTCAGATCTTCTGCCCATTTTTCAATCAGAGTACTTGTTTGTTTGCTGTTCAGTTGTATAAGTTCTTTACATATTCTGGATATTAACTGCTTATGAGATACACGATTTGCAGAGTCTAAATGATTTGTTTACATCTTTGCTGCTGTTAAGAAGCCCCTGGTGCCATGTAAAGTCCACACTCCTGGTCCTGCTGCTGAGTCCTCCAGGAAGCACCAGGTGATTGTGCTTTCAACAAGGGTCCCAGGGATTCTCGTGCTCAAGGAAGTCAGGAAACACTGGTATAAAGTGAGTGGTAGCTGAGAAGGAGCCTTCCCTGATCGCCACCAAACCATCAGCAGGTGAAGCCAAATGAAGCTATTACCAACAACAGCCAGGGAAAAACAGATCTTTGATTTTTCAGTGTTTCCCACAAGTACAGGATCGTTAACTACCATGGAACTAGGGTTTGTCAGCAGTCTCTCCTTGAAGGAGATTTCAAAGACCCCAGCATCTTATATCATTAAAGTAACTGGGAGAAAGGTAAGCCAATGGGGGAAGTGGCTCTCCCTGAGAACCACATTATTGCAATGATCCAGTCAGGCTCCTTCTGTCTCTTATAGAAGAAACACAAAGAGCTGTGCTTTGTGTTTCATCTTGAAGGGTATTTGCTGGTCTCTGTTGTGAAAAAAGGTGTCTTTAATGCCAGGTAAAGCATGTTATGAGTTTTTAATATTTATGTAAAAGTAGTGGTGTGATTGGAAGTCATTAAAAAGGTTCTTTTTCTTAGGACTAGGTAAAGTCAGGGATGTCTTTTGAGATTCACTAATCATTACAGTTCCTCAGATGTGAGCTTTCTGTTATGCCCTTTGTCAGTTTTTCCATGTATTTTTAATTCTTTGTATGGAATTGCTTTTCTCTTTGATTTGTTTTTGATCGTATTTGTCTTCCTGATGCTGAAAATTTATTCTTCTGTCACTCACTGTAACTTCATTTCTGGTGTCTGTTTCCCTTTATGGCAGCTGTGCTTTCATTTTTTCAGTGAAGATCAACTTTTTTTGTTTGTTTAGCAAATTTGAAATTATACAAAGCATACATTCAACAAGGAATTGAAAATAAAATTTCAAACATTGGAAATGGGCGAGGAATTTAATATAGAAAACCTAAAATAGTTGGAAAGCAAACACTGTGTGTGATGGACACAAATAAATGTTGGGTTTGGAAAAGGAAAGTATTATTTTTCTAATTGAAAATAGATGAACCTTGTCAAGCAATTAAAAAAGTTTATTATAAGACAAGAAATAGTGTGGAAAAAAAGTATTATGAAAAATGTAATGAACAACTTCATACCTATATAATGGCCATATTAGGCTATATGAATAATTTTCTGGAAAACAAAGTTAACAAAATTAAATCTAGAAAATATAAAAACTCCAAACAGCCCACTTTCTTAAAAGAATTGTACATTTGGTCACACATCCACCTCCTCCAGGAGGCCTGAGGAGCTGTTTCCTTTGAGCTGCTAGAAAGCTTGGCACCTATTTTACAAAGGTAGCTGTATCCCCTCCAGCATCCATCAACATCTTCAGGGCAGAACCGGGGCTTGTTTAACTTTAAACCATACATGTAAACATTCCTAACCACACACAGCCTATTTATTTCACTCATAGTAGTTTGTGTCTCTTATCCTTTACTCATGTCTTGCCCCTCCCCACCCTCTTCTCCTCACCAGTAACAACTAGTTTCTTGTCTGTATCAGTGAGTCTGTTTCTGTTTTGTTATATGTACTCCTCTCTTATTTTTTAGACTCCATATATAACTGACAACATACAGTATTTGTCTCTCTCTGACTTGTTTCACTAAGCATAATATCCTCAAGGTTCATCCATATTGTATCAAATGGCAAAATTCCATTCCATTTTTATGCCTAAGTAGTGTTCCATTATATGTATGTACATTATATATACATATATAATGTGTATATATATTATATGTATATAAAATGTATATACATTTAAAGCTTTCGTCTCTTGGGTGATACTTAGGTTGCTTCCACATCTTGGTTTTTACAAGTAGTGCTGCTTTGAACACTGGGGCTCCTCACACAGAGGAGAAGCACACCTCTCTCTAGGGTTTCCCCCCAGGACCCATCCCTGCTGCCCTCCCACCCACCCCAGCACCCTGGACTATTGGAATTCCATGAACACCCCTGTCCACTTGCTATTTGTTCTACCCAGAAAGCTCTTCTCACAGACAAATAATTTCATCAAACCAGTTGGACCAGAGTCTAGAAAACCCTCTGACAGTGTTTCCTTTAAAGAGAAGGAGAGATGGGGTAGCAGCTGGAGGAAGAGGGGAGGGGTCCAGATCCAAGAGAGATGTAAACATATAAATGATTATTCTCCCCACCCTGGACGGTAAGCTCCAAGCTAGCAGGCTCTTTATAGGTTTCATTCACTGCAGTATTCCCAGTGCCTGGAATAGTCCCAGGCATACTGAAGGAAAAAATAAAGGTGACTTGTACCAGCCACATATTAAAACAAAAGAAGCGAGGATTTGTACCCAGGTGACTCTGAGTACTGAGCCCTGAAAGACCAACCAAGGAAACTGGAAAAGAAGCCTGTCTTCTTGTGATGAACAGGTCAGGATCTGAAAGCCCCACACACGGCTCTGGCTTTCTCCTCCTTTCAATTCCTCTTGGAAAACCAGCAGGGAGGAGGGTATCTGGAGGTCTGCAAGGCCTCTTAACCCAGGCTGAGAATGAGTGACAGAGCCCTCTGGGCTCACCTGTAAGCGAGTGGCAGGAGGAGACACAGGGCTAGGCACTGGGAGGTTGCTCAGGAGCCCAGGCTCCTGCAAATTCTGCAGGCAAACCCTGGGGCCCAGAAGGCTGCAACGATGACTCCCTGGATGATGGAAAGAGCCCTGGGGTAGGCACTGAGGGCCAGGGCAGACCATCCTCCAGCATTTGAGGTAAACCTGAAGGAGGAGTCATCCAGGTAAAGAGCTCAGTGGGCTCCCAGCCTGAGGCTTTTGCAGGGTGGGTAGGGGATGGTCCTTGGAAGAACAGACATAGGCCAGTGTGGCTGGACTGAGGGGAGCAAGGCGAATTGGGCTGCTAGCAGGAGGAGGGCCTTCAGGTCTGGCTGAGGATCTGGACAGTTCCTGAAAGTGCCTCTGAGAAGTTTCCTATGAGTTAGCAGAGTGACAGGAACAGATTTGTCTTCTAAACATTCCTCCCTTGGATCAGAGGGAGTGAGAAAGGGAAACAAAACATGAATCCAGGACAGTGTCAGTGGTGGCCTGGACAGGAGGGGGAGGGGGATACAGAGAGGTGATGAATGCATTTGGAGTGGGGACCCAGGGACAGGGGAGGAGCTGACTGCATGTGGGGTGAGACAGAAAGGGAGCAGAAAGCACCCCAGGTTCTGGTTTGAGCAGGTGGGAAGATGGAGCTGCTGCAAGGATCGGGGAGGGGTGGGAAGAGAGTTCCAGAAGGCAGCTTGGGGCCAACTGAACCTGAGACACTTACAAGACTAGATCAAATCTGATACACGTTCCTCATGAAATTACTGGGAGAAACTGATTCTCAAGGAAATTCCACTGAGGCTGAGGGTCTTCTCACTCCAGTGGATAAAAACCCCATTGTTCCTGGGGAAGGTACTGTTTATACTGGGGTCGGAAATTGGGAGAGGCATGTGAGGATGGGAACATAGAGGGAACACCAAATGAGACTGTCAAATCTCTCTGGTGACAGCAACCCTTCAACTGACCATCTGTCCCTGCACCACTGTGTGTCCAGCCAAAGAAGATTACTCTGCCAGGCTGTGTGCCCATGAAGGGGACACAACACTGTGGTTCTGAGTGTGGACAGTGGGACCTGACTGTGTGAGTCTGTGATCCCAGCTCCAGCCCCTGCTACCTGTATGGCCTGGAGTCATGGTGCTCTGACCTGCTGGCGAACGCTTGAACCACATTCATTACGTTTGCTTTGGAAATCAGAAACCGTCAGGCCACAGGAAGCTCATGCCCAACCCTCCTATGTGAGGGCAGTTTTCTGCTGGCCACACAGAGAGTGACCCCTGGCTTACACGTGTGCCAAAGCACACACACACACAAACACATAGACACACATGCACATTGACATTAAATAAGAACTATATGGTGGGATCAGGAGAGGAACAGATGTCAAGGGTGGTAAGAAGACAAAAAAAAAAAAAGGGGGGGATTGGAGGCATCACCAACAAGTGTCACGACTCTCACACTTTTCAGGTCTTATCCCACATGTGTCTGAGGACATCCCTAGAAATACAAGCTAGAATCACCTCTACTGTGCAGATGGGGAGACTATCCTCAAGAAACACCAGGATAAATCCAAGATGGAGGACAGGTAAGAATGAGTTGTTGAGTCTGGAAGCCAGGGCGTCTCCTCACAGCTGCACACAGACCATCCCTGGCAGCCGTGGAGAGGGCGGGGCTGCTGTAACTGTCAAAGATGTGGGTTTGCGTGGAGAAGCAGGTGAGCAGACAGCAGCCCAGTGGGCTGTGAGTGGAGGTATTGTCTGAGGAGGGGGTTCCAGGAAGTGGACCCCACAAAATGATGTCACTTCCTTGACAACAGACACCAACAGAAATAGAAACTGGTTACCAGGCACCCACATTCTAGTGATGGCCCCAGAGCCAGCTCACTTGGCTGGAGACAGTTTACACAGAATCATGTTCTTTTTCTGTTTCCCGAACTCCCGCTGCTTCTCCTCCAGAAAACCCTGGAGTGAGAGGTTTCTGAGAGGCTGTAGGCATTGGTTGAACCCTTAACCCCAACGTCTGTCATCTATTATGAGAGGTCACCTAAGGTAACACAGGGTGCCCTGGAGCAGGCCAGTCCTGGACCAGTCTCCTCTGGGAGCCCTCCCTGGGCAGGCCCACTTCCCCTCATCTCCATCTTGGAGTAGGGGGACTTGCGGGGAGGTGTCTCCTCTGGGTAGGAATAGGTTGTTGAACACGTGGTAAACTGGTGGTCTTGTCATGGCCACACCTGAGGACAGGGCTGGCAGGGGGGAAAGAGGACTCCTGAGGGGTCTCTTATCTGTGCCACTGGGAATCCAAAGCCCTCAGGTTGTCAGCTTTTTGTCCCTCATGGAGGTCTCTGCAGAGAGTGTTGTGTGTGTGTCAGGACAGGAGATGCATTATGGGTCTGAGAACCAGTCAAGACAATCAGACAGGGCTCTGAGGTTTCTGCATGGCTGCTAGGCACTGTGTTTGCAGGACTCCACCCAGGACATGGGACAGGACCTGGTCCAGGGAGCCCCCTGCTCCATCTCCCTGCAGGAGGGGCAGGTGCCCCACAACACCAACAGAGTCCAGGATGGGCTCCGGGTGAGTGCGAGTGATGAGACTCCATCCTAGGAAGCCCCGGGTCCCAGAGCTGCCCTGCTCCTCCCCTGGGCTCCCTCTTAGAGACCTGCTGCCAAAGGAATCTGATGCCCCATCTCTCCCACCTGCCCACACAGCCCAGGCCCTTCCTTGGCCAGATGCAAAGTCAATGCCCACATATGAGTCAGAATCTCAGAAAAAGACTTTGACAGAATTTCAGTTCATTTTCAGTCAAGGATGTTTCTGCATTTTTCTAAATTGTCCTGTTTTTCCTCCATCCCCAAGTGGCCACATAGGCCTGACAATCCTGATTCCTCCCACCCCAGGATCAGCCTCTGTGTTCTCATCTCTACAATGGGATGCTGTGATAGCAGTCACAGGGATGAGGTAGTTCATGGAGGGAGGTGCTGGCACTGCGATGCTGACACAAAGATCTGAGACATTAATGCATTTAATCATCACCCACTGCCCCTTGTAATGGTGACGCCGAGAACTTTGAATCTGCTCAGGGCTCCCCTATTTCACCTCAGGCACAAGACCTTGAGGCTTGAGGATTCGGTCTGAGCTCCATTCCCAACCCCCTGGTAGTCCCCTGTGCTGCCTCTGACTTATATCTGTCCTCTTTCTACCCCAGGGGGTAGATGGACCATTAGGGAGCAGGGATGAGACCTACAGGGTGTGGACCCTCCAGCGACACAGGCTGGAAAAGCTGGTGGCAAACCTGGTGCCTGCTGTCCTGGGCGGCCACCCCTCCTACTTGCACACATTCCTGGGCAAGTACAGAAGTTTCACCACCGCCCCACAGGTGCTGGACCTTCTGTTCCAAAGGTGAGCACTCTATCCTCATGGGATATTGGTAACTCAGCCACCTACTAGCAGTCACATGTGAGATTGTCACTCTACATCCCTGAGCCTCAGTTTGCCCCTCTGCACATTGGGGTCAAGAGAGGATCAGGCCCTAGGAAGGTATGGACAGAGTGGGTCCTTCATGGAAAGTGCTTTCTGGGGAACTGGCCCCTGGTAAGCTCAACTGGAGGGGCTGTTTTGGGGCTAATTGGTCATTGTCCTCCTGCCCATGAGGAAGCCTCTGCCTCCTGTGTCACTGGGACTTTGGCCTTGGGTTGAACTGTCTTCCCATTTCAAAGGGAACTTCTGATGCCATTAGCTGTCCCTGTCCTAGGAGAGTGGGAGCAGAGATCCGTGGGAGGGAGAAGTGGGGTCCCAGGCCCACTCAGATCTGTGTGATGGGGTTGGCTGGGCTCATTCATTCCTCAGACTAACAGGGAAGTCCACTAAGTACCTTCCCTTTTCTAGGAAAAACCATCATTTAATGCATCAGGCAGACAACAGCCCTGCCCTCCAGGGCTTCTATTCTCCCGGGAGTCACAATGTCACACAAGAAATCACATTCAGGTAGTGCTCTCAGGACAGTCAATGTGACACCTTCCTGGTCTCCTCTGTGAGCCTTCCATGCAGGCCTGTTTCAATTCAGTGACCTTGGTCTATGCTATTGAACACTGCCCATTACTGGGGAGGCAGGTGTGTCCCAAAATCTGGTATCTGCCCCAGGAGCAGCTCCTCACTGCACCTCAGAGGCATTGACTGTCCCCAGCACAACCTCTTCTGATTTCTCCATCTCTTCTCCCTTGGTGGGCCCCAGAGCCCAGGACTTTTTCTCAGCATGGCCTGTGCCTCCCTCCCCCCTCATGGTCATGGAGTTTGAGGCAAAGGAGGAGATGCAGATTCAGCAGGTACAGTGGATAAAGGGGTGCAGGGCCTGACTCCTCCAACCCCACTGAAGTGGAACCTCAGGCACCTCCAGCTCCTAAAGTGGGCCCTCAGCCAAGTACCCATGTGCCCATTGGAGCTGAATGCAAAGGTAACAGGGGCTTAGGGATGGCCACCATCCCCACATCAGTCCTTTTCCCTCATGGGGCTCAATGGTCTTTCTTTCAACCTCAGCAGCCACCAAGAGGGGTTTCAGCTGCCCTTTGTCACGCTGGGGCATTGACTTGGTCAGTTTTGTAACTTCACTTCCACCTCCCTGTCTAAAGACCCCACATAAAGTCTGCCTGGGAAGTGGGCGGGATGGGGAGACACTTGGAAAATTGGAGTTCCCCACTACCTGACTTCACTTCGTCAAGGTTCCCACTTAACTCCCTAACACGTGACTCTCTCAGAAGCTCCCCCTTGCCTCTCCCTCCTCATTCCTCATCACTGTGGGTGAAGATTCGGGTAGTCTTGACTCCAGCCACACCCACATCCATGTCATACAAACACTGTCTGTACCAACACGTGTGCTGCATGGTCAGGAGCTGGATGCAAAAGCCCCTTACATTATTTCCTCCTCCCACTCTGCCCCAGGGTGTGTGCCCAGGAAGGGTGGCCCCAGGGCCTGGCCCAGCCCACCTGCCCACAACTACACAGATTCCAGTGTCCCTCGGAGACCATGGCACCTAAGGAGATTCCCCCTGAGGCTGTGAGAGTATGTGGACACCATGGAGGAGATGGTGGGGCCTGTCCCCTCAGCCACTGAGGAGCTCGACGCAGAATTCCAAGAGGACAGAAATGAACTGAACCAAGAATAGAATGGGACCTACACGGATTGGATCTCCTGAGCTACAATGACAAACTGTGCTCCCACGAAGACTTCGTTACCAAGGTGGGCTGGGCTTGGAGCCTGGGGGCTGCAGATTCCAGGGACTGGCACTCTCAGCACCAGGCCTGGAGTTCTGCCCAGGCCTCTGGGACTTAAGCTCTGAACCTTGTCCCTGAGGGGGGTGTGTATGTGTGTGTGTGTGTAGCTGACTGCCTCAGTGGTTTAAAGCGTGCCACCTTGTGGAGGACAATGGGATGGGGCTCTGTTTTTCACTTTCCCTCCAGGTATTTATGGCTCACAAATTTACTCCAGGCCAAGGATACTCACAGCCTCTTCCTCCCATCTTAGGGGAAGGCAGTCATTCACTCTCAATTCCTGGCGGACTTGCTTTCCCCAGAACCACAGCTGGATCTCTTGGTCCTAGCTGAGGAGTTGGAAGGGAAGAAGGACTCACCCATGAAGAGGCGAGCCAGAGGAGGGAGGGACCCCAGGTAGAAGAAGGAAGGCAAGGGACACCCAGGTAACCAAGGGAGGCAAAGACCTAGGACAGATGGCTGAGGGATGGGATCACAGAACAGGAGGCCCACATGGCTCTGTTCATCCCTCCCCTGCCTGGTAGGCCTGGCATTGTGGAGGGCCTGCTAGGGACTGGATGCAATGCAGGAGCACAGGAAGGAGAAGACGGGGGCCCAGAGGGAAAGGAAGGACACACAGCTGGGAGTAAGGCCCAGGAGGACAGCAGAAGAGCTCTAGTGTCTGTACTTTGACTGGAGTCCTGGAGACATCTGCCTCTTGCTCCACAATGCCATCATCCCACTGCCCAGACCTCCTCCTCCCCTCACCTGTACATGCAAGGCCAGTCACTGTCCACGTTCCTCCTACCAGCTGGTGCAGAAATGACTCCTGGCCCCTGAAGCAGCAGTTGGGTGTGCGGGCACCCACCAGTCACAGTGCACCCCATTTGGACTCAAGTACTCGTGAGACTGACATTGGCCAAGATGCCCAGACGCATGACCAAGGCCCCCAGCTAGGGGTCAGTGATGAAGACGGCCCACCGGACATTGATTTCAAGGAATGTCTAAGGTGCTACCAAACAGAGAGTGGCCTGTTCAGGACCAAACGCTTTATTATCTCTCCAGGACATCACGGTTTTCCCTCCATTCCAGACTGGACAGCCCCTCTCTCCTCCCCAGGGTCAAAAGCACACTGCACGGAGCCTGGGACCCAGGGATGCCTCAGTTCTCAGAGAGAGGTCTATTAAAGAGGTCCCAGGGCCAGGGGATGAGTTCAATCAAGACAAGGAGAAGCTCCCAAGCCTGGCCTTCCTCTTGGCCTCTCAGTACAGCCTGTGGCCCTGGGAGATGTCCCAGAGCTCTGCCCCAGGGCCCTTGAAATTTGCCCTGGAGGTTCAGGGGCTCCCCAGGCCCCCTCCCCTCAGACAACTGGCCTCAGCCCAGCTCCTCCACCAGCTACCAAGTCTAGGACGTGGGCTCCAGTGGAGGCCCAGTGTCTGCTGAGAAGCTGTCCCTGCCCAAGACTGACCTCGGGATCTCTGGGAGGCCAGTCTTGACTCTGGGGCTGCTTCACCCCTCACAGGCAAAAAAAAAAAAAAAAAAAAAGAGAAGGTGTGACCTGTTTGGCACAGAGAGTAAAAGAAGGAGAAACAGGAACTGCAGCCAGCAGGGAACAGCGTGCCAGCCCTCCATTAACAGCCCCTTAGGGGGACCCCAGGGGACCTTAGGGGCTCCTCTTCATTCAGTGCTGAACCCAGCTGATGTGGGGACCTGGAGGGAAGGGCAGGGAAGGAGGGAGGGCCATCAGGGCCATGGTGGGGTGGGGTGGTGGGGAGTTAGAGGGTAGGGGAGGCGGGTCTGGGTGGCTGTGGGTGGGAGCAGCATCTTGGGGGGTTGTATGTAAAATGTGAATGATAGTTTTGTTTGGGAATGATCTCAGACCACTGTAGTCTTATTCCTGTCTGCACTGCTCTACAGAAAGGGGTCCTGAGAAAGAGGATGAGGAGTTCCCAGGAGTTATGGATCCACAGGTGGCTGACTAGCTGTTCCTCCACATTGACACGGGGTCCTCAGACTGCTCCTGGCAGCCTGCAGCTCTCACTTTCCTCAGGGACCCCTGCATTGTCCTTTTCCCTCCAGCCTGATTGGCCATATGCCTGTGGGGCATTCCCTCATCATCTGCATCCCTGAGCAAACTAGGGATGGAGAGCTGTTTTTGTGCCTTTCAGCTCTGGACACTAACCAGTTCTCTAGAATGGAGCCTGGAGACAGCCCTTGTCTTTGGGGAGCTTCATTCTGCTTCCCTGAGGTGGACAGATGACAGTCCAGGGTTTCCTTTATGGGTGTCCTTGGCCTGAGAGACAGGGCTTCCCTTATCTCTGCTCCATTGTAGAGGGAGCCTCTTCTAGTCTCCTGGGATTACTGCAATGTGGGGAGTGGTGGAGGCAGCTCCCTCTTAATCCCAAGGACACGAGGGGAATTGGCTGAGAGGAACCTCATGAGGTGCCTGTTAAAGGTGTGTAAAAGGGGAATAACAGCATCACTGTGGGATTTGTGGGATTTCTGGGTGGGAGCATCTTGTCCACTAAGGGAGGACAACCATTCTTGCTGTGGCCTTAGGGGTTAATGAGTTTGCAAAGGCGCCCCACAGTTACTATTCCTTCCTTTCCCACCCACGGCTGCGTGTGTGTCGATACAGATTTGTATTTGCATCTGAAACAGTTCCTTCTATAAGGGAACCCTCCTGCCCTGTTGGTGGGAATGTAGTTTGGTGCAGCCACTATGGAAAACAGTACGGAGATTCCTCAGACAACTAAACATAGACTTACCCTATGATCTAGCAATCCCACTCTTGCACATATACCCAGAGAAAACTCTAATTGGAAAAGATACATAGGCCCCAATGTTCATAGCAGCACTATTTATAATAGCCAAGACATGGAAACAACCTAAATGTCCATCAACAGATGACTGGATAAATTGTGCTATATTTATACAATGGAATACTACTCAATCATAAACAAGAATAAAATAATGCCATTTGCAACAACATGGATAGAATTGGAGACGGTCATTCTAAGTGAAGTTAGCCAGAAAGCAAAAGAAAAATACCATATGATATTACTTAAATATGGAATCTAAAGGAGAAGACACATATGGACTTATTTATAAAACAGAAACACACTCACAGACAGAGAAAACACACTTATGATTATCAGAGGGGATGGGAGTGGGAAGGGATAAATATGGAGTTTGAGATTTGCAGACACTAACTACAATATATAAAATAGATAAACGACAGGTTTATACTGTATAGCACAGGGAACTATATTCAACATCTTGCAGTAACGTTTAATGAAACAGAATATGAAAACAAGTATATGTATGTTCATGTATGACTAAAGCACTACACTGTACACCAGAAATTGAGGACTAAAGCACTACACTGTACACCAGAAGTTGAGAACATCTATCCTGTTGGCTTTCCAATGTATGGGAGCCCCAAGTAGTGAAAGAGAAAAGAGAAGTAAAAAGGAAGAAAGAGCATCTCAGGGTCAGGCAGGTGGGCAGGCAGAGCAGGCTGGATGCGCGGTGGGGTAGCTCGAGATGTTTTTGGGGGAAACATTTGTTTTTAGTAGGTACATTATTGCGAGCAAGGTGAGTAATAAACTATACATAGTTCCTGGAAAGCTCAACTGGGATGCTTTTCATAAAAAAATATTGTTATTAATAGTTGAGAACATACAAATTAAATTCAACAGAATGGCATATAAACTACAGCTAACCACCAGGAGCATACTATTAGGCATGTTGCTAATATCAAAATGAATTTTGTTTGCATTTTACCTGCACTCAAAACTATTCAGAAACTCTAGGTTTTCCATTGCTCATGTAGATGGTCTCCTCACATCCTTGAGCTCCAAAAACCAAACAAGAGACTTATTCATTAAAAGTCAAATTGACAGTTACACCAGCACAACTTGGAATCTGGTCTGGAGCCTCTGTAGATGATTTATAGCACTGCTGGTCCTGCCTTTCAAACAGGTGGTACCAACATAGCAAGTCCCAGGGAGGGATGGGGGAGTGCTAGAGCTGAAAGACATAAGGACAAGTTCATGGAGGAGATGAACCACAGAGGAAGGCAGGACATGACTAGGGCCCAGCCCTTCTTCGAGATGGGCTGGAGGGAAACATCACTGGCATCTTAACAGGATATTCCTTCGGTGCAGTGACTGAATGTGCTGTGCAAACTGCATGCAGGTCATTTGGTAAGTCCGCCTCCACCACATACACACTGAAGGGCAATAACACCTCCAATCAATGTAACAACAAAAAGCAAAACAAAACCCACAAACATATCAAAATGTCCCTGGAGCCTGGATAAAAATCACATTCACTGAGTACCGCTAAATAAGTAGAAAGAGATAAGAACAGTGGGTAGAGGTAGAAAGTCAAAGACAAACAGGGAAACACAAAATTTCACGGGGAACCAGCAGAAAAAGGGCATCCTTCAGTGACTTTCCCCTGCCAAATCAAGTCCCAACTCCTTAGAAAACAAAGTCCTTCAGAACTTGGCCCCACCTATCCCAGCTGCCTCCACTCCAGCTTTCTCACCAAGGACACTCACCCCCACCCTCCCTTTCCAGACAACTCCTGGTTTTCCTGACCAGAGATGTCATGTTCAGACTTCTGGGCCTCGGTGTGTCCATTCTCCTCTACCTGGAGTGTACTTCTCAAGGCAAACTCCCAGTCATACATCAACATCCGGCATGAAGGTTTGTGAAGCCAGACACAGACAGCCCCACGCAGGTGCACAGCAATCAGACCTATGCCATATAAGCAATGCTGTGGGCAGTACTGTCTTTCCATTACCTTCTAGGACCTTGTTTCGTTTAGGCCTGGCCTAATTGAATTCCTCTTATGGCTCCTAACCCACTGAGTTCACGTGAATCTTCACAACTGTACTGTGAAGCACTCTGTTCCTGAAGAGAATGAAAATATTCAGGTTTGTTAAAAGAATTTTAGTCTTTGTGCCTAGCTAGCATACTTGGTAAAACATTCCCTCTATATATTTCTAAAATAATGACCATTCAAGTTTGAATATGTTTCTGAGCTAAATTTGCTTTTAAGAGTAAAATATGCTAAAATTCTAAATTATTAATAACAGTAATTAAAGAAAACAGGGAGTAATGAAAAGAGCTCTGGCAACTGAAACAGGATGACAGTCTACAATCTCAAGTCTGACTCTAGTTGTGTGACCTTAGGAACTGGCTTCACCTCAAAATACTTTCTCATCTGACTAATAGCACTGCCCTCCCCTCTCTGCAGGTGGCTGTTCAGGTAACAGGAGACAAGGTGCCTCGCACAGTACATGACACGAAGTGTTCATAGTCTGCTTCCTTCCTTCAACATGAAAGACACGCTCACATGAAGGTTTAGATGTAAGGAAGCCCACACCCCCACAAGCCTCTGTCAGCACAAAATACCACAGGAGTTGGTTCTAATAAAAAAAAAAAAAACCCAAACACATACAAACAAAAAGACACTGTCACCCCCAACTCCGAAACGCTTCTGAGGGATCTGGAGCCAGACAAGGGAGCCTGCATGTAGTTGTGCAAGAACTCCCTCAGGGCCACATACACACTGACCAACAAAGTATTAACAAGAAAAGTCCGCAGTCATTGTGCTAAAACCTCTGGATGCCTTTATGCTAGAGTTCATGCCGGGTAAAAGGGGAAAAAAGTCAAATTAGGCCCAACTCCTAAGACTCCTGAAATAAATCAAAAGAGCGATGCTGGCTTACCCTTCCTGGAAGGCGAACAGTACCATGCCTAAGTCATTTAAAACTTCAAGACTGAAACATTCCACACCCAAACTGGTGCCACTACATGCCTTTTAGAAAGCCTGCACAGGAGGGCACCAGGGGCACCACGGAAGGTGCTGAACCACAGCCGTTCTCGAAAAATGCAGGCAAGTGGAGAATAAGAGGATGATTTAAGGGTTGTGCACACCCGCCGCTGAGAACCGCTTTCCAGACCAAAGCCGCCTCCTCAAGTATCTGAAGTAATTCGCGGCTTCACTATGCGGACGTCAAGGGAAGGCCGCGAGGCGAGCACCCTGGGGCTGGGGGCCGTTCCCGTCCCGACGTCCCGGGGTCCCCAGGTCCCGACCTCCGCTCCCCGAGCCCCTCCCCCACTCCGCGCGCCCAGCGAGGGCCGCCCGGCAAGCGCCGCGAGTAACGCCGCAGCCCGAGCGGCCCGGCCCCGCACGAGACCCCCGGCGCGCGGACCGCGGGGCAGCCCGGCTGCGGTCCGGCCTGGCTCGGGGTCGGGGTCGCGGGTTGGCGGCCGACGCCGCGGCCGCGTCCGCCCAGGCCGGGCGGGAGGCCGGGCAGGAGGGCGCGGACACTCACCGCATCACGCCGGAGGAGCCCTCGCCGATGAGGTTGCTGGAGCGCGGCCCCGCGGCGAAACCCGCCCGCGGACAAGCTCCGGTCCCGCGCCAGCCGCCGCCGCCGCCGCCGCCGCCGCCTCCACCGCCTCCGCGCTGGCTCAAGGCTTCGCGGACACCGCTCTGCCCACACTGAGCCTCCCGGAGGGACCGCGCCGCCGCCGCCGCTGCAGCCGCCGCCTCGAAGCAGATGCGGAGCTTCGGAGCCGCCAGCCGCTGAGACCAACTGCCAACCGTCGCCTGCCTGCCTGACGAAAGCGCGGGCCGCTAGGCGGAGGGCGGGGCCCAGCTGAGGACGGCTCCGGGGCAGGGCCGGGCAGCGAGCGCGCGGATTGGCCCCTGTGGTCTGGGGGCGGGGCTGAGCACTCAGGACAGAGACACATGTGTGAACTGGTGTCCACACAATTAGTATTTTTTTTTCTATTAGGAATAATTCTCCTATGAACATTAGTATACAAGTTTTGTGGAGATCTATGTTTTCATTTCTTACAGCTGCATATCTGAGATTGCCATGGCTGGGTTGTAAGGACACTCTGTGGTTAGCCTTTTTAGAAACTGCCAGACTGTTTCCAAAGTGGCTGCACAATTTTACGTATTTCCACTAGTAGACTATGAGGTTCCAGTTTATCTCTACATTATAGCCAACACATGTTATCCTTTGTCTTTTTGATGACAGTCATCCTCATGGTTCCGAAGTGGAATCTCATTGTGGTTTTGAACTGCACTTCCCTGATACTGAGCTTCTTTCATATGCTTGTTGGCCATTTGTATATCTTCTATGGAGCAATATGTATCAGCAATTATGTATTCTAAATAAAAGTCTCTTTTCAGAGATATGATTTGCAAAAAAAAATTCTCTCATTCTATGGGTTGTCCATTACTTCCTCGAGAATGTCCTTTGAAGCAGAAAAATCATTTAAATTTGGTAAAGTTTATTTTTTGTTTCTGTTGTTGCTTGTGTTTTGGTGTCATCTCTAAAGCTATGTTGACTAATCCTATGTCAAGAAGATTTATACCTGTGTTTTCATCCTTTTTTGAAACCATCTTAACCATTTTTAAGTTACAGTTTAGTGGTGTTAAGTATATTCACATTGCTGTACAACAGATCTCTAGAAATTTTTCATCTTTCAATTCTGAAGATCTGTACACATTAAATGCTAATTCTCCCTCCTCCTCCCCTAGACCTTGACAACTGCCTTTCTACTTTCTGTTTCTATGATTTTGACTACTGTAGGTGTTTCATATGAGTGGAATCATACATTAATTGTCCCTTAATAAGTGGCTTATTTCACTTAGCTTAATATCTGACAGTTTCATCCCTGTTGTAACATGTGACATGATTTCCTTCCTTTTTAAGGCTACATATTCGTCCATTGTATGTATAGTCCACATGACCCATTCACCTATTGATGGGCGTTTGGCTTTTCACCTCCTGGCTATTTTTGAAAGCTGCTCCAACGAATATAAGTGTGCAAATATCTCTCTGAGATCCCGCTTTGAATTCTTTTGTATATATATATATATACAGAAGCAGGATTACTGGATGACATGGTAGTTATATTTTTAAATTTTTGAGGAAACTTCATATTGTTTTCCATTAAGAACTATAACATTAGCACTCTCACCCACAGTGAGAAATATAACCACTATCAAGAACTTGGTGTATATCCAACTTATAAAAATGTTTATGCTTTTTGCACAGTATAAACAATCAAAATTAAACATACTGAAAATATGTTTGCTTATATATGGAATCATATGCATACCATATTGCCTTTGGCTTCTATTTCAACATTCTGACTTCAAAGTAATAAAAATCAGTATAGTACATGTTCTTTAATTTTTTAAAATTATTTATAAGTTTGCATTATATGGACGTGTTAAAAATAATTTATCAATTCTCTTGTTGGTGAACTTTTATAAATCATAATGTTACTGGGTTATCAGGTCCAGATGAAAAGTCTTCCCTTTCAGAACTTTGAAAATATATTTCATCAACTACGGTTTTTGTTATTGTTTTTAAAATTATGCCATCACTCATATTTCTTTCATGGTGGGTGATCAATGTTTCCTTGCTAATTGTTTTTAAGATTATATTTCATCTTTTGTGTTCTATAGTTCATTGAGGTGTGACTAGTTTTAGGTTAAAAAATTTATCCTCTGCATGATCTAGTTGGCTTCATTAACTGCAAAGACACATTCTTCATCAACTCTAGAACATAATATTATCTTTTTCAAATGTTTTTTTCCTCCTCATTCTCTCCTGTGTCTACTTCTAGAACCATGGATATACATGTATTAGACCATCTCATATATTCTGTATGTCTTCATCAGCTTGGACTGCTATAACAAAATACCAAACACTGGATGGCTTAAAAACAGATGTTTATTTCTTAGTTCTGAAGGTTGGAAGTCCAAGATCAAGGTGACAGATTCAGTTCCTGATGAGAGCTCTCTTCCTTGCTTTCAGACGATTGACTTCTTTCTGTGTCCTCCTGTGGTGGAGAGAAAAGAGAATCTCTCTGATGCCTTCTCTTATAAGGGCATTAACTCCATTAGGAGAGCCCTATTTTAATGACCTAATTATTTCCCTAAATGAATCCTCATCCCCAAATACTATCACATGGCGGTTAGGGCTCCAACATATGAATTTTAGGGGGACATAAGTTCATAGCATTCTGTCCCTGGTACCCCAAATTCATGCCATTTTTGCATATAAAATACATTTTGAGACTATCCCAATAAGTCTCAAAAGCCTTAATGCATTCCAGCATCAACTCTAAACTTTAAAGACCAAAGTCGCATCTAAATAGCATCTGAATCACACATGAGTGAAACTGGAAGTACTAATCACCCTGAGGCAAATTAAGTGTATAGCTGTAAATCTGTGAACCAAACAAGTGTTTCCAAACTATGATGGTCAGATGAGCGTATAATAAACACTCCTACTGCAAAAGGAAGAAACAGAGAAAAAGGAAGGGGTGACAGTTTCCAATGAAGTCCAAAACCTAGTGAGGCAAATCCCATTAGACCTTAATGTAGGAGAATAATCCTCTTTGGTTTGATGCTCTGCCCTCCAGGCCCACTGGGGAGGCAGTATCACTCCCACAGCTCGCTGAGGTAGCTCCCCTCCTTCAGTTTGGTGGGGTGCCACCCACATTCCATCTCTCTGTAAGGTCTCTGCTACACCATGATGCTCTGTGACAGCAACACTCCCGCACTTTGATTCTGAGGTTCCTGGGCCTGTGGTGGGATCCACAGCCCTGATAAGCTATGCATTGCCTTTGGGGTCTCTTCTTCCCTTTTCTTGAAGGGAAGCACGTGTTCACAGCCAAATACCTCTTTTCTTCTGTTTTACAGAGTCCAAGAATTCTGGCAGCCTTCCCTCATTCTACATGGCTTTCTCTGTCCTTTCAAGTTCCCATTGGCAATGTCTCTGCTGGTTTCACCCCTCTGTATTCCTGGCCTCTGCAGAGATAACTGATTTAATCACATCCAGAATTTCTTCTTCAAATGGTTGCTCAGCTATTCCCTTAGAGTTCTCTTTGGAACAAACCTTCTCATTTTGAAATATACATAGGCTGAGAATTTTCCAAATCTCTAAATTCTAATTACTTTTGGCCTAACAATTCTGTCTTCAATTTATCTCTCTCCTGATGTGTTACTATAAGCAGTCATGAGAAATGAAGCCGCTTCTTCAGCATTTTATTGAGAGATCCCCTCAGGTGAATATTCAGTTTCATCACTCCCAAGTTCCACCTTCCACAAAACACTAGAATATAGTTCAGTCAATTTCTTTGCCATATGATAACAAGAATTGCCTTGCTTCCAACTTTCAATAACATGTTCCTCATTTCCATTTGAGACCTAACCAGAATAGCCTTTAGCATTCCATATTTCTATCAACATTCTGTTCATGATTGTTTGTGTATTCTCTACACATATGGAGACTTTCTCTCCAGTGCCCCTCTTTCTTTCTTAGCCCTCACCAGAATCACTGTTTTCTTTCTTTTTTTTTATTGATTTATAATCATTTTACAATGTTGTGTCAAAGTCCAGTGTAGAGCACAATTTTCAGTTATACATGAACATATATATATATATATATTCACTGTCACATTTATTCTCTGTGAGCTACCATAAGATCTTGTATATATTTCCCTGTGCTATACAGTATGATCTTGTTTATTTAGTCTACATTTTGAAATCCTGTATATCCCTTCCCACCCCCCCAACCCCTTGGCAGCCACAAGTTTGTATTCTATGTCTATGAGTCTTTTTCTACTTTGTATTTATCTTTTGTTTGTTTGTTTGTTTGTTTAGATTCCACATATGAGAGATCTCATATAGTATTTTTCTTTCTCTTTCTGGCTTACTTCACTTAGATTGACATTCTCCAGGAACATCCATGTTACTGCAAATGGCATTATGTTGTCGGTTTTTATGGCTGAATAATATTCCATTGTATAAATATACTACTTCTTCTTTATCCAATCATCTGTTGTTGGACATTTAG
This sequence comes from Vicugna pacos, assembly GCF_048564905.1. Classification (NCBI taxonomy): domain Eukaryota; kingdom Metazoa; phylum Chordata; class Mammalia; order Artiodactyla; family Camelidae; genus Vicugna; species Vicugna pacos. Next base: position 7,050,236 of record NC_132997.1, read on the forward strand.
GCTGTTTCCATGTCTTGGCTATTGTAAACAGTGCTGCTATGAACATTGGGGTGCAGATGTCATTTTGAAATAGGGTTCCTTCTGGATATATGTCCAGGATTGGGATTCCTGGGTCATATGGTAAGACTATTTTTAGACTTCTGAGGAATCTCCATACTGTTTTCCATAACAGCTGCACCAAGCAACATTTCCACCAACAGTGTAGGAGGGACCCTTTTCTCCCCAGCCTCTCCAGCATGTATCATTTATGGACTTCTGAATGACGGTCCTTCGGACTGGCATGAAGTGATGTTTCATTGTAGTTTTGATTTACATTTCTCTAATAATTAACGATATTGAGCATTTTTTTCATGCGCCTTTTGACCATTTGTATGTCTTCATTGGAGAATTTCTTGTTTAGTTTTTCTGCCCATTTTGGATTATGTTGGTTGTTTTTTTGCTTATTAAGTTATATAAGTTGTTTATATATTCTGGAGATTAAGCTCTTGTCAGTCTCATGTTTTCCCAATATTATCTCCCATTCCATAGATTTGTTTTGCCTATAGTTTCCTTTGTTGTGCAAAAGATTATAAGTTTAATTAGGTCCCACTTGAGGTTTTTTTTTTTTTTTGCTTATTTTTCCCTATTGCCTGGGTAGACTGCCGTAGGAGTACATTGCTGAGATGTATGTCAGATAATATTTTGCCTATGTTTTCTTCTAAAAGGTTTAGTGTCTTGTCTCATGTTTAATTCTTTAAGCTATTTTGAGTCTATCTTTTTGTATGGTGTGGGGGAGCATTCTAACTTCATCACTTTACATGCTGCTGTCCAGTTTTCCTAACACCATTTGCTGAAGAGACTGTCTTTATACTCCATTGTATGTTCTTGCCTCATTTGTCAAAGTTGAATTGACCAAAAATTTGTGGATTTATTTCTGGGCTCTCTTTTCTGTTTCATTGACCCATACATCTGTTTTTATGTCAGTACCATGTTGTTTTGATGACTGTAACTCTGTAATATTGTCTGAAGTCTGGGAGGGTTATTGCTACAGCTTCATTCTTTTTCTTCCATATTGCTTGGCAATTCTGGGTCTTCTGTGAATCCATATAAATTTTAGGATTATTTGTTCTAGTTCTCTGAAAAACGTCCTTGGCAATTTGATAGGGATAGCATTCAACATGTAGATGGCTTTGGGTAATATAGCCATTCTAATCACATTAATTCTTCCAATCCAAGAACACAGGATATCTTTCCATTTCTTAAAGTCATCTCTAATTTCCTTAGTCAGTGTTTTGTAGTTCTCTGCATATAAGCCTTTCACTTCCTTGGTCAGATTTATTCCTGAATATTTTATTTTTTGGATGCAATTTTAAAGGTATTATTTCTTTATTTCCCTTTTCTGATATTTTTGTTGTTTGTGTAAAAAAATGCCACTGATTTCTGTATGTTATTCTTGTATCCTGCTACATTGCTGAATTCTTTCATCACCTCTAGTAGTTTTTGTGTGGAGTCTTTAGGGTTTTCTATATATAGTATCATGTCATCCACATATAATGACAATTTTATCCTGTCTCTTCCAGTTTGGATTCCTTTCATTTCTTTTTCTTGACTAATTGCTATGGCTAGGGCTTGCAATATTATATTGAATAGAAGTGGTGAGAGTGGGCATCCTTGTCTTGTTGTAAACTGTAGCAAGAAGGCTTTATTCACCTTTTCACCATTAAGTATTATGCTGGCTGTAGGTTTATCATAGGTAGCTTTTATTATTTTGAGATATGTTACTTCTATACCCACTTTGGTAAGAGTTTTTATCATAAATGGGTGTTCAATTTTGTCAAATGATTTTTCTGCACCTATTGAGATGATCATGTGATTTCTGTCCTCTCTCTTGTTGATGAGGTGTATCATGTTGATTGATTTGCATATGTTGAAACATCCTTCTGTCCCTGGGATGGACCCAACTTGATCATGTTGTATAATCTCTTTTATGGTTTGTTGGATTCTGTTTGCTAGTGTTTTGATGAGGATTTTTGCATCTATGTACACCAATGATATTGGCTTATAGTTTTCTTTCTTTTCTTTTCTTTTCTTTTCTTTCTTTCTTTCTTTCTTTCTTTCTTTCTTTCTTTCTTTCTTTCTTTCTTTCTTTCTTTCTTTCTTTCTTTCTGCTCCTCCTCCTCCTCCTTCTACTTCCTCTTCCTCTTCTCCTCCTCCTTCTCCTTCTCCTTCTCCTTCTCCTTCTCCTTCTTCTTCTTCTTCTTCTTCTTCTTCTTCTTCTTCTTCTTCTTCTTCTTCTTCTTCTTCTTCTTCTTCTTCTTCTTCTTCTTCTTCTTCTTCTTCTTCTTCTTCTTCTTCTTCTTTTCTTCTTCTTCTTCTTCTTCTTCGTGTCTTTGTCTGGCTTTGGTATCAGAGTGATGGTGTCTTCATAGAATGCATTTGGGAGAATTCCCTCATTTTCAATCTTTTGGAACAGTTTGAGGAGGATTGGTATGAGCTCTTCCTGATATGTTTGGTAAAATTGCCCAGTGAAGCCATCTGGTCCTGGACTTTTGTTTGCATGGATATTTTTTATTGCTGATTCTATTTCACTTCTAGTGATTGGTCTATTCAAATGATATATATCTTCTTGGTTCAGTTTTGGTGGACTGTATGTTTCTAAAAACTTGTCCATTTTTCTAAGTTGTCCAATTTCTTTTTTGGCATACAAGTGCTCTTCTGGAATCCTTCTGGCTGCACAAGGACTCTGTGTCAGGCAGATGGGCAGGAAGAATGGTGTGAACATTGCTTCAAGGCTTAATGCCAGATCACTAAGTCCTGAGTCAGTTAAGCAGAAAAGGAGACATGAGGCTCCATCAGCTGGAGGTGTGTGGACAACTTAGGTGAGGCTGACTTTGGTTCTTGGACAGAGGGAATAGTTTTGTGTCTGTTTGGAGGCCAGGAAGGTGGAGAGTGAGTTGAGCCCCTTCAGACAAGGGAGAGCAGGGCCATGGAGGCAGGTGAGAATGCTGCTGGGAGTTAACTCCAGCAGTAGAGGTCTGAGGACTGCCAGCCTGAACCTCAGATCTCAGCCTGGAATTGGGCCTCCTCTGTCTGTTTCCACTCAGTCTCCTAGACCCCTCACATTCAAAAGCCCTCTATGCTGTAGGGTGGAATCCTCTTTCTCATAGGCTGGGTCATGTACTCTAGTCCAGCTCAATTTCCTGCACCCTGGGAACTTCCCTCTACCTCCAAAGGAAGTTGATCCTACCTTCTCTAAACCTCAGGAGTAATGTTTCTTTACTTTGAGAAAACTCTTACTGCTCTGCATTGTAGTCACCTGGCAAAATGTCTTACTGTCTGTTATGGGCTGAACTGTGTCCCCTCAAAATCCATATATTGAAGTCGTAACCCCCAGCAACTCAGAATGTGACTTTATTTGGAATACAGCTTTTAAAGAGATAATTGAGTTAAAATGAGGTCACTTGGGTGGGCCTTAATCCAATATGACTGGTGTCATTTTAAAAAAGGAAATTTTGTACACAGAAACATACAGGGGGAAGATGATGTGAGTACACAGGGAGAAGATGACTGTCTATAAGCTAAGGAGAGAGTTCTCAAGGGGAATCAAACCTGCCTACTTCCTAAACTCAGACTTCTGGGCTCCAACCAAAACTATGAAATGATAAATTACCGTTGTTTAAGCCACATTGCCCATGGTGCTTGTTATAGCATCTGGAGCTGACTAATACACTTCCTCTGAAGGTCTGTGCACTCTCATGTCAGGAGTGTAGTCTGCAAGTGAAAACATCCTTCTCCCTCCCCAGTTGGACTGCTTCAGCACCCTCAACCCTGTTTCCTCCTGGGACAGCCTCTCTGCCAGGTCCTGTTTCTTTGTCCAGGGAGCCAGATGACAGAACTCAAGGGAAGAGGAGAATGCTGAGGATCAAGAAGGGTAGGAGGCCCCAAAGACAGTAGCAGGATGAATCTTTCATTTGTTTTTATTTGGTTTTTCAGGCTTGGTTTGGGGAGTGGCAGCTGTTGGACTATTAAGCCAGAAAGGACTTCTGAAAGCTGATGGGGCTGGGGGAAGGAAGGGGTGAAAAATTCCAGCAAGGAGACTGGGGTCTGAGGCAGAGGGAAAGAGCAGAGAGTCTTAGCAGGACACCACAGGGCCTGTCATGGGGCCTGGAACATGAACAGCAGTAGAAGACAGGTCTGTGGAGTCACAAAGCCTGTGTCAGGCCCAGGTTAGCAGCAGATTGCAGAGGTTGGTATGGAAACTGGGTCTGAGGAGCAGCAGACATGGTATCAGGGAGAGATGTGAGCTTCTGGATCTCATCGATCCAGTCAATGAAGTAGGAGACACTGGTGAAGGCACTGGGGTAGATGGGATACTTGCAGTCCAAGCCCCAGCTGGCCAGCCCCACCAGAACCCAGGCATTAGTGAGGTCACAGACAAGGGGCCCCCCAGAATCACCCTAGGAAAGAGAAGGAAGTTAGTGTGTGTAGCTTACCCAAATCTGAGAAGACCAGGTAGCAAGGCCAGGCTCATGAGTGTCTGCCATCAGGCTAACTCAAGTGGGCTTCTTTGAACGTCCAACCATCAGTCTCCTCTGTGATCAAGGTCATTAAGGCAGGCACTGGAGTCATGCTTTAGGAAACTCCTGAGTGACCCTCAGGACAGTCATGGATCTAAATCTACAACCCCTGGACTCTTGCTCCCAGGGAGGTCTTGGTGGTCCAGGAAAAGTCTGAGAAGGGACAGCTGCCCCAAAAGGCCCAAGAGGACTGGTCTGAGTGGAGCCTGGTAAGGTAAGGCCACTACAGGCCCCAGTTCTTGCAAAACCCTGAGCTGCAGCAGAATATGCCCACTTGGGTCCTCCCCTTTTTTCATTCATTCATTTAGGCCTTTGGTTTTCTCTCAAATTCTTGGTTGAGCATCCTCAGAAAATACTCATACCCAGGCCTGGCAGAAGCAGCCAGCTTTGCTTGGGAAGCAGGAGGGGTTCCCCAGAAAGCTGTTGGGAATTACTGGAGTCCTGAAATACTGTCAGGGCAGGACCATCTGGTTGAAAATCCTCTCACTTCATCAGGAAAATGGAGGGTCTCATCCTTGGATGTAGGGGTAGTGGAGCAGGGGCCACAGCCATGCTTGCTGCTTTTCCACTCATCTGTCCAACATGCACATCAAGTATCCAGGGCAGCCTCCATCCTCGTGTACAGGGGTGAAATAACAAGGCTCCTTCCTTATGGTGCTTTTGTCAATAAGCCAGCTAGCCTGTCATTGTTAGATGTGGTGTGTGGAAATTAGCCATGAAAGGGACAGGACAAGAAGTTTGGAGGAAGAAAGATTTCCTGAGCTCAGACTCTAAACAGGAAAAAGCCTAACTTTCTGATGCAGGAGCAGAGGGATCAGTAAGTGCAGATGAGGAGAAGAGGGATGAGCCAGATGGAGGATGCTGGGAGGACCTGTAGGGCTGGGAAGGTGAATGGGCTCTAGCCTGATTGATTCCTTTGATGTTCTCAGTGAAATAAGGAGCAAAAGCTCTAGTTGAGAGGGAGGGGTGGGGGAAGCAGCAGCTTGAAGGAGAGAGAGGGGTGTATGGTGTGGCCAGCCAAAAATAACCCTCAAAGATGCCCATCCTCATCTCTGGAACCTGTGGTTATGTCACCTTACCTGGCAAAAGAGACTCTGCAGATGTGGTGGAGTTGGGAATCTTGAAGTAGGAAGCTTATCTTGGATTATCTGTGTGGGACCAAGGTAATCACAAGGTTCCTCACGAGGAAAGAGGGAGTTGAGAGGCCAGAGACAGACAAGGAGATGTAAGGACAGAAGCAGAGGTTGGAGTGATGTGCTTTGAGGAAGGAGGAAGGGGCTATGAGCCAAGGAAAGTGAGCAGCCTCTAAAAAGCCAGAAGAAAAAAGAAAACATTCTCCTCCAGAAAGAACGTGCCTGGCCAGCAACTTGATTTTAGGCTTTTGACCACCAGAAACCTAAAGTGATAAATTTCTCTCATTTTAGCAACCCACTTTGAGGGGATTGGTCTCAGCAGCCCCAAGAAAGTCATACATGAGGCTTTTTGGAAATAGGGAATGTCCCATCATCCTCTCCACTCCTGCCCTCTGTGGTCCCTGCCTGGAGTACCCCGGCCCTCCCCACAGTGTACTCACTCGTAGTTTCACAAGGCCAGGGGAAGACTTGGTCCTTGTCCACTCCAGGCCTCAAGGATTCACACACATGAGCCATGTGGTTGCTGATATTATGATAAATGGAGATGGGAAGGGCTCCAACAGCCTCCTGGCCCACAGAGAGCTCTCAGAAGACAGAGGGAACCCAACATGAATATATCCCATGCAAAGTGAGCTGTGGTTTGCACTATTGTAGAGAAAGAGAAAACTGTGTATATGTGTGCATAAACTTGTGTGCATGTGTGTCTTGAGTCAGGCCAGGCCAGTGAATTATACCTTAAGTGAGAGAATTGTCTAAGACAGGCCCAACACAGGTACAATTAAGATAGGCGAGGGCAGACCAGGCCAGGACAAAGAAAGCCAACACTTGTTAAGTGCCTACTGAGTGCCAGGCACAGTATTCAAATTTTTATAGGAACCTTATTAAGTGGAGGCTGTTAGTGACCCCATTTCATGGATGAGGAAACTGAGCTAAGGCCACAATCCCAGTTAACAACACATTAATTACTGGACCCAGGTCTGTCCTACACCACAGTTTGAGTACTGAGTGTCCCTGTGGCCCTTCTCTCCTCAGACCTGTTTCTGGGTGCCCTGTGCAGAAGGAGGGACAATTTAGGGGAGAGAAGAGAGCCCTGGGTTGGAGGATGGGGGCCAGAACAGGTGATGTGGTAGAAGATGAATCTAGATGGAAACTCTCAGGTAGCCTGCGGTGACTGAAAGGCTAAGGGAGGCTGGAAGGGGCCATCTGCTGGGACTCCTAGGCATCTAGCTCAGTGGTGTCCTCAAGCTGGGGAGATCTAGAGGAGGAGTGAGGTCAAGGGGCACTGTGGATGTCTGGCAGGCAAGCAGACAAGGGCTCCAGCCCTGAGCTCCATTGGCATGACCTCTGCAAGGGGAAGGCAGATGGAGGACAAGGCTGGATGTGGGGTCTAGGGTGACAGTCAGATGGGGATTCAGGAAGCAGTGGGCTGAACCCTTTGTTTCATATCTGGGTGCAGCTGACTCTGTGAGAAGGACAGGCCAGTCCAGACAGTCAGAAAGTCCATACCCATTGGTTAGGCCTGGGAAACAGGAAACCTAGGTCCACCTCCCAACAACAGGGCAGGTTGCCAAGCTTCCTTCCTCAGGCTCAGCAGCTCACTGGGCCATCATAAAAACTGCTGTCAGCAAGGATCTCCCATAGGCCGAGTGCATCTCATCCCTCCTGTGTGGGTTTCCTGAAGTGACACAGCTTATCAACACAAACTGAGTGGCACTACAAACAACAGAAATGTATCCTCTCAAAGTGCTGGAAGCCAGAAGCAAGACATTGAGTGTCTCTGTGTCTATCCCCCCTCTTATAAGAACACAAGTCTTTGGATTTAGGACCCACAGTAAATTGAGAATGGTGTCATCTTGGGATTCTTATCTAGTCACATCTGCAAAGACTCTATTTCCAATTAAGGTCATATTCTGAGATTGCAAGTGGATACAGATTTAGGGGACACTATTCAAACCACTATACCATCCTTTCAACAATGCCATGAAGGAGACCTCAGAATCCCACAATGTGAAAAAGGACACAGGCTCAGGAGGTGAAAAGCCCACCAGAAGTTGCAGGGCAGGGACACATTGCAGGGCAGTGTCTCTAACTCTGGAGCCTAACACTCTCCCCTCCACTCCATGGTGCCATCTTTGTAAAAGATAAGATGTCAGCTTGGGAGGCTGGGCCCAAGGGGGATGCAGTGGGTTTGGACTCTGAGCACAGAGCCCCAGGTTGCTCTGCCTTAGTTTAGGTTGTCACTTTCCCTCTCCAGGCCTGTCTGCCCACCTATAACATGGGGCATGAACTTCACAATCCATATATGCAAAAGTGGACTCATATCTCGAATATGGAAAAGCATACAAATAGACCAAGAGCCCCTAAAGGAAAAGACAGACAACCCAAGAGAAAAATGAGAGGGGAAAGAAATCGAAGGGAAACTTTATAGAAGAAGACATCCAATGACAATAAATATATGAGAATATATTTAATTTGTCATAAGGAAAATGAAGATAAAACCACATTAAGATCAAAATGAGAAAAGATAGAAAGTGTTAAGTGTTGACGAGGACAAAAACTCTCATCCACTGCTAGAATGAGTGGCACTGTGGCAACCACTTCAAGAGGTTTGGTAATATCTGCCAGAGCTGAATATACACATACCTTTTAATCCAACAGTTCTCCTCATGGGCTTCTGTGAAATGCAATATGAAACATTTGGAAGTGAAATGAAATAGAAAGTTTGCAAACTACTAGTATACCCATCAAAAGCAGAAGTGACATAGAACTCAGTGCCTACAACAGACTCCTGTAAGGCAATGAGAATGAACAAACTATAACCACAGGCAACAGGAGGGAAGAATCTCACACATATAATGTGAAGCCATGAAAGACTGACAACAGAAATAAATTATACTTACAGAAAATTCATAATCTAAGGTGTTGGAAGTGAAGATGGTGGTTTTCCTTGAGTGCTGGTGGCAGGAAAGGGACATGAATGGGGCCTTGGGGTGTTGCTCACATGTTGCATCACTGTGTGAAAATTCATCCACTACACACCTATGAAAACAGTATGAATATACTCTTTTGTAGGTATGTTATATTTCAACCAAAAATGTAAAATATGCCTCAAAAATAGATGCTGTCTGAGGGTCCTGCCAGTAGATGCTCGCAGGTGCAAAGGGCTTAGGAAGGGGTAGCCTGGGGGACACTGCCAAGGGATGGAACCCAGGGAAGACACATAGAGGGAGGAAACAGGAAGTCCTGGGGGTTCTCCAGAAGGAGAGTAGAGGCAACACAGCCCCCAACCCTCCACCCTCAGCAAAACAGGGAGGACCTGAGAACAGGCAAGAGAAGAACAGAAATGGTCTCGCACACTTGGCAGATGGCCTTTCCTGTCGAGAAGTCCCCAGTACACAGCATCTCCTCATGCACAGAGTAGTTCTTGCCTTTGCCAACTCTTTGTTCATATAACATATTACAGACCTTGTTCTCATTGAAGCCCACCTTTCCCTCCTCGATATGGACGGGTTCGAGCAGAGGCACCATGAGTATGAGGAGGTAAGAGAAGTGTGCTGCAGCTTAGCTACAAGCCACTCTACTCTCCCCACTATTCTTTACTGCTCACCACTCACCCCTGAGCGTGGGGTTTTCTCAGCACAGCTGAGCTCTCAGCACTGTTTCACTCTTCTACCTCTGCCTAAGGAGCCCTCTCCTGTTTCTCAAACTTTTCCAGTCTCATCCAGTTCCCTCTACCTCTCTCATAGCAACAGACCACAACTCTTTTCTTCCACAAATCCCACCAACACACACCCTTCACTGGTGCTTAGCAACCATCCACCAGCCTACTTACCCTTTCACAAACCATCCTATCCATTCTCCATTTGTCTATCACTAAACTTTCCTTCCACCCACCAATCCCTCCATCTATCTTCCTAGCTTTCCTTTTGTCCTATTCATCCACTCACCCTTCCATCCATTTGACCATCCACCCATCTTTTGACCCATCTCTCCATTCTCCCCTCCATCTACTGATATGTCCACTCACTCCATCTCTCTACCCACTCTCCTTCCACCTACCCACCCACCCATCTTCCCTTACCCTCACTCATCTTCCCACCTACCCCTCCCCAATCCGTCCTCTCATCCAATCAGTCACGTATTAATCTGTCCACATGTTAAGTATTTTTTAGACACTAGTGACACAGGAGAACATTTTCAGTTCAGGGAGATCGGGTAAGTGAAGTGAATAGGTAGCATTATTTTAGATCTAATAAATGATGTAAAAGGAATAGGGAGAAGTGATATGAGGGGTTGCCTATTTTAGCTCATGTGAGCCAGTAAAACTCCTCAGAAGAGGAGCTGAATTGTTCATGTAAAAAATGAGTCATACCAAGACGAGCAAGCAGAGCAAGTGAGGCTAGGATCCCAGCCACGGTGAAGGCCCCGAGGTGGGGGTGGCTGCAGCATATTCAAAGCAGGAAGGAGACCTGGTGGCGGGGATGGCATGAGTGAGGGATGCAGTAGGAGATATGTAGGGAGGATTGGGGGCCAATGTTATTCAGAGCAAAGTACGGAGTCTGGACTTTTTTTGAAGCACAAATGAGAAGGCACTGAGGGTAGTGAGCAAGGAACCAGAATGTCTCCTGCTCTAGAGCAAACATTCAGCTGTGTGGAGACTGAAGCAGAGCACACAGGGTGGAGCTAGGAGACCAGTCTGGAGGTGCTGGCAAGAAATGATGGTCGATGGGACCAAAGTGCAGCAGTAGAGCACTTACCAGGTGCCAGGTACAGGGCACAGACTGAAATATTAAATCCAGAAAGACAAGGTCTCTGTTCTCAAAGAGGAAGCAGTCTCTCTGTGTGTATTTGTGGATATGGGTGTGGTGTGTTGTGTTTCTGTGAGTATTTCTGTGTGTGTGATTATGTATGGTATGGGAATACTGGGGACATGGTTCTTCTATGACAGGGAGAGTTACTGACACACTAGCAGGCACATCCTACACAGTGAAGATAGGGTCCATGCAAAATGCCTGTAGACCTCTGCTGAGAAACACTGTACCAAGTAATTACATATATATTTGCTTTTTCCACCTAATTACGCACCATAAGCATTTCCCCAAACCATAAGCAGTCCTCTCTTTAATAAAGACTCTTGCTCACAAGTCTTTGCCTATATTTCTCCTTTTTCAATCTTAAAACACTCAAAATTTTTCCTGCATTATTCAGTTCACCTAATAAGCCTACAAAGTAGATAGCTGACCTGGGTTGGGAGAAGAGCAAAGCAGGCTTCAGGGAGGTCAAACACTCTTAAGTCATAATAATTCTAACTTGATCCTGCAGGCTCAGAGGTCAGAGGTCATAAATGTGCTTTCTCTCCACTCTTCCCAAGAGCCTCCTATAGCAACGGGAAATCAGTGTGTCGGTGGCCCCTGGAACAAACCAGTCCCCAATCAGGACTTCTGAGTTGAATCAAGTCAACTCACATCCATGGTTGATTAAAACCTTAGAGTCAATAGTCAGAAAGACTCCAAGAACCCAATTCTTGATTCCAAAAGTCAAAGATTTCCAAATTTTCAGAGATCTGGACTTAGGGAACACTGAATCTTTAGAATCACACACTTTCACAACTAGGACATCAGTCCAGTCCTTTTGATATGAGGCACGGCAAGCCAAGGACCAGTGGCCACTTTGCCTGGGGACTCCTCTGTCCTCCTCCCTTTCTCCTCCTCCCTGCCTCATCTGTCCCTCAGCCTCTCCTATGCCCCCTTACTTTCCTCATTGAACACCCCCCAGCCAGATATTGCAGGATGTGTTACTGGGTAGCTGCATGTCAGCAGCTGGGAGGCAGGCGGGGATGACATAGGAGATGAAGTTCACGGGAAAAAGCAGCTTCAACGTGGCTATGTCATTCCCAAAGGTTGAAATTTGTCAAAGTCTGGGTACATGATAATCCAACTCATGCATATATTCTGGGTGTGCCTGGTGTGCTGGTACAGCTGGGGTGTTTCCAAACAAAACCCGGTAGTTCTCCAGGATGTGAGATTTTTCTGGAGGAGGAAGGGTGTATTTTCACCATCATATCTGAGTGTGGGCTAGCTCTCTTTCTTTGCATCCTCATCTAACTGCCCACAACCCTCTGCGCCCCTCTGCCCCCTATGATGCCAGGCAGCTTTTGTCTCCCCATTTCTAATGATAAGGAGCCCTTCTTTCTTGAGGCTAATTGATATTCTACTTACAACCGCAGCATATGGCTTCCCCATCACACACTAGAATTGGAGGAGCATTGAATCTTAGGGCTGGATGGTGGAATGAGGGGGTCATCAAATGAAGGCCATTTGATTGTACACAGAAGGAGTTCTGGTTCAATTCCAGCTCTAACATCACCCTTCTGAAGGCTCCCTACATCCCCCCTTCTGGTCCCACACTTTTCCTGACCCCTCCTTTCTTTAAACATCTTCCTGTCCAAGGGCTAATTGTCCACTCATTATAAGCACTTAGAACAGATTTGTTAAATGAGCAAATGAGCACAGGAAATGGGACCTTGCCTTGTTCCCTGAATACAAGTGGTGAAACTTCCCACCTCCCTGAGGTTGCATGCATGGCTTATCCACCCGGACACCCTCCCCCTTGCTCCCCTCCAGCAAGCCCCTCCCTCTCCACACCAACTGGAGCACAGAGCTTCTCCTGACCTTCCCCCACCACTATGTGGTCTGCCCTTCTCACCCATGTTGGGCTTTCTCTTCTGGCAGGATGGAGTCATGGTGAGGTGGGGGCTTGCCACCCTTAATGCCACAGAGGAGCATGCATGGAGTGTGGCACAGAGTAGGTACTGGCAGGACTCTGGGTTCTCAAAGCTCCAGCTCCTGGACCTGGGCTGTGATGCCCCTGCTCCCTCGAGAACCCTCTTCATCTGTTCAGAAGCTGGACACTGAGCCAAGCCCAGGACGAACAGTAAGTTAGACACCTGAGCAGCTGTGTCACTTTCCCAGGGAGGCCCATCTCCCATTTATGCAACCTGGCAGCAGGGTTCCCCCCATTCACACCAGTGACCACAGCTCCTTCTGGGAACTCAGTTTTGCACAAGTAAGAAGAAGAATGGCCCAGCTGCTGGCCATACACACAGTTCCAACTTCCTGCCTAGAGTCTGATACCCAGGAATGTGGGGACACTGAGAAGAAGCTGTGGTCTGAGGTTGGTCCACACCTCATGGCAGCCAAGACCAACACTATCAGTCTCCTGGGTGCATCTGTGTTGGGGGACAGGTACAAGGGCTGAAGGCAGAGCATGAGGAGGATCAGACAGGTGAGTGGGGAGGATAGTCCAGGTGGAGGGTACACAGGTCAAAGGCAGGGATTACATGCATTTGAAAACCACAGACTGCCCCAGAGAAAAGCCCAGAAGACTGTTGTGGGATGCCCATCACCGCTGTTCTCCCCTTCCCCTGCAAGCCCCTCCCCTGCCAGCACCTCTGCTGGCACCCTAGGAGGGAGGACTCACTTGAGAAAGCAGTGGGCAGCAGAAACCAGCCAGTGGGAGTTGATGAGGGTGGCTCCACAGACATGCGAGCCTTGTTTGGCATAGCAGGCTGGCTTGCCATGGCCACTGGCCCACCACCACATCCAGGCCACCATAGATATTCCCTATCACCTTGGGTTTCCCGCACACTGTGGAGACACCCCTGCCTCCTATGACAGAGACACTGGTAGTACCTCAGATGCCACTACTAGGGAGGGCCTGTCCACTTCATAGATAGGAAAACCAAGGCCAAGCAAACAGAGGCCTAGCCAAAATGACAGGCTGCCACTGAGAACTGGACAGCAGAGGACAACTGAGCAAGGCCTTTGGAGATGAGGCCACAGTGGTCTGGTGGGTGGAGCAGGGGGACCAAAGGCAGCCACAGCAGCTGACACAGCAGCATCTCCATTGTGACGGATATCCCTGCATGAGCCTGTGAAGGGCTGGGCCATCACAGCCATTACTTCCCTCACTTAGCACACCTCAGTGCCTACTCTGCAGATCCAAGAGCTGCAGGCCTCAGAGGCTGCCAATATTACTTGCTCAAGGTCATGGTTGCTAAGTGCTTCTGCCCCCTCCACTTCATCCCAGTATCTCAGGGAAATAGGTTCATAGGCAGAAGTGTGTGGTGCTGTGTGACCTCAGGAAAGTCACTCCCCCTCTCTGACTCAGGACCCTCCATTTCTAAAAGAGGGAGCGGGCTAATGAAGACAGCCCTTGTTCTAGGACTCACACTTGGAGGGCAGGGGTGTGCCTAGGCCCCCTGAAAGTGGGCATCCCGGTCTAGAGCTTGTGCTCCCAGGGCCTCAGGGAGGGAAGTGAGACCCCTGGGCCCCAGACTAAGGGCCACTTATTCAGCAGTCCTGGTGCTTTCCTCCTGCCAGCCTCCCAGCCTCAGGGCCAGACCCTGCTACCTGACCCATTCCACAGCCCCACAAAGGTCCTGGGGCAGTTCCCTCCCAGAGGCACCACGGTGGGGGCCTGTGACCCACCTGTGTTGAGGTGATCTCTGGGCTGCCTGTTTGGAGGCAAGGACAGAGAGGAGATGAGATACAGTGACTCAGGTCACCCAGGCCCTGGTCACAGCGCATCCCACTGAGGCCCTCTTGTGTAACCGGTCTCAACTCCGCCCTGAGGCCCCAGTTGCACCTGAGGCTCCAGGAGCCAACCACTGCCCATCAGGAGTCAGTGCACCACTCTTCACTGGCCTCTTCACACCTGGAGCCTGACCAGGGGTGGCCAAGTCCCTGTTGGAGGACCCCCACAGCTCCAGGGTGGCTGGGGGAAGCAGCAGCATCCAGAGGAGGGCCACAGGCTGGCTTTGGACTTCAAAGATCCACACCCTCATGCCCATTATCAAGCTTGCTGACCCCTGCCTGATCCCCAATTAACCCCTGCCTGACCCTGGCCTGATCCTGGTCTTAACCAGCCTTGAGTCTGGCCCCTAAGCCTGGGCTCTGACCCTTCCCTGACCCTGCCCAAGCCCAGCCCTGCTCCCATTCTGGCCTTATTAACTGTTTAAACAGCTCTGTTGAGGTGTGATTTATATACCATGAAGTTCACTTATTACAAGGGACAATTCAATGATTTTCAGTACATTTTTATTTCTTTATTTTTATTTAAATAAATTTTGTATTTTAGAGTAGCTTTAGATTTCTGGAAAAGATGCAAAGACAGTGCAGAGTTCACATAACCCCCTCACCCAGTTTCACATAATATTAAAATCTTCTATTTGTATGGCTCATTTGTCACAACTGGTGAGTCAATAGTGACACATTAGTATCAACTAAAGTCCATTCTTCATTTCTTTCATGTTTTAAAGTTTAAAGTGTACATTGATGGTGAAATCAAAAGCTTCACAGATGAACAAGAGCTGAAACATTTCAGCACCACCAAAGCAGCTTAATAATAAATATTAAAGGAACTTCTCTAGTCATCAAATAAGAAAAGAGAACAAAAAGAAGAAAGATTAAAAAATAAAAAGACCTAGAAAAGATTGCTTTGGCTGTTCAGGGATTTTGTGTTTCCTTAAAAAATTTGGAATTATTATTTCTAGTTCTGTGAGGAATGTTGTGAGTATTTTGATGGGGGTTGCATAGGATTTGTGGATTGATTTGGGTAGTGTGGCCATTTTGGAGTGTTGATTCTTCCAATCCAAGGCACAAGAAATCTTTCCATTCCTTGTGTCATTTTGGTTTTCGGAGTATAGGTAACCCCCTTGGTTAAGTTTATTTCTAGGTATTTTGTTGTTTTCAATGTAATGTAAATGTTTCTGCTGGTTGTAAAATTCTGGTTATTGAAATTAAAAAAAGAGAATGAAGGACCACAAATAGCAAATATCCTTCTTTCTTATGGGTGAGTTTTATTCCATTACATATGTATGTATATGCTGCATCTTTATTATCTATTTAAATATTGGTGTGCACTAAAGAGGCTTCCATATCTGGGCAATTATAAATAATGTTGCTGTTAATAGCAGAGTTTATGTATCTTTTTGAATTAATTCTTGTTTTGTGGTTGGCTTTATTTCTTTGATAACTATGTAATTTTAAAAAGCTAAAGCCCTAAACATTCTTAGAAACACTGAACAGTACATACATGTAAATTAAAAAATATATGTGCAGTAAAAAAATAAAAGAAGAAGAAGAAAAAGAAATGAGCTATCAAGCCATGGAAGACATGTAAGAAACTTAAAAGACATATCACTAAATGAAAGAAGCCAGTCTGAAAAGGCTACCAACTGCACCATTCCAACCAAATAATAATCTGGAAAAGGCACAGCTACAGAAACAATAAAAAGATCATGGTTTCTAGGTGTTTGGGGAGAGCGAGGGAGGGAGGAATAAATGGAGCACAAGGGATTTTTAGGGCAATGAAGTTATTCTGTATATTACAATGTTGGCTACATGTAATTATGCATTTGTCAAAACCCATAGAATGTACAACATTAAGAGTGAACCGTTATGTAAACTGTGGCCTCTGATTGATAATAATGTGCTCATGTTGATTCTTCAATTGCATCAAATATGCCTCATTGATGAGTGATGTTGAGGTTAGGGGAGTATATACGGTTGAGTGGGGAGGGCTATGTGTGAACGCACTGTATTTTCTGCTAAATTCTGCTGTGAACCTGAAAGTGCTCTAAAAAAGTAAAGCCTATTAATTGAAAATACATATGTAAACAAAACAAAACAAAATACAAAAGAAAGGTTGCTGACATTTCCATATCAATTGCTGTAAACCTATGATTAGTATAAGGAAAATTGGCATCTTTACTATGCTGAGCCTTCCAAATCATAAAAACAGTGACTCTTCATTTATTTAGAACCTCTTGCTTTCTTTCATCAGCACTTCATAGTTTTTAGTATACAAGTTCTATATGTATTTTATTAGATTTACACCTACGTACTTCATTTTTTTCAGTAATTACAATTGGTATTTTATTTTGAAAGTATGACTTATGAATATTTGTTTTTATTATTTAAAAGTGCAGTTGAGTTTTGAATGCTGGTATTGCAATGTTAATGAACTCACTTATCAGTTCTAGAAGTTTTTTGTAGATTCTTTTTTTTTTGGATTATCTCCAGCTACATAGATAAACATGTCACCTGCAATAGCAATAATTTTATTTTATTTCTTCCTTTAGGACTTTTCCTTGTCTTTTGCAGTATCTATAATTTCCAGTACTATAAAGAATAAGCATAGTAAGAATGAACACCTTGCCTTGCTCCCAGTCTTAGGGAGAAAGAATTCAGTCTTTGATCATAAGAAATAGTTTTAATTGTGGGTTTTTGTAAATGTTCTTTATCTGTTTAAGTTGACTTCATCCCAGGAACACAAGGATGGTTCAACATACAGAAATCAATCAATGTAATACACCACATCAACAAGACAAAGGACAAAAAACACATGATTATCTCAATAGATGCAGAAAAAGCATTTGATAAAATGCAACACCCATTTATGATAAAAACCCTCACCAATGTGCGTATAGAGGGAACATATCTCAACATGATGAAAGCTATTTAGGACAAACCTACAGCCAGCATAGTACTCAATGGTGAAAAATGGAAAACATTCCCAATAAAATCTAGGACAAGACAAGGTTGTCCCCTCTCATCACTTCTATTCAAATAGTCTTGGAAGCCCTAGCCACAGCATTCAGGGAAGAAAAAGAAATAAAGGGGATCCAAATTGGAAAAGAAGAGTTAAAATTGTCTCTATATGTAGATGACATGATACTGTATATAGAAAACCCTAAAAACTCCACACAAAAATTACTAGAATTAATAGAAGAATTCAGCAAGGTAGCAGGATACAAGAAAAATGTAGAGTAATCAGTTGCATTTCTTTATGCTTATGATGAATCAATGGGAAAAGAAAGTAAAGAAACAATCCCTTTTAAAATAGCACCCAAAGTAATAAAACACCTAGAAATAAATCTAGCCAAGGAGGTGAAACACATATATGGAGAACTACAAAACATTGATTAAGGAAATTAAAGAAACTTTAAAAAATGGAAAGATATCTCATGCTCCTGGATTGGAAGAATGAATAGTGTTAAAATGGTCATACTGCTCAAGGCAATCTACAGACTTAATGCAATCCCTATCAAATTGCCCAGGACATATTTCACAGAAGTGGAACAAATCATAATGAAATTTATATGGAATCACAAAAGACCCAGAATTGCCAGAGCATTACTGAATAAAAAGAATGAAGCTGGAGGAATAACTCTCCCAGACTTCAGACAATAATACAGAGCGACAGTTACCCAAACAGCATGGTATTGGTACAAAAACAGGCATATGGATCAATGGAACAGAATAGATAGCCCAGAAATGAACTCACAAACTTTGGGTCAATTAATCTTTGACAAAAGAGGCAAGAACATACATTGGAATAAAGGTAGACTCTTTAGGAAATTGTGTTGGGAAAACAGGACAGCAGCATGTAAATTAGTGAAGCTAGATCACTCCCTCACACCACACACAAAAATAAACTCAAACTGAATTAAAGACCTACAAAAAGATAAAACACAATAAACCTCCTAGAAGAAAACATAGGCTGTGGAGAAATGGAAACCCTCCAACACTGTTGGTGGGAATGCAGTTTGGTGCAACCATTGCAGAAATTACTATGGAGATTCCACAAAAGATTAAGAATAGACTTACCATATGAACCCAGCAATCACATTCTTCAGCATATATTCAGAAGGAACCCTAATTCAAAAAGACACCTGCATCCCAATATTCACAGCAGTACTATTCTCTGTAGCTAAGACATAGAAACAACCTAAATGTCCATCTAGAGGATGACAGTATGAAGAAGTTGTGGTATATTTATACAATGGAATTACTATTCAGCCATAAAAAAATGAAAACATAATGCCATTTGCAGCAACATGGATGTCCCTGGAGAATGTCATTCTAAGTGCAGTAAGCCAGAAAGAGAAAGAAAAATACCATATGATATCAGTCATGTGGAATCTAAAAAAAAAAAAAAGACAAATGAACTTAAAACAGAAACAGACTCATACACATAGAATACAAACTTGTGGTTGCCAAGGGCAATCGGGATGGGAAGGGACAGACTGTGAGTTCTAGATTTGTAGATAATGACAGGTATATATAGAATAGATAAAGAAGTTAATAGAGTATAGCTCAGGGATATATATTCAAGATCTTGCAGTAAGTAGTTCACGGGGATATAGAATATGAAAATGAGTATATATGTATATATTCACATATGACTGAAAAGTTGTTCTATATGCCAGAAATTGACACAGCATTGTAAACCAACTACAACTCAATAAAAATAAATTTGAAAAATATATGAAGGTCTTTGATATTTATTTATTCAAGTCATATCCATTGAGCACAATTTATTGAGTTATGCCAGAAACTGTTCTTGACTGGGAAGCCACTGGCATTACAGCTAGTATGTTGGAGGGCACAGCACCAGTATGTGTCACACCTTGGAGAAGAAAGACATTGCCAGATTAATACATTTCACATGTTGGCAAGAAGCAGTTCTGCTAAAATATAACCAGTTAAGAAATGCCTTATTGTAGGATATAGCAATGTTATGAAGGAATGTAGTGACAGAAGTTTCAGGCTCAATCTAAAAATGACTTAAAAGGGAGAGAGGAAGAGTAATATTTCATCAGGGCTTACCCAAGGATGATATTACTTTTGGGAGTTATAGTCATTAGAGAGTTATACTCTGTAGTGAGTTGGCAGAGTTGTACTATGCAATGAGTTGGTGGTAATATCCCAAATGTAGGAAATATTCTGTAAAATGATCCAATTCCATTTGGGATTATCCACTCACATTTCTCAGTAGTCTAGGTTCTTTTTCTGGTATCAAATTAGAACACATTATCTTCACCCACTATGAAACTGCCTTCATTGAATTATGCCTAAGGGTAATGTCCTCAGCATTTAGTGAGGGGTAGCCTTATGAATTTCATTGCCACATCTGTCGCGGAAGTAAGGACACTGTCTAACATCACTCATCCCTCCCTCATGTGACATTCCCTCCAAAAACTTCCCCCTTCCCTCATCCCTTCTTTCACTTGCTTCCTTTGTTTTTACTTCTGAATGCAGTAAATGTAATTAAGTTCTAATGCTATTAACTACATGGAGCCCTGGCCATCCTCTCTCTTTGACTTCCTACTCCTTTTTATAATTCCTTAGTTCTAATTTATTTTCACTTGTGTTATTTTATTTCTTCCTTGTATTATCTGGTAATGGGTCTTTTGCTCTGATTTCAAATAATATTGACAAATTATTACTTCCTAAGCATTTTGCTATTAGGAAGAACAGTAGTGGCAGGAGGATTTGATCTTGCATGCCAGCACTGGGCAATGGCGATGGCTGCCTGGAGCCTGGTGTGAAGAAGGAAAGGCGTGCTCTGCTTGATTAGTAATGGCTGTGGTGAGCATGTTAGGAGAACTCGATGGCACTTCTACCAGGTGTTTGACATCTATGCCTTAAGTCGAATACATGACTATTCTAGTAACAAGAAAGCATAAACAAGTGAACTAATGGCTTTCTGACTTATAAACCAGTGATTTGTAAGTTTTATTAGCCCACACCCACTGTCCAAAGCATGATTATACCTATGTAAAATAAAATTTAAAGAAATTGGGATCCTTAACTGCGATAAAAAAACAATAGTACAACACCCCCCCCCCAACCCTCTGGCCTGTGCCAGGTTCTCCTAAGATCTGGATGCCCTGATTGTAAAGATGCAGAAACTGAAACTGCAGAGGATGGAGGGCTGTCTTGGTCTCCCAACCGGCACCCTACATGCGGGACAGTTGGATGCCAAACCAGGCCCCTTTGGGCAAGGGAGTGGGCCAGGATGTCCACCCCTGCCTGGCTCCTTTGGAAAGGGGTCCGCTGCCGCCGCCGAGGAAACTTTCGCAGCTGCAGGCTGGGGCTGGGGCAGGGGCCGGCCAGAGAAGCCTCCAGACGTGGAATTAGAGGGAAGTGGACCCAGAGGAAGTGGGATGGAGGTGATGGCCGGTTTAACGCCAAGACTGTCCAAACGTGCAAAATGCGATCCCTCGGCCCTTCCGAAGGAGATGGAGGGCGCCGTCAGGTCTCGAGCCTCGGGCTGGCCTTTGCGGGGTGGGGCGGGGAACACAGAACCGGGCCCGGGCGCGGGAGCCTGCTCTGGGGCAAGAGAACTCGGTGGGCCCGGGGTGGGCGACTCACCCCTGCCGCCAAGCGGCTCCAGGGCTAAGACGTGTCCCCGGCCCAGCATGGCCCCAGCCCGGCCCCTACAGGGCGCCTCGGCCTCGGCGATCCCGGCCGGCGTCCCCGCGCCGCTCCCAGACAGGCGGGCGGACGGCTGCGCTCAAGCGCCGGACCCGGCTCGGCGCGGCCCCCGGGACACCCCCAGCCGGAGCCGGGGAGGGGCGGGGCGGGCCCGGGGGAGGGGGGCGCAGGTGAGCGGAGGACTCGGGGTGCCCCCAGTGCCAACGAGGGGCGGGCTCCAATCTGCCGTACTTCGCACCCCCTCCCTAGGAGCGGGGACCTCCGCCTGGGGACGCTCAGCCCTCAGTTCCCCAGCTGGTCAGTCTTTCTGCCGCCAAAACGAAACCGGGCGGGGGGGAGGGTGGGGGGCGGCAGCGACCTGAAGGCAGCGCGGAAGGAAGTAGAGCCGCACGTGCTGGAGGTGGCAACAGCGGTGACCTGGACTTCGGTATTCCCGCGCTCCCAGCTGTGTCCCTTGAGGCAAGTCACTCAGCCTCTCAGAAACCTGGTGAGATAGGAGGGGGAAGTGATTCCCACCACCAGGAAATCCTTTCCAACAACTGCGGAGCGCCTTGTGTTCTGGGCCAGCTCTCTTCCTCACTTGGGTACCCGAAAGCTGGGAGGGGACTTCAGAATCTGGGGGATTGAGCCAGGGGGGCAGGGGAGCAGCCCAGAGGCAGTGACAAGGCTTCCCTGTGCCCACCCCCAGTCTTTTGGTCCCTCGGAGCACACCACCCCAGACCCTGAAAGGAGACTGTGTGCCCTGGCAGCTGCTGAAAGGGAGGCAGCCTGGTGACCAGATGGGCTGGTGGCCTCTAAGGTGACCTGGCTGGAAAAATTCCAGCAGGACCCAAATTCCTCAGAGGAGATAAGGGAGCTAATGGATATGCAAACTTGCACCTGATCATCTGGGGGAGGGGCTGGATTCCTTGGGAGCAATTGGCTATTAACTGTGAAGGAAAAAGCAGTCTGCCCCATCTCCTGCTTCCTCAGACCCTTCCTCCAAGAGCCAACACAGGAGCCATCATCAATCAGAGTCAGGAACTGCAAGAATCTAACTTTGTAAGTTGGGGAAACTGAGGCCTACAGCTAAGCCTTGGGAAGAATGAGCCAAGTGCCTGAATTGCCAGCCGTCTTTTAACACGTTGATTTTCAGGCCAAGCCTTTCCCTGCTAGCCTCGGGTCCTCTGTGTTGCCCCCTCCCAACTCTATCCTCCTGAACAGTAGCACCCCTAGCCCCATTCCCATTTCCCAGGTACAGAGAGGGAAACCAAGAGTGCCCAGCCTGGGGAAACTGCTTTGTTCAAATCTGGCAGGACAAGCCATGCAGATCCCACCCTGGGCCTCCCTGGAGAGTAGGGGTGGAGGGCTGGCCAGTCAGGTGGCTTCTTCCCTCCAAAGTGAAAGGGTGGGTGGTAAAGGGAAGGAACTTTTGCCAGATCTTGTCCTGAATTTGGAGAATATTGTGCTAGATTCTGAGCAGACTCCATAGTGACTCTGGGGCAGGAAGACATCTGGAGCAGGAAGCCCTGCCAGCAGGAATGCAGTGTCTCAGCATGAGGCTTGGTGTGGGCTCAAACCACACACACACACACACACACACACACACACACACCCCAATGTACACTCCACTCTGGGCACCTACCCCCTCCCTGTGCAGATAAGCCTGAGCCCTCCAGTGAGGGGATTGGGATCCCCCTTTCCAGGGGCCACGTGTTGCCCTTCCTTTTGCCTTCTGCTGCCCTGACTGTGGCAGCCGTGTCACCACCCACAGGGTACTGTGCCCTTCATGACCCCCTCTGCAGTCCCTTCTTCATCCTGCCTTCCACTGCGGGAGAATCATCTTCCTTTGAGTGATGCTTGAAGGAGTGGAAGGGGCCACACAGCCACCCCATCACTGCCTACCTGAGGAGGGAGCAGCTGTGGTGAGTTCCTGAGACACATGACAGCCCCAGCAGAGTCATCCCTCAGGCTGAGGCCTGCAGCTCTCAACCTGCATGGGGAAGTGCCAGTTTCAGGAAGCACATTTCCTGCAAGCTCAGGAGTGAGTGAAGCCCTGTGGGAGGAACACTAAAGCCAAGAGCCTGGGGCAGCTCCTGCCAGACTAGAGATGGCTGGAAGCTGTGGGGAGGAGACATCTCTTGTGGCCTGGAAGGCTGCCTCTGGGGATGGAGGGTCAAAAGCACCCCAGGACAAGCGAGAAATCTAGGAGTCAGCTTCCTGGTTCCACCCTCAGCCTAATAACTACAGCTTCTGAAGAAATTCACCCCTGAGGTGGGGCTGGCTGTGTGGCTGCAGAGGGCTCTGATGTTGAAACCCTCGGGCCCCAGGGCAGAGAGCTGGCTGCCACAGAGAGATGGATTTTAGCTTGAACTCATCCAGCCTTGGAACGATATTCAACAGCTCCCTGGCCTGCCTGTTTCACATGTGTCTCCACTCCTGGTTTGTTCTGCATTCCTTAGAGCACTGCTGTCCCTGCATGGTTGTCACAGGTGGGGATTTGACCATATCAATATTCCAACCCGCCCTGTTCAACCTGTCACTTCCCTTCTGAAAATTTTCAGTGTCCCCGGAACTTCAAGGTGAACTTCAAACTATATCTTCCAGCTTTCAAGGCTCCCATCTTCCTTTCCAGTCTTATCTCAGTTTCCCCTTCAGCCACTGCCCTAAACTGAGCACCCCACTTGCATTCACCCCCTCACTCTGCATTTCTCTCCTCCATCTACCCATGTCTTGTTCATCCTCTCACACCCATGGCCCCTGCTCTGAACTCTCAGCATGCTCCTGTGTGTTCCCCATGAGCTCTTTGTGCTCACTACCATGTAGCATTATTTGATTCATGCCATCTCAGTCACTGCCACTTGACTATTATCTTTAGGAAGAAAGAAAAATGTTTTACCTGTACTCCCACTGTGCCAGGATCCAAAAATTTAAGTAGGGATGGGTGAATCCCCTTTTGTGAGCATTCTCCCCACCAAGGGTTATGTCTGACACTAGGTGGCGCCAAGGAGCCTATTCCAATTGGAACCAGATGTTCTGACCTGACAACTCCTGAGCCACAGACACCCTTGATCTTTCCTATGAAAATAAAGGCAGCCATTCAGGCAAAAGGTGAGACAATTATATCAAGGTGTGAATTATATCCTGGTGCCTGAGGAGGCAACACACAGTCTCTGCCAAGATTCCTTCCAAAAGACACAGCACAAAAGCACCCGATGAAGCCCAGC
This sequence comes from Vicugna pacos, assembly GCF_048564905.1. Taxonomy (NCBI): domain Eukaryota; kingdom Metazoa; phylum Chordata; class Mammalia; order Artiodactyla; family Camelidae; genus Vicugna; species Vicugna pacos. The sequence continues at coordinate 7,074,415 of NC_132997.1, forward strand.
TTTGATCTTTCCCTCAGGCTGCCTGGGAGACAGGGTGGGTCCAGGGCACCTAGCAGCACCCATGCCCCTTTCTGACATGGCCTCTGGGATCAGGACTAGGGGTGATTGGTGAATCAAGGCAAAAATCTGGCAGGGGTCCACTGCCCCCTGCGTGATTCAAACATACCCCCAGGGCAGGCAAGTCTAGCACCAACTTTCAAATCAACCACCAATGAAGCTGATGGAGATCCCAGGGAAGGGGCAGACAGATCATACCTTGCTTGGAGGGGAGGCCCATGGTGGGTGGTTGTCCTCAGGGTGGGTGAGGTGCTGGGTTATCCCTCTCAGGCAAGGCTAACTTGCAGCCCTGTCCAAGGTTATTCCTGGGGGTGATCTTTCTCAAATGGGTGCAGAAAACCTCAGGTGAGTGCAGGAAATCATCTGGCTGTGGTCCCCTCTCCTGCCCACCCAGCTCCTCTGGGTAAGTCAGCACGGAGTCGTGGCAGCATCCATACCTAGTAGAGCAAGGGGCACAACACACTAGCCCAGCCAGTGCTGGCAGAGCATGAATGTCTCACCAAGACAGGCCTGCACAGAAGGGGACTCGGAGCCTATCTCCTGTTTACTTCTGGCCCTCTAGCATCCCTTCCCCTGTCCAGGCTTCCTCTACCAGGGATCATCCCAATAAAATAGGTATCTTTACAAAAGGGTCCAGGAACAGCATGACCCTCCAGTAAAAGGAGCAAGTCTCAGGGGGTGGGAATAGCTCAGTGATAGAGTGTGTGCTTAACATGCACAAGGTTCTGGATTCAATCCCCAGTGTCTCCATTAGAAAAAATATAAATAAGTAATTTTAAAAAAGAATAAAATAATGCCATTTGCAGCAACATGTATGGACCTGGAGATCATCATTCTAAGTGAAGTAAGCCAGAAAGAGAAAGAAAAATACCATATGAGGTATCTAAAAGGAAGGAAGGACGGAAAGAAAGAAAGGAAGGAAGGAAGGAAGGAAGGAAGGAAGGAAGAAAGAAAGAAAGAAAGGGAAAGAAAGAAGGAAAGAAAAGAAAGAGAGAAAAAGAGAAAGAAAGAAAGATAAAAGAGGACACTGATGAAGTTGTCTATGGAACAGACTCTCAGACATAGTGAACAATCTTATGGGTTACTAGGGTAAAGAGGGTGGGAGGAGATAAGTTTGGGAGTTTGAGATTTGCAGATGTTAACCACTATATCTAAAAATAAAGAACAAATTTATTCTGTATAGTGCAGGGAACTATATTCAATATCTTGTAGTACCCTTTAATGAAAAAGAATATGAACACAAATATGTGTATGTATATGCATGACTGGGACACTGTGCTATGCACCAAAAATGAACACATTGTAACTGACTATACTTCAATTAAAAAAAAAAAAGAAAGCGAAGGAAATATTACAATGCAGAACAACAACAACAAAAAGAGATGGGCCCTTTTTCATAATTCTTACTAACACTGCTTCATACATAGGTAAAATGGGGTTCTTCCTAGAAGGGGAGATTTAAGGAACCTGATCCCTAAATCTCTCTCCCACTGGCTTTTAAATATATGAAAGTGTACAATTAGAGATAATTTTTTTGGATTCTAAAATCTAGCTCTAAATGACTTTTTCGCTAAAAGACAAATAGTCCTATTGAGGAGTAATACTTTAGCTCTTCCCAGCTAATTAATTGGTTGGCTACCAGTTAAGAATAAGCTGGAAAAGTGCGTACAGGAGATACTTTAGGAGGGTATGAACAGCCAGAGGAAGGAGGGGCCACAGAGCTAGATTTTGCTAATTTCACAGTCTTGCCTGGCTTGGTCCAACAGCCCACTTGAGATAAGCAATGAGTAAGCTTATAGACGCATCATCACTGGTCCTAAAGAACGAGGCATGCAGTAATTTTCTAACTAGGAGTTGAAAGGAAGGTACAGGCAACCATTAATGATGCAAATAGCATCTTATATACAGGTGGAAAATTCTTACATTTTTTAGTAAATAATTTGTTACCCAAATTCTCTCAAATCCAGCAGACATTTTTCTGGGGGGAGTTTTTTTTTTTAATTGGTATAATAGGAGAAATGGACAATGCCATTCATTTATTCATTCATTCATTCTGTGAATAAATTGACCAATGTTTCTTCTGTGCTTACAGGGGTCTGGTACAGGGATTCAGGATACAAAAGTAATGGAAGGCACAGTTCCTGACTCTGAAAAAGTTACATCTGTGTTGGGAGATGAATGATACATACACGAAACAACTGGGGAAAGCACAATACTCGTTAAAATCAGATGTTCAGGTGCTTGGTTCAGACTGCAAGCACTATGGAAATTGAGAAGCAAGAAAGATCACACAAAGGAGAGAAATCAAATAGCAGTTACTTTGAAAGGGATTGCATGAAGCTGCTCTTCCTGTCTCAGATGTCAGCAGTAAACTGTGCCTTTTATCACCCTGGGAAAGGCTGAAATCAAGGCTGTGTGATATTCCACACCTGCCTTGGACAAATCCAGCACATCCCTCTCTGAGAATAGCCTATCAACCACATAGACAAGGAAACCAATCATGGACTCCTGAAAATTCTAAAATAATTTAAAAAAATGAAAAAGAAACAATTTCTATTCTTGGTGTGTAAGTTCTTTGTGATGCATTATGAGCTTCATTATTCTGGTATGTGGATTGCAATTTGGACCTGCTACATCCACAAAGTCAGGTTCATTTTTGTTCAGATTTAGGAAACTGTTGCCACAGTTCCATAATCTAACATGCAGTACATATTTGAATGTACAAGCCAGCTGTTTGGTAGAATGTCCCTCAGTTTGAGTTTTACCAATTATTTCTTCATAATTATCCATTTTATGTCTTTGAGCCCAACTTAATTTGTATTTTATGCCTCCACCAGGCCAGTCCCTTGGGTTGGGCAACAGAGGCAGTCATTTCAGGTCCAAGCTTGAGGGCTTATCATTAGGTGCTGCACCTTATCCATGTTGACAAAGCATTATTGGAATTAAATTTCAAGTTTTCTATCTTTAACAGCCTTTCAAAGAGCCTATGAAAGACACTAACAACATGGACCCTTTCAAATGTTCTATCTTGGCTGTAAACCTCTGGATCCCTCACCCTTTCAGGGATGGCCCTGGCCCTATTCATACATGGTGGTGAAAACAGTCTAAGTCCATTTGGACATGTCACAACTTTTCCTCAATTCTGGTTCAGTTCTGGAGGCTTCTTAGGTGCTAATTTGTCAGAGTCTGAGGAGGAGACTCTGCGTGATGAACTCATCTCTCCACACAGGTATCTACTGACCTGTGACCACCATGGTTGGTGCTTGAGCCTTGGTTCATGCAGGCCCCTTGGAAGATTGTCTCCCTGGTACTTTCTGGACTGCTGGCTCTTTCTACTACTTTCCTACTACTCTCAAGCATGGACAGCAAGACACTTGATGAGTGAAATGAAATCCCTAACTTCTTAGGATTTGCTGACTCCTCAGAGAACAAGCAGACAGAGCCATTCTCAGTGTAAATCACTGACATGTTATGTAGTCATAACCTCTTCTCCCATCCGCCACCCATCCCCAACTCTTCAGTTCAGAAAATCCTTTTCTAACCTGAAGTCTTGCCTTTACTCAAATCTTGTATGTAGACCAGTGGTTCTCAAAGCATGATTCCTGGTCCACCAGCATCAATATCACCTAGGAACATGTTAGCATGCAAAATATCTTCCACTTCAGTTAGCCCTAATAAATCAGGAAAACTTATTAGAGTAAGATCTGGTAATCTTTGTTTTAATAAGCTCCCCAGATGATTTGGGTGCTATATAAAGAGGTTTTAAAACTACATATTTACACTTTGAGCTCTTTTTCTTTCCCTCATGCATTGGTTCTCAAATTTTAACATACATCAGAATCACCTGGATGGCTTGTTAAAACAGATTTTTGGGTCCTACCTGCAAAATTTCTGATTCACCAGGTTTGAAGAGAGGCCTGACAATTTGCATTTCTAACAAGTTTCCAGGTGATGCTGATGCTGCTGGCCAGGGAACCACATTTCAGAGAACTGTTCTCCACATAAATGGTTTTAGCTCCATAATTGTCAATTCTCCTCCTTCCATATCTCCCAGTAGGATCCATCTAATTATTATTGCTAATGTAATCAGATGTATTCTCTAGAAATCTTCTTATATGTAGCTTTTTCCAATCCAGAACCATCTATCACAACTTTGCCAAGTTTACTTCTATTTTTGAAAGCCAATATTTGATGTTAGACCAGCAGTGCTTAAGGGTTTTCATCCTAAGTTCCTCTCCAATTCAAGGGCTCCCATAGCTAATCCATCTGTAGGACATCCCACAATATTCAGAAAGAGGAAAAATGCCTACTGTTCACCTTGTAAGATCTGTTTTACAAATAGCAGGTTAGAGTTTCATTGGCTTCTCTGCAGAACCCAGAGACTGAGCAAAACTTGCTTCTTGGGGAATATACAGGAATCAGAGAAAAGGGGATGGACAGGCAGGTTGGGGGGAGCAAATGCTTTGAGAGTAATTTAGTTACTCTTTCAGATGAAGGTTTTTTGTCATGGTTTGGGGCAGAAGAGAGAAGCAATTTAACCGCATGACATCTTGCAGTTTAATTTTTGGCTCCAGTATCCCCAGATTTAAGGAGAATAAAAAGTGGCCACCTCCCCCCTTTCCTGCTTAGTTGTGTTTAAATCCACTTCTCCCCTGCAGCGTCATCAGGGTCCCCAAAGCCCCTGATCCCACTTATTTTTCACCTGGCCTCCTGAAGAGATGCCAAGTCTTTTTTTGCCTAATTACCACAGAACAATTACTTTAAGTCTGCAGAGCACAGTCACATTCTCAGCTAGGCAAGGAACCACTTCAGAGAACTGTTTCTTCTAATTTTATTTTTTTCCCCCATGAAATCCTGTTTTGTTAAGTGAGCCACATGGTTCTGAATGAAAGCACTAAAAAGAACACACTGAGTATTAGTTACCACAATTATTTGGATGGTTCAGCATCATTTATTAATAATTCCAAGCATTGTTATTATTAGGGCAGTCTTGAGGGTTCCCTGAACATGAATAGGACTGTTGCACTTAAAGCAAAGTTGCAGAGACTTTTCTGCTGAAACAACACTCCTATCAGCACAACATGGACAGATGTGGATTTCTTTCCTTATACTTGTGTCCAAAAGAATGGGATTGCTTGTGTTTTTCAGATGTTTGCTATGGTTTTCTACCTCAATCTTCTTACCCTTCCTGGCATTAATCACAGCACCTTATTTCTCATGGCATTCAGTAAATATTTATTGAGTTGAACTGTGGAGACCGCCAATTAAAGATTGGAATCAAGGCTTTTCTACTTCACTCTTCTTTGTGAAGCCAGCAATTCCAAAACAACAATAGCAACCCACAGAGAAGAACATGAGATAATGAAGGAGCAATGCCAAGGAACAACAGTCTATGAGGGATACCTGTAAACTGTATTAATATGTGGTCCAAACACAGGGACATGGCAAGAATGAGCACAAACCTTGACAGGTCTTGAGGAGCACATGGATTTATTCTAAGAAGCTGGCCATGTTGAGGGCCACACCATTATTTACTTTCTTGTTATCAGTAGGTCTGGCAGGGTGGAGGTAGGCTTTTGGGAGTATCCCAAACCTGGGTTAGCACCATAGGGTGGCAGGAGATACAAGGTTAAATGAAAGTCTGTGTGGACCTACCATTTCTACAAGAGGCTGTCAATTTAATGGGGTAAATGAGTGAATGAGCCTAAGTGACAATGAGCTCCACTGCTACTGATACTAGATAAAGAAAATAATCAGGAACAATAAACACTAAATTATCATACCAAAAAACCATTGAATACAGGAGACACGTGAACATTCTGCTTACCCCAAAACTGGTTTCAGAACATTAGACTTTGAGAACATGCAATGTGGACATGTATATGGTACAAAAGAGTGAGGAAGTCCTAAGTTCAAGCTACCTTCTTTCTCTACTCAGTTCACAAACCCTCCCTACACAATATTTTATAAGTAACTGATCCAGAGGGAATTGGTCCCATTCAAAGTTGACTAATCACCAAATAACAACCAGAAAGAAAAAAAAAAGTACATGAGAAGCAAAAATCAGGTGAAGAATATTCACCAGATGAAGGCATGCCATGGAATATGTTTCCCCTTAATTATCAACTTAACTAAAGACAATGTGGTCTCTAGAAATAAGAAATTAAAGGAGAGAAAATTATTCAAGTGTATGAAGAAAGGAGCTGACGAGTGAGTAGTCAAAGCTTTGGGAAAGGATGAAAGAGTAAAAATAAAACCATTATAGATCCAGAAGCCACAAGGAATCAATAATAAGGCAAAGAAGGCAAGAGAGAAGCAAATGTGAAAGAACATAATTAAGCAGACTCTAAGACAAAAAGAAGCATACAGAAGACAAAGGAAAACTATCCTTACTGCATTAGAGGAAAAGAACAGGTTAAATAGAAAAAAGTGCTAAAGTTATAAGAAAAAGCTTTGGAGGTTGCTGAAGACTTGACTCTCTTGACCTCACCTCCTTCAGGACTTTGCTCAAATCTCACTGTATCAATAAGATTTTCCCTAATGACCATAGTTAAAATATCCACCTGGATTCTATCTCCCTTCCCTACCTTATTTTTCTCAGTGCAATACCTGAAGTATAAATTACACTAAATGGGATTAACAGTAGCTTAGACACCACAGGGAAAAGACATAACATCAAATAAAATGCAGATGGGGAAAAACCTTGAGAACACATTGAATGGAACATCAGTGTTGTGAGATCATATCAAGCAGTTAAAATATGTGTAATTGGAATCCTGGAATGGGAGAGGAGAGAGAAAAAATGTTTGAGGAATTAATGTCTGAAAAATGTCTAAATTTGATGAATACTCTAAACTTGCAAATATAAGAAGCCCAATGAACCACAAAGAAAGAACAAAGAAAATCACACCAAGACACATCATGATCAAATTGTTGAAAAGCACTGGCTATAAGAAGAAAATTGTAAATGCAGGTGGGGGTGAGGGAGGACACAGTAATAGAAAAGTAAAAAGGCAGACAGCAGACTTCTGGTCAGAGCCAGAGGACAATGAGATAGTATCTTTAAAGCACTGAAAGAAAAAGCGCCAGCCTCAAATTCAGTAAACTACAAACATCTCCTTCAAAAATGAAAGTTAAGTACATACTTTTTAAAGGTGAATGAAAACTGAGAAAATTTGTTGCCAGCAGGCCTATGCTACAAATAATGTTTAAATGTACAAAGAAATTCTTCAGACAGAATGTGATACTAGAAGAAATTTGGATCTACACAAAAGAATAAAGAGCACTGAAATTGGTAATATGTGATTAAATATAAGATACATTTTCCTCATTTAAAAAAAATCTCTTTAAAAGATATTTGTTCAGAGAAAATAAGCACATATTGTGAGATTTATAACATATGTAGAACTAAAATAAAAGACAATAATGTACTTTTTTCTTTTTTGGAGGGGAGAAGTGGTAGTACCCTGTTGTAAGGTTCTCAAAATATATAGGAAGTGTTATAAAATTATTTAAAGGTAGACAATAATAAAATACTTATCTTATAAACTGTAGAACAACTACTACAAAAGAAAAAGAGGGTGTATCTACTAAGCTGATAGTGGAATGGAATACTAAAATATTTTTTTAAGTAGAAAAGGGAGAAAAAAGGAGCAAAGAATAGATGGGACAGAGAGAAAACAAATAGCAAAAGAATATATCTTAATCCTAATATTACTCATAGCATTACATGTAAATGACATCAGAGGTTTCTACAAGCAATCCGCCTTGTATATAAAGATACAAATAGGATAGAAATAAAAAAGATGAAACACACTGATCTTAAGAATTCTGGAGTGACTACATTAATACCAGACAAAAGAGATTTCACAACATGGAATGTAACCAGGAGTAAATAATACTTTTTAATTTGTTGTGTGCTTTGGTTAATTTCTAGAGTTTGAAATCATAGTTTTTGACAATTTTGTTAAGTTTTATCATTGTTTTCTGGGGATAATATTTTCTGAACTCCTCATTCAGGCGTTCTGGAAGCTACAGCCCCTACCTGGAACTTTATAGGAATGATTATTGAATTTGTTGTGTCTTTTTACTCATTTTTGGTATGATCAGATTTTTCCCTTGTTGCTCTAATGAATTACCCTGATATATTTCCTAATGTACAGCAGCCTTTGCACTCTTTGAATAAATCCTGATTATCCATGTTGTTTTATTCTTTAGTTACACTGCTAGATTCTATATGCTTTTTGGAAAAGAGATTACAGTTATCTATTTCTTCTTAACAAGGTTTTGGTGTAAAACTTTGTGCAGTAATGTTGTGCAGGCTTTGTCAAATGAATCAGGAGCTTCTGTATTTTTTTTTCCGTGGCTTAGAATCATTCAGATTACATAGGAACTATCTGTTCTTTAAAGGTTAGATAGATTTTGGATATAAAACCAGTACGTAACTTTTTAGTGAAAGGTCTTTTTTGACTTTTCCAATGTCTTCTGTGGTAATTGGTTTATTCAAAATATTTTCTATTTTCTTCCTGGGTTAATTTTGGTTATTTATATTTTACTGAGAAATTACCCATTTCCTCTGGATTTGCAAATTTGTTGCCATGAAGCTTCATATAATTCTGTCTTATAATAATAATTAAAAAAACTCTGATATTGTAATTTGTCTCTTTTCTCATTCCTAATTATTCAGATGTTTACTTTCTCTTCTATTTTCTTAATCAAGTTTGCACTAGGCTATGTATTTTATTGTTGATTTTATTTTATTTTATTTTACTTTATTTTATTTTATTTTATTTCTGAAACTTTTTTTATTGAGTTATAGTCATTTTACAATTTGTGTCAAATTCCAGTGTAGAGCACAATTTTTCAGTTATACATGAACATACATACATTCATTGTCAGAATCTCTTTCGCTGTGAGCCACCACAAGATCCTGTATATATTTCCCTGTGCTACACAGTACAATCTTGTTTATCTATTCTACATTTTGAAATCCCAGTCTGTCCCTTCCCACCCTCTATCCCCTTGGCAACTACAAGCTTGTATTCTATTCTATGTCTAAGAGTCTGCTTCTGTTTTTTTTTTTTAATATTCCACATATGAGCGATCTCATATGGTATTTTTCTTTCTCTTTCTGGCTTACTTCACTTAGAATGACATTCTCCAGGCACATCCATGTTACTGCAAATGGTGATACATTGTCAGTTTTTATGGCTGAATAGTATTCCATTGTATAAATGTACCACTCCTTCTTTATCCAGTCATCTGTCAATGGACATTTAGGATATTTCCATGTCTTGGCTATTGTAAATAGTGCTGCTATTGGGGTGCAAGTGTCATTTTGAAGTAGAGTTCCTTCTGGATATATGCTGGGGAGCAGGATTCCTCAGTCAGATGGTGAGTTTATTCCTAGTCTTGAGGAATCTCCATACTGCTTTCCACAGTGGCTGCACCAAACTGCATTCCCACCAGCAGAGTAGAAGGTTCCCTTTTCTCCACAGCCTCTCCAGCATTTGTCGTATGTGGACTTTTGAATAAGGGCCGTTCTGACTGGTGTGAGGTGATACCTCATTGTAGTTTTAATTTGCATTTCTCTGATAATTAGTGATATTGAGCATTTTTTCATGAGCCTATTGATCATTTGCATTTCTTCCTTGGAGAATTCCTTGTTTAGGTCTTCTGCCCATTTTTGGATTGGGTTCTTTGTTTTTTTCTTATTAAGTCATATGAACTGTTTATATATTCTGGAGATCAAGCCTTTGTTGTTTTTATTTGCAAAAATTTTCTCCCATTCCGTGCATTGTCGTTTTGTCTTACTTATGGTTTCCTTTGCTGTGCAGAAGCTTGTAAGTTTAATTAGGTCCCAATTGTTTATTCTTGCTTTTATTTATATTTCTTCAGTAGACAGCCCTAGGGGAACATTTTTGAGATGTATGTCAGATAATATTTTGCCAATATTTTCTTCTAGGAGGTTTATTGTATCTTGTCTTATGTTTATGTCTTTGATCCATTTTGAGTTTATTCTTTTTATAGTGTAAGGGAGTGTTCTAGATTCACTGATTTATATGATGCTGTCCAGTTTTCCCAACACCATTTGCTGAAGAGACTGTCTTTATTCCATTGTATATTGTTGCCTCCTTTGCCAAAGATTAGTTGACCAAAAGTTTGTGGGTTCATTTCTGAGCTCTTTATTCTGTTCTATTGGTCTATATGTCTTTTTTTGTACCAATAACATGATGTTTGATTACTGTAGCTCTGTAGTATTGTCTGAAATCTAAGAGAGTTATTCCTCCAGCCTCTTTCTTTTTCTTCAGTAATGCTTTGGCAATTCTAGGTCTTTTGTGGTTCCATATAAATTTTATTATGATTTGTTCTAGTTCTGTGAAATATGCCCTGGATAATTTGATAGGGATTGCATTAAATCTGTAGATTGCCTTGGGCAGTATGACCATTTTAACAATATTGATTCTTCTAACCCAACAGCATGGGATATCTTTCCATTTTTTATATCTTCTTTAATTTCCTCAATGTTTTATAGTTCTCCATGTATAAATTTTTCACCTCTTTAGTTAGATTTATTCCTAGATATTTTATTACTTTGGGTGCTATTTTAAAGGGGATTGTTTCGTTATTTTCTTTTCCTATTGATTCATTTTTAGTGTAAAGAAATGCAGCTGATTTTAGTATGTTAATCTTGTAACGTGCTACCTTGCTGAATTCTTTGATTAGTTCCAGTAGTTTTTGTGTGGACCTTTTAGGGTTTTCTATATATAGTATCATGTCTTCTGCATATAATGACAATTTTACCACTTCTTTTCCAATTCGGATCCGTTTTATTTCTGTCTCTTGCCTGATTGCTGTGGCTAGGACTTTCAAGACTATGTTGAATAGGAATAGCGAGAGTGATCAGCCTTGTCTTGTTCCAGATTTTAGTTGGAAGGCTTTGAGTTTTTCACCATTGAGTACTATGCTGGCTAAGGTTTGTCATATATAGCTTTTGTTATGTTGAGCTATGTTCCTTCTATACCGCTTTGGTGAGAGTTTTTATAATAAATGTGTATTGAATTTTATGAAATGAGTTTTCTGCATCGATTGAGATGATCATGTGGTTTTTGTCCTTTCTCTTGTTAATGTGATGTATTACATTGATTGATTTGGGTATGCTGAACCATTCTTGTGTCCCTGAGATGAACCCAACTTGATCATGGTCTATAACCTTTTCTATGTGCTGTTGGATTCTATTTGCTAATATTTTGGTAAGGATTTTTGCATCTATGTTCTTCAGTGTTATTGGTCTGTAATTCTCTTTTTTGGTAGTGTATTTGCCTGGTTTTGGTTTCAGGGTTATGGTGGCTTCACAGAATGAGTTTGGGAGTATTCCCTCCTTTTCAAACTTCTGGAAGAGTTTGAGAAGGACCGGTATGAGTTCCTCTTTGTATATTCGGTAGAATTCCCTGGAGAAGCCATTCGGTCCTGGAATCTTATTTGTAGGGAGTTTTTTTTTATTGCTAATTCATTTCATTTTTAGTGATTGGTTTGTGAGGAAGGATGGGTTTAAGGATGAAGTGAAAGGATCCAAGAAGAAATGAGTAGAAAGTGAGACTCAGAGGGAGGAAATGGATGAGTGCAGATCTCTACAAATGTCATAACTGTGTAAATCAACAATCAGGGGTTAGTAATAACGCTTACCATGACTAATCAGAAGGCACAAACCTCTATGTTTTAGTGTTGTGTCCTGGCCACCATACCAGGACTCAGGAAGCCTGAATTGAGGTTGGAAGTTCAGAAAAATACTTATATATTAGTCATTTATATCTATCTATATAAGAAGAATTGCACATGCACACCATGAACAAGTGGGAGTTATTCCTGGAATGCAAGAAGGCTTTAACCTCGGAAAATACATCAGTGTAATACACTACACTAACAGTGTGAAGAGAAAAGAACCAGGATCATCTCAATTAATGAAGAGAGAGAAATTTAAGAATTCACCACCATCTTCTGAATTTCATGTAAACATCAGAAATTTAAAGGGTAATATTCACACAATTTTTTAACATGACTCTAGCACAACTGGATAACAGTAGTATTTAGACATATCACATCATTGTATATTGCAATATAGCACATTCTTCTGTTCCTCTTACTCTGTGTCAGGCTTTTAAAAACATCATCAGAGAAAGGATAACATTCATCAGGGACGGTCATTGCAAAGAAAAACATACTTGTTTTATGCCATTGAGTTTAACATTGATTACAAGGGAAACCACCCATTACAATACTCATACAAAGCTGTTTTTCTCCATGTGGCTACTGATTAATAAATTCAGTCCCATCATGAAACTTTAGGTCCATAGGATATAATATTCTGATATTGGATCCCCAAGGAAATCGAAAGTGTCTCCTGAGACCTAGAATGGAGAGCCACACAGTAGGACAATCAAGAGGGCTGAAGTGAGAGCAGATGGTGAGATGTGTCTTGGGACACATCTGGGATCAAGTGGTCCTGGCTGAGGGGCGCTGTGGGAAAGTTATCAGGTGTAAAGGGCCTGGTATGTGAGGAAGGTGCCTATTGATGATGACCTCCTGTCAGGACAGCTCCAGGAGAGTCCCCATTACAAATACATTTGCAAACCTGTCATATCTTCCCTCCTAAATGTTTTCATTCAGCAATATGAGCACATCCTGTTGGCCAAGTGCTGGGCTACGGATCTGTAATATACTTGAAACCAAGGTGTAGACTCTGCTCCCAGGTGGCTGAGTGTTCATTATAATATAATACAATACAGGGACTGTTGTTAGTCAGAGGACCAGGTAATTAAAATCATAACCTATCCCTCTCCCACAATTTCTATCATCACTGTTCATTATTCTGACCCTCATGCTCCTTCAGGATACACAGGATTTTAGCAGAGCTCCCCGGGGGAAAGCAGATTCAGTGCTCTGGGGTTAGGACAGTTTGGACCTCACTTTGGATGTGCTGAGCAGATCTTTCCCTTTGAGTGACTCCCAATGAGACCTACTTCCCACCTTCAAATGTCTCCTAGGGATTCAGGGATAATTGCACTGCCCTGTGAGCAAACCAGTTGCTACTCGAATCTACATCACACACACACACACACACACACACACACACACAAAAGGCAACATGATTTAAAAATATATGTACAACATTACACTGATTGTCAAAGTGTTTTACTTAAATGGATATTTACAGATGATTGAAGTGAGAGAGGAAGGGACAAAGGTGGACACAGATGAGGGCTGGACACAATTATACATGTCTAGGTGTCACAAGGGAAAACTTCCACTCAGTAGCTCACCTGTATATTTGGAATTGTAGTGTATTTACACTAGATCCCAAATGAGATTGAAGAAGAAAAGCAAACCTATATACCTTAAAGAAATCCTTGGTTTATAAAACATGTTCTGATGAAGGCTAAATTGGAAAGGACCACTTATGATTGGAGCAGAGTGCTTGTCATAAGCAGTTACACACCTCCCTCTGGTGGCCATATGAGGAATGGCATGTGTGATGCTGGCTCCATGGATGTCAGACAGGCAACACTCACACATACACGACATCAGCCTTGCTGTTAGGAAAAACCAAATCCATAAGATCAAAGTCCTGGGTGTGCCTTCTAGTCTAAGTCCGTATCTTGCTCATGACATGACCAGGCTCTTCCCAAGGGTCTCAGGGATTGTTGATGGAGCCCCTGAGCTGGGCCCTGGCTCCACAGCAGAGAACAGAGAGGAGGTTTCTGCCTCACAGGACCTGCAGGGAGAGAGTGGGAACGTGCTGGGGTCACTTGTCCACATCCCAGCCCTGTGTGTCTGGTGCACAGAAGTTAGTATATCCAAACAAAGACATGTATGGCCCTTTGCTGTTTATATTAGTAATAAAATGTAAATGCAAAATAGAAATGTATCACACAGCATATTTATCTCAGTTCATCTAAATTTATGTAGAACCTGAAAACAAATGAGATTACCCTATATTACTGGTTACTTTTTCACTTCACATGAGTCATTACCGTATCCATTGAAAACTTTAGAAAACATGAATTTCAAAGCTGCATCATGTTCCTTCTGATCCCTTGTCCTTAAAGGACCTGCTTCCATTTTTCCTGCTGCCAGCTTCCTCCACAACTATGTCTTGTTTGTCTCTGAAAGCAGAGCTCAATCCTATCCTCCCCAGGCAGCTTCTAAATCTAGGATCTTTCCCTGAACTTCCTGAGCACAAGCCCTGTCCATTTTCCTATGATGGCAGGCACTTCCCAGCATGTCTTCTCTCCTTCTCCTTCTCTCCTTCTCTCCTTCAGAGCTTCTCCCAGACCAGGAACTTCTTCAGTCAGTTCTGTCTACTCTCTGTTCAGTGCTTGACTTACAGTAAATACTCAATCAAGATTTAGAAATAATTAATCTAAATAAGTTATGCACTGTTTCTGGTTCATCCTAAAATTAGAATTAAATCCCAGAAAAGAATCAGGATGTCTTGATGCAAAAGGACTGGCTTGTTGTTTGCAAGGTTTGCAAACCAGGAAGACACAGCTTTCACCTGTAATTGACAGTATGAACTCAGGGGGTTGACAGGTTGAAGAAATTCTAAAAGCCAAACCACAGAATGTATAGGTAGGTGACTTGTAAGGGCCTTGGATGGCTCTTGCAGCCTGACTACAGGACCTCACAGCTGAACCACAAGTATTCCATGACTGGCTGATATAAGAGCATCTCCTGAGGGGTTTTACCAGGTGGGGCCCTTAGCAGAATCAGAAGTCTGACAGGTGTTGTTTGCGCTTTTCTGAGAACTCGGGAGTGTGTTACTTAACTCCAGGTCTGTCGTGAGCTACACAGCATCTCAACCTTCCAAAACCTCCAAGTGGAAAAACGATGTCTGGGGTTCTGTACTGAAGGTGTTTTCTAGGGTTGAATTTGGTTTTACATTCAGACTTCCATGTGATCAGTTCTAGCCAAGTCCTACAAACCAACACTGAGCCTGTGCTCCTAAGCATCAAGGTCGAGCGTCAGCCCAGGCAGCCCTTCTCCTGGGTCCTCTGATCTCTCCTTTGTCTGCTCCCAGTTGAATCAGGGGCTTCTATCTTCCCCCCTCCAGGAAGAGCCCAGAATCTCCTCCCTGTGAGGACCTATGTTGTGTGCATGGGCACATCCATCTTCAGGCAGAGAAGATAGAGGACGCTAACCATGGCCTCACTCAGTTACCTCAGACAGTGGGATTCCATGACTGTACTTTGATGCACATCATCAGCCTCCCACCCCCTCTTTGTGGTCTTGGGGGAAAGGCAGATCTCCATCCCCTGCAGAAGCTGAATGCAAGGATGCCAGTCCTGGGGGCTGGACCAGGGGCAGGGCAGTGGGTCACTGCTGGGGGAGCCTGAGGGGTGGGAGGGCCTGTGAGCACCTCCCAGGACCCCTGGTCTGAGGAGCAGAACTTCCTGAAGCTTCTCTGGCACCTGATATGTTTTGGAAAGTCTCTTTCTGTTCATCTGAGCTCAACATCTGAGCTATTGTTGCAAATCAAAATTTCCCTAGGTGGAACATATCCAGGACCCAACCTTAACGCGAGGTCCTGCCTTAGTTTTAATTTTTAAAAGTTTAAAATTTAAACCAAAAACCAATGATTATCATCCTCTTCATTCATTACTCAGCTATACACAACAGGTCACAAGTATTAGGTTAACACTGTAAAGAATAACCAGGAATTGTAAATTCATAGACACATCAGAAACTGGGCGTCCCGGCTCTGAAGGTGAGGGGAAGCAGGAGAGACTGACTGATACTTACAGTGCATCCCTCTGCTCTGGCTCTGACTCTGGCTCTGGCTCTGGCGCTGTCGCAGGCAGGAGAGCTGGAGCTGGCTCTCCATCCAAAGGGGTTTCCCCAGCGGGTTCTGGAGCTGGTGCTGTAGATCCAAGAAGGGAAACTCTCATCAATAGGACTGCTTTCCCACTTGTCTCCCAAAGAAAGGGGAGCCCTCACTGCTACTTAATCAACTCTCAGTCCCTGATTCCACCCCTAGAGAGTCTTCCCAGGCAGCAGTCCAGGAGATGAGTGTTCTGAGCCTGCTCATTGCTCCTGGGTCAGTTCCAGCCTCAGGAGGCTCTGCTCTGTGTGGGCCAGTTCCTTCCCCTCCCCACGCACCCCATCACCCACCCTGCGTCCTCCTCACCATCACTGTCTGCCTCTGGGAGTTCCAGTTGCTCCAGCTGTGCCAGGAGGAGGTGGGTCTTCAGGTCTGAGCCAGGCATGCTCATCTCTATATAAGCGAGCATGTTCTTTAGGCAGGGAAATTCTGGAGACTGGTGGAAATCGTCTGGGTACTGGAACAGCCAGGTGCCCAGGATGGAGGACATGGCCCTGGGGGTAGTCAGGGGGACACCAGAGGCTTGGTCTTTCCTTCCCGGCTGGGCTCCCAGGGTAGCCCTGCAGGGACCTGGGCCTCTTTGCCTTTGGCTGCTGACCATCCAGAGACTGGCTCTGCTCCACGTCCCATCTCACCTGGCAGTCTGGCCAGAGTTGGGCTTGGACACAGAGAGGGGTCTGCTGCAAGCTTTCTGAAGGGACAGCCCTTGGTCAGTGGTATGACTACCTCTACACCTCTTCAAGGATGACTATCACAGTGCTCTTTCCTTCTCCCTGCCCCACTCCCCCCACTGAATGTCACCTCTGTGAGGACAGGCAGGTTATCTGCTCTGGACACTGCCCTCTCGGGAACACAGGATCTGCTCTATGATTGACCCAGGAGGGAACAGAAGGCTGTGTCTGCCACCCAGGCTTCCTGAAAGGCTCCTCACACCCCAGACTTTAGCTGCTGTACCTGCCTGCTTTCTAACCCTCTAGGGACCCTGCCTGAGTCTCCTCCTGCCTCTGGCACTCACCTCCCATAGGATGCCACAGGTGTCCTCTGAGACTCACTGGGTCCATTGAGCACCAGCTGAGTCCCCACCAGATTGTGAACAGGATGCTCTCCACCCTTGCGTTCTGGGTCCAGGAAGGGTGTCAGGGTAGGGCTGGGGTGGAGAAGGGATGGCTGTGAGTTCTCTTAGAAGCTGACTCTGTCCTATGACCTCCCATATGCCCCTCATTGTACCACAGCCCTGTCCACAGCTCTCTGGGTCTCCTTTCCTCTTATTCAGGATAAGCCCTAAGACTTCTCTCAAGCCACAGTCAGAAGATGTGTGGGACCCAGAATTCTGCCCACCCCTGCCCATCCAGAAAGCCCACAGCTCCACATAGTCTTTGGGGGAAGGAAGTACATTTCTCTTCAATCAAAGAAACTCACTGTTTCAGCTGGTGCAGGGGTCCACCATCCTCATCACTATAAGGGAGGACACATTCGTATCTAAAGGAGACCAGGAAGGTGTCACATAGCCTGTCCTGAGAACACTACCAGGATGTGATATCTAGTGTGACAGTGTGACTCCCGGGAGGATGGAAGCCCTGGAGGGCAGGGCTGTTGTCTGCTCGATGCATTAAATGATGGTTATTATTAGAAAAGCACCTGTCCCTAGGGGACCTTCCTATATATTTGAGTAATGAATGAGCCCAACCCACCCCATAGCACAGATCTGAGTGGACCTGGGACAACACTTCTACCTCCCAAGGATCCCTGCTCTCACTCTTCTAGGACAGGGACAGCTAATGACATCACAAATCCCCTTTGAAATGGGAAACAGTTCCAACCAAGGCCAAAGTCCCAATGACACAGGAGACAGAGGCTTCCTCATGGGCAGGAGGACGATGACCAATTAGCCCCAAAACAGCCCCTCCAGCTGAACTTTCTGGGAGTCAGGTCCCCAGAAATCACTTTCCATGAAGGGCCCACTTTGCTCCTACCCTCCTAGGGCCTGATCCTCTCTTGACCCAGTGTTCAGAGGGGCAAACCGATGCTCAGATAGGTAAAGTGACAATCCCACATGTCACTGCTAGTAGATGGCTGAGTCACCAGTGTCCCATGAGGACAGAGTGCTCACCTTTGGAACAGAAGTTCCAGCACCTGCTGTGCAGTTGTGAAAGCTCTATAGTTGCCCAGGAATGTATGCAAGTAGGAGGGGTAGCCGCCCAGGATGGCAGGAACTAGGTTTGCCACCAGCTTCTCCAGCCTGTGTTGCTGGAGGCTCCACACCATGTAGTTCTCATCCCTGCTTCCTGATGATACATCTTTCCCCTGGATTGGAAAGAGGAGAGACAGGAGTCAGAGGCAGCACTGAGGACCAGCAGGGTGTTGGGGCTGGAGAACAGACTGAAACCCCAAGCCTCAAGGTCTTGTGCCAGTACTGGAACAGGGGAGCCCCGAGCATATTCAATGTTCTCAACATCACCAGTACAAGGGGCAGTGGGTGATGATTAAATGCATTAGTGTCTCAGGACATTGTGTCAGCACCACAGTACCAGCACCTCCCTGCATGAACTACACTATCCCTGTGATTGCTGTCACAACATCCCATTCTAGAGATGGGAACACAGAGGCTGATCCTGGGGTGGGAGGGAGCAGGATTGTCAGGCCAATGTGGACACGTGGAGATGGAAGAAAAACAGGACAATCCATAGAAAAATGCAGAAATATCCTTGACTGAACATGAACTGAAATTCTGTCATAAGTCTATTTCTAAGATTCTGACTCATTGACTTCACATCTGGCCAAGGCAGGGCCAGGTCCGTGAGGGCAGGTGGGAGAGATGGGGAATCAATTTCCTTTGCCAGCAATTCTCTAACAGGGAGCCAAGGGGAGGACTGGGGCAGCTCTGGGACCCAGGGTATCCTGGGTGTGGAGTCCCCTAACTCACACTCACCTTGAGCCCATTCTGAGCTCTGTTGTTTTCGTGGGGCACCTGCCCTTCCTGCAGGGAGATGGAGCAGGGGACTCCATGGGCCAGGTCTTGTCCCATGTCCTGTATGGAGTCATGCAAACACAGTGCTCAGCAGCCAGGCAGAAGCCTCAGAGCCCTGTCTGGTTGTATTGACTGGTCCTCAGACCCATAAGACATCTCCCCTTCAGCCACACACAGTCAACCCTCTGCACAGACCTCCATCAGGGGCAAAAAAGCTGACAACCTGAGGGCTTTGGATTCCCAGTGGCACAGATAAGAGGCCCCTCAGGAGTCCTCTTTACCCCCTGCCAGCCCTGTCCTCAGGTGTGGACATGACAGGACCACCAGGTTACCACGTGTTCAATAACCCATTCCTACCCAAAGGGGACACCTCCCCTCACATCCCCCTTGCCTCACATGGAGATGTGGGGAATTGGCCGTGCCAAGGGAGGGCTCCCAGAGGTGGCTGGTCCCAGACTGGCCTGCTCCAGGCCACCCTGTGTTACCTTAGGTGACCTCTGCGTAATACACCAGTGGCATCGGGATTGAGGGTTCAACCAACGCTTACAGATTCTCAGAAATGTCTCACTCCAGGGTTTTCTGAAGGAGAAGCCCCAGGAGGTTGTGAAAAAGGAGGAGAACATGTTTCTCTGTGAACTGTCTCCAGCCAAGTGAGCTGGCTCTGGGGCCATCACTAGAATGTGGGTGTCTGGTAACCAGGTTCCATTTCTGTTTGGGTCTGTTAAGGAAGTGATGTCACTTCCTGGGGTCCACTTCTTTGAAACCCTTCCTCAGACAACATCTCCACACACAGCCCTCTGGGCTGCTATCTGCTCACCCTCTTCTCCATGCAAACCCACATCTTCCACAGTTACAGCTATCCTGCCCTCGCAACAGCTCCCGGGGATAGTCCGTGTGCAGCTGTGAGGAGACGACCTGTCTTCCAGACTCAACTCCTCATCCTTACCTGTTCTCCATCTTGGATTTATCCTGGTGTTTCTCCAGGATAGTCTCCTCATCTGCACAGTAGAGGTGATTCTAGCTCGTACTTCTAGGGATGTCCTTAGGTGCGTGTGGGATAAGACCTGAAAAGTGTGGGAGTGGTGACACTTGTAGATGATGCCTCCAACCTGTGTTTTTTTTTGTCTTATTACCACTCTCACATCTGTTCCTCTTCTGATCCCACCATATAGTTCTTAATGTCACTGTGCACGTGTGTCTATGTGTTTGTGTTTTTGTGTGTGTAATTGTCCACATGTGTAAGCCAGGGGTCACTCTCTGTGTGGCCAGCAGAAAACTGCCCTCACATGGGAGGGTTGGGCAAGAGCTTCCTGGGGTCTGAGTGTTTCTTAATTTCAAAGCAAACCTGAGGAAAGGGGTTCAAGCCTTGGCCAGCAGGTCAGAGCAACGTGACCCCAGGCCATTCAGGCAGCAGGGGCTGGAGCTGGGATCACAGACTCACACAGTCTGGTTCCACTGTCCACACTCAGAAGCATAGTGCTGGGGGCAGGGAGACTGTCCCCTTCATGGGCACACAGCCAGGCAGGTTCACCTTCTCTGGTTGGACACACAGTGGTCCAGGGACAGACGGGCAGTTGAAGGGTTGCTGTCACCAGAGAGATTTGACAGTCTCATATGGTGTTCCCTCTATGTTCCTGTCCTCACATGCCTCTCCCCAAGTTCCAGCCCCAGTATAAACGGTCACCTTCCCCAGGAATAATAGGATTTTTGTCTGCTGGAGTAAGAAGACCCTCAGCTTCCATGGAAAATCCCCAGGAATCATTTTCTCCCTGTGATTTCATGAGGAAAATATATCAGATTTGATCTAATCTCATAAGTATCCGAGGTTCAGTTGGCCCCAAGCTGCCTTCTGGAACTTACTTCCCATCCCTCCCCCATCCATGCAGCAGCTCCATCTCCCCACCTGCTCAAACCAGAACCTGGGGCTCTGTCTGCTCCTTCTTTCTTCCTCACCCCACATGCAGTCAGCTCCTCCCCTGTCCCTGGGTCCCAACTCCAAATGCATTCACCACTGCTCTGTATCTCCCTCCCTCTCCTGTCCAGGCCACCACTGACACTTTCCTGGATTCATGCTCTTTGCTTCCCCTTCTCACTTTTTCTGGCCTAAGGGAAGGATCTTTAAAAGACAAATCTGTTCTGTCACTCTGCTAACACACAGGATATCTCTCACAGGCACTTTGGGAAAAGCCCCAATCCTAGCCAAGTCCTCAGAAGCATCCCCAGGAGGTAGCACCTTCATCCTTTGGGTTTACACAGTGCTAAAATGCCGTGATACCCAGACAGAATAAATCAATCAAAATTTCATTTCATTACCGCATGAAAGAAATTTACAGGGAAGAAAAACTGCACATGTAGATAGGCATGTCCGTGAACTGGGTGATATGATTCATTAGGGGTTGTGTCTAAGTGGGTACCAGGGTCTGGGGAAGGAGTTATCTGCCAGGTGAACAAGGGCTCAAGGCAAATGCAAGTCCCCTAATCCCTGCCACTGGGAAAGGGGGGATTCAGCTTGAAGAGGCTTTACCTGATGTAGGATGGGATGAATTGGGAAGGGCTTAGCCTCTCACATTCATTTCACAGAGTGTCTGGGGTCTCCACTTTGTAGCTCTTACCTCAGTAGGAATGGTGACACTTGGGTATCCCATCACCGAAGTGGAGCAGATGTGAGTCTGCGGTCCAGTGAGACCTGGGACCGCACCTCACTTGTGGACACGTGAATCTCCATCCCTCATGAGGGCAGAAGATATGCCACTGGCACAGAGGGTGGTGTGAAGAGTCAGGGTGGGTAAGCCTCCTGTGAGCTCCCTGGTGGCCAAGGGGACAAAGGCTCCACCCTTCAGTCTTGACTCTATTGGGAATCAGTGGCCCTCCGGCTAAAACTTGATGCCAACTAAAGACATAATGGCTTACATGTCTCTAGCTGCCCAAGGCCACTTTAGGCCCTTGCTCTGTAGATGTCTGAAAAGTAGTGAACTGGCCTCAGCATTCTCCCACCAGGACCCTTCTGGGAAATTCCATCCTGGCCCTTTCACCAACTCCTCCTTCACATCTTGCGCTCCTCCCCTCTGTGTTTCTATATGTGCTTCTACCTCCACACTTTACCTTTTGCTATTTTCTCAGTTTGGGATGTGCGCTTTCTTCCTTGACTCAGCTCATGGGCTCACCTCAGCCCATGTGGCACCCACTGCAGGGACCTACTGCAGCAGAATGCAGGGGCAGGAAGGCCTCTGGGTAGTGGTGGGAAGGGAAAGGGGCCCCTGTGGTGCTCCACATCCTGGGTGTAGAGCCTTGGCAGTGACTGATCAGGGTGTGAAATCCTGAGTTTTGCTCTGGAAAAAGATAGCCTGGGGTTTGGTTTCCTGCTTCTTGGTCTTCCCTGGGGGAATTGGGAGCTCCCTCAGAGCAAAATGACCAGAGTCACAAAAGGACCAAGTGCAAAAAGACCCACGGGCCGGGGAGAGAATGGAGAAGCCTCCCCAGGCCTTGTAGTGGGGAAGCAGGGATCCCAACATGTAAACTGGAAAGGGACTGGGGCAGCCTTTGGGCTCCAGAGAGATTAATCACGGAAGAGGTTTTCAAACTTTGGACTCAGCAGCTGAACCCATTCCTTGCATACAACAGACTTAGAGCACTCAAGTTCAAGCCTGAGGGAAGTGGGGTGGGGCTAGAGCCCTGGGAGCCAGGACCTCCTCTGAAAAACACCCTGGATCCAGGCTGAGGGACACTCACACCTGGAGGACCACTGCTCTAGGAGGAAGCTGGGACACAGGCTGCCCCAGGAGGCCTGGGACTGAGATGACAGCTCAGGGTTCTTCCCGGTAATGAAACCCTCCTTCTTTTTGCTCACCTTTGGTATTTTGTAATGCCTTTGTGCAAACTCTGGCCTGCCTGTTCTGCCCTTCAGAGAGGCCTACAGAAAGGATTGACGTTGCTGGATTCTATGGGGCCAAAGGGAGCCCTGGATGTCAGCATGAGAGCCACAAGTCAACTTGAGCTGGCATTTGGTCCTGCCACCTACCCTGTCAGGGAGGCCTGGGTCAAGGGACCAGATCTCTGAATTTACAGACTGTTTTTTTTGCGGTGGAAGCAACTTCTCACACAGGTAACATTTCAGACTATCCTGGTTTTAAGCAGACTGCACTCTCTGAATAGGGCCCCAGTTTCCTGATAATAGAATGGGGATAAAGAGAGGCCCCTGCCCTGCAGAAAGGGGCTGCTCCTGTCTGGGGAGGATACACTGTGTGTGATTTCCTTCCTCTTAATTGCCTGTGGGATGTGGCTCCAGCAAATGGAAGCCTCCTTACCTGGGTTGCGAGGCATGGGCTGCTACCCAGTGCCATTGGCAATGAAGTAGAAAGAGTAGCTGGGAGGCAGGGTGTGGCCAGGGGTTTAGGGACAACCATTGGGTCCTACCTTGGAGGATGCGGTAAGGTGTGTGCAGGGAGGGCACCTTCAGTTTCACTTGCCCAACCCCCTAGGTGGAGAAAAGCCAAAGACTAAATGAATAGAAGTCTCAAATAATGGAATGAGGGCTGAAAAAGATTGCCAGCCTGGGAAATTGAAAAGTAAAAACCCATGAGGCTAACCAGAGTAATAATAAAGCAAAAAATACAGTAATATAAAAAGAGGTGAAATCAAATAAATACATGCTGAGAAACAGTAAAAATGAGATGAAAGAAGTTGGCAAGAAGGGGTAAGGAAGTCAAAGTAAAGATGGACAATTAATGTACAACAGAAGACCAAAGGCAGTGACTGAGGGAAAGGATGAAATAAGAAATTAATAAAAAAAATGTTTAAGAAAAACTCAGTAGGTTAAGAGAGGAAAATAGCAGTGGGGTTTTCTGAGCTCAGATTCTGGCAGATGTGGGTTCTTTGGAGCCACTGTGTAGAGCCCAGCTTGAAAGTGATACAGGGCATACAGCTTATAAGATGCTGGCTGACCTCTCCCTGGGGGATTGATCTCAGTACTTGAGTACAGGAGAGTTCCCATTTCAAATACATTCCCAAACCTGTCACGTCGTGCTTCCCAAAAGTATTGATTCAGCAACAGAAGCAGTTTTTCTTGGCCAAGTGCTGGGCTAGAGACCTGTAATATTCTCAAAACCAAGGCATAGACTTTGCTCTGAGGTGGCTAAGTATTCGTTATAGTACAATACAGGGAAAGCAGTTGTAGTTAGATGACCAGGTAATTAAAATCATAACCTGTCCTTCTCCCACATTTCATATAATCACTGTTCATTATTCTGACCCTTTAGGATACACAGGATTTTAGCAGAGCTCCCCAGGGGAAAGTAGACCCAGTACTCTGGGGATAGGAGAGAGTGTGGACTCAGCTTGGCTGTGCTGAGCAGGAGATCTTTCCCTTTGAGTGACTCCCACTGAGACCTACTTCCCCTCCTCAATTTTCTCCTAGGGATTCTGGGGCAATCCCGCGGTCCTGTGAGCAAACCACTTGCTACCCAAATCTACATCACACACACAAAAGGCAAGAAGATTTAAAGTATCTTTACTACATTATACTGATTGTCAAAGTGTTTTATTTGAATAGATATTTACAGACAGTTGGAGGGAGAGAGGAAGGGACAGAGTTGGACACAGATAGGGGCTGGACACAGAATTATACATGTCTGGATGTCACAAGGGACAACTTCCACTCAGTGGCTCACCTTATATTTGTGACTTATAGAATATTTACATTAGCTTCCACGAGAGATTTAAAAAGAAAAGCAAATCTGTATACCTTAAAGAAATCCTCAGTTTATAAAACGTTCTGATGAAGGCTAAATTGGAAAGGACCATATTTGAATGGAGCAGAGTGTTTGTCATAAGCGGTTACACATCTTCCTCTGGTATCTGTATTAGGAATGGCATGTGTGTTGCTGGCCCCATGGAACTGTCAGACAAACAGGCAACTTTCACACACATCAGTCTTGCTGCTAGAAGAAAACAAATTCTATAAGGTCAAAGGTTTAGGGTTGCCTTCTATTCGAATTCCTCCTCTTGATCATGGCATGGCCGGGCATTTCCCAAGGGCAGGGTCTCTGAGTGTTGATGGAGCCCCTGAGTCAGGCCCTGTGTTCACAGCAGAGAACAGAGAGGAGGTTGCTGCCTCACGGGAACTGCACGGAGAGGGTGGGAATGTGCTGTGGTCACTTGTCCACATCCAGCCCTGTGTGGTTGGTGCAGAGAAGTTAGTATATCCAAACAAAGACACATATGACACTTTGATGTTTATATTAACAATAAAACCTGAAAGCAAATTAGAAGTCTATCACACAGCATATTTATTTCAATTCATCTAAATTTATGTAGAACTTGAAAAAAATGAGATCACCATATATTACCAGGCACTTTTCCACTTCACATGAGTCATTACCGTATCCATTGAAAACTTTAGAAAACATGAATTTCAAAGCTGCATAATGTTCCTTCTGATCCTTTGTCCTTAAAGGACCTGCTTCTATTGCTCCTGCTGCCAGCTTCTTCCACAACCATGTCTTGTTTGTCTCTGATAGTGGAGCCCAATCCTGTCATCCCCAGGCAGCTTCTAAATCTAGGATCACTTCCTGAACTTCCTGAGCACGATCCTTATCCTTTTCTCCTAGGATGGCAGGCATCTCCCACCATGTCTTCTCTCTTTCTGTCCATTCAGAGCATCTCCCAGACCAGGAAGCTCTTTAATCAGTTCTCAGGCTGCTCTCTGCTCAGTGCTTGATGTATAGTAAATACTCAGTAAAGATTCGGAAACAATAAATCTAAATGAGTTGCACATTACTTCTGATGTCATCCTAAAATCAGAATTAAATACTGGAAAAGAATCAGATGTCTTGAAGCAAAAGAACTGGTTTATTGTTTGCAAGGTTTGCAAACCAAAAACAAAAGTCTTGGCTTATAACTGAAAGTATGTATCTAGCGGGTTGATGGGTTGAAGGATTTTTAAAAGCAAAACCTCAGAATATATAGGTGAGAGACTTGTAGGAGGATTGGAAAGCCCTTGCAGCCTGACTGCAGGTCCTCAAAGTTGGACCGCAAGTTTTCTATGATTGGCTGACGTAGAAGCAGCTCCTTAGCGATTTTACCAGGTGGGACCCTTAGCAGAATCAGAAGTCCTTAGAGTTTTTGTTTGTGGTTTTCGAAGACCTCGGGAGTATGTTACTGAAGCCCAGTTCTGTGATGAGCTATATAGTATCTCAAGCTTCCAAAACCTCCAAGTTGCCAATAGATGTCTGGGGCTCTGTACTGGAGGTGTTTTCTGGAGATGAATTTGGTTTTGTGATCAGATTTTGATGTGCTCATTTCTGGTCACATCCTAATAACCCACACAGAGCCTGTGCTCCTGAGTATCATGGGAGAGGCTCAGCCCAGGCAGCCCATCCCCTGGGTCCTCTGATCTCTGCTTCACCTGCTCCCAGTTTACTCAAGGACATCCTCCTCCAGGAAGAGCTCAGAATTTCCTCCCCATGAGGACCTATGTTCTTCTGTGCATCGGGGGCTCAATCTCTAAGCAGAGAAGAGAGAGGTCGCTGACTGTGGCCTCACTCAGTTGCCTCAGACCATGGAATCCTCTGGCCTTACTTTGATGGGCATCATGGCTCCTCCTTCCTCCTCATTTGTGTTTTGAGCAAAAAGCAGAGCTTCTTCCCTTGCAGAACCTGAATGACATGTCCTAGGGGCTGTACCAATGGTGCAGCAGTGGGTGTCTGCTGAGGGAGCCTGATGGGTGCTTGGCCCTGTGAGCACTTCCCAGGCTCCCTGACTTCCTGCAGCTTCTCAGGCACCTGATATGTTTTAAGACTCTTTCTGCTCATATGAGCTCAAGTTGGTGCTGCTTTTGCAATTTGAAATTCGCCTGGATGGAACACATCCAGAGCCCTGCCTTTTTTATTTATGTATTTAGTTTTATTGAAGTACAGTCAGTTACAATGTGTCAATTTCTGGTGTACAGCACAATGTCCCAGTCATGTGTATATATACATATGTTCATTTTCATATTCTTTTTCATAAAAGTTATAAGAAGATATTGAACATCATTCCCTGTGCTATACAGCAGAAATTTTTTTAAAAATCTATTTTTTTTAATCTAATGACTAACATTTGTAAATCTCAAACTCCCAAATTTAACCTTTCCCACCAACTTTCCCCAGTAACCATAAGATTGTTTACAATATCTGCAAGTCTGTTTCTGTTTTATAGATGAGTTCATCATGTCATTTCCTGTCACTCCTTTTTTTAGATTCCACATATGAGTGTTACCATATGGTATTTTTCTCTTTCTGTCTTACTTCACTTAGAATGACAGTCTCTAGGTCCATCTATGTTGATGAAAATGGCTTTATTTTATTCTGTTTTATACTTGAGTAGTACTCTGTTGTATAACTATACCACAGCTTCTTTATCTAGTCATCTGTCCATGGACATTTAGGTTGCTTCCATGGCTTGAAGTGCCTGTATCTTTTCGAAATAGAGTTCCCTCTGGATATATTGTGGGATTGCTGGATCATACAGTAAATCTATGTTTAGGTCTTTGTTTTTTTCCTTAGTAATCTCCATATAGTTTTCCATAATTGCTGCCCCAAACTACATTCCCACCAGCAGTGTAGGAGGATTCTAGGGATTTGCCTGTAACTTGATGACATCCCTTATTTTTAATTTTTAAAAAATTTTTAACTTTAAACCAAAACACAATGATAATCAATGTTCTCATATATTAGTCAGCCAGACACAACAGGTCACAAGTAACATGTTATCACCTCAGAATAATCAGGAATTGTAAGTTCACAGACATATCAAGAACAGTAGGCGTCCCAGCCCTGAAGGCAACGGGAGGCAGCAGAGCCTGAATGATACTTACAGCACGTTGCTCTGCTCTGGCTCTGGTGCTGTCGCAGGCAGGAGAGCTGGAGCTGGCTCTCCATCCAGAGGGGTTTCCCCAGTGGGTTGTGGAGTTCGCGCTGTAGCTCAAAGCAGGGAAACTCGCATCAATAGGACTGTTTTCCTACATGTCTCCGAAAGACAAGAAAGCTGTCACTGCCAATCAATAAACTCAGTCCAAGATTTCACCCCTAGGAAGTCTTCCCAGGCTGTACTCCAGGGGATGAATGTTCTGAGCCTCATCATTGCTCCTGGCCATTTCCAGCTTCAAGAGGCTCTGCTCTGTGTGGGCCAGTTCCTTCCCCTCCCCACTCACCCCATCACCCACCCTGCATCCTCCTCACCATCACCCTCTGCTTCCCAAAACCCCAGATGCTCCAGCTCTGCCAGGAGAAAGTGGACCCAGTGCTTCAGATCTGAGCCAGGTATGTTCAGCTCTAAGTAAGTGAGCACAGTCTTTAGGCAGGTAAATTCTGGCAGCTTATGGAAATCCTCTGGTTACTGGTGCAACCAGGTGCCCAGGATGGAGATCATGGCCCTGGGGGTAGTCAGGGGGACACCAGAGTCAGAGACCTGGCCTTGCCTAACACAAGGAGCTCCCAGAGTAGCCCAGCAGGGAACTGGGCCAATTAGCCTGTAGCTACTCTCTATCTAGAGGGTGGTTCTGCTCCACATCTCATCTCACCATACAGTCTGGGTAGAGGCAGGCCTGAATACAGATGAAGGGCTGCTACAAGCCTTCTGAAGGGACAACCCTTGGTCAGTGGTGTGACCACCTCTCTACCTCTTCAGGGACACCTGTCAAACTGTTCTGTCCCTCTCCTTGCCCCTCCCTACTGGATGACACCTTTGTGAGGACAGGCAGGCTGTCTGCTCTGGGCACTGCCCTCTTGGGAACACAGGAGCTGCTCTATAAGTGTCTGACCTAGGAGGGAATAGGCTGTGTCTGCCACCCAGGCTTCCCGTGGGCCTCCTCACACCTGAGGCTTTAGCTCCTGCACCTGCCTGCTGACTAATCCTCCAGGGACCCTGCTTGGATCTCGTCCTGCCCCTGTCGCTCACCTCCCACAGGGTGGGCTCATGAATCCCCTGAGGCTCACTGGGTCCCTTGAGCACCAGCTGGTCCTCACCATTGAGAATCCACCAGATGGTGAGCAGGATGCCTGCCTCTGCCCACCTACAGAGCCTACAGCTTCACACAGTATTTAGGGGAGTCCTTCCCTCTTCAATTAAAGAGACTCACTGTTTCAGCTGTTCCAGAGATCCACCGTCCTCATCACTATAAGGGAGGACACATCCATATCTAAAGGAGACAAGGAAGGCATCACAAGGACTGTCCTGAGAACACTACCTGGATGTGATGTTGACTGTGACAGTGTGACTCCTGGGAGAAAGGAAGACCTGGAAGGCAGGGTTATTGTCTGCTCTATGCATCAAATTATGGTTGTTATTAGAAAAGCACCTGTCCAAAGGACCCTTCCTATATATTTGAGGAATGAATAAGCCCAACCTACCCCATCATACAGATCTGAATTGGCCTGGGACCACACTTCTCCCTCCCAGGGATCCCTGCTGTCACTCTCCTAGGACTGAGACAGCTAATGGAATCACCTAACCCCTTTGAAATGCGAAAACGCTTCCAACCAAAGCCAAAGTCCCAGTGACACAGGAGGCAGAGGCTTCCTCATGGGCAGGAGGACAATGACCATTTAGCCCAAAAACAACCCTTCCAGCTGACCTTTCCAGGAGTCAGGTCCCCAGAAAGCACTTTCCATGAAGGACCCACTCTTTCCTTACTCTCCTAGGGCCTGATTCTCTCTTGACCCCTGTGTGCAGAGGGATAAACTGAGGCTCAGAGGGGTACAGTGATAATCCCACATGTGACTGCTAGTAAGTGGCTGAGTCACCAATGTCCCATGAGGACACAGTGCTCACCTTTGGAACAGAAGCTCCAAGAATAGCTGGGTGATGGTGAAATCTCTTTAGTTGTCGAAGAATGTGTGCAAGTAGGAGGTGTTGCCGCCCACGACAACAGGCACCAAGTTTGCCACCGGCTTCTCCAGCCTTTGTTGCTTGAGGCTCCACACCCTGTAGGTCTCATCCCTGCTCCCTCATGGTCCAGCTCCCCCCTGGGGTGGAAAGAGGACAGACATGAGTCAGAGGCAGCACCGGGGACCCCCAGGGGGTTGGGGCTGGAGCTCAGGCCGAATCCTCAAGCCTCACGGTCTTGTGCCTGAGGTGGAATATAGGAGCCCTGAGCAGATTCAAGGTTCTCAGCATCACCAGTAAAAGAGGCTGTGGCCTATGATGAAATGCATTAGTGTCTCAGATCATTGTGTCAGCACCGCAGTGACAGCAGCTCCCAGAATGAACTACCTCATCCCTGTGACTGCTGTCACAACATCCCATTCTAGAGATGAGAACACAGAGGCTGATGCTGGGGTGGGAGGGATCAGGATTGTCAGGCCAATGTGGACACATGGGTATATAGGAGAAACAGGATAATCTGTAGAAAAATGCAGAAACACCCTTGACTGAACATGAACTGAAATTATGTCAAATCTTTCTGAGGTTCTGACTCATATGTAGTCATTGACTTTGCATCTGGCCAAGGCAGGGCCTGGGCTGTGAGGGCAGATGGGGGAGATGGGGAATCAGAATTATTTGCCAGCAGGTCTCTAAGAGGGAGCCCAGGGGAGAAGCTGGGCAGCTCTGGGACCTGGGGCTTCCTGGGTGTGGCGTCTCCTCGCTCGCACTCACCCTGAGCCCATCCTGGACTCTGTTGGTGTTGTGGGGCACCTGACCCTCCTGCAGGGAGATCATCACGGAACTCCATGGACCAGGGCCTGTCCCATCTCCTGTGTGGAGTCCTGCAAACACAGTGCCCCACAGCCAGGCAGAAACCTGAGAGCCCTGTCTGGCTGTTTTCACTGGTTCTCAAACCCATGAGACATCTCCAGTCCAGACACACACACAGACACAACCCTCTGCACAAACCTCCACCAAGTCCAAAAAAGCTGATAACCTGAGGGCCTTGGATTTCCATTGGTACAGATAAGAGACCCCTCAAGAGTCCTCCTTCCCCTCTGCCATCCCTGTCCTCGGGTGTGGCCATGACAGGACCACCAGGTTACCACGTGTTCAATAACCCATTCCTGCCCAAAGGGGACACCTCCCCTCACGTCCTCCTACCCCGAGATGGAGATGAGGGGAAGTGGGCCTGCCCTGGGAGGGCTCCCAGAGGAGACTGGGCCAGAACTGGCCTGCTCCAGGGCACCCTGTGTTACCTTAGTTGACTTCCTCATAATAGACCAGAGATGTTGGGGTTGAGGGTTCAACCAATGCCTACAGCCTCTCAGAAACCTCTCATTCCAGGGTTTCCTGAAAGAGAAGTCCCAGGAGTTCATGAAACAGAAAGAGAACATGTTTCTCTGTGAACTGTCTCCAGCCAAGTGAGCTGGCTCTGGGGCCATCACTAGAATGTGGGTGCCTGGTAACCAGGTTCCATTTCTGTTGGGGTCTGTTGTCAAGGAAGAGACATCACTTCCTGGGGCCCACTTCCTTGAACACTGTCCTCAGACAACACCCCTACACACAGCCCTATGGGCTGATGTCTACTCACCCCCTTCTCCATGCAAACCCACATCTTCCACAGTTACAGTAGCCCTGACCTCTCCACTGCTCCCAGGGAGGGTCTGCATGCAGCTGTGAGGAGATGACCTGGCTTCCAGTCTCAAATCCTCATTCTTACCTGTTCTCCACCCTGGATTTATCCTGGTGTTTCTCCAGGATGGTCTCCCCTTCTGCACAATAGGGGTGATTCTAGCTTGTACTTCTAAGGATGTCCTCAGGAGCATGTGGGATAAGATCTGAAAAGTATGAGACTGGCGACACTTGTAGGTGATGCCTCTAACCCATGTTTTTTGTCTTATTGCCACCCTTAACATCTGTTCCTCTCCTGATCCCACCCCATAGTCCTTATTTAATGTCACTGTGCATGTGTGTCTGTATGTTTGTGTTTGTGTGTTGTGATTGTCCACACATGTAAGCCAGTGCTCACTGTGTGGCTAGTAGAAAAGTGCCCTCACAAAGGAGGGTTGGGCAAGAGCTTCCTGAGGTCTGAGGGCTTCTAATTTCCAAAGCAAACATGATGAAAGGGGATCAAGACTTTCCTAGCAGGTACGACCACCATGACTCCAGGCCATACAGGTAGCAGGGGCTGGGGCTGGGATCACAGACTCACATAGTCTGGTTCCACTGTCCACACTCAGAACCACAGTGTTGGGGGCAGGGAGACTGTCCCCTTCATGGGCACACAGCCTGGCAGAGTCATCTTCTTTGGCTGGAAACACAGTGCTGCATGGACAGATGGACAGTTGAAGAGTTCCTGTCACCAGAGAGATTTGACAACCTCATATGGTGCTGCCTCTATGTTCCTGTCCTCACATGCCTCTCCCCAAGTTCCAGCTCCAGTATAAACAGTCACTTCTCCAGGAAAAATTGGATTTTTTTCCACAGAAGTACGAAAACCCTCAGCCTCGGTGGTAATTCGCTGGGAATCATTTTCTCCCTGTGATTTCATGAAGAAAATGTATCAGATTTGATCTTACCTCCTAAGTGTCTAAGACTCATTTGGCCCCAGGCTGCCTTCTGGAACTATCTTTCCACCCCTCTTCCATCCAAGAAGCAGCTCCATCTCCCCAGGCTCAAACCAGAACCTGGGGCTCTTTCTGCTCCATTTCTTCCTCACCCCACATGCAGTCAGCTCCTCCCCTGTCCCTGGGTCCCAACTACAAATGCATTCATCACCTCTCTGTATCTCCCTCCCCCTCCTGTCCAGGCCACCACTGACGCTGTCCTGGATTCATGCTCTTTGCTTCCCTTTCTCACTCCCTCTGACCCAAAGGATTGATGCTTATAAGAGAAATCTGTTCCTGTCACTCTGCTAACACAAAGAAATCTCTCAGAGGCACTTTGGGAAAAACCCCAATCCTAGCCAAATCATCAGAAGCGTCCCCAGGAGGTAGCACCTTCCTCCTTTCAGTTTACACAGTGCTAAAATGCTGTGATACTCAGACAGATTAAATCAATCAAAATTTCATTTCATTGCCACATAACAGAAGAGGTTTGCAGGCAAGAAAAACTGCTCATGGAAACGGGTGTGTCCATGAGCAGGGTGATCTGATTTGTTAAGGGTTGTGTCTAGCTGGACGTCTCAGTCTGGGGAAGGAGTTATCTTCCAGGTGAGCAAGCACTCCAGGCAAATGCAGGTCCCCTAATCCCTGACTCTGTGAAAGTGGGGGTTCAGCTCTGAGAGGTTGCAGGCAAAGCTGTACCTAACATAGGATGGGATGCGGTGGGAAGGGCTGAGCCTCTCACAGTCATTTCACAGAGTGTCTGGGGTCTCCACTTTGTAGCTCTTACCTCAGGAGGAATGGTGACACTTGGGTATCCCATCACCAAAGTGGAGTGGACATGAATCTGGGGTCCAGTGAGACCTGGGACTGCACCTCACTTGTGGATCCCTGAAGCCCCATCCCTCATGAGGGCAGAAGATATGCCACTGGCACAGAGTGTGGTGTGCAGGGTCAGGGTGTGTAAGACTCCTGTGAGCTCCCTTGTGGCCAAGGGGACAAAGGCTTCACCCTTCAGTCTTGACTCTATTGGGAATCAGTGGCTCTCTGGCTAAAACATGATGCCAACTAAAGACATAATGGCTTAAATGTCTCTGGCTGCCCAAGGCCACTTTAGGCCCCTGCTCTTAGAGACATGTCTGAAAAGTAGTCAGCTGGCCTCAGCATTCTCCCACCAGGATCCTTCTGGCAAAATCCATCCTGGCCCCTTCACCAACTCCTCCTTCACATCTTGCGCTCCTCCCCTCTGTGTTTCTATATGTGCTTCTACTTCCACACTTTACCTTTTGCTATTTTCTCAGTTTGGGATGTGCGCTTTCTTCCTTGACTCAGCTCATGGGCTCATCTTAGCCTGTGTGGCACCCACTGCAGGGACCTACTGCAGCAGAATGCAGGGGCAGGAAGGCCTCTGGGAAGTGGTGGGGAGGACAAAGGGGCCTCTGTGGTGCTCCACATCCTGGATGTACAGCCTTGGCAGTGACTGATCAGGGTGTGAAATCCTGAGTTTTGCTCTGGAAAAAGATAGCCTGGGGTTTGGTTTCCTGCTTCTTGGTCCTTCCTGGGGGAATTGGGAGCTCCCTCAGTGCAAAATGGCCTTAGTTGCAGGTCCTAGGGACCGAGGAAAGAAACGAGAAGCCTCCTCAGGCCTTATCGTGGGGAAGCAGGGATCCCAACATGTAAACTGGGAAGGGCCTGAAGCCAGCTTTTGGGCTCTGGAGAGATTCATCAGGTCAGAGGTTTTCAAACTTTAGACTCTCAGCAGTAGAACCCTTTCCTTGTACACAAGGGGTTCAAACCTGAGGGAAGTGTGGTGGGGCTAGAGCCCTGGAAGCCAGGACCTCTTCTGAAGAGCACCCTGGATCCAGGCTGGGAGACACACACACCTGGAGGACCACTACTCTAGGAGGAATTTGGGAAAAAGGCTGCTCCAGGAGGCCTGGGACTGAGATGACAGCTCAGGTTCTTCCTGGTTATGGAACCCTCCTTCTCTTTGTTCACCTTTGGTATTTTGTAATGTCTCTCTGCAAACTCTGGCCTGCCTTTTCTGCCCTTCACAGGAGCCTATGAAAAGAATGGACCTTGCTGGACTCCATGGGGCCAAGGGGAGCCCTGGATGTTAGCATGAGAGCCTCAGGTGGGCTTGAGCTGGCATTTGGTCCTGTCACCTACCATGTCAGGGAGGTCTGGGTCAGGGGACCAGATTTCTGAGTTTCTAGATTGTTTTTTGCAGAGGAAGCAACTTCTCACACAGGTAACATTTCAGATTATCCTGGTTCTAAGCAGGCTGAACACTCTGAATTGGGCCCCAGTTTCCTGACAATACAGTGGGGATAAAGGGAGATCCCTGCCTTGCAGAAAGGGGGTATTCCTGTCTAGGGAGTATACACTGTGTGTGATTTCCTTCCTCCTCATTGGCCTGTGGTGCGTGGCTCCAACAAATGGAAGCCTCCTTACCTGGCTGCCAGGCATGGGCCCCTGTACTGTGCCACTGGTGTTGCCGAGTCCAAATTCATTCTGCTAGCCACACAACAGGCCAATAAATTGGAAGACAAGTTGTTGTGGCAAGGAATAGCGACTTTATTCAGAAAGCTGACAGACGGAGCGGAACGGCTGACTAATGTCTTGGAGAACCACCCTGCTCTAGTCAGAATACAGGCTCCTTTTATACAAGAGAAAAAAAAATAAAGGGGGGAGGGGTGTGGTTGTGTTTTGCAAACTTCTTGCTGCAGGCATTCTTTGTTCTTGCAGCTGCCCATGTGGGCCAGGTCCTGGTGTCCCTGTAAACTTCCAACCAAACAAAGGTCATTCTCTATTTTGCACCTTGCCATCTCCACATAAGTGCAGAAGTGCTAACATCCTTCAAGGTCAGATCCCTGAGAATAGGCTCTCTGTGAATTTCGGGCTAAAGGCAACATTATTTCATGAAAGGTGCAGAGTTATCAGGACTGAGCCTAGAAAGCAGGGCACAGTGGTTGAAACTAAAGAGAAAGATCCAACATAGAGTCTGATTTGTTCCCCTCTATTGCATTGGCAATGCAGTAGAAAGAGTACCTGGGGAGGCAGGATATGGCCGGGGTGGTGGGGCCTACCAGTGGGTCCTGCCTTGGAGGCTGCCACAGGGTGGGTGCCTGGAGGGCACCTTTAGTTTCACTTGCCTAGCCCCCAAGGTGGAGAAAATCAAAGGTTAAATGAATAGAAGACTCTAATAACGGAAAGAGGGCTCCAAAAATTGCTGTCCTGGGAAAATGAAAAGTAAAAACCCATGAGTCTAACCAGAGTGAAAATAAAGCTAAAAGTACAGTTGTACAAAAGAAGATGAAATCAAATTAACATATGCTGAGACACAGTATAAATGAGATGAAAGAGTTTGAGAAGAAGGAGTAAGGAAGTCAAAGTGGAGACAGACAATTAAGTACAACAGAAGACCAAAGGCAGTGACTGAGGGAAAGGATGAAATAAGAAATTAACAAAAAAATTTTAAAGAAAAACCCAGTGGGATAAGAGAGGAAAATAGCAGTGTGGTTTTCTGAGCTCAGATTCTGGGAGATGCAGGTTCTTTGGAGCCACTGTTTAGAGTCCACCTTGAAAGTGGGGATACAGGGCATAAAGTTTCTAAGACACTGGCTGACCTCTCCCTGGGGGGTTGATTCCAGTATTTGGGTTGGCTTCCTCCTCATGTTCTCAGGAGCACTTGTCTTCTGTGCCAAAGCCTGCAGAGAACACCCCATGGCTGTGTCTTGCCCTCTCTTGCATGTGGTAACCTTCATGCAAGTATGGGCTGAATTAGTTTAGAAATCCTGGGTACAGGGATCTATGCTGAGGAGGGAGGGGGGAAGGCAGTCTTTCATGGTACAGCATCTCATCTGGTTTGGGAGCTTGCTTAAAGGAGCATGATTTGGGAGGGGGAACCTCTTCAGGGCTTGGGCAGTGGTGGTTCTATGTGGAGCAGACAACTCCCCAGGGAATGTGCCAGGGCAAGAGGCTCCTGGGAAGGTCAGGATTCCAGCTGGTGCCCCCTCAGTCCAGTTATTGACTGGGATGAGATATGAGATGACAGAGAAAAGAGAGGTCTGCTTTATGGG
The DNA here is from genome assembly GCF_048564905.1 of Vicugna pacos. Taxonomy (NCBI): domain Eukaryota; kingdom Metazoa; phylum Chordata; class Mammalia; order Artiodactyla; family Camelidae; genus Vicugna; species Vicugna pacos. The sequence continues at coordinate 7,110,904 of NC_132997.1, forward strand.
ATGACAAAACTTTAAGTGATGATGAATGTGGTTTCCTAGTGGACCACCATGTTTTCTTTGCCTTGACATTTCATCTGCAGGTTTCATGGTAAACTACAGGCTTATAGCAGTGTTCCAGTTAAGATTCTTTTTTTAAATATATTTATTGATTTATAATCATTTTACAATGTTGTGTCAAATTCCAGTGTTCAGCACAATTTTTCAGTCATTCATGGACATATACACACTCATTGTCACATTTTTTTCTCTGTGAGCTACCATAACATTTTGTGTATATTCCCCATGCTATACAGTATAATCTTGTTTATCTATTCTGCAATTTTGAAATCCCAGTCTACCCTTTCCCACCCTCCGCCCCCCTGGAAACCACAAGTCTGTATTCTCTGTCTATGAGTCTATTTCTGTCCTCTATTTATGCTTTGTTTTTGTTTGTTTGTTTTTGTTTTTGTTTTTTAGATTCCACATATGAGCGATCTCATATGGTATTTTTCTTTCTCTTTCTGGCTTACTTCACTTAGAATGACATTCTCCAGGATCATCCATGTTGCTACAAATGGCATTATGTTGTCGGTTTTTATGGCTGAGTAGTATTCCATTGTATAAATATACCACATCTTCTTTATCCAGTCACCTGTTGATGGACATTTAGGCTGTTTCCATGTTTTGGCTATTGTAAATAGTGCTGCTATGAACATTGGGGTGCAGGTGTCATCCTGAAGTAGGGTTGTTCTCCAGAATATATAAGCAGCTCATATGACTCAATAAGAAAAAATTAAACAACCCAATCCAAAAATGGGCAGAAGACCTAAACAAGCAACTCTCCAAGGAAAACCTGCAAATGATAAAAAGGCACATGAAAAATGCTCAGTATCACTAATTATCAGAGAAATGCAAATCAAAACTACAATGAGGTATCACCTCACACCAGTCAGAATGGCCATCACTCAAAAATCCACAAATGACAAATGCTGGAGAAGCTGTGGAGAAAGGGGAACCCTCCTACACTGCTGGTGGGAATGCAGTTTGGTGCAGCCACTATGGAAACAGTGTGGAGATTCCTCAAAAGACTAGGAATAGACTTACCATATGACCCAAGAATCCCACTCCTGGGCTTGTATCCAGTTAAGATTCTTGATGGGCTCAGGTTATCACTTTGCACCTCCTTTCCTAAGTAAGATGTAGGTGCTGAGCACACTGTCTACATATGGTAAATATTAAATAAATACAGCTAGAATTGGTGAAACTGAAGATTGTTTTAGAAAAAACAACCACCTCTGTTGGCTAAACTCTGTTCAAATGAAGGATTTATTGACCCACTTTTAATTTCTGTGACTACATCTTTGTGTAGTGAGGAGCAAACCAAGAGGATTGAGTCCTGGTTCTGCCAGCAACCCACCAGGTACCTTGGGCCAGTTACTCCTCTGAGCCTCAGTTTCCCCTCTGTGTATTGGATTTACATCATATAACCAAGAGATTGCTAATCTCTCTTCTCCAGCTGGGTTATTAGAGTTGGGGTGAACTTGTTCATCGGGTAGGGTTGCTTCCCCAGGACTCTAGGTTGGTGGAGACAGCTTTTGCAGTCCCAGAGGTTATCAGGGCTTAAAGTGACTGGGCTGGCCAGGATCAATAAGTAATTAAGGACTTGATGGACCCAATAAAGCCCCAATAATAGCCAATGTCCTTGGAACCTGGTAATCCCAACTTCAGGTGGCAGAGAGAATTCAAAGGTTCTTGCCTAGAGGCAGGGGGCATAGCACCCCAGTGATCTCTGGGCCTTCCTCCCAGCTCTAGGAGAAATGGTGTAATAGCGGAGAACAAATCTGACTCTGTATTGGATCTGTTCCTTTAGTTGTAACAACTGTGCCCTGCTTTCTAGGCTCAGTCTTGCTAGCTCTGAACCTTTTGTGAAACAATGTTACCTTTAGCCTGAAGTAGACAGGAGGGCCTATTCTTGGGGCTCTGACCTTTAAGGATGTTAGCGCTTCTGCACTTAAGTGAAGATGGCAAGTTGCAAAATAGAGAATAAAATTTGTTTTGTTGGAGGTTTACAGGGGAACCATGCCCTGGCCCACGTGGACAGCAGCAAGAACAAAGAATCCCTGCAGCAAGAAGTTTGCAAGGACCAACCACACACCCTCCCTTGTTTTTCTGTATAAAAGGAGCCTGTATTCTGACTAGAGCAGGATGATTCTCCACGACATTAGTCTGCCTTCCTCTGGTTCTGCTGACTTTCTGAATAAAGTGACTATTCCTTGCCCCAACACCTCATCTCCCAATTTATCACCCTGTCATGCTGTGAGTAGAACAAGTTTGGACTTGACAACAATGGGACCTGTGCAGAGTGCCCTTCTGACTGGTTAAGGGCTCCCTAGTCCTTTCCAGTCTAGCTGGGAAAGCTGGCTTGACTTGGGAGTGTAGGAGGATGAGTGTTAAGAGATAAGCATCTTGGAATGGTGAAGGACCCCAGACCATTGAAGATGGAGAGAAAGGTGGTACTCAGGGCAGGAGGTGAGGTTTACTCAGGCCAGGAACTTCCAGAGGAATGCCAACCTGAGTCATAGCCCTCCAGGGCACAAACTAGTGGGATCCACTTCATCCAAACTAGAAATTGATAGAAGTCCCCTCAAAACTGTGTTTGTCAGTTGACTTGTTAATATTTGAAAGAGGGTCTTGAGATTGGTCTCACTGTAATCATGCTACCTCTACCTAGCATAATAAATATCAGGAAGAAGTTCTAACTGGATTAGAATTATCACATGCCTACTTTACTAACATAATGCAGGGGTCCAAACAAGTGTCTTTGGGGAATCCCTGCCCCTGTGGCTACTGATCTCAAGTCTGATCCCAAGAGGGTGAATATACTACCATGCTTCTGAGGTGGAGGCAGTCCCCATAGGAACCAAACTGTTACATAATGAAACCCACCCTTTATTTCATATCTCTCTACAACTGTTCAGCCAGTGCATGGTAGAATTTTCAGGGAATGAGAATGGAGACATGGAGTTTTGTAGAACCTGAGTGGGGCATGTTTTACAATTCAAGACCCCTAAAATGGATTTCTTGTGGAAGTGCCTTTGTGTGAGCACTACACACACACTCAGCTGCACAGCTCAGCCTCCTGCATGCCTTGTGATTTTTCTCTTTCTGCCCATGGGCCCCTCATCCTGGAAGTCACTGTGCCAGCCCATGCAGCTCCCTGCTGTTTCTCCAAACCATGTTCTCCTCTCACCTAGACTCCCTCTTCTCAACTGAGTCAGTCCCATCAGTCACTGCAAGGGTTGCCTCACTGCTCTCCAATCCTGCTCTGGACCCCTCTGCACAGCCTCCTCCCACATCTTTTCAAAGTAAAATTTTCCAGTGTCTTCCATGGCAGGCAGCTTGGGACACACACACACACACACAATTCTTTTTCTCTGTCTTCTTGCCTTGGCTGGCTAACCAGCATTCAATACCTGAAAGCCTCCCTTCCTTCTCCCTTGGTAACCCCCACTTAGAACTGTCACCTCTTCCAGGCAGCCATCCCCTGGCTCTCCATCCCAGGCTGGGTCACATCCCAGGACGTGCCTGTGCATATATGCCACTTGGGGTCCTTGACACTCTTTTAATGATCTGTTTAGGTGTCTGCCTCTCTTCTGAGTGGGGAGTTTCAGGAAAACCTCTCTTAATCTCTCACACCCAGCACATGGCCCTGATTAAAGCCTGGCCTTGGGGCCAGGCCAATGACAGTGTTAAGAGGTGCTCCTGGGCTTAGGGGAGCAGCTCCTCATAGGAGGCTCTGCTAGGTGGTCCCAGACCTAGTTTCTACAGAATCCCTGTTCAGGAAGGCTCAGCTCTCTCCCTGAAATCTTGGGTGTTGCCATGAGGAGCCCAGTCTTTCTTAAACTTATGGAGGTTTGGGGGGGGGTGTGAAGGTGGCTATGCATCAAGCTTGTTACCTCCTCCCAGGCTGGAGCCCAAACAGCTTAATGCTACATCTAGTGGTGGTAGCTGACTAGAGGCAGTCATCCAGTGGTGGAGACAGCCCAGCTCTCTGCTGGCTACAAGATGCTAGCTCTCCACCTGGGCTCATGTGTAAAGGCTTCATGCAGTGTAGGAGTCTGAGCATGCTGGCCCCTTGGAAGGCTCTTCATGTCCAGGCGCCAAGGTCAGGGATGCACTGGTTTCCAGCCATGAATTGGGCTTCAGAGTCTGAGCCTACTGCCTGAATCCAGGCTGAGCTGTGGGCAGAGGGATGGGGGATGGACACCCACCAAGGTCCATGGGGCCAGCTAGGGTTCAAGCCCACAGCCAAGGCTCTGCTCTGGAATGTTTGGCCATGGCGAGTCCCCGTTGACTCCCTGTCAGCCAAGGGAGGCTGAAGAGGGATTCAAGGAGGTGAGCTGCCCAACTGGAAAAATGTGAGGAGCTGACTTTCTGTGAAATAGACTGCACCAGGAGCTGACATGGAGTGAAAAAACATTTTATTCTATTGCCGCAAGGTGGTGTGTGCGCTCCATGGTGCACTTGTCCTGCTTTTATCTCTTTTCTGCCTGCACATGCTGTGTTCATTTCTTTGTTCATGAGGCTTACATAACACCACTAGCTCATGGATACTTCTACTTTCTTTTTTCTAAAACTTATATAAGTGCATATGCATACAAACATCATTTACCTTATACTACAAGCATGTTGTTGTGGCCTTGGCCTTGAGTCCCACGACCTACTCATTCAAGGTCACTAACATTCCCCTTGCATCCCAATGCCTGGCTCAGTGTCCCTCCCCATCTTTCTCCCAGCTGTCCTTGGCCAGGCTCCATGAAGTGCTCTCTGCCCAGGGCACAGGGTCACGGCATGAGATACTCAGCAGCTGAGGTCAGCAGGCACCAGGGTCTCTGGGAACCTCTGAAGTCAGTCCAAGGCCAATACTTTTTTCATCCTCTTGTCCCTGGTGAACACGAGGTGTGAGGCCCCGGGCTGCCAAGTCTCTGAGTGCCGCAGCCCAGGCAGTTCTCTATCACCCTGCTGGCCTGCCTCCAAGCGTCCCTCCAGCTGGGAGTGAGGGGCACCCGGTGCCCTCTCTGAGCCATGAACAGGAGAGCACTACACGGCAAGGTTGAGACCCTGCAGTTACCCGGTTGAGAGGAGGGTAGAGGGAGGGAGGCAGGCAGGTATGGGAGGGGGCATCCTCCACAGTTTGCTCCTCATGGGGGCTCAGACACACAGTGACCCTGGAGCCACTGTGCCTGCCCAGGCTGTTGCTGCCACAACCTTTGCTGCCTCCAAAGCAAGCTTCCTGAGCCATGGGAAGAGCTCCCACTGCACTGGCCTGGGCTTGGGCTGCCAACACTGCTACAGCCACAACCAGAGTAGGAGCAGGGGCCTGACAGCTGGACTGGGCTGGGATGGGGTGGGCGCACGGCACAGAGGTTGGCATGCAGGGGAAGATGCACTGATGGCCTTGGCTCTCCAGGGGAGCAGCCTGGGACTGCACCCAAACCTGCGCCTCCCCATTCGGTGCTGTCCTTGGCGCACACCCGGGGGACATGCAAGCACCTGGAAGAGCTAATGCTGTGGCTTCTACCCTTGATATGCCAATGCATGTCGGTGCGGGCCAACTCCATCATCCACATCGGTGAATGTGGAGGGCAGTGGGGCTGAGGCTGGGCGGAGGCCCCAGTGGCTCACCTGGTGTGCAGAGTCCAAACATGGCTGTTCCCTGGGCTGAGGGGCTCAGCAGGCGGTGCTCCCCCAAAGGGCTGTGCCACACTGCCTGGCAGAGGAGATGTGCATGGGCCATGCTGCTGTCCCACTGGTTCTCACTGTTTCCCAGGATTCAAATCCCCACTCGGGGCCCTGAAGCCTCTGCCACCACATAGGGCCCAGGCTTTGAGGAACCTCTGGCTAGATGCACCTCCAGACCTGTGCCCCTGGCAGGGCTGTTGGCTGGATAGAACTAGCCCTTACCTTCAGTTAGAGCAGCATGGGATGGGGGCAGACAGGACCTGGGGTTTCCCCAACTTGGCAGGGCGGGATCAAAGTGTCACATGCTGCTATGCATGAATGTATGTCAGTGGGTGTTTTCAGCATGTCACTGTGTACATGCCTGGCACCGTGTTGGTGTCACTGCAAGAAGGTGTTGGGGTGCGTGGGGCCATCAGAGCCTGTGTTGGTGTACACACTAGTGTCAGCATTTTAGAGTGGACAGTGTCTGCCTGTTTCCCTGGTGTGTGTGTGTGTGTGTGTGTATCTCTCAATGTGTGTGTGTGTGTGTGTGTGTGTGTATCTGTTTGTGGCAACAACAGCCCAATCCTGGACAGGACAGTCCCAGAGTTTCCCAAGGCCCAAATGTTGGGGGCAGGCAGATGGTCTGGGTGGTGGGAGCCAGGGGAGAAGCCTGAGTAGTGATGTGTTAGGGGAATGTGTGTGTGTGTGGAGGAGATGAGCAGGATGAGACCAATGGACAGAGAACCAGGAGAGGAAAAAAGAGGAGAGGAGGAGGGGGCCTGGGGATAAGAAGTGTGGGGGAGTTGGTAACAGCAAGGGAGAAAACCCAGAAAGTTGGGTTGGGTTGGGGGACTAACAATGGTTGCTTTAGGGGAGCTCCTCTGCAGTAGCTTTTCAGGAAGTTGGGAAAGACCAGCGAGCCCAGAGAAACTGGGGGTTGGGAGGTATGAGAAGGCAGGAATGATGGGACAGGTCAGGCAGGGGTGTGAGGGGCTAGGGGTGTGCTTGGTGTGCTGCAATCCCCAGGAAGAGACCAGGGCCAAGCCTGATTCCCAGTGGTGGGTGGTGGTGGCTCGGGTCTTGAGATCAGCCTCGTGGCTCTGGGTATAGCATGGAAGGGGATCCCCCTCCTCCTGCCCAGCAGCCAGGTCCGGGGGTCATTGGGTCCAGCCCTGGGACTGCGGTGAACCTCATGGCCTGGAGAGGAGGGAGAAGTCTGGAGTTGTCCAGGCTGCACAGCCAGGCTCTGATGAGTCTGACTGATCTCAGGTGGAAGTGCACAGAGTCTGCCAAGGTGGTGCTAAGAATACAAAGGGCCAGCTGGAGGCCATCCTGGAGGAGCTGTTCATGGTTTAAGAGCAGCACATTCTGAGGAGGGGCCAAGATGGCAGAGTAGAAGGACACTCATAGCTCAGCGTCTCCCACAAATACACCAAAGCTCACTTCCACGGACCCACCCAGCCAACCGGAGCACCTGCTGAACTCCAACAGAACATCGCCCTCTTCAAAAGACAAAGACACCACGAATCTGGTAGGAGAATAGGAAAAAAGAAAGAAGAAAAAGCAAAACAGTGCAGGACCAGTCCTGTGGGGAGGAAGTAACAAAGGAGGAATAGCGCTTATTCACTGGGCCTCTCCCTCTCCAATGGAGAGGTCAGCAGGAAGGAAGGGGAACCTCCGAGGCTTGGATCTGTACAGATCAGAACTAAGTTAAATGGGCACAGAGGGTCTCTGCTACTCCCATCCCTAGAGGCAAAGTGGCAGGTGGGGGACAGGACAGGCTACCTGAGCCAGGCAGAGGACTGGGGCAGTTGCACTGAGACATCCCCAGGGGAATGCAGGGTGCTATGCACTGTGGATGAGTGGGTACACAGGGCAGAAAAACCCGGGCCCTCCATAAAACAACATGGCTGATGTGCCCTGGCGGGGAAGGGTGTATACCCCCATCTCTGAAAACCCATGGAAAGTTTTCAGGGGAAGAGAGGCAGGCCTTGGGCACAGCCGCCATATCCCCCAGTGCTTAGCATCCAGGTGGGGGCGGGAGCAAAACCTGCATCTGCACCGAAGGGCTTAGCAGCCTCAAAGGCCAGATGAAGACTTGTCTACAGCCCGAGGCAGATAGAATCCTTCCATCCTGGTCCCTCAGAGAATTTGCTCCACCAAGACAAACAAGGAGCTGTGTTTTGGCCTGGAGCAAGGACAAGGCTGTTCCTCGGTCTTCCCGGAGCCCACCTGTGGAGCCCCAACCTGAGGCGGAGCACGCAATGGCACAGAGCAGCAGAGCGACAGGCGCCAGGAGAGGGAGGGCAGCCTCCCGCCCTTCAGGCAGGAACACAGCCCCTGGCCATGGTGCTGGGAGGGGGCGCGACCCACCCTCCTACCTGGCCAGTCTGCAACATTTGACTGCGGCAACGGGAGGGGCAGTGACCCGCCCGCCCACAGCAAAGGAGAGCTACACCTGACCCAGTGTTGGGAGAAGATGCGATCTGCTTGCCGACAGGCACTGGGGGCAGCAAAGTTGAGGGCAACAACGGAGGACCTCTGGAAACAGCAAGCTGAGCTTCCAAAACAGGACAAAGACAGAAAGACTTCACACTAAAAGCACACAGACTCCAGGAGAACACCGACCCCCCCTTTTTTAAAATCTGTTTTTACCTGTTCTATTTTCTATTACCCTCTTAATTTTTACTTCTTAATTCATTTTTATTTCTCTTGGGTTTTGATGTCCTGCTATTGATTAGACACAGGTTTCAAATACATCTTTTCATTTTTTACCTTTTTTAAAAAGATTTTAAAAGGATGTCTCAACCCGATTGATATTCTGCTTCAACTCGCTCTTCTATTATTCATTATACACTGTTTTCAAACCTTTTTTCTCCCTTCTTTAAAAATCATTCTCTCTCTCTCTTCTTTTTTCTTTTCTTCCTAAGTCTTATTTCTAAATAGGCATTAGATAGATAAACTCCTTAAGGACCACAATAGATAACTGATACTCCATAAAGCACAGTGCCAGAGAGGTATGAGCAAGATGAAGAAGCAGAGAAACCATTCCCAATTAAAAGAACAAGAGAAATCCCCTGAAAGAAAGATCAATGAAAAAGACATCGATAGCCTACTAGATCAAGATTTCAAAAAAGGAGTGATCAAAGTGCTGAAGGAATTAAAAGAGATAGTGTTTAGAGGTATAAATATATCAAAAATGAAATTGAGGCTATAAAGAAGAGCCAAGTAGAATGGGTAAACTCATTGGCTGAGATGAGGAATGATCTAATAGCTGTGCTAAGCTGACTAGATAATGCAGTGGAACGAATTAGTGACCTAGAAGACAGGACAATAGAAAGCACCCAATCAGAAGAGCTACAAGAGAAACAAATAAAAAATAATGAAAATAGCATAAAGAGGCATATATGGGGTAATATAAAGTGTGCCAATCTACACATAATAGGGATCCCAGAAGGGGAAGAAAGATCAAAGGGGATTGAAAAGGTTTTTGAAGAAATCATGACTGAAAACTTCCCAAACTTAAAGAAAGAATCGGATATCCAAGTACAGGAAGCTCAGAGGGTCCCAAACAAGAAGAACCCAAATAGACCCACACCAAAACATATAATCAAGATGGCCAGAGTCAAGGATAAAGAAATGATTCTAAAGGCAGCAAGAGAAAAGCAAAAAGTAAGTTACAAGGGAACCCCCATAAGACTCTCAGCTGATTTCTCTACACAAACACTACAGGCCAGAAGGGAGTGGCAAGATATATTCAAAGTCCTGAATGAAAAAAAGATCCAGCCTAGGATACTTTATCCAGCAAGGCTATCCTTTAGGATAGAAGGAGAGATAAAGAGTTTCACAGAGAAGAAAAAGCTGCAGGAGTTTAGCAACACTAAACCCATGCTAAAAGAAATATTGAAAGGCCTATTCTAAATAGAAAAGCAGCAGGATGCTACAGAAATGAGAAACTCACAACTGGAAAGGTGTTAACTAATGAATTACAAATAAAATAAACATGAAATTATAAAAGAAGACATGCAAATCATTGAGAGTGGGAGAGGGAGGCAGGGAAATATAGAAGATTTTTTTTCTTTCTTTTAAAAAAATTTTTATCGGTAGGATGGTTTTGAGATCATTTTACTATCAGTTTAATAAAAAAAGTTATAGTAATGGGCTAATAGATTTACGAAAAAGGGTAACCACAAGCCAAAACTTACAAGGGAGTCACAAAAATTAAAATCCATGATAATACAAAGGAAAATTACCAAACCACAAAAGGAAGAAGAAAGGGACAAAGAGGAAATACCAAATCAACAGCAGAAATAAGTTCAAAATGGCAATAAACACACATCTATCATTAATTACTGTAAATGTTAATTGACTAAATGCTCCAGTCAAAAGACATAGAGTGGCAGACTGGATAACAAAGCAAGAACCTTCAATATGCTGCATATAAGAGACCCACTTTAGGGAGAAGGACACATACAGATTGAGAGTGAAAGGATGGAAACGGATATTCCATGCAAATGGAAAAGCCAAAAAAGCAGGTGTTGCAGTACTGATTTCAGACAAAATAGACTTTAAAACAAAGGCCATAAAGAAAGACAAAGAAGGACATTTTATAATGATTGAAGGAGTGATACAAGATGAGGATATTACACTCGTCAATATATATGCACCCAATATAGGAGCACCTAAGTACATAAAACAATTACTAACAGAGATAAAGGGGGATATTGATGGGAATACAATCATAGTTGGAGATTTTAACACTGCATTAACATCACTGGGCAGATCTTCCAGACAGAAAATAAAGCAAGAGAGAAATTAAATAATACAATAAAAAAACCTAGATTTGGTGGATATTTTCAGAGCATTACACCCACAAAAAATAGGGTATACATTCTTTTCAAGTGCACATGGAAAATTTTCCAGGATTGATCATGTACTTGGGCACAAAAGAAGCCTCAACAATTTTAAGAAGATAGAAATTATCTCAAGCATCTTTACTCACCACAATGCCACGAAACTAGAAATCAACAACAGAGAAACAAAGGAGAAAAAAAGAAAAGCATGGAGATTAAACAATATGTTATTAAAAAAACAATGGGTCAATGAGGAAATCAAAGCTGAAATTAAAAAATACCTTGAGACAAATGACAATGAAAGCACAACCAGTCAAAACCTATGGGACACAGCAAAGGCAGTGCTAAGAGGGAAGTTTATAGTGATACAGGCCTTCCTTAAAAAAGAAGAACAATCTCAAACAATTTAACCCACTAGCTGAATGAATTAGAAAAAGAAGAACAAAAAGCCCCAAAAGGCAGCAGAGGGAAGGCAATTATAAAGATCAGGGAGGAAATAAATACAATAGAGATTAACAAGACCACAGAAAAGATCAACCAAACCAAAAGCTGTTTTTTTGAAAAAGTAAATAAAATCGATAAACCTCTGGCAAAACTCACAAACAAGAAAAAAGACAGAGCACAAATTAGCAAAATAAGAAAGAAAAATGGAGAAATTACAACAAATAAAATAGAAATACAGAATATCATACGAGAATATTATGAAAAACTATATGGAACCAAAATGGATAACCTAGAGGAGATGGACAAGTTTCTGGAAACATACTGTCCACCAAGACTGAATCAGGGAGAAACTGACCACTTGAACAATCTGATCACTAGAAAGGAAATAGAAACAGCAATTAAAAACCTCCCTACAAATAAAAGTCCAGGGCTGGACCACTTCACCAGGGAATTCTACCAAACACACAAAGAAGAACTCATACCAGTCCTTCTCGAACTCTTCCAGACGATTGAAAAGGAGGGAATACTCCCAAATTCATTCTATGAAGCCACCATCACCCTGATACCAAAACCAGGCAAAGACACTACCACAAAGGAGAATTATAGGCTAATATCACTGATGAACATGGATGCCAAAATCCTCACCAAAATATTAGCAAATAGAATCCAACAACACATAAAAAAGATTAGACATCATGACCAAGTGGGGTTCATCCCAGGGACACAAGGGTGGTTCAACATATGCAAATTAATCAAGGTAATACATCACATCAACAAGAGAAAGGACAAAAACCACATGATCAACTCAATCGATGCAGAAAAAGCATTTGATAAAATTCAACACCTATTTATGATAAAAAACTCTCGCCAAAGTGGATATAGAGGGAACATATCTCAACATAATAAAAGGTATATATGACAAACCTACAGCCAGCATAGTACTCAATGGTGAAAAACTCAAAAGCTTCCCACTAAAATCTGGGACAAGACAAGGATGCCCACTATCACCACTCCTATTCAACATAGTCCTGGAAGTCCTAGCCACGGCAACCAGGCAAGGGAGAGAAATAAAAGGTATCCAAATTGGAAAAGGAGAGGTAAAGGTGTCACTATATGCTGATGACATGTTACTATATATCGAAAACCCTAAAAGTTCCATACAAAAACTACTAGAGCTGGTTAAAGAATCCAGCAAAGTAGCAGGTCACAAGATTAATGTTCAAAAATCAGCTGCATTTTTTTACAGTAACGATGAATCAACAGAAAAAGAAAGTAAAGAAACAACCCTCTTTAAAATAGCATCCAAAGTAATAAAATATCTAGGAATAAATCTAACCAAGGAGGTGAAAGAATTATACACAGAAAACTATAAACCATTGATGAAGGAAATTAAAGAAGACTCTAAAAAATGGAAAGATATCCCATGCTGTTGGATTGGAAGAATAAATATTGTTAAAATGGTCACAATGCCCAAGGCAATCTACAGATTTAATGCAATTCCGTTTCAAATCATACTGGACATATTTCACAGAACTAGAACAAATCATAATAAAATTTATATGGAATGATCAAAAGACCTAGAATTGCCAAAGCATTACTGAAGAGAAAGAAAGAGGCTGGAGGAATAACTCTCCCAGACTTCAGACAATATAGAGCTACAGTCATCAAGACAGCATGGTATTGGTACAAAAACAGACATATAGACCAATGGAACAGAATAGAGAGCCCAGAAATGAACCCACAAACTTTTGGTCAACTAATCTTCGACAAAGGAGGCAAGAATATACAATGGAAAAAAGACAGTCTCTTCAGCAAATGATGTTGGGAAAACTGGACAGCAGCATGTAAAACAATGAAGCTAAAACACTCCCTTACACCATACACAAAAATCAACTGAAAATGGATCAAACCTTTCTTAAACACAAGACAAGATACAATAAAACTCCTAGAGGAAAACATAGGCAAAACATTATCTGACATACATCTAAAAAATTTTCTCCTAGAAGAAATAAAAGCAAGAATAAACAAATGGGACTTAATGAAACTTACAAGCTTCTGCACAGCAAAGGAAACCATAAGTAAAACAAAAAGACAACCTACAGGACGGGAGAAAATTTTTTCAAATGAAAACAACAAAGGCTTGATCTCCAGAATATATAAGCAGCTCATATGACTCAATAAGAAAAAAATAAACAACCTAATACAAAAATGGGCAGAAGATCTAAACAAGCAATTCTCCAAGGAAGACATACAAATGATCAAAAGGCACATGAAAAAATGCTCAATATCACTAATTATCAGAGAAATGCAAATCAAAACTACAATAAGGTATCACCTCACACCTGTCAGAATGGCCGTCATTCAAAAAATCCACAAATGACAAATGCTGGAGAGGCTATGGAGAAAGGGTAACCCTCCTTCACTGCTGGTGGGAATGTAGTTTGGTGCAGCCACTGTGGATAACAGTATGGAGATTACTCAAAAGACTAGGAATAGACTTACCATATGACCCAGGAATCCCACTCCTGGGCATATATCCAGAAGGAACCCTACATCAAAATGACACCTGCACCCCAATGTTCATAAAACACTATTTATAATAGCCAAGACATGGTAACAGCCTAAATGTCCATCAACAGATGACTGGATAAAGAAGAAGTGGTATATTTATAAGTAGAATACTATTCAGTCATAAAAAATGACAATGCAACTCCATTTGCAGCAACATGGATGTTCCTGAAGAATGTCATTCTAAGTGAAGTAAGCCAGAAAGAGAAAGAAAAATACCATATGAGATTTCTCATATGTGGAATCTTAAAAAAGAAAAGAACATAAATACAAAACATAAGCAGACTTAAAGACATAGACTACATACTTGTGGTTGCCAGGGGTGAGGATGGGGGAAAGGGACAGACTGGGATTCAAAATTTGTAGATACTGACAGGCATATGTAGAATAGATAAACAAGATTATACTGTATGGCACAGGGAAATATATACAAGATCTTGTGGTAGCTCCCAATGAAAATGAATGCAAAAATGAATATATGTATGTTCATGTATAACTGAAAAATTGTGCTCTACACTGGAAATTGACACAGCATTGTGAACTGACTATAATTCAGTAAAAAAAAAAAAAAGAAAGAAATACCAGCATAAGTCTCTTGTTGTCTTCTCCGGAGGTTGGCTGTGGTATTTGGTAAAAATTTTTTCCTTCAAGCCATAAATTCCACCCCAGTGAATGCGGTCTCTAATGTGACTCCACTTAAACTTGGCTGCCATGGTGAGGATGCTTTCTCTCTGCCTGAGAGGCACAGACACCATTCATCCAGGGCCAACTTTCCTCATGCAGTTCCTCACAGATCAGATAGGCACTGAGCATTCTCTTATTCTAAGGCAATCTGCGAAACCTAAGGCTTTGAGAAATTTAAGTCTCAGTTTTCCTTACTAGATGTTATTAACAAAGGCAAAGAAAGAATTACTCTGAGTGTTAACATCAGAAGTGTTTTTCAGTTCACCCACATGTACAGAGAGAACTAGATATTATTGTTATTGTTGCATCAGCATTTCACTGAGACAGTGATTTTCTTTACACTTTTGTTTAGTCATATAGGCAAACCTAAGTAGACAGTGATGTAGCAAGTAGGGGTGATAGCTGTGCAATGCTCCTTACAGGAAGGTAGGCTGTCATTTTGTCACATCAGCAGGTTCCACCTCATCTGGCTCCCTTCTCTTCTGTGACATGCATTCACATAAACAAATATTTGATTTTCACTCTTTCACTGGGTGCTAAGTTGCACCCCTCTTCTGTGCCTGCCTGGGTGTATAAGTGGAAGTGTGCCTTGGCTTAGAGACCACATGAACATGTGTGTTTTGAGTGTGTGAGTAAACTCATACAGTTTCAAAATCCTTTAGGATGCTAGGACTTATAAAAAGAAATCCAAAGAAAAATCCATGAACAAAATAGAAACTTGTTCTAACAAGTTAAGTCATAAACTTATAATTTTTAACTGTTTAATTTTATATTACATTTGCTTATAATAAGGAATATTGCTAGAAAAAAATTCCCATAACTTTCAATGATCTCAATTTCTTTCTCCTAAGGGCATTGGGGTTTGGTTAATGTTCACTAAGGGCTTCAAGTGTGGCTATACTATTTTATTTCTTAAAAAAGATACAAATCAATTATGATAAAATTTGTAAAATTTAAGAAAACTGGATGGTAAGTACATGGATATTTGTTATGTTATTTTTTAAGTATTTTTTTCTGCTTGGAATATTTCACAATAAAATAATGGAAATATACAAAGATGCTTAGATTATTCATGTTTTCCTCTTTTTCTGTTGCTATAGAAAGTATTTATCTTTTCTGGAGTATTTAGAAAAAAACTTGGATCCCTATGGACAGTAGAGTGATCAAGAAATATGGAAAGTTACAGATGAGGTAAGGCTGGTAACTGAAATAATTTTGAAAAAGGTAGCTTGTACACACACGAGTGGACATCACAGCTGAGATGATTTGCCACACTTAACCTGTGTGCATGTGTATGTACATAACTTTACAATGGAGAACTCTAATATCCATGGAGTACCCACTTCTTAGGATGAGACATACCCCTTCCCTCAGTGGTGAGTCTCCAACTACCAGGCCCCAGAGATTGCATGACTTTGGCCTTCTCCCCTAGCAGTGTGCATCAATGAGACATGAACTGGGAGAGACCCAGTTGCCAACATGTAGCACACCAGGATTATTCCTGATCCATAGGCTTGTCTCTCCACACCATCTCATTTTCTCCTTGTCCGGGTTCTGAGCTTTCCTAATACATGGCAGAGGCTTTAGTTTGAATTGATCTACTCTCTGGGAAGCATAGGTTTAGCACAAAAGGATGGTGACTATTCTGGAGCACATGTAGATGGCTACAGTCTTCCGTAAAGTCACCAGGAGTCAACTGTCTTCAGGGGTTATGGCTATAAGCACCTTCAGGCAAAACACCACATAACCTGGCTGTGGCCTACTTTATCCCTTGAGGTCATTAGGACATCGTATATGAAATATGTCAATTAAAATGTAATCTAAATTCCTAACTCATACCCTATATTTACTCAACAGATGGTTCACTATAATTAAAGGCTTTATATGGAGGAATTTAGGGTTAGGAGAGACTGAGAATGGAAATCATAGTTTCCTTAACAGAACACCCTAGCTCTTAACTGATAATTCTTGAAATACAGGCATTATACTTAAGAGAATGAGAACATAAATTATTCTGGTTTATTAAACTTGAGATTTAGGTCCAAAGCTGTGGATGATGGCAGACTACAATGATGGGAACTAAGTACATTGAGATTCAAAGGTCTTCTTAGAGAACAACTTTATTCCACCATTTCTGACATTTTTGGTCCTTGTTGTAAAGCCCAGTTCTGTTTATCCCAAATGCTCTTTCCTTTTCTGCCTCCCTTCAGAGTGGATCTTGCCAGGAGCTTTGAAACACCTGTGAGTGTGAAACACTTACCCACTGAGTGCCCAACCTTCATATGCCCCTAAAAAAATGTACTTAGAGTAACCATTTTCATTATCAAAGTTTCCTTATTACTGAATAAACAGGGATTTTTAAAGAAAAAATTAACTAAACCACATGTGACACATTTTAAGATCTTTGATGTGACTTCAGAGAATTAACTATAGGAACACAATGTGGTGGGAGAGATACTTTGAAAGGAAGACATTAGACTTTAGGAAATCTGCAAGTATTGCCAAGTCACAGTAAAACTGATAGGAAATCAGAGTCATAAAAATAAGCTAAAATTTTAGAAGACATGTTAAGATTTTAAATATCAATATAATACAAACATTTTTACCTGTTTATATTTCTGTTTGATCAACTCATATTTAGGTATATCTTTCTACTGATCCTTTTAAAAAAATATGCTGTTCACAAGCAGAGATGCTGTGGCTGTCCTTACATGAATGTCACATGTTTGAGTAGTATTGATATGTTTTTGTTGAGGAGGCCTGAGAATAGCATACAGACAAATAAGCAACACCCAGACAAGCAGAAAAGGCATTGGTTTACAAGTGATGGGGCTTGAGCTTTAACCCTATTTGGTTAATCATAAAATTTGCCCAAACAGGACCTTTTGAGGGTGTCCTCAGTTTCTCAACTAGACATGATACTGGGAAGAAAGGTGTAAGCCAGAACTGTCAAGGGCAAACTGGGATTGAATGTCATCTCATCTTGTCCTCTCTGTGACCTTGGTGTGACTTGTTTCTCTAGAAGGAAATGAACTGAGTAATGCCAGGTAGTCAAACACCTGGGTCTTATCCCAACAGCGCCTTCTTCATAATTCCCCTTTGCCTGAAATGGAACTCAAAAGTGTACACAATGACAATTCCAGGCCAGGGGATTGTCTATTCCCACCTGGGATTTGGCCCCAGACTCCAGTGTGAAATCATTTTTGTAGATGGGGATTGGATCTTGGCACTGGGTGCCTTATCATTCTATGGACGAATTTAAAGCAAGTGCAAGGGAAGGAAAGAGAGTTTCTGTCTAAGACCTAGAACTGAGAAGGGTTTATTTCCCCATCCTCAAGCCACTTATGGCCAGATAGCTTCTCCCCAGGAGCATTGACCACCAGTTGTGCAGACCAAAGAGAATTTCAAAAGGGGCTGAATCTTGAGGGAAAAAAATAGACCAATTAATAAATTGGTAGGTTTGTTGTAAATTTTCAGGCTAATATATATAATGGACCCAGGTGAGGGCTGGCAAATAATAGGTAGTAAGTGAATGTGAGCTTTTATATTCACATTTTCATGTGGTCTTCACGTGGCCAGCTCTTAAATGTTGTTGTTTGACAGAGTCCTAATTATTGTCTTACTTATTCTTCCTGAGAAATTTCATGCATCCTCTTAGCTCTAATTATTACCTCTATGCTGATGACTCCCAAATCCACTGTTCCCAGTGCTCCTCACCTGACATCTCAGCATGGACAAGCACCTTCTGCCCATAAGTGAGTTTCTTACCTGCCCCAATCACACAGTTGTCCTGCATCCCCAGTCCCAGCGAGTGGCACCACCAGCCCATAGTTGTCCAAAGCCAAGACCTAGGGCTTATCCTTGACTCCCACTTTCTCCACCTGTCTCCATATATCAAGACCTCTCAAGGCTGTCTCCTGCAAAAATCTTGAATGTATTCACTTTTCTCAACCCCCATCTCGCACCACTCCTAATTCTCATATGGATTTTTGAAATAGGCTCCTGTCTGGTTTCCCTTTAATTGGCTCCCTAGAGTTCTTTCTACTCTTTGCAGCTTTGCATCTGATCCTTTGCTTCTCCCCTCCCAGAGCTCCTTATTGACCTTTGGGCAAAGTCCACATTGCTTAAGGTGACTTATAAGGTCGCTTGTGATTTCATCTTTGCCTACTTCTCCAAACTCCCTCCCCAACCTTCCCCACTTATCAGGATCCAACTACACTGAATTTCTTTGGTTTCTCTAAGGCACATGTGCTGTCTGTTCTCCAGAGGCTTTTTCACATGCTCTATGCCTGGGACCTCCTGCTAGCTCTTTACTGCCTGCTCCTCCTCCTCACCGAGTCCTCTCCTTACACACCCCTGCTCCCCAGAAACCTGCCCTGATCCTCCAGGTATGAGGAAGGAGCCCCTCCAAGGTTCCCATACCTCTACTCCTTTCACAGCTTTCCTTACATAGGAGAGAGATTTACCTGTTAACTTGTCCATGTTCCCCAGCAGATTATAAGTTCCTCAAGGGCAGAGATGAGTCACTGTGGTATTTCCAGTCCTTAGAGTCACATTGGCCACATGGATGGTGTTCAATAAATATTGATCAACTGAATGAGTGAATGATTTTATTTGTTTATTGAAATGACTAAGTAAATGATTCAGGTGTGATGTATCAAGAAGATAGCCTTGTGATTGATGCACCACAGGTGCTACCATTAGTAATGAGGGTGCTAAGCCTGGAGAAGTCTGAGGGACTTGGCGGAGGTTGGCGGTGGGTGTAGGAATAGCTGAGTCCCTCAACTATGATCATGAGCTGTCCCAGTGTAATCCAAGCAGCACAGCTGTTGGTTTCAGGATGGTTTAGAATGGTTTTAGAAAGTATTAAGACTTTTTGGTAATTGTTTGCTTTTTAGATTACTTATAAAATAGATTCCTTTCTTACACATTGATAGTTGAATAAGTTATTTTAGATAACAAGCTAAATACCAGAAATTGTGGCCTTTTAAGTTGAAAATTTGCACTGGAAAACCTGCAGAGTAGCAAAAGGCAAGTCTAAACGGGGTTGACAGAGTCTATGTCAATAGATTGCCAGTGGACTACTCAGTCCAAACACACTTCACTTCTCTGATTTTTCTTTTTCAGAAGAAAATGCCTGGTCTTTTAAAGGCTGTTATACATTTTTCAGTTTCATGTGTCACAAAACAAAATATCTTCTTTGTAAATAGCAGTTGGGAAGTACATACGATTTAGTAGCTCAGCTGTATAAAGCGGGCAAATTCTTTTGTCCTAAAGTTCTTTATAGGCACAAATTTTTGATGCTTTGATTTATTTTTAAAGCCAAGTTGGAATGAAAATAACTAGAAACATTTAGAGTCTAGTAATTTTTAATTCACCTTAGTTTGGCCATAGCTAAGCTAAAGTTTGTATTTATTTTTAATCTATTGAAAAATGATTTGTGGTAATAGTGTAAATCACATTATATTGGGAATATATGTGTATATATATATGTGTATATATATATATATATATATATACACATATATATTTATTTTTAAATAATTCTGCTGTTAAAGATCACTGAAGTAGATGATCTCTATAGCAAGTTCCCTTTTGGTCTCCCCCCAACTCCAGCACATTTCTCTTTGAACAGTAATTTCCCATTTATTATTTTTCTCCCCCTCTGAACCATGAGTTCCTTCAAGGAAGGACCCAGTATTATTCACCTTTGAATTCCCTGGTCTGGTATTGTACCTAGAATTTAATAAACTCTCATTAGTCTGTTAAGGAATACATGATGAAGCATCCAAACAATCACAAGGTTAGTTTAAGCCCTTCTTATCAGCACATGAAGTTGGTAACAAGAGCTTTGTATCTTTTAAAAAAAACAATTACTAATCTGTCTTGCTTCCCATTTGCTCTCCAAAGCCTATCACAATGTCTGGCAGAAAATAGGTAATTAATATATTTGTTAAATATTCACTGACTTCAAATTTAAAGTTTTACTAACTTATCTTCACCTTTCTCTAATGAATATGATTTTAAAATGTTTTTACTATATCTGCAATGAGTAAAATAATGAGATAGGAATGTGGCAAAATGCATCCTAGACTGGTCTGTCTCACTGTCATATTTTTACATTTTTGTTCTCTAAATATTGACAGTACTATATGCTTAGGGACTTAATTATTTACATGTGTTAAGAAATAGAGTCATTTGGGTAAAAACCACATGCTTTGCTCAGCTCTTTATCACAGGGAAGTACAAAATATAACATCTAAAGTCACTTTCCCAGTGCGGCCTTGAGGAAATTATGGTACAATTGGTGTGAATCAAAAAAAGCTGTAACATCCTTACCAAACTCTCAGCCTTGTACCTAGGGGCATGATGTGAATAACTAGTATTGCAATACTTCCTGCTAACTTATTTTACAAGGTGACTTTAGTGGGAAAATATTACAAATCTTATTGTCACACTAGGGAAGGGTTTCAGTGACCAGGCCCATGTTTTGGGATTTCCCAGGCTTCAACAATACTAAGAGTTAGGGTGGATTAGGTACTTAATACGTGCTACACTCTGTGGCAAGCTCTTTCCACAAATTATCTCATTTAATCCTCACTACAAGCCTTTGGATTCTATACCATTATTTTCCCCATTTTTTTCCAGAGAGGTAAGTGAGACTTACAGTCATACACCTGACATCATCAGCAAATGAGTGGTGGAGTGTAGATTGAAAGCACTTCTGTGTAACTTGCGAGCTTTTATCAGTAGTTTTCTTGATGCTTAGTTTGAATTAAAATTCTGAAGTATTTCTTATTGATCTGAAATGAAATAGTGACATCTCTATCAGTGTCAAAGAACTTATTTATCATTTATTTGAAAGGGATTTTATAGTCTTAAAGATGAGAAATCAGAGGCACACAGACAGGCAAAGTGACTTCCCTTAGATCACAGGCTATACTGGCAGAGCTTAAACCAGCACTATTCATTTACCATTTGTCATTCTTCCTTAAATTTGGGTTTATTTATCATTCATCCAAACTGTGTTTGTTTTGCTTGGCCAGCATTCTAGGAGCTCAATATGTATTTGTTGAACAAATGAATGAATGTGTTAAGGCTGACAATATGTCCTATATTGGCACTGAACTAAAGAGCATGTCTTTACCCTCAGGAAGCTGACAGTCTAGCAGGGGAACTTGCACAAATGCTTCCATGATCATGTGCCTGACTGCCCTAAAGGATGTTCAGTAGTCAGAAGGGTATGCCAGGCAAAGCAATGGCACAGACCTGAGAAGGTCAAGGTGGACAGGGAACTACACACTGTGTGTTGAGTGCTGCTGGAAGTAAAAGTGAAGGGGGTTGATTCTGGATGCCTTGTATGCTACATGAGAGAGTTCACTTATTCTGTTGGGAGGAGAGCCACCATAGCATTTAAAACAGAGAAATTATATGGTCAAATCTATATTTTAGAAGGACCCCTGGGTGGTTGTGCAGTGAATCAACAAATCAACCACTTGGGATTTATAGTCTAAAGCTAGAGAGATAATTGTGACCTGGACTAGTGCTGTTGTAATAAGGTTAGCAAGGAGGAGGAGGATTTAAGAAGTATTTAGAAGAGGTCCAGGGCTAGAGATAAAGAAGAAAAATCATTAGCTTATCAGTGGTAGTGGATACCCTAAGAATGAATGAGAGCTCAGCAGGAGAGTTTGGAGAGTTGGGAATGAGGAAAGCTGATATTCAAGGGACAGGAAGAGGGGTGTTAAACTCCACATGATCATAGGAAGAAATAGTCATAGAGGGTGTGGTTTCTGATAAGCCAAGGAATAGGTGTTTGAAGAAGGAAAAAGTCTATAGTCTCAGCAGTGGAGACAATAGATAAACACTCATTATTCAGGATTTCTAGATGACAAAGGGGTGAGATAGTAAATAACAGCTTAAGGAGAACCTGGAGGCAAGCGAGGGATTTTATTTTTGTTTTAAGAGGGGGAAGACTGTAGCAAGGACACAGGCTGAAGCCAATAAGAAGCAGAGGTTGAAGACAGAGAAAACATAAGTCCTCTGACCCCTCACCCAAGAGTTCTTATTCACAGTCTCAGCTGCCTGGAACCAAAATTAGTTTTATGTTTGAGTCTTCTAGGATACATCAGAGTAGTCCCCCTTGTCTAATAATGTTCACATTTCCTACCATCTCAGAAACTCTTTTCAAACACTAATGAATTCTCACAAAGTGAGGTGGCTTTCATGAGAAACCCAATCAAAGCAAGGAGTATTGTCTACAGTACATATGATGGGCACACAGTTAATAGTTTGCTGAACAAACGCAGTGATGTTTGGGCCATCTCTGAACTCATCACTCAACTCAAGAGCTTTTCTTAAGGCTATTATCTCATTCTGCCTATATTACATCTTACCTTCCAATACTAAATTCCAGACTTCCCAAGGGCAGGATGAAATCATCTATGTGTCTCTTTAGCCCTCAAACACTCAGCAAAACTTGGCAAAAAAAAAGAAAAATCAAAGCATGTTTATTTAAGTAAGTAATATCAGGCAAGATATAATTTTTGTTTTATTTCAGAAGAATGGGTTTATATATCTCATTTGCATTTTCAATTTATTTTTCCCATCTAGCTTAAAAAAATAAGCCATTGACCCTGATACAACTCTCATATTTCACCCCAAAATTTAAGTACCTTTAAATCTCTAGTAAGTTACTGCTATTTTAACTTCAGTTATTTTTACTTCCAAGTTTCATCAATTTCTTAAAATCAGTTTTTATGAATTGGCGAGATGAGTCATGAGTTGCCTGTATGTAGTTTTAAGTGGCTCCTCAGTTGATTTTTTTATACTCCCTTTCATGGTCTAATATGACAGAATAGAGGATGGAAAGTAGTTAAAAGAATCTGTCATGATAGAGTAAGTAATTGCCTCCTGTACATATTATCTTTTCTAGCATGTATTCAGTTGTGTTGTCATCATCTGTGTATGTCTTTATAAACTCTGAGTCTTGCAGGAGTCATGGACCATTTCATTACCTTTTGGAGGACCTGGCACTCATCAAAAATTTCCAGAAAGAAAGAAGTACAGCGCTGAAACCAGCAGTAGACTGGTTTTTAGAGCTGTTGAGATTATACACAGTCTTCTGTTCAATTCAACCCAAATAACAGGAGTAAGTAAGGGTGGTGGTGAGGGGTGGGAATGAAATGTAAACTTTCAGCACTCCCGTGTGTCTTAGGTGTTTTTAACCTTGTAGTGGGTGAACTACACTTCCTAAGCACAGTGTTTTTCCTCTTTCTTTTCTGTAGGTTGGACTCAAATCTGCGATAGAGCAATTTCCTGGAAAGCTCAATTTTGTCCTTGTGGATGGGGGCTGTGTCCCAAGCCATGGCCACAAGCAGTTGATGTGCTTGGCCAGATCTGTTCTCAGCAAAGCAAAGATCTTCCTGCTTGATGAACAGAGTGCTCATTTGGATCAAATATGAGTTTCAGAATTCC
Source organism: Vicugna pacos (assembly GCF_048564905.1). Classification (NCBI taxonomy): domain Eukaryota; kingdom Metazoa; phylum Chordata; class Mammalia; order Artiodactyla; family Camelidae; genus Vicugna; species Vicugna pacos. The sequence continues at coordinate 7,134,630 of NC_132997.1, forward strand.
TGCTATTTAACAGTGGGAGCAGAATCATTGAGGCTGACTTCACATTGACACAGATTTCCATCAAGCTGTCGTGTCTGCAAGTGGAAGATGCTCTCTAGATAAGAAATAATTGCCCAGTGGAACAGTTAACTATTTGATGTGAGCACAAGTGCTTGTTTCTTAGTATATGAGCCTCCTGTTCTCTTCTGAGTATAATTTTGGAAAATTTATACAAACTCTCCCTCCTTATCAATGTGTGATGAAATATTTGGTTACACAGGCATACTTGGATCCTTATGGTTTTCCTTACTATCCCATTTATACCACAGGAAATATTTATAGCATAAAATGATGAACTACTAGTGATTCTACATAATGAAAAATATACTTATTTGGGAAATTTTTTCAAAAATATTTGTCCTATTTATTTATGAAAATTTAGAATCTAGTCCATGGTTGGAAAGCCAATTGTGGCTTACTCTATCTCAGCATTATGTTAGAAGTATATAAGGAAATTGAATTTAAGGAAATTTAAGGAAATTGAATATCTTCAATTTAAAGAATTAAATTGGTAGAACAGTAGGTATGTTATCAAGGATAAAGTCAGATTATGTTCTGTGATGTTATATGTGGTTTTTTTTCCTTTTCTAGAACATACCAAATCATTCAAAGAACCCTAAAACAAGCATTTGCTGATTGCACAGTAATCCTCTCTGAACACAGGAAAGAAGCAGTGTTGGAATGTCAGCTATTTTTGGTGAGTGTTTATAATTTACCTAAGATCTCACCTCTCCTTGGATTCTTGATAACAATCTCATATGTGACTGTTCCTGCAAGTCACAGTAATGCACAAAGCTCTTCCTTAAAACACATGCCACAGAGCTATCCAGCTTTCCTCAAAATACCTGCCCACATTTCTCACTTTGATCTGTATAATGAGGCGAGGTTGGAATTCAGCAAATCTAAAATTGCAGCATATTACTAAGTTATATCAATAAATTGGAACCTCTGTACTTTTTGAGTTATTTGAGGATCAAGCCATAAAAAATACTAAATCCTTATGCTTTCAGTAACTAAATCCCCCTTGGATGGAGTCCAGGACAAACTCGGATTTTCTTGCCATCTGATGTATGGTTGTAATGCAGGAATTGAAAGCTTCGTTTCATTATTTCATTTTTCTCAGCTTAGTACCTTTTCCACCCACCTTCTAACTGTGCTTTCAAAACTGTCAGAGATTGTTTCAAGTGATATTTACAAATTCCCTCGGGCTTAGTCACAAGGAAATTCTGAGGCTGATGTATGGCATCATTTATGTTGAGGCTTTTGAGGCTCCTGGAGGTAAATGCTTTCCTTACTGAAGGACTGTGATTATCATTATTATTACTAAGCTTCAAGTAACAAATTAGGGGGCCAGCTCACTACCTCTTGCCAGGCTGGGGTCAGATTCAACTTGAACTTATGAAGGAGACTCATTGAAGTCAGGCATATCCTGATCAATTTGGATTTGTTAAGCTTCAAATCCTGTTGAGGAGGTTCAACTCTTGATAGTGCTGTAGACCTCCACTCATTTTGAAGATAATATATAAGGGATCAAACATGAATAATTCTTGTTTTCAAAACTCCCTTAGTTCCTCTAAAGTTCTCTGAAGAATCACATTGTTCTGTACTATACTAATTTAAAAATTTTTTAAAAATTAAAAAAAAAAGAACCAACTCCCAGCTGCTAAGTATAAGTAGAAAATGACAGCTAATTTCAAAATGGTAGATGTTCCACACAGCAAGAGGACTCAGCTGTGAAATGAGATGTTCCAGAGTGGTCAGACGGCAAGCATCTGGATGCGGTGTGGTCTTTTTGGCTTTCCTCTTCCTCTGAGCATGCTCCTTCCTTAACCTTGCTTTGGTCCACCCTGCCCTCTTGCCCGAGATCTATAGTCCATTTCCCTAGGTAATAGAGGAGAACCAAAGTGTAACAGCACGACTCCATCCAGAGGCTGCTGAGCGAGAAGAGCCTCTTCAGGCAGGCCACCAGCCCCTCCAACTGCCTGAGGCTCCTCCCCCAATGGAAGAGGTCCCGGTCCCAGATCGCTGCTCTGAAGGAGACAGAAGAAGAGGTGCAAGAGACGAAACTTTAGCGAGCAGATCAAATGTTTGCCTGGGACGTTCTCACATGGAGGTGGAGGAGACAAGCATTTCTGTCTCAGAAAGCAAGGATGGATAATTTTTTTAAAACCAAAAAAAAAAAAAAAAGAAAGAAAAGAAAAGAAAAATTTTGGTAAGTGGAATGAAGGACGTGCATATGAGTCTGGATAAGTGATATCCTGGCAATGGTCAAATTGTGTGAAAGGTACTTCAAATCCTGGAAGATTCACCACTTGCATTTGCAAGCCAGCTTTTCCTAAAAAGTTTTCCATTTCATAGGAATTGGAAAAGTGCTATTAACATCAGCCAGCTTAACTCTTCAACTTACTGTTAGTGAAACTTGTTTCTTTGTATTATTGGAGAAGAACTGTAATCATATTTCGAGGAAATGTTGCAGAAAAATGCATTACAGCTCAGTGTTGTAGCTTGGTGTTACAGCTGAGTTGTGACAGCAACATGGATCTGGGCAAGAGACCAAGCAGCACTCGGAGAGTTGGAGAACTCAGGTTTATTACACCAGCAGGCCCACAGGAGTTTACATTCCAAGCTCTAGACCCCACCTGTAGGTTTACACAGGCCTTTTATAGGCTGCCAGTTTTACACTTTGCAACATCATATGCAAATAAAGTATAACAGAAGTTGACCAACTAGGGACAAGCTTTGTAGAAATAGACCAATCAGGAGTGAGAGAAATACCCAATCAAGAGTGAGGGGAATGGACCAATCAGGAGTGAGAGAAATAACCAATCAGGAGTGAGCTCCATGGAAATGAAGTACTACAAATGGACCAATCAGAAGTTAGGGAAGTGGACTAATCAGAAGTGAGGTAATAACCAATCAGAAGTGAAGGAAATAACCAATCAGAAGTGAGCTCAGGGAACCAATAGAATTTTAGGGGTAAGTAAGCTGTTTCAGAGGGAAAAAGTGAGATACAGCCTCTGGGCCAGGGAACCAGATGGTGCTGGCAGGAGAGTAGTGGCCCTGCTTGGGGGTCCTGCCAGTCTTTTTATGGGGCTTCCTGCCTCAATACAATTAAATAATGATAACTGGAGACTTTCATGGTATATATATTTTTATATACCTTTTCCTCCACTCTCTCCACAACATTTAAAAATGCAGCTATATTGTCTGTTAACACACTGTCCCATTTCCAAACAAGTAGTAGTATGCTGTGAGAGTCATAAGACAGCCCTTAATATATCCACCAAGCAACATCTGAGTATCAATCAGGTGAGAGAACTTCCTGATCCTGGAAATCAGGGTTAATACCATTCAGCAGTACCCACATCCAAATAAATGAGATAATTAGAAAACATTCATTATCTGGGAAATGGGCTGTTACAGTTCCATCTAGGGAGCAAGGATATAGCACCCTTGATTTGGAAGTGAGCATGCCTGCTTCCAGAAAGTAACAAGCTCATAAGATCTCTGAACTGAAGGATGTCTAGAAAAATACTGTAATGCAAATTGGTGCAGGAAAGCCCTTCTTACCACAGAAGCTCCTGGTAGAAAGCATGTAGGCAGATAGACTGTGGAGGTTCCAGGAAGACGTACATGAACTCCAAAGATGTAGGTATCAAGAGAGAGGTGTGGTGTCGTGCTCTTCATACTGTATATACTGAGTGGAAGAGAGAATGAACACATGCTGAAGAACAGTAAATCATGAATTAGTTTTATGTGCTTCTGTTTTATAATTTTGTGATGCAAATGAAATTTTCTCTAGGAAATATTTATTTTAATAATGTTTCAAACTCATACATAAGTGGCTATATTTTTAAAATAATTATATTGTGAATTATATTTGTATAAAATAATTTTTGTATTTTAAATGTTGACTTTTTATGGCACTAGCTATTTTTATATTATGTTAAAACTGAGGGGGAGGGGAAAACCTAGGGGGATATTGTCCCAGGTCTCTGAATTATGTTGATGGCATGGATAGAAGCATTAGGGCTCACACAGATACTGTGCACACCTGTGATTCCTGGCCAGCACCTGGTTCCCTCTTAGATGCAATTCTAATGAAAATGGTACCACAAAATCTGACCACTCCTCTCACAGACACACTGCCTTCTCAATACCAAACTAACTCTTAAGATTGCATTCTATTTATTACTGTAAGAAAATACCATGTGTCAATAAAATTCATTTATTTGTGTGAAACTCAGTTGTTTTCAGATGTGTTCATTACTTGTGTCTCATTGATTTTTTTTCTTTCAGTCTCTAAGTATCATGGACCACAAAACATGAATGTTTCCTTTAGATATAGCTTCTTGAGAATATTACATGAATTAAGATACTCTAAAAAATATTTATTTTTTAAAATTGTGGTAAAATATACATAACATAAAATTTCCTATTTTAAACATTTCTAAATATACATATGGTTCAGTGGCATTAAGTACATCACATTGTTGTACAATCATCATCACAATCCATCCACAGAACTTTTTCATCTTGCAAAACTGTGGTCATTAAACAAAAACTTCCTATTTCTCCTTTCCCTCAGCACCTGGCAACTACCATTCAGCCTGCTGTCTCTATGAATTTTACTACTCTGAGTACCTCACATGAGTTGGAATCATATAGTATTTGTCCCTTTGTGATTGGCTTAAGAGGGCTATGTAAATCAGGTTGGGATTCATTGGGCTAAACTTGTAAAATTTTTGTTTCTCCTTTAATTTAAAGATTAAGAATTCCATTTATTTATTTATTTGCTTTTTAAACTTACTTCACTTGATAATGTCTTTGAGATTCATCACGTTTTAGCATATGTCGGAGTTTTCTTTTTAAGGCTGAATGCTATTCCATTGTATGTACATACATATGACATTTTGTTTATACATTCATCAATGGACACTTAGGTTGCTTCCACCTTGTGACTATATTGGATGATGCTTTTTGAACTTGGGTGTAGAAATATTTATTTGTGTCCCCACTTTCATGAATGAGGACACTTTTGAGCTTTTTGTTTGTTTTCAAATGGGGGTTTATAGAACAGAAAAAAAAAGACAGTTATTCCACAAAGTCCATGTATATAATTGAAAGCTTATTCAAAGGGAAGTAGCTCTTTATGTCATTTTCTTGATAAGTAAGCAAATCTCATCAAGGGAAATGATATTTCTACACTGGAACCTGGGTGGCTTTCTTTGTCCAAATCCTCTTTTTAATTGATGAGGTTTCTTTGGACTCCTTTTCTTTCTTACAGAATTTCTTCATGAAAGTTGCAGGTGCCAGTGTGTGGTAGATGAACAGTAGGTCTCTACTGAGTGCCAAGTCCTCCAACTCAATCTTTTATTTGGAGAGGTTTATTTTCACATGTGACCCCAAGGGGGCAGTCTCACAGCATGCTCTGTTCTAGTTATTCTAGCTCAATTTTTAAATTAATAAACTCCATTTTTTAGGGCAGTTTTAAGTTCCCAGCAAAACTGAGCAGCAAGTACAGAGAGTTCCTCTACCCCTACCCTCGGTCTTGTAGCCTCCTCCACTGTCACCATTCACACCAGAGTGGTGCATTTGTTATGATCAACACAACATTAGCACCTCAAATCCAATGTTTACATTAAGTTTCTTTCTTGGTGAACCCTTATTCATCCCTTCTTCTTTCCTAGCCCCTGGAACCACTGATCTTTCTACTGTTTCCATGGTTTTGTCTTTTTTGGAATGTCATGTAGTTGGAATCATACAGTAGGTAGCCTTTTCAGGTTGACCTCTTTTACTTAGTAACTTGCATTTGTTTCCTCCTTACGATGTGAAAACTGTCTTTACATGGCTTGATATATCATTTTAGTACAGAATAATATTCCATTGTCTGGATGTACCACCATTTATTTATCCATTAACCTACTGAAGGGCATCTTTGTTGTGTCCAAATTTTGGTAATTATGAATAAACATTTCTGTGCAACTTTTGATGTGGACATAAGTTTTCATCTCCTTTGGGTAAATACCAAGGATTTTGTGGTAAGAATATGTTTAATTTTGTAAGAAATCTTCAAACCCTCCACCATTTTGCATTCCCACCAGCAATGAATGAGAATTCTTACTTCCCTGAATCCTCACCAGCATTTGGTATTGTCAGTGTTTGGGAATTTGATCATTCTAATTGGTGTGTAGTGGTATCTCATTGTTGTGTTAATTTGTATTTCCCTGATGACAGATTACGTTTTACATTTTTCATATGCTTATTTGCCAGCTGTGTATCTTATATGGTGGGACCTCTGTTCAGTTCTTTTGCACATTTTTTGGATTGGGTTGTTCATTTTCTGAACGGTGACTTTTAAGAGTTCTTTGTACATTTTGGATAACAGTCCTTTATCAGATTTGTGTCATTTGCAAATATTTTCTCCTAGTCTGTGGCTTGTTTTATTCTGTTGACATTGTCTTTTGCAGAGTAGAAGTTTTAAGTTTAATGAAATCCAGCTTATCAATTTTTTTCTCATGAATTGTGCCTTTGGTGTCGTATATAAAAAGTTATTGCCATGCCCAAGTTCATCTATGTTTTCTATGTTGTCTTCTACAAGTTTTATAGTTCTGTATTTTATATTTAGGTCTATGATCCATTTTGAGTCAGTTTTTGTGAAAAGCGTAAGGTCAGTATCTAGATAAATTTTTGGCATGATGATAGCCAGGTGTTCCAGCACTATTTGTTGAAAAGACTACTTTTCTCCATTGTATTGCTTTTCCTCATTATCATGGATAAGTTTATTATATTTATGTGGGTCTTTTTCTGGACTCACTAATCTTTTCCATTGAACTAATTGTATATATTTTTGCCCATACTATAGTCTCTTAAAGTTTTATAGGAGATCTTGAAGTTGAGTTGTTCAGTTCTTGGACTTTTTCTTCCCCTTCATTATTGAGTTGGGACTCTGAATCTTTATTCTCTCCATATAAACTTTTAGATCAGTTTGTGGATATCTAGGAAATAACCTGTTGGGGTTTTGATGGGGATTGTGCTGAATCTATAGGGCAACTTGGGAAGAACCAATATCTTGACAATATTGAATCTTCCTGCCCATGAACATGAAACAATCTATTTATTTAGTTCTTTTTTTATTTCATTCATCAGAATTTTATAGTTTTCCTCATGTAGGTCTTGTGTATATTTTGTTATATTTATACCTAAGTATTTCATTTTGGGGAGGATGCTAATTTAAACATGTTTTTAGTTTCAAATTACACTTGTTTATGACTGGAAATAGGAAAGTGATGACTTTTTTTAATATTTGCCATGTATCTTTCATCCTTTCTATAATCACTTATTTGAATTAAGTTTTTTTTGTTTTTTAATTCTTTTGGATTTTCTACATATATGATTATGTTATCTATGAGCAAAAACAGTTTTATTCTTTTTCCTTCACAATTCACATGCCTTTTGTTTTTGCTTCTTGTTGAATTGGTAAAATTCCCAATAGGATGCTGAGAGCAGTGGTGAGAGGGTACATCCTTGCCTTGTTCTTGATCTTAGTGGGAAAGCTTCAAATTTTGCACCATTAAATATGTTGCTGGAAGGTTTTTGTAGACTACTTTGTTGAGAGATTTTATCAGGAATTGGTATTGGATTCTGTCAAACGCTCTTTCCGTGAATATTGATATGATCATGTGATTTTTCTTATTTAGCCTGTCATTGTGATGAATCACATTAATTGGTTTTCAAATTCTAAACCCAGTCTGGTATAACAAGGATAAATCCCACTTGGTTATGGTGTATAATTCTTCTTACATTATTGGATTTGACTTGCTAATATTTTGTTGAGCATTTTGCATCTATGTTCCTGACAGATATTGGTCTTTGGTTTTCTTGTAATGCCTTTGTCAGTTTTAGTATTAGGGTAATGCTGGATTCAAAGAATGAGTTAGAATATCTTTTCTGTGTCTGTTTTTGCAAGAGGTTGCAGAAACTGGTAAAAATTTTCCTTAAATGTTTGGTGGAATTCACCAGTGAACCCATGTGGGCCTGGTACTTTCTGTCTCAGAAAGTTATTAATTATTGTTTCAATTTCTTTTAAAAGTCTATTCAAATTATCTGCTTCTTTTTGTCTGAGTTTTAGCAGATTGTGTCTTTCAAGGAATGGGTCCATCTCATCTAGGTTATCAAATGTATGGGAATAGAGTTTTTCATATTATCCTTTATTATCCTTTTAATATCCATGGGATCAATGGTGATCCTCCCTGTTTCATTTCTGGTATTAGTAATTTATGTGTTTTATTTTCTTAGCCTAGTTAGAAGCTTATCTATTTTGTTGATCTTTTCAAAGAATAAGGTTTTAATTTTATTTATTTTCTCTATTGACCTCCTAATTTAAATTTCATTAATGACTGCTTAAATTTTTATTATTTCTTTTCTTCCACCTAATTTGGATTTAATAGGCTCTTCTTTTTTCATTTCTAAGGTAGAAGCTTTGATAATTGAGTTTAGATCTTTCTTTTTTCTCTATGTCCATTCAATGCTGTGGATTTCCATCTAAGCACTATTTTTGCTGCATGCCACTCATTTTGATAAGTTGCTTTTTGTGTCCATTTAGTTCAGAATATTTTTTAAAATTTATGTTGAGATTTCTTCTTTGACTCGTGTTATTTAGAAATGTAATGTTTAATATCCAGATCTTCTGAGATTTTCCGGCTATCTGTCTGTCATTGCTTTATTGTTTAATTGCACTGCACTCTGAGAACAGACATTATGTGATTTCTGTTCTTTCAAATTTTTTAAAGTGTTTTATGGCCCAGAAGGTGATCTATCTTAGTGCAAGTTTGAGAAGAGTGTGTATTTTGCTGTTGTTGGATGAAGTCCATAGATGTCACATACTCAGTTTGTTAATGGTGCTGTTGAATTCAACTATGTCCTTACTGATTTTCTGCCTGCTGAATCTGTCATTTCTAATTAGAGGGGTATTAGAGTCTCCAGCTATAAGGGTGGATCCATCTATTGTAGTTTCTCCTTGCAGTTCTGCCCACTTTTGTTTCATGTAATTTGTGCCTACAGGTTCTTCGTTGTTAGGCACATCCACAATAAGAATTGCTATGGCTTCTTGGAGTATTGACCTGTTCATAATTATGTAATGCCCCTCTTTATCTCTAAATATTTTCTTTGCTCTGAAGTTGACCCTGTCAGAAATTAATATTAGTACTCCCACTTTCTTTTGATTAATGTTAACATGGTATAATGTACTTTATACTTCTATTTGTAATCTATGTATGTCTTTACATTTAACGTGGGTTTCTTGCAGGTAAAATATATAGTTGGGTCTCATTGTTTTATTCACTCTGACAATCTCTGTCTTTTGATAAGTGCTTAGACCATTAAAATGTATAGGATTATTGATGTAGTTCAATTAGCATCTGCTATATATGTTAGTGTTTTCTATTCACCACCCTGTTCTTTGTTCCTGTTTTTGTCTTAATCATTTTTTCTCCTTTATGTAGCTTTAACTGAGAATTATATGATTCCACTATTCTCCCTTCTTAGTATGTCAATTATACTTCTTTTCCAAACTATTTTTTAGTGGTTGCCCTAGAGTTGGCAATATACATTTACAACTAATCTGAATCCCCTTTAAATAACACTATAGCACTGCAAGGGTAGTACAAGTACTTTATAATAACAAAGTATTCTTAATACCTCACTCCTGTGTCTTGTATCATTCATCTTATTTATATGTAAGCATTTTTAATATGCATGCTATATATGTAATCAAATATGTTGTTGCTATTATTTAGTGAACAAGCTCTAATGTTTTAGATCAATTAACAATAAGAAAAATAAAGATTTTTATTTTACCTTGACTTATTCATTCTCTGATGCTCTTCTTTTTTCCTGTAGATCTGAGCTTCTCACCTATATAATTTTTTTCTTATTGAAAAACTTCTAACATTTCTTTCAAGGTAGATCTACTGGCAACAAATTCCCTCTATTTTTGTTTACGACTGTATTTCTTCCTTTTTAATAGGATAATTTTTCAGAGTGTTGAATTCTAGGTTGGTGGGTTTATCTCTCAGTACTTTAAATATTTCACTCTACTCTTCTTGCATGGTTTCTGAGGAGTAGTCAGATATATTTTTTATCCTTTCTTCTTATAAGTAAGGTGTTTTTTTCTCTTTTTTCAATTTTTTTTTTATGTTTGATTTTCTGCAGTTTAAATATAATGCCTATGTATGGACTTTGGGGGGGGTGTTGTTTGTCCTGCTTAGTGTTCATTGAGCTTCCTGGATCTGTGGGTTAGTGTCTGACATTCATTTGGGAGAATAATTCTCAGTCACTATTGCTTTAAACATTTCTTTTTTTTCTTTCTCTTTCTTCTTCTGATATTCCTATTACAGATGTATTACATGTTATGTAGTTGTCCCACAGTTCGTGAATATTTAGGCTTTTTTCCCCTGTGCTTTTCAGTTGGGAGGTTTCTATTGTCATATCCTGAAGCTCAGTGATTCTTTTCCCAGCCATATTTAGCCTACTAATGAGCCCATCAAATGCATTCTTCATTTCTGTTACATTGTTTTTGATCTCTGCACTTCTTTTTGATGCTTTATTAGAGTTTCCATCTCTCTGTGCTTGTAGCTTTCTACTTTTTTCAATTAGACCCCTTAGGATATTAACCATAGTTTATATGCATTCCTGGCCTGATAATTCCTGGCCTATCTGACTCCAGTTCTGATACTTGTTCAGTCTCTTTAAACTGTTTCTTACCTTTTTTGTATGCCTTGTGATTGTTTTGTTTGAAAGCCAAGCATGATGTACTAGGAAAAAGGAACTGTGGGAAATAGGCCATTAGTTACATAGTAGTAAGGTGTTGGAGGAGGTGAGTATTCTGTAGACCTATGATTAGGTCTTACCTGTGCCCCTGGAACCTCACCAGTTCTTCTCAGAACTTCCCCCCCTCTTAAGTGGAGCAGGGTGGTAGAAGGGGTTGGAGTTGGACATTTCCCTTCTCCAGGTAGGTTAGGCTCTGGTAAAACAGTTTCTCCTGAGGTTAGGCCTTGGTAAGAAAAATAGAATGCTCTGGTATTTCTCAAAATGGTTTCCTTTCTCCTCCTCCTGCTGGAAGCAGATGGGAATTTTCACTCATTTTTACTGTGAGAACCTGTTAGAGCTCCTGGAGCTACAAACTCATCAAAGTGTGGGTCCCTCTCCCCTGATGACCGAGTCCCTTTGGAGTTTTCATCTCTCAGGCTGGTCCACATTGAGTCTCTAGAAACTTGCCAATTACACTACCCCAGCATTGATTCCTAAGGAAGTTTCTGCTTGGTTGTTTCTACTCAGGTAAGTTGTGATTTTTGTACCCCCCTTTATGTCTCCAATTTTGGAGGGAGAGTAGCAGTTTGGCCTATGACTTACTTCTCTGAAAGATCTAAGAAGATTTGTTGATTTTTCAATTTGCTCAACTTTTTAGTTATTGTTAGGTTTGAGTGGTGACTTCTGAGTTCTTTACATATTGGATCTGAAAGTAGAAGTCTAATTCATTTTGAATAAACACAAGCCAAACAAACAAAACTTTGCAAATTGGAAGGAGTCAAATGTAAACTCAATGTGACAAAAGAAGCCCTAATTCTAACAACCCACTTTAAGAAGAAAAACACAGAAACAAGAAAGGAAAAGTCAATGCTGTTCACCTAAGCACCACTGCTTATCCTAACCCCTGACTTTTTCTCATATCAGATTTTCTCCCCTCCTTTTTTTTCATTTTTTAAAATAAATTATTTTGGCCACAAACTTTCCACTTTTATCTACTTGTTTTCTCTATTTAAAGCTAGAGTTTTGAGTTTTGTCTCAGTCTACATCCACTTGCAGCTGACTCATACTTTTTTCATTTGTTTCTCAGCCTATTCACTTTGTTCTTCCTCTTTATAAGAAAAAAAAAAAAAGCTAAAGCTCGAAACAAGTTCATTTCCTTCCAGTTACTGGGGACCTTCCAGGTTTGGGAAATTACAGTGTATTAGAGTGAAAGGCTAGTAAAACCCCCAGTGTAAATATTTTAGTAGTTTGCTAAAGAAAGAACCTCAAATACTATGTGGAAAACTATTTAGAATGAGGTTTATAAAGCTCAATATAAAAACCTGTTTGACTGTTAAAGCAGGTGCAGATAATCACAATTTGCTATTAAAAGATACAGTGAGAGAAACATAAATTCAAGACAGAGGCATGGGGCATGAGAACTCCAAATCAATAGGTTGTGAATTATTAGCTGTTCCCTATCTGTAAAACCAGAGACCTGAGTCACTTTCTGTCAGTGGACAGGAAACTGGGGAATCAGTATCTATGTATTTCTCAGAGAAGGGAGACTTCTTGGCAGAAGTTTAGGGTTTATCTTTATTTCACTGTGGTGGGAACATTCATTTACTTTTTAACAACTCAGTTTTTCTAACTATAAAATGATATAGTACATTGGGAAAGCTGGTCAGAAATTTTTAAGTGAATATGCTAATGCTGGCCTTTAATTTCACGTAGCAAAATGAATTCATGCAGCAATAATGCTAAATGGTTACTTGGATCAAAAGTTGACCCAGTTTACATCTTCCATTCATCAAAGTACGAGATTTGTACAAAAAGTACAGATTGACTCTCAAATAGTGCTCCCTTATAGAGGTTTGGTTCTATTGTTAGGATAACTGATTTTTTTTCCAAAAAACATATATGCCAGTTACTGAAATGTGCACAGGCTCACCCAACAACTTAAATGAATCTCCAAAGATATTTTCTCCTGAAGCCATTGTGAATATTGAAAATTAAGCCTGAACAATTTTGGTGTATAAGCAACTCTTTAGCTATGTTCTTCCTCCTTCACCTTTGACACTTATGGAGTAATAGAAGGAAACGTCTTTAACAGCAATGACAGATGTACAGATAAAGGGAACTAAGACCGAATTATATTTTGATTGACAAGTGTTGGCACAGATGCTAAAAATAAATAGCAGAAATCTATCTTGCAATTAACTCCTATGACATTAACATTGTAATTTACAAAAATGTATAATATAAAGAAATAGGCTTTCCCTGTTTTAGTAAAATAAATCAATACAGGGAGTAGAATGGTGGTAACCAATGGCCAGGGGCTGGAAGGAATGGGGAGATGTTAGTCAAAGGATACAAATTTCCAGTCACAAAATGAATAAGTTCAGGGGAATCTAATGTCAGCATGGTGGTTATAGTTAATGAATATTGTGTTACATACTTGAAAGTTGCTAAGAGAGTAAATTTTATGTGTTCTCACCTACAAAATTGAAATGGCAATTATGTGATATGATTGAGGTGTTAGCTAATGCTACTGTGGTTAATCATCAACACATTGTACACCTTAAATTTACATAGTGCTCTTTGTCAATTATATCTCAATAAAGCTGGAAATTAAATTGCATTAGTGGTCAAAAAACAGTCTTTGGCCACACTTGATTGCTCAACCATTGTTTTTGTCAGAACTTGATAAGCTTCTAAAAACTAGACAATTTTCAAAACAACTATCTCTCTTCTCCCTGCCTCTTCACTGGCAGCCAATACCAGGGGTTAAACAAAAGTTGTGTAAACAAATGTGTGATCATAGACAATGCTCTTGTGGGGAAGAAATCTTTATTTTTATTCCTTCCTATCTCCCATTTATGTCACATGCTCCAGTGTCCTGTGAAGGCAAAGCAGGAACTCAAGTGTCCTTGAATAGACTTAGCTCCCTTCCTACTTGAGAGCCCACACCAGGCGTTTGCCCTTGAACCTGGCAATGTTGCCTGGCTCTTCTGTGGCCAGGGAGCCACAAAGTAAAATTAAACATTGCAATTAAAGATTGAATGATGATATTTTTACATTTTTTCTGGTCAATTAGCATCTAAAAACTTCTTGGAAATTTGAAATATATACAAAAGTAGACATAAAATAAACTGCATATCCCTGTCACTGAGCTTCAGTAGGTACCAACTCATGGCCAATTTTATTTCACCAATACTGCCTTGCACTTCCCTCCTACATTATTTTCAGTAAATTCTAACTATCATATAACTTTAACTGTATGTATCTCTAAAAGGTAAGGACTTTCTCTGTCTTTTTTTTTTCAAAACATATCCACCATGCCACTGCAACAACTGAAAAATAAAAAGTCCTTAGTATCTTCAACTATCCATTCAATGTACAAGTATCATTGTTTCATTTTTTTCTTCAAATATAGGTAGTCTTCACTTTGCACTGTAGTGTAGGACTGTAAAGTGACCATGCAAAAATAATTTACATAATTAATGGTAAAATTGTAATTGGTCTATGATATTTGCAAATATTAAACAATTAAACTTAAAAACTCTCCTACTTCGGTTACAAATAGATAAGAAAATGAAAAAATCTAGTAAAACTAGTATTTATTTAGTACATAGTAATACATTTAAAACATTAGGAACATCAAGTGTTTTAAGTATTTTAATTCTTTATAAAATACCTATCAAGAATAGTTTGAGCAGTGCTCGCTCATCTTCGGGTCCTGTAACTTACAATATGAATGCACCATCTCTTGTATGTCTTGGCAAGTTGTCATACTTCTTTCTAACTTTGGATCTGCTTCCAACATTTTATTCTTAGTGCCTCCAATATTGTAAAGTATCTCCAAGAGTTTGTTTAACATAAAGATTTTTGCTGATGTCACTTCCTCTGGGAGTCTTTGTGTCTTTGTCTCTTTGCCACAACCGCTTTCCCCATTTGTGTTGCTAAGTTTGCCTTCACTGATTTCCTCTGGCTGCAGATCTAGAGTCTCTTAAATGGCTGCAGGGTCAACATCCCCACAGTCAGCTGTTTCTTTCATAACTCCATCTAGATTCTGTGTGAATTTCACTTTCAGCGATATCACTTTTTGTCTCTTTGCTGAATTTTCATCTTTGTTGGTCAATTTCTTCCTTCAATTTTCTGTTTTTGTAAAGTGGCATGCAAGTTTATCATTGAGAGACCAAGAGGCTACACAACCACACACTCCACACACTTTACTGTTTTTGTGTGTCCTGAATAATAGTTGCACAGTGACCAACCACCAACAGACTTTGAAAGAAGTGACATGATTAGTCCCCGAACATGTTGGAAAATCTGTGTATACAGAGGACCGACTATGATCATTATACTGAGCCATTTTACATAAGGGACTTGAATATCCTTTACTAGGTGTCCCTGGGGGGTCTGGAACTGATCCCACATGGATAGTGAGGGATGGCTGTATAGTGATTTGTGGGCTGAAGACCTAGTGGTGACATCTGCATTTTATGCAATTACTCATAGTTAATATACTGTGGTAACTGAGATTTGAACCACGTTGCTGGAGGACTGGTGTTATTTAACTAAACTGGCAACAGAAATCTGTTCATTTGTGAACAATATAAAGCAAGGACTGCCCACGATTTGTTTAAATCAAGATCAAATTAAGGTTCACATATTGTGAATGGTTCATAGATCTCTAAGTCCCTTATAGAGTTTTCCTCCCTTTTCTTTTCTTTTCTTTTCCTTTTTCTTTTTTTCCCCATGCAATTTACTTGTTGAAGAAACTGGGTTGTTTATGCTTTGCAGTTTCTGCCAGCCTAGATTTTGCCATTTTCATCTCCATAGAGTTGTTTAACAAATTTCTGTCTCCCATAATTTCTATTAACTGGCATTAGATCCCAAGGCTTCTAGTTGGCTCCTGAGTTCTTCTGAAATACCCCAATATGTTTTGATAATTTCTTTGAATTTTGGAATAAGATATCCTCTGTTTACTTGTATGTATTCTAAGCTTACTTGCAGAGATGGAAGTTACCATTTCTCTAAGGACCCCTCATTCCTTTCAGTGGGAAATGGTATGTGAAGACCAAACTGGTCACTAGAGTTGCTCCTTGCTATTGCATTGGTCACTGGATTGGTCTTTTCAGTGAATTGAACAAAGAGACAGATATAGATAAACTATATAGTGGATTTTAACCAACCAAAGGAATGCATTTTATGCCTATTTTTATGTCTATATTGCTATTTCTATATCTACTATATATACCTATTTCTATATCTACTATAGAGAAAATATGTCAAAAGGTCACACTATTGCTTCCAATCCAAATTCGAGACTACAGGGCTTTTACTTGCCTTTGTCTGTCTTCTATCTGCATATTCTTTTCCCCCTGCCAAGAAGCCCAGCTCTCAAAAACAGTAACAGTGATAAAAATTAGGATAGTGTGTAATTATTCACTTGCTCACCACTTCAAAATAATAGTACAACACTACACCCATACTATAGTCATTGAAAAATATTTGATTTCATTTTCCCTCATTTCCTTCATCTTTAGGGTATATTCCACCAGAGAGATGCAGGCAAATTACTGTGCTTTAAAGTCAATTGGAGTAGTGCCTCTCTGTGATTATGCTGCCTCCTGGTCCTCTCTGGTGAACTCACTGGCCTAATGGTTTAGCTTGTTCTTGTGGCACTACCAGCCTGCTCTTTTTTTTTTTTTCTTTCTTTCTTTTTTCTTTTTCTTTTTTTTTCTTTCTTTCTTTTTTCTTTTCTTTTTTTTTTTTAAATTGAAGTATAGTCAGTTACAAAGTGTCAATTTCTGGTGCACAGCATAATGTCCCAGTCATGCATATACATGCATATATCCATTTTCATATTCTTTTTCATTATAGGTTACTATGAGATATTGAATATACTGTGTATAAAATAGCTACCAGCCTGCTCTCAATTGCTTCCCACCTGAATCTCCATGGTTTCTGAGAGCACCTTCAGGCTTGCCCCACACTCTGTTCCAGATGAAGTCACTTCATTTGGGGAGAGTTCTCCGTTCTGATGATGTGACTCCACCTGGGTAATGTCTCTGGGCCATTGCTCCAGCGTTGGGGGCAAATACAATTTCCTACTTCTCTTGAAGGACATCCCAGCTTTATAGCAAGGTATTGAGTAAAGGTAGTACACTCTGGCCTTCCAGGTTTTCCTCTCCTGGTGTAAAACTTCCACCCTGTGAATGAGCTAGCATGAGGGTGATCAGAGGCCAAGTGTTCTTGGCTGCTACACCTGAGATGAGCCTCTGCCCTGCAATCGGAACTGAGATGAGGGCTGAGGGGGGCCCTGACTGCTCCATTGCACTCATTTGGCATTTAGCCTCTGTGACACCAAACTGCAAGCTGGGAGAATGAGAAATGCCATTGGCCTGCACCCCCAAGGAGGTACTGTAGTCCTAGACTTGAGCTGCGGGGAAAGGGACCCCCTCTCCACCCTCTTGGCCATAACATACCAGAGTAGAGCTTCAATCATAACAAGATAGGGAAGGAAAATGGGAGCAGGTTATGGCTGAATTGCTATAGGCTTTTGCTGTTTCTACCAAGACTTACTATATTTTCTTGAATAATATTTCTCCATTTGCTGTATGCCATTAGTACAATTTCCAGAGATTTTACATGGTTGTTTGATAATTTGAGCAGTAATGGTTGTTCCACTGGGGATCAGGTGCACAGAGCTCCTCACCTCCCTGTCCTGGAAGTTGCCCTCCAGCTTATTTCTGATTCTTGTGGGTTTCAGTTGTTCTGATCTTTCACCTCCCAGGTGACTCTTTTTTTTCCCACTGAATATGTGCCAGGTGCTTTTTATATATAGTTCCCATTTTGTTTCTCACACATCCCTGTGAAAGAGGTTCTGAGAGTTGTGATGCTCAGGGGTTACAGATCTTTCCAGAAATTACATCTCATTCCTAGATTTTAAGCCGTTAGAAAGTTTAAACTCATTTCTTTTTTTTTTTTAATTTAAGTATAGTTGTTTTACAATGTTGTGTTAGTTTCTGGTATACAGCAGAGTGATTCAGTTATACATATACATATTCTTCGTCATTATAGGTTATTACAAGATATTGAATATAGTTCCCTGTGCTATACACTGGGTCCTGTTGTTTGTCTATTTTACATATAGTAGTTTGTATCTGCTAATCCCAAATTTTTAATTTATTTCTCTCCCTCTTCCCCTTTTGGTAACTGTAAGTTTGTTTTCTGTGTCTGTGAGTCCATTTCTGTTTTATAAATAAGTACATTTGTATCATTTTTAGATTCCACATATAAGTGATATCATATGATATTTGTCTTTGACTTACTTCACTTAGTATGATAATCTCTAGGTCCATCTGAGTTACTGCAAATGGCACTACTTTCATTCTTTTTTATGGTTAAATAGTGGTCCATTGTGTGTGTGTGTGTGTGTGTGTGTGTGTGTATATATATATATATGTTCAGTCATCTGTCTATGGACACTTAGGTTGCTTTCATATCTTGGCTATTATAAATAGTGCTGCTATGAACATTGGGGTGCATGTATTATTTTGAATTAATTTCCTCCAGATATATGCTCAGGAGTGGTATTTCTGGATCACATAGTAACTCTTTTTGTTTTTTTAAAGAACCTCCATACTGTTTTTCATAGTGTCTGCACTAAATGACATTCCCACCTTTTCTCCATACCCTCTCCCTTTTCTCCACACCCTCTCCAGCATTTGTCATTTGTGGACTTTTGAATGATGGCCTTTCTGACTAATGTGAGGTGATACCTCACGGTAGTTTTGATTTTCATTTTTCTGATAACTAGTGATCTGGAGCATCTTTTCATGCGCTTGTTGACCATCTGTATGTCTTCTTTGGAGAAATGTCAATTTAGGTCTTCTGTCCAATTTTTGATTGGGCTGTTTATTTTTTGCTATTGAGTTGTCTGAGCTGTTCATATATTTTGGGATTTAGGCCCTTTAGACTCATTTTTAATCAGAGGGAAGTCACCTGACAGTTTACCACACAAAGAAAGAACCACTTTCTAGTTATGTGTTCCTCTCTAGAGAGGCTACCAAGCCCTGCTCTGCCCTCCCACTGAGTCTCAAATAGCAGAAAATCTCTTCAGAAAAATAGGATGCTCACAACAAGAGAAAGCTCATATTTTCAGCACTACCCAGATTCAGACTTGCGGCTCTGTTGTTGATTTTAAGTCTTTGTTAATGCTGAAGCGATTCGGTCTAACATAACCCAAACCCTGTAAAGGTGTACTAACAAAGGGCTTGGATTGACCTGTATCAGTTGTTTCTCAGTCTGTTTAGTGGGATGTCACAAGTTACTGCAGGACTTCTCATGGCTTTTCATACACAGAGGTACATTTTTGACTCTCTAAGTATGAAATATTATATGCACTATTTCCCAGCTTGTTTGGCCATGCAACCCAGTTTCCTTGTGCCACTTACACTCTGTGTTTTGGGAGAGGTTGGACTAAAACATTTATTCATTAAGGAAAGGACAGGGGAAATCCTTACAAATGACTGGAAAATATTTGCATAAGAACTGTGTTTCTATCTGCCATCCTTTAGGGTCTGGTGTGGAAGATAGTACCTAGTTTTTGTCTCTTAAAGGGGGAGCTCATTTGATAAACTGTTCAGAAGCTGCTGGGGTCTGTAAGGGCATAGCCAGCTTCCTGTTGAAGCCTAATCTGCGTTCCCAACTGGAGAACTCTGGGATAATCCCATAGGTTACCTGTTGATCCTTGGAAGAAATGCAGAAAAAGACTTTGGGGAAGGTGGTTAACTTGGCTGTAGCAAGAACATACTGTTGTATCCTCCAGTGCCAAGCATGGTGCTGGCACTTGTGCATGATAGGAATTTAATAAATACTTGTATAAATAGTTGAAATCAATAGTAAATCAGTGCACAATTCACAGTCAAGCTCCCCCTCTTCCCCCACAAAAAGAAAAAAGGAAAATTGG